>NC_065447.1:179273765-179905254 GCF_917563875.1 Diabrotica virgifera virgifera
CACATGAAAATAAATTATTAGTGATGAATATTATTAAACAATTTGGAATTTATTCTTTCTATAAAATATTTTTATTTTTTTAAAGAAAAAGGTTTTTACAATATAGTTTATTTTTAAACCAAGAGGAGTAATTGAAATTTCCTGCTCCTAAAGATTCTTTGTAATAATTGGTACAACCACAGGCAAGCTTACTCCACTGTTATCAAATTTTGACAGTATTGATATTTATAAAATTTTGACACTATTGGAATTTCATAGGTTAATTAAGTTATATCAGCGGTGTTTTGTATTTTCTGCTTTATTCCTTTAATTTTTAGATGTTTAGTCTGTTTTTATATAAAAAACAGTTGTTTTTTGAACTCTTTAGCGACGTATTAATATAATATAATATTTATGGATTACCGTCAAAGGCCGACATGATCAACCAAAAAAGAAGATGTATTTGGTCACGGTCCTTAGACATTACTACAGTTGCCCAGATCGACTAGCCAATGAACATTAAGGGTACGATTACGTCACGAGTGTACTGTCATTTGAATCGTAATATGATTTTTTTCGAATCTTGAGAAAACTAATTGGTATTTTAGAAAAATTTATACACAGAATGAAAGATTACATTATTACCAAGGGCGGAAAGTCCTTAGAATAAACAAGCAGTTTCTTTTGAATGAAATATTTGAAATTAAATATCACACTTCTCTTTTATTTTCAGCCCCGCAACTTATTAAAATAAACATTATCGAAATTTTCAGGGACTTTTGGCCCTCGGTAATAATGTAGTCTTTCATTCTGAGTTTAAATTTTTCAAAAATATTTATTAGTTTTCTCAGGATTCGAAAAAAATGAATACAATTAAAACACATGGAGAATTTTGACATGCATCAAAATTTTGCATTAACTCAATGTAAAATTCTAAACTGTTGAATTCCTGCTTCCCTAATTATTTTACATCAAAAGACATTAGAAACTATTTGTAGAGGATTAAAATCTGTATTGAAAACAACTGTTAAATTGGTCTACGAATTAAACATATTCCAAAATTTTGTAAAGAAATAATACATTTTAGTTTTTCAGCCCAAAATTAGGCCACACACAATGCAATAATGTTCACATTTTTGAACTGTCAATATTTTTATTTTATCACTTATGGTTTAAAAACAATACAGTTGACAAGATACCGTCAGTTGCGGAGAAAGTATTAATAATAAAGATTTTTTATTCAGTAAATGGTGTGAGCACTGTCAGTTAAATAGTAACGTGGGGCTTAACTTTTACACGCATACCTATTAAATGTATCATATTTTTCAAAACTTTGGAATCCATTTAAATCGTGGAACAATTTTAACTTTTGATTTTAATACAGATTTTAATTCTCTACAAGTATTCTCTCATGACTTTTGATGTAAAATAATAATTAGGGAAGCAGGAATTCAACAATTTAGAATTTTACATTGAGTTTCCTGTGGCCCATTTTAAGATTCACCACCCGGTATAAGATCAAATGTGTATTATTTGTCTTGTTATTTAATAATAACAAAAATAAAACACATATATACACAATAACACACATTCAATGATCGAAAATCATGTAAAAATACGGAATTGTGTACTCTTGTGACGTAAAGTCAAAAATATAAGTCTCCCCACCACCGTCGGTCAAGACAACCGTAATAAAGTGTAATAACCGTGGTATTTGGTAATATTTCTAGTAAGTTTATTGGGTGTGAATCTGTCTTTTTAGTTTACTCCTATTGGTTTAAAGACAAAGTTTAGTTCCCCCTTTCTGCTCATTTTCGTAACGGGTCCAGAGGACATAGTTGTAGTTGTTAAATAACATATATTTGTGGGTAGTAGTTACTAATTGTTGCTTATTCCCAATTGAAATAGTAAATCAAATTAGGGGATAAAATGTCATTTTTTTAGCGCGTAAAAAACTAAAATATGACTGGACAAAGCACCGTAGCGTGTCATTTTTTCACACCCGAAAATAAATTTGCCGCGAACTCGCCTATGAACATATAATTTGTTAAACTTCACTACAGCGGACAAAAACGAATTTCTAATTTAAAACAATATTCGGTATAAACATAAACTCAAATCAATAGGGAACTTGCACGTTTTTGTTTTATTACATAATATTTTTCAGTTTAGTGTAAAAGTAAGATTTCCAAAATGTCATTCCTCGAAATCTAATAATACCTTATTAGATTATACTTATAAATTTGAACTACAAATTTAAAATATTCTGTGTATTTCAATCATTTATCATCATTTCATCATCATTTCGATCGAAAAATCGAAAAATCTCGCGAACCCTTGTGACGTTATATCATTCATATATTTTACAAATAATGACAATTTTCATTATGAGAATATAAAAATATTTACCTTATAATATTGCTTATTCTAAAGGTCTTTTCACGCACTACAAAAAGAATAAGGGTCGATTTCTTATACCTGCGGTAATCTATGGTTCAGTTGAACTAGGTTCACCGGTGATCTTCGGTTTTGTTTGGAATGCATTTCTCATTACACGTTCATGTCAGTGCTCGGTGCTCGTTCTACAGCTTTCGAGAAATGTCAATAGATGGCAAAAGGTAAAAAACTGTCGCCATTTTGAACTACCTTTTTATGCTGTTTTTGAATAAATTTAAATTTAAATATTTATAGCCAAATAGTCATTTTAATAATTATAAATAAATATTATAAAAACAAAAATAATGTTATCGTTTATCGTTAGGCTTAATATAATAAAATAGGATATATTTATATTATGACAGCGTTTCGTGTTAATACAACGCATGCGTAGTCCATGAAATCATCTGAACTGAGTTCTGAAATCTTTGAACGGCCGAATTCCACCGTTCAAGCATCGTTCAAGTTTAAACTGCCATCGGTTGAAGGTGAATTGAGAAAGACGATTTTGACTTTAAAGTGACATTTACTAGAAGTTCAGGTTAAACTGGAGTTGAACTCGATATGAGAAATTGGCCCTTAGTGTCATTATACACCTAAAATCGACCGTTTCTCCGTTATTTTAAGTTGAATACACCGATTTTAGGATGCATAAAAACAAACTATTCTCACCTACCATATCCCTTTTTGTATTATAACTAGAAGATTTATAAAGGAACGAATCTCTTTGTTTTTTTATAAGCTATAAAAATATTTTATATAGATTTTTTTTGTTAGATGCATAGATTTTAAGGTATTCGCAAAAACCGTCCGCAAAGGTGTCATTTCTCAATGAAAATGGCCAATTTTCAATTACGCATAACTTAAAAAGTGCTGAGTTTTCAAAAAAGAAATATAAAACAGTTTTGCTTAGAATTAGGTTATCTAGCCACTTCCATGGCTATTTTAACCAAAAAATTTTCCACCCCCCAGAAGGGGTGGGAACCACCCCCAAGATAAAAGCGCATATCGTCATAGGGTACACTTTGTGTCTTGAGCTATTCCCTACTTACTGTGAAAATATCAAGTAAATCGATGTAGTATGATGGAATTCGGGGCCAAATACCCTCATTGACTGCCCTATTATAAAATAGATATAAAAATATAAAAAGTAACGTTTAATAAACGTCATTAATTTAATTTGTATACAGGGTGAGTGGGGAGGGACGCATCAAACTTTAACACTGTATAATATATTATGTACGTAACACTAATTAAAAATAACTCGTAATATGTTGTTATTCGATTTTACTTGTTTCCGAGTTACGGGTGTTAAAATTTTTCTTACAAACTGACGATTGATTTTTGCTCTAAAGCCGCTTGAGGTGTGCAAATGAAATTCGGTAAGTTTTAAGACGTAGTTAGTGCGCATTTTTTGACATACAATTAAGAATTTTGTATTCACCATATGCGCGCGTACGGGTAATAGTCTGAAATTTTTTTAAAAATAAAAGTGGTACGCCCCTGAATGATTTCAATTTAAATTAAAATTTTTTCTTAAATTTCTTGTTTACTTTGTGACAAAAAATCTATCTTCCCTTTTTTTCATGCGACGCTTTGTTTTCATGCAAAAATAAAACATCTTGACGCTTACAAAGTTTTCGACGAAGTTTCTACAGGTTGTAACAAAAATACAGGTCATACATTTAAACACATATTCTAGGACCAAAAATAGTTCGATTGAACCTAACTTAGCTTAGTACAAATGTGCACATAAAAAAAGTTACAGCCCTTTGAAATTACAAAATGAAAATCGATTTTTTCCAATATATCGAAAACTGCTAGAGATCTTTTATTGAAAATAGACATGTGGTATTTTTGTGATAGTAGTATCTTAAGAAAAAATTACAGTGCAATTTGGACACCCCATAAAAATTTTATGGGGGTTTTGTTCCTTTAAACCCCCCAAACTACTGTGTACGTTCCAATTTAATTAATATTGTTGTACCGTTAGTTAAACACAATATTTTAAAAACTTTTTTGCCTCTTATTACTTTTTCGAGAAGTCAGTTTTTATCGAGATATTTTGAATATTTTTCAAATCCACCACATATTTGTATATGGCTAAGTACGATTATTGATTCAATAAAATGGTGTTTTGACTAGGAAAGTTTTGGGGTAGTTCTGATTTCCTTCACTGTATATGTATTTTGAGCTGCTGAATCCGAATATGAGGTTTGCGGACAAAATTTCTTGCCGGAACATTGAAAAAATCGCGAAAAAAGCGAAAAATTTTAGCTTTTTTCCGCTATTTTGCTCAAACCTCGAAAACTATTACCTTTTAGTAAATGGTCTGTTAACAGAAATTAAAGTAATTAAAATTATCTACAAATATAACTATTTACTTTTTTTTTCAGACGAACCGTTCGGGCTAAAGTACAAGTTGAAAACTGCCAATTTTCAACGGTCTCGGCAAAACCCACTTTTTACATTCCAAAACTTTATTTTTTGTTAGAATGGTGTCATTTGATAAATTCCTCCTAGTTTTCTGTACAAATAATAAATGTTAGTTCATAGGTATGGTATGTCTCTTGTGACAGCTTTCATGAGTCAATTCCGTCCTAAGAGACCGGGAATGTCTCTGCTTTTCCCTTAGAGCCAAAAAGGATCAGGCACAGATGGAGTCACAGTTTCAGTTGATGTGAACATTTCCTTCGGATCAGTTATCTTGATTTCTGATAAACCTTGAGGTTTCGTCCTTTTAAAATAAATTAGTTGAACAGCTCCCTGACTTCCATAAACCTCAGGCACGGGTTTTTTTTTATCTGAGGAATGGATTGCTTAGGAGCTACTGCATGTTTTGGCATGTACGGTAAAATCAGCGTTATCGTACACCTGCTGTGTAAAGCACGGCAGGTCATCTTTCTGTGGATCACCTGCGAATGCTGACACTTCCAGGCGAACAGCTTCTGTATATGATGAACAAAATCCCAAAGAGGAAACTACATCAACCTATTTTCTTGAGCCGTACTTTTTCGAGAGAAAACGGCCAACCCTGCAAGGAATGGTGAGACCAACTATCTGGGCCTTACTGCCGCTACAAGACTTTGAGCAAGTGTGTTGCTTATCTGGAAGTGTCAGCAATCGCAGGCGATACTCAGAAAACTGACTAGCCGCGCTTTACACAACAGGTGTACGAAAACGCTGATTTTAACCCTTTCTATGCCAGGCCTTAATTTGCATGTTGGTCTCTCAATCCCAAAGGTTTTTTTATGCTTAGAGTCCCATTGCCTTATATATACGTCGAATATAAATAAACAAATAAATGACCAAAACATGTTTTTTAATGAGTTTTTTTAACCAACTTAAACGTTTTCTTTTCAAAAGTATACTTAACTCATCAGAGAGCAAACCAACTTAAAAAAAATGTGACTAACTTAAAAAAGATAATGTAATGTAAATTGACATTAAAAGTTTTCTTTTGTGTGGTACTCCTCAAAACGTGACACTACGCAAAGGCCGACTCCGCATCTTGCACATATGTATCTCGATTCGCTTCTTTTTTTTTTCTGGTCTTTTCTGTGGCTACAAACGCTTCACCTTCTAGCAGCTACCTAAGCGTTGCCACCAGTGCAACAATATAGCATTTATCTAAAATATGTGAACAAATATATACGGCAATGGGTGCGCATGACCTGTCTTAGGTGCCAACATTTTGAGGCTTTGGGAACAATAATCTTACATTTTCGGACATATTTCTACGGCATTGGCACACCAATGAGTCTAAAATTTTATAAGCAACGCAAATTTTCGGCTTTGGTAAATTGATACCATAACACCTTGAACGTATACAAGGTGAGGCAGATAAAGGGCCTATTAGAAATATCTCGAGAACTAAAGCTAAGAGAATCTTGAAAATTGGAATACAGGGGTTTTGAGATATGAACTATTTAATGAAAATATTTTCTTCTCTTTGCTACTTCCGGTTATACCGGAAGTTGATTGTAACTTCGTTTTTTTAAATGGGATACCCTGTATATTTTTACATTTTTTGATTATCCTCGATTTCTTCTTTCTTAAAATATAAGGTCTTGTAATATTATACAGGGTAGGTTAAAAGATAATTACGTTTTCTTATTAATTTCGTAGCAATATTAACACCCTGTAGGATTGTAGTAGATTGGTATAATAAACTCTATTATTGTTCAAATGATTTTTAATATAGTCTACTATTGTTAAGAGTTATTGGTATAGTTAAACTTTTCATTTTATTATACAGGGTGGGTCGAAACTCGGAATGAGTATTTTCTGAGTTTTCTTAAATCGAACACCCTGTATTTTAGTATTGTAATGAAATGTTATTTTATGGTACTTTTTAAATTCTTAAGCATTCCCTATACCTAACTTCTTTAATTTGTGAGTTATTGGTGATAAAGCCAAACATTAATTGCATCACAAAATAGGTGAAATTGTATTAGGTTGGACGTGAAAATATTCAGTCACAAATAATTTTTTGGAAATAAATACATATTAATCTATGCTGATACTTAAAATTGCCAATAGTAGTTGAGGTATCAAAATACCATCGAAGTTAAGATTGTTGGTGCGATTAACAATTAAGCACAAACTAAAGCAGTTAGGTATAGGGAATGCTTAAGATGTAAAAAGTACCATGAAATATCATTTCATTAAAATACTAAAATATAGGGTGTTCCATTTAAGAAAACTCAGAAAATACTCATTCCGAGTTTCGACCCAACCTGTATACTAAAATTAAAAATTTAGCTACACTAATAATTCTTAACAATAGTAGACTATATTAAAAATCATTTGAACATAAATAGAGTTTATTATGTCAAACTAGTACAATCCTACAGGGTGGGAATCTTGCTACGAAATTAATAAGAAAACGTAATTATCTTTTAACCTATCGTGTATAACATTACAAAACCTTATATTTTAAGAAAGAAGAAATCGAGAAGAATCCAAAAATGTAAAAATATACAGGGTGTCATATTTAAAAAAACGAAGTTATAAGCAACTTCCGGTATAACCGGAAGTACCAAATAGATGAAAATATTTTCATTAAATAGATCAGTCTTCAAAACCCTCTTATTCCAATTTTCATAATTCAATTGTCTTTAGTTCTCGAGATATTTCTAATAGGCCCGTTTATCTGCCTCACCCTATATATACGGCGGCTGGGAATACAGACCCACTTTTTCAAGAACATATGTATGCAGCGTTGGGACAGAAAGGGTTAACGTACACACAATCGACGGATACCACACTTTTTCCGTCATCGATGGAATTTATTGTATTGCACCAAAACATGTAATAACTCCTAACCAATCCTTTCCTCGGCTAAAAACTAAACCCGCACCTGAGGTTTATGGAAGTCAGAGAGCTGTTCAACTAATACATTTTGAAAGGACAAAACCTCAAGGTTTATCAGAAATCAAGATCCGAAGGGAATGTTCACACCAACTGAAACTGTGACTCCATTTGTGCCTGATCTTCTGTGGCTCTAAGGGAAAAGCAGAGTAATTCTCGGTATTTTAGGATGGAATGGGTTCATGGAAGCTGTGAGAAGAGACATACCATATTCATATTATGAACTAACATTTACTATTTGTACAGAAAAATAGGAGAAATTTATCAAATGAAAGCATTCCAATAAAAAATGAAGTTTTGGAATTAAAAAGTGGGTTTTGCCAAGACAGTTAAAAATTGGCAATTTTCAACTTGCACTTTAGACCGAACGGTTCGTCTGAAAAAAAAGTAAATAGTGATGTTTGTAGATCATTTTAAGTATTTTAATTTATATTAATAGGCCATTTACTAAAAGTTAATAGTTTTCGAGATTTGAGCAAAAAAGCGGACAAAAGCTGAAATTTTTCGATTTTTTCGCGATTTTTTCAATGTTCTGGCAAGAAATTTTGTCCGCAAACCTCATATTGGGATTTAGCAGCCCCAAATCCATATATAATGAAAGAAATCAGAACTACCCCAAAACTTTCCCACTAGGGAGCTCGTAGAGTACAAATTCACTGAATCATATGGAGACTTGGTAATAATATGAAAATTTATTTATGATTTACATTTTTAGGTATATTTTGAACCATATTAAAAAAGAAACCATATCTTGATAAAAGGCGCCTTATCGAAAAAATACAAGGAGGCAAAAAAGTTTAAAAACACTGTGCTTAACTAATGGTACCGCAGTAATAGTTTAATTGGAACATACACAAATATTTGGGGGGTCTAAAGGAACAAAACCCCCATAAAATGTTTATGTAAACATATTAAAAAAGAAGCCGCAACTCGATAAAAACTGCCTTATTGAAAAAAAAACTAAGAGGCAAAAAAGTTTTAGAAATATTGAATTTAACTAATGGTACCACAATAGTAATTTAATTGGAACGTACACAAAAGTTTGGGGGGGTTTAGGGGAACAAAACCCCCATAAAATTTATATGGGGTGCACAAATTTCACTATAATTATTATTTAAGATATACCTGCCATAAGAATGCCACATGTCCATTTTTAATAAAAATCTCTAATAGTTTTCGATATATTTGAAAAAATCGATTTTTATTTTGTAATTTCAAAGGGCTGTAAGTTTTTTCATGTGCATATTTGTACTAAAGTAAGTTAGGTTCATTCGAACTATTTTTGGTCTCCGAATATGTGATTTAATTTATGTCCTGTATTTTTGTTACACGCTGTATATCAATGTGTAGAAACTTATTTAGAATACTTTGTAAGCGTTAAAATATTTAATTTTCTGCATTAAAACTAGGCGTTGTATGAACAAACGGGAAGATAGATTATTTGTCAAAAATTAAACAGGGAATTCAAAAATAATTTTTTATTTGAAATATTTAAGAGACGTACTATTTTTTTTCTTTAAAAAATTTCAGACAATTACCAATAAGCTCGCCAACGGTGAATATAGAATTCCTAATTGTGTGTCAAAAAATGCGCAATAGCTATGTCTTAAAATCCACCAAGTTTCATTTGCACACCTCAACCGGTTTGAGAGCAATAAATAAATCGTCAGTTTGTAAGAAAAATTTTCTAACACCCCGTATCTCGGAAACAAATGAAAATCGAATAACAGCATAATGAGTTGTTTATATTTATTATTACGTATATTGTACAGTCTTAAAGTTTGGTGCATTCCTTCCCACTCACCTGAAAATCGACAAATGATCCTGACAAACTGCGTGACTTGTCGCATTAGATTGTCATAAGTAGACTTAGGCAAATATGCAAATAAAAAAGTATGAAATGTGCGCATAAATATGCAGTATTTTATGCAAAAATATGCAGTATTTTAAGCAAAATATGCATATTTATCTAGAAAATATGCATGTAATAAGAAACATTTACAATATTTTTTTTATTTACAAAAATATTTACAATATTATAAATACGTAACATATACAATTATTTTAACATATAAATATTATTTTGAATTGTGGTAACAATAGATGATGTTAGAACAATAGTAGATGACTTAAATGATGTTCAAAATTTTCTAATAAAAACTTACGGCTTCTATCTGAATACATATATTTTTAAATAGAAAAACTTCTTTCGACATCAACTGATATGTAACCGAGGCATTTTTCAAATTTACTATAGAGCCCAGTAAATGAACGGGAAATCCGGCGATACCGTGTAATTTTCGGGTGCAACTCCGAATTACATGAAAATTTGGATTTAGGTTCTACTTACCATCCACTTCAAAGTTGAAATTGTGCCGTTGGTTGCTTGTACTTGGGGGGTGACAGTCACCCCTTCTCGGGGGTGAAAAAACATATGTTCAAGATAAGACCGGAAATGGATAAATTGACTGATTTTAAGCAACTTTTGTTTTATAGAGTTTTTTACGTAAGTCAATACTTTTCGAGTTATTTGACATTGAAACTGTTGATTTTTAGACAAAAAAACTACGTTTTCAGACGGTTTTTCGCAAATAACTCAAAAAGTAAATATTATATCGAAAAACGTATCCTTGAAAAAAGTGTAGCTTATAAAAAACCCAAAAAAATGGTGTATCAGTAAAGTCTATCAATCAAATAAAAACAAAGTTGTAGCTCATGAAAAATACGTTCTTATTGGTCTAATTCCAAATCGACTATTTCAAGGTGAAATCACCAAAAAATTAAGCATTTTTCGGGAAAACCCAATTAAACTTTTTTAAAGTGTTTATAAAAAGCTTTGTTTTAATTGCTAACAAAAGTTTTAGCATTAAAAATAAGCGAGTTACGCTCAAAATAAAGTTGGCCCTCTTTTTTTTTGTAAAAACTCATGAAAATCTCGCCGTGTTTAGCTTTTCAAATGAAATTAATCGCTACCGCTTTACAAACAATTTACTTACCTGTCTATTTTTTATATGATCTGTCAGTCTCATCGATTTAAAGTGTTTATTTTTGAAAGGGTTATAATTGATAAAGCTTGAATGGGTCACTAATCAGGAGTGTGTGCAAAATTTAAACAGCCATATCTTAACCAATTTTTGTCTTACGGAGAAACAAAATGAAACTAGCATATTTATAATAGCAAAACCTACATTTTTTTACTCTTTAAGATTTTTCTTATCACTAATACTTTTAAGCTATTTTGAAAAAATCTTTTTCAAAAATTTTTAGAAATTTTTTTTTTTTAGTATAAAACCAAATATTTTCAAAAATAAGCACTTCGAACCAATCAAACTTACAGATTATATAAATAATACACATACAGTTAAAATAGATGGTAAAGCCAAACGATTAATTTCATTTAGGGTGCCAATTAGAGGGAGGTTTTCACGATTTTTTTTACCAAAAAAAAGGGGCCAACTTTTTTTTCAGTGTAACTCGTTCATTTTTGATGCTGTAAACTTTTGTAAAAAGCAAATAATATGCTTTATTTCGATGCTTTAAAAATGTTAATAAGGTTTTCACGAAAAACGCTTCTTTATTCGGTGATTTCGCGTTGAATTATTCGATTTGGAATTAGACGAATAAGAACGTATTTTTCATGAGCTACAACTTTGTTTCTACTCAATTTGTGGACTTTACTGGTACACCATTTTTTTTTTGTTTTTTTATAGGCTACACTTTTGCTAAAAATATTTTTTTTTTGATAAAATATTTACTTTATGAATTATTTTTCGTTGGGAAAACGGTCTGAAAACGTAGTTTTTTTGTAGAAAAATTAACATATTCACTCGCAAATAACTCGAAAAGTATTCACTTACGTAAAAAACTTTATAGAACAAAAGGTGTTTAAAATAAGTCAATTTATCCATTTCTGGCCTTATTTTAAAAACGCGTTTTTTACCACTCGAGAATGGGTAAATGTCACCCCCCAAGTAAAAGCAACGAACGGCACAAATTCGACTTTGAAGTGAAGGGTAAGTAGAACCTAAATCCAAATTTTCATGCAATTCGGAGTTGCCCCTGGAAATTACACACCAAAACGGTCATTTATTGGGCTAATAATAGATGGTTCTAAATTAAGTGGTTCGGAAAATGTCCCAGCTAGTACTTGAACCACTTCAGAAAGAACCTGGTAACCACTATTTTTTTCCATGATTACGTTAAATTTTTGAAAAAATTCTTTCCAATTTCTAACGTTTTGCCACAATGACTCAAATTATTTTATTAAAACTGTACTCTCTAACAATGATAATTTGGAGGATTCTAATTGAGTTATAGTTTTCTGGACAAAACTATAATTTGATTTTTTGAATGATAGTTGCTGTTGGAGAATGTTATTTTGGAAGGCTTGCTTAGCTTCCAATAAAGGGTTAAAAGGTTAATTATATTTTTATAGCATATACATTTACAGCTACATACAAATTAGCTGCATCCAACCATGTTCCCCAACGTGTTAAAATGGTTTGCGGTGGCAGAGGAACAGCAGGAAGCATATCTCTAACATTGTATTCTTACAATTCTCGCTATTAAACTGTTAACTAGTGTAAATTTTGTCTTACTTCCTCCGCAACTCTGTTTATTCCATGCGCTAAACAAGTGACATGTATTAAGTTTGGATAAAGTATTTTTAAATTTTGTCCTGCTTTCACCATATATGGTGCAGCATAAGATTAAATAAGCAATACTTTATCATTAGGCACAGCAGCAGGAAGAAAAAAGTTTGTTACTGCTTCTTGTAGAAACCGTGATATTGTTAGAGCATGGGTTTTTTCCAGTTGCTTACAGGAAATTAAATACGATTTTGGAAAAGTTTCATCGCTAAGTACACCAATCAATAAGTGCACAATGTATCTTCCTGACGAGTCAGTGGTCTCGTCCACACATATTATGTAAAAGTAATTATTATCTAAAATGAATAACCATTTTCAATTTCGTTGCAAAACGAAAATACAGCCGAACCATATTCTAGTCCAATCAGAGAGCGCAGCAAGCACCTCTACCGGTTTCGAAATTTATTAGTCTCTCATCAGGAGGCGCATATGCTGCTCTCCCCGATCCAACCAAAACACACCCCAGCGTGCAGTCCCGGATTGCAACGAACGGAACGGCATATATGCCCTAGCGGCAACTGCTACAACAAGACTAAATTTTCACTCTAATGGCATACAAATAGAACAGCATTATGTTGTTTTGTATGCCATTAGAGTGAAAACTTAGTCTTGTTGTAGCAGTTGCCGCTAGGGCATCTATGCCGTTTCGTTCGTTGCAATCCGGGACTGCACGCTGGGCTTTGTTTTGGTTGGATCGGGGAGAGCAGCATATGTGCCTCCTGACGAGAGACTAAAAAGTTTCGAAACCGGTAGAGGCGCTTGCTGCGTTCTCTGATTGGACTAGAATATGGTTCGGCTGTATTTTCGTTTTGCAACGAAATTGAAAATGGTTATTCCCTTTTTGATTTACATTTACTCTGATTGGAGTACGAAGGGTACCATTCTCGTTGGAACTTTACAGGTATAGAGGAGTATAACAAATTGATATTATTTCTCTTTAGAGTTCGTTCACTGGGAATGTTTCGTTTGCAATATTTTTTTAAGAACTAATGTTTTCATTAGATAATTTTGAAAGCGGTATATTAGAAGAAACTAATGCACGACACAAGACTTCGTTAAAAGTTTCTTGTTCGGTTTGTTTTTTGGAACTTGACTGAAAACACTTAGACACTGAAGGTTGATATTTTTCACCGGATGTGGTTTTTACTTTTTTAACTAAATGTTTCGCGGTTCTGACATGCCGATCTATTTGAAATTTTTTTTCAGACGAAATCTAAAAAAGAATATAAACATTCTATAGTTGTACCCATTTTTAATCTAAGATTTTAGAAATCAACTAAAAATGAACAGTTTTTGCATAACAATTAAAATATTTAAATTAAATCAAATAAAAATCGGTATTGTAATTTTGAAAATATCAAGAGATGACTGTGCAAGAAGGAAGAACACCCAAATATTTTCAAGAGGCTCTTGGTCTTTTCTGTTTACATTTAAAGAGAAAATACTCTGAGCATAAATTAAAAGCACTTAATTAATTAAGTAGAATATATGATCTGTTTTTGTTTTTAGCAAAATTAAAGCAAACTATGCTATTGTTAGAAAAAAATGTTAGCGACCTTTCAGTATACTATTGAATGATTTGAATTTTAAATATGTATCCTATTTTTTATCGCAAGGAGCTTAAAAAGTGCTTGAAAAAAGAAAAAATACATCGATTTATTGCGAACTAGTCTTGTGTCGGTACTTTTCTTCAACATAATTTCCAATTTTAAAATCTTTGTTTGTGCCACCGTGTAAATTTATAAAATAAAATAAAAAATAATACGTATGTACTTACAGTTTTGCCACAACACGAGCAATAAACTTTATCCATATTCATAGATAGCTCTTTGTAAGGTTTTATCCAAGTTAAAACATTGCTTATTTTCGGCATTTTCAAAGTGCAATAATTATTCACAATTAAAAATACACGTTGTTTACGCCTCCAATTTTGCAACAAAAGTGAAACCAAGTGAAACTGACCGTCCAAATAAAAATTTTTACCTAGAGACATAAACTGGCAAACACAAACCCTTAATTCCAGGACAAAACGTGACAAAACTATAAGCCGCTGTCTTTTATTAGTTACTGTACCAATAATTTAAATACCAAGTGATTATAAAACAAAATTAAATATTGGCATTTTCATGCTATCTGTAAGTTTGAATATAAAAATATATAGTTAACACCAAATTTTCAAAATATATGCACTTTATGCTCACTTTTATAAAAATATGCAAAATTTGACATTTTTGCATTTTTTATGCAATAAATGCAAAATACGCAATTTGCATATTTGCCTAAGTCTAGTCATAAGATTAGATATTTTATTAATAAATGATAAAAAACCAGTTTACATAAATAATGAGTTATTCGTTTTTTTTGCATTTTTTTACTAAGCCCATTACAATTTTCTTCGTTACTAATAGAGAAATAATTTAACATTCCAGGTATTCCTCGCAAACACTACACCCTTCTATTACGTAAACAATACCCTTGAAACTCCAGCCTTCCTATGGCCTTAAAACTAAATTGGCCAAATTACGACTAAACCATTAGGAGCGCTAAAACAATTTAAGAAATTGTGTAAACTTAAACTTGAGACTCAAATCAATTAACTTAATGAATTTGTATCAAGCAGTATGATATTGTGTACATCAAAATGTCCTTTTTCAGCCGCAACTTTTGTTTCTCAAAAGTCTAATTTAGTGAAGAAATAAGTGCGTGATTTAACTATTAAAGCAAAAATAAATTATAGATAAATCTAAGCGACATATTATTAGGCAATTGATTATGTACTATAGAAAGGAACTACAACGTTAACGGGGTTTTATTATTTCATATGGTCAATGAATCTCTATATATGAAAAAACCGCGGAGTGCTACCATTTAAAGGGGTGCGTTTTTGAGAAATGGGTGAATTAGTCCCTGGGCACAGGTTACATTAGGGTGAGTTCTATACACTTTTGCTACAAACACGTCTACATAAAAATTGTTCCTGGTTAAATTTCCTATCTAAATATAGCTTTTTAAAGTCAAAAAACTTTTTTTTACAAAAATATATTCAAAAGAAAAAGCACAAAGAAACCCAAAAGAAAGAAATTTTGTTTTTTGTCCCATAACTTTTGTCCACGGGGATATAGTATAGACATTGCTTCATTGAAAAAAAACTTACACATTTTCTTTTTAAAATGATGTTTAGTAGAGGCCATTAGGATTTACAGTTTTTGAAATATGATTTTTCAAAATTCGCCACTCACAGCAATTTTGGGCAATTTTCCTTGTTATTTCGCAAATATTGTTCTGTAACTTTTTTGTACGTAACTTTAGGTATATGCAATGGTACATGTAAGAGGAATAGAAATCAATTACCTTTAAAACGGTCTAATGTATAATGTTGTACGACTTCTTTTAAAGAGGTTATCTTTTTCAAGACTTTTAACGAGATTTTATATTTTTACGATTATTTTTTAAATTTCCCATTATAACTTTTTTTTCTATATGGTATATATTATATAATAAAAAAGAAAGCTTATTCTGTTTACTTTAAAATAGTGTATTATAAAAAATTCTAGGGTTATTTTTGAATAAGATATGCTTTTTCAAATTGTAATAAGTAGGTACTTGCAACGATTTTTGATTTTAGGATTATTTTTTAAATTCCTCTTTATAACTTTTTTATGTAGTTGTGTATTATGATTGAATCTTATTTTTTATAGGTAACACTTTGGTTCCACTTTACTCTGCCGGGCAAACTTCAAAATATGGATTAATTCCAATATTTACTGTTAAAGCTCCTGAACCTCAAACGTTGCTTGAAAAATAGCATGTAAATGTACCAAAGGATGTACAAAAAACTGCAGTTGTAGGAAGATAGGAATTAGTTATTCAATATTCTGCAAAGGGTGCATGTGCATGAGTATTAAGTGTGGGAACTCTAAGATAACTAAGATGTCAGAGGAAGATATGGACATGCTAACGAAGAGATGGACTTTGATTTTGAAAATTTTTTAAATGTCAACGTTTAAATAATTTTAACTCGAGTGATGTTTTTTAAGACTAATGTTTATGTAATTTTTGTAAAAGAAATAATTTTAAATAATACAGGTAAAAAATATCAAAGAATCACTCGGTTTCCATTATGTATTTAAATATAGATGATACACCATTTTAAAGAACAGAAAGTAAGCCTTCTTTGTTGCGCAATATGCATATAGATAGTATATTCATGTACAAGAAAAAAAAAAGTTATAATGAGAAATTTCAAAAATAATCGTCAAAAATGTAAAAAATAATATTTTTTTTACATTAGGTATTATATAATATATAATATATTATATAATAATTTTATTTTATTTTTATATTATATTATAAAAAAATCGTTAAAATTATAAAACCTTGAAAAACCATAATCTCTTTAAAAAAAAGTCGTACAACGTTATACAGTAGACCATTTTAAAGTAATTGATTTTTATTCCTATTACGTTTACCATTGCATATACCTAAAGTTACGTAGAAAAAAGTTACAGAACAATATTTGCGAAATAACAAGGAAAATTGCCTAAAATTGCTGTGAGTGGCGAATTTTGAAAAATCATATTTCGAAAACTGTAAATCCTAATAACCTCTAGCACACATCATTTTAAAGAGAAAATATGTAAGTTTTTTTTTCTGTGAAGCAATATCTATACCTATATCCTCGTGGACAAAAGTTATGGGACAAAAAACAAAATTTATTTCTTTTGGGTTCCTTTTGTCCTTTTTCTTTTGAATATATTTTTGTAAAAAAAGGATCTTTGACTTTAAAAAGTTACATTTAGATAGGAAATTTAACCAGAAACAATTTTTATGTGGACGTATTTGTACCAATAGTGCATAGAACTCACCCTAATGTAACCTGTGCCCAGGGACTAATTCACCCATTTCTCAAAAACGCACCCCTTTAAATGGTAGCACTCCGCGGTTTTTTCATATATAGCTGTCCATGGACCATATCAAATAATAAAACCCCGTTAACGTTGTAGTTCCTTTTAGCTATCTTATTTTGAATATAATCAATAGCCTATATTAAGAAGGATCGAAAATAGTGAGTGACAATATTCATAGACTAGGGAGGATCTGTTTTGAGGTGGATGTGAGAGGTGACATTCTGATTTTCGCAGAAAATTTATATGATAACTTCAATAATAATAATATCTGATGGTCGCTGTCAAATAGGCATGGAATACTAATAATAAATTTAAATATTAATAAATCACTAAAAACTTTTTTTTAATTTACGAACTACATAAACATATTTAATTTAACTACGAAATTAATTTTTGAAGTGTACACTTCTTTAGGGACGTTGTGCACTTTTGGATGGGTAAAAGTATTAAATTAGCGACCGTCATCGCTTCGGAAAAATAAATTTTTGAAGCGAAAACTTCTTTAGTACGTTGTGCACTTTTTGGATGGTGAAAAATTATTAAATTAGCGACCGTCATCGCTTCGGCGAAATAAATATTTGAAATGAAATCTTCTTTAGGGACGCTGAGTTGTGCACTTGTTCGATGGGAAAAAAGTATTAAATTAGGGACCGTCATCGCTTCGACGAAATAAATTTTTGAAGTAAAAACTTCTTTAGGGATTGTGCACTTTTTGGATGGTAAAAACTATTAAATTACCGACTGTCATCGCGACCATCATCGCTCGACGAAATAAATATTTGAAGTGAAAACTTCTTGAGGGACGTTGTGCACTTTTTGGATGGGGAAGAAAGTATTAAGTTAGCGACCGTTATCGCTTCGACGAAATAAATTTTTGAAGTGATAACTTCTTTAGGGACCTTGTGCAATTTTTGGATGGGAAAAAAGTATTCAATTAGCGACCGTCATCGCTTCGGCGAAATAGATTTTTGAAGTGAATACTTCTTTAGGGACGTTGTGCACTTTTTGGAAGGGGAAAAGTATTAAATTAGCGAATGTCATCGCTTCGACGAAATAAATTTTTGAAATGGAAACTTCTTTTGGGACGTTGTGCACTTTATAGATGGGGAAAAAGTATTACATTAGCGACCGTCATCGCTTCGGCGAAATAATTTTTTGAAGTGAAAACTTCTTTAGGGACGTTGTTCTCCTTTTGGATGAGGAAAAAGTATTAAATTAGCGAATGTCATCGCTTCGACGAAATAAATTTGTGAAATGAAAACTTCTTTAGGGACGTTGTGCACTTTATAGATGGGAAATAAGTATTAAATTAGCGACCCTCATCGCAACCGTCATCGGTTCGACGAAATAAATATTTGAAGTGGAAACTTCTTGAGGGACGTTGAGCACTTTTTGGATGGGGAAAAATATTAAATTCGCGACCGTCATCGCTTCGACGAGATAAATTTTCGAAGTGAACATTTCTTGAGGGATCAACAATTTCTAATGGGAATAAGCCACAATTTTACCAAAAAAATGATTTTATTAACGTTTCGAAGCCCAAATCGGGTTTCGTTGTCAAAATACAAAATACTACTAGAATAAACAAAAATGTTGTTGCTAAGTAAAAAAATTCTTCTAATAATTTATTTAATCTGACTCATTTATATTGGCAATTCAGACATATATTATACATTTTAAAGTAGAAGACTTTAAAATGATATCGCCAATATTTATGAGTTGCGTTCCTGGGACGACTTTACTAAAAGATAGTTCATTCAATTACATGAAATCAATCCCAACTCAAGAATATCCGTCCCAAAAAAATCATAGCATGTGATCTGTCTTTAAAAAGACAACAAAATGCAACGATGACGGTAAAATTTTCGAGTTAGAGATTCCATAGTAAATCACGAGGGAAAACCAGGAAAAAAATGATAGTGATACTATCCCGACATCGTAAGTATTTGGTCTTACATTTAATTTACTTTAAAAAAACTAATACCAAATTCTGACTTTAATATGTTTAAATTATAAATAATATTAATATTACACAGATATACAATAAGTAATACTGAAATATAAAATTTGTACTAACTCGATATGTTATTGACTTACTAATCGTGGTATTTTCTTTCTATTGACTTCCTCTTTCAGTATGGGTAACCACATCCTACTGCATTCTACTGAGGAATTTGCGACACAATTGGTTTCATTTAGCATAATTAGAGCCGCTTCTTTGATTTTTCTCTTTTGCTATCTGATTCTTTCAGGACTATGCTTGAATCTCTCCACTGAACTCTATGTTCATTATCCCATGCGGGTTGACATATTTGAGATCTATCAAATTCTCTATTTTTAATATAAGACTGATGTTCACTTATTCTAACGTTTAGTGGTCTTGCTGTTTCACCTAAATAAAATTGTTCGCATTCACAAGGTATTTTATAAATGCAATGCTTTGTTCTTTCTTGTTCATTGTTAGGTTGAGTTTTAGATAGAATAGATCTCAATGTGTTTGTTGTTTTGAATTTTGTTGAAATGTTGAATTTATTTCCAATTGTTTAAAGTTTCTCGGATAGTCCTTTTATATAAGGTATTGATATTTTCCTCGTATAATTTCTTGTGAATGTTGTAGGATCCCGTTATAAGTTGTTCTGTTCCATTCGATCCAATCTTGAAAATTCCTTATTTATAAACGATAAAGGATAATCGTTTTTTAATAAAACAGATGTTAACAATTGTTTTTATTCTAAAAATGAATGTTCGTTAGAACAAGTAATTTTGGCTCTATCATATAAGGATTTAATGATTTCCTTTTTAACGGTGATGTTGTTATTTGATTTGTAATTGACATATCTGTTGGTGTGTGTTCGTTTTCTATACACTTGAGTCTCATATCCAGTATCCTTCTTTGAGACTAAAATGTCGAGGAAAAGTAAAGTGTTGTAAAGGTAAGTTTTATTCCTTTTCCATTGTAAATGTTATTGTCTTTTCTTGATCGTTTATAATATTCAGGAATGTATCCAACAATTCTGATCTATGAGGCCATATTGAAAACACATCATCTACATATCTCCACCATACTGTGGGTTTTAAATTTTGTTTAGAAATGATATTATTTTCAAAATCCTCCATAAATATATTAGCAAAATGAAACCAATTGTGTCGCAAATTCCTCAGTAGAATGCGGTAGGATGTGGTTACCCATTATGAAAGAGGAAGTCAATAGAAAGAAAATACCACGAATAGTACGTCAATAACATATCGAGTTAGTACAAATTTTATATTTTAGTATTACTTATTGTATATATATGTATTATTAATATTATTTATAATTTAAACATATTAAAGTCAGAATTTGGTAGTAGTTTTTTGAAGGTAAATTAAATGTAAGACCAAATACTTACGATGTCGGGATAGTATCACGAGGTTTTTTCCTGGTTTTCCCTCGTGATTTACTATGGAATATCTAACGCGAAAATTTTACCGTCATCGTTGCATTTGGTTGTCTTTTTAAAGACAGATCACATGCTATGATTTTTTTGTGACGGATATTCTTGAGTTGGGATTGATTTCATGTAATCGAATGAACTATATTTTAGTAAAGTCGTCCCAGGAAAGCAACTCACAAATATTGGCGATATCATTTTAAAGACTTCTACTTTAAAATATATAATATAGGTCTGAATTGCCAATATAAATGAGTCAGATTAAATAAATTATTAGAAGAATTTTTTTACTTAGCAACAACATTTTTGTTTATTCTAGTAGTATTTTGTATTTTGACCACGAAACCCGATTTGGGCTTCGAAACGTTAATAAAATCATTTTTTTTGTAAAATTGTGGCTTATTCCCATTAGAAATAGTTGATTAAACAATGCCACAAGGAAATAGCTTCAGAACAAAATTCTTGAGGGATGTTGTGCACTGTTTGGATGGAGGAAAAGTATTGAATTGGGCACTGTCATCGCGACCGTCATCGCTTCGACGAAATAAATTTTTGAAGTGAAAACTTCTTTAAGGACGTTGTGCACTTTTTGGATGGGAACAAGTATTAAATTAGCGACTGTCATCGCGACCATCATCGCTTCGACGAAACAAATATTTGAAGCGAAAACTTCGTGAGTGACGCTGTGAACTTTTTGGATGGGGAAGAAAGTATTAAATTAGCGACCGTCATCGCTGTGACGAAATAAATTTTTGAATTGAAAATTTCTTTAGGGACGTTGTGTACTTCTTGGATGGGGAAAATATTGAATTTGCGACCGTCATCACTTCGCTGAAATAAATTTTTTACGTATATAAATTATGTATATTATGTATACATAAATAGCATATAGGGCATACGCATCACGTATATGATATAGGTATAGCACTTCTTTTTGGATGGGGAAAAAGCATTGAGCTCGTAATTTATATATTATAAGAAGTTTTCACTTCTGTCGGCACTCCCACGAGTGCCTACAATTTTTTTTGTTGTTTCTGGTCATTTTTAGTTAATGAATTTCGAAACATTATTTACTTCTATGAGGCTTTACGAATTTCGCCCGTTCAGCTAGTCTAATTATATTAACATAATATCCGTAATATTCAAAATTCTCTAATATGCACCTACAAACTTTTATCGTCGATGAAGAAAAAAATAATTGCTTATTTAGTACCGATAAATTATTTTTTATTTTTTTTTCAAATAAATAATACATCAAACTTGTGAAAGTATGTGACTCTTTAATATTCGCAACAGCTAATCCCTTCTCTATAAACCATTAGAGTACATTCGTATAAGTGCCTACTATCCACAGTTTTTAAAGAAGGTGCTCGAACAACTTACGCATTGAAGAGTTCTTTCAAAGCATACTTCTCGAACGATTCGAAAGAGTTTAAAAGCCTGGAAGTAGCTGAATTCTGGAGTTTAATGTATGAAATATTTTGGACGAACTTTTTAAAGGAAAAGCCACGTTCAGGTTTATCAAAGGCGAGAGTAACATTTCAGTACATTTTTGTATCAAGTTTAGATCTAACGAATTTTGAAGTGTCCAATTTTAAACAAAAACGATGAGATTGTTTAATAAATTAACGGAATTTATAAACAACGTGTAAACTAGAATACCCTCTACAAATAAGTTAAGTACGTATTATATTACAAAAGAATATATAACCTAAAAAACTAAAGCCAAATTAATTCAGTGTACTTTTGAGTATTTTTAAAGATTAAAAAATCTAAGAGAAGCTATGGACTACATAATAGTGTAAAGATAATACGTTTAAATAGACAGGAGCTAATACTAAAAAAATTTTAGGATTATGTTTATATAAAATTAAGCCACAATTGTCGGTGTAATGACAATTTTATTGTTTTTAATTAATAAATGTTTGTCGTTTCGATTTCCATTCCGCAAATCATTCTCAGAAGAGATTATTAAAAATCTAGTAATACAGTGTGTCTGCGTAACTTGTAACCATATGGGAAACTTTTTTAATATCAATTTTACAAAGAAAAGTTATTCTTCATAAACTGCTCTGCATAGTCTAAAACCTAAGATGCAATCATCAGATATCAAATTTTGTCAATAATATACGAGGTATGTCCAAAAATATGAATCTCGCTCAAGAGTAAAGTGCCTTTATATTTCACAATATCGAAAATTGTCATTGAGAAAAGTTGTTTGTAATTAAAAATTCTGTCACAAGCTGCATTTACACTCTTCTAATTGAAAAATAAAATTTTGAAAATTTTCCTCAAATTACGCATACCTAACAACAATTTTATTAAAGATAATTCAGTTATTATTAATTTTGAGAAAAAAAGTTATTCTTTATAAAAATGTTTTAATAGTCAAAAACTAAGATGCAATCATAAGATATCAATTTTTTTCAATGTTATACGAGGTATGACAAAAAATATGAATTTCGATCAAGAGTAAAATACCTTTCTCAATCCATAGGTCCAGCCAGCTGGACATGTTTACTAATTTATTACAAGGTTACTATTCGGGTTGGGCATCGCTGCGTCCTATATTGCAGCATATTGGATTTCCTATTTATCAATCAAATTTACTCATTTAAAAAATTCGACAACAGCGCCTACCTCGGTAGTTTGTTGTTACATGTGGTGAAACTTTTTAAGTTATGATGGCGGCTCCACAAAAATGCAGCAGGTTGTAGTGTTTTTCTGTACTTTGAAGTATTTATAGGATATAGGAAATTAGAAACAATAGGGATGACAGAATGTGCATTTGCAGATGATGTGGCTATTACAGCAGGAAACGAGAAAGGCCTAAGAGAAAGCTTGATAGTATGGAATGAGGTATTAACAAAATAGGGTATGAAATTGAATAAGAGTAAGACAAAGACAATGGTAATGGATAGAAATAGGAAAAGGATAAATGTGCAAATAGATGGAGTCGAAATAGAGCAAGTCAGTAAATATCAATACCTAGGTGTAATATTTGAAGAAAACGGAAAACAAGAAATAGATATAAATTATAGGATACAAAAAACAAATAGACTATATTATGCAATAAACAGTGGATTTGTAAATAGACGAGAAATATCAAGAAAAACGAAAATGAGTGTATACAAAACTGTGTATAGACCTGTACTTACATATGGATGTGAATCGTGGGTATTGACAAAAAGGGATAAAAGTAAATTGCAGGAAATAGAAATGAAATATCTAAGAAGAGTAATGGGAGTGACAAGAAAAGATAGAGTTAAGAATATAAAAATAAGAGAAGAATTAGAAATAGAACCAGTAGAAACTTATATAGAAGAAAGACAGCTGGGTTGGTGGGGACACCTTCAAAGAATGAGTGATAATATACCTGTTAAAAGAATCTGGGGAAGCAGAAATATAGAAAGGAAAAAACGTGGTAGACCAAGAAAACAATGGAATGCAGTAATAATGGATATTTTGGAAAAGAGGGGAACAACATGGAACGATGCCAAAAAACTAACAGAAAACAGAAAGATATGGAAGAAATTTACGAAGAACAAAAAAGAGTAAAAGAAACACAAACAGATCCCTACACCTCAGGGTAGATGGGATAAAGATTATATATATATATATATATATATATATATATATATATATACATCCCGCTATCATTATGTCATCTTTTCATGTTGCAGTCATTTGGCATCACTAAGAAATACTATCATTTTCGAATTTTAATTCGTGTATGTTTGTTGAGCGCATTTTTTAATGCCCTGTATCGTTCTCAGTTTTCTAAAATTTTGATTTTAAAAATTTAAATTATATACAAAAATTTTTACACTTCACAGCCATTTTGACTTCCACCACATAAAAATGTGTATTTGCGGTGTATTTGCCGTCAATCAACGTTGCCACGAGTTAAAAATATCGAGCGTTTGAGGCCAGGTAGAAAAGGTATATTATAAAGTATATAAAAGGTGGGTTCTTTACCTGTTCGGCTGGTTCAGCTGGTAAGGGTCCAAATATTTTACGAGTTGAATTGTGTTTATTTTATTTCATCTGTTAAATTATAATTTTCTCATAACGACTTACAATATTTGTTTGAAAAATTAATTTTGGGTCATTCCATTTCAAATCATTCAATTTTGGAGCAAAAATAAATTTGGACCTCCGATTTGTCTGAAAATTGGTATATAGCTTCTGCGGGACGTAAAAATAAGATATTTAAGGTCAAAAAATCTTCTTCTTTTTTTCTCAAAATGTTATTTTATTCGATTTTACAGTGATTTGGTGTTTATTTATACAAATTTCCATTTTCTCTCGTAAAGTATCAATTGAAAACATAATATTTTAATAGAAGGGACTCAAAAACGTCATTATATGGCATTATAACAAGTTACTTTGATTCAAAACAAGCTTTTGATCAAATTTTATAGTGTAGAAAACGTTAAAATACCGTTTTTTTTTTACATTTTTCTCCATTCCCAAAATGCATCATAATCGATTTGGCTGAAAATTTGCCCACAGATAGACAAAACATAGGACTTTAAGTGGTCATAAGGATTTGAATTATATTACAATACCCAAAAGTTACATGCAATATTATAATCAAAAATATAGGCGTTTACTGTAAGTAAAATTAACTCGAAAATATCGACCTCACGACAAAAATTGTTAAAAAGAAATTGTAATAATTGTAAATACGATTTATTTGGAACAATTTCAGTTCCTTCCATTTTTGTCGAAAAGTTAAAAATGGCGGAGATATTGAGCAAAACAGGTTCTCCTTTAAAATCAAGATGGCCGCTAACGTAACGGAGGAATTCATTCGCGATTTTAAATTTAGGCTACTATTGACTCCCCTAAAGATCAGAAAAATAAATTTTTGTACAGCTTGGCATTCAAGGTCAAATGCTATCCCGACTGGACTAATATATACTTTTGAGTATGATATTACTGCATGTAACTTTTTTGGTATTGTAATAATATAATTCAAATCCTTCTAACCACTTAAAGTCCTATCTTTTAGCTATCTGCGGGCAAATTTTTAGCCAAATCGATGATGATGTATTTTGGGAATGGAGGAAAATGTAAAAAAATGGTATTTTAACGTTTTTTACACTATAAAATTTGATCAAAAACTTGTTTTGATTCAAAATAACTTGTTATAATGCCATATAATGACATTTTTGAGTCATTTCTATTAAAATATTATGTTTTTCATTGATACTTTAAGACAGAAAATGCAAATTTGTTTAAATAAACACCAAATCACTGTAAAATCGCATAAAATAACATTTTGAGAAAAAAAGAAGAAGAAGATTTTTTGACCTTAAATATCTTCTTTTTACGTCCCGCAGAAGCTATATACCAATTTTCAGACAAATCGGAGATCCAAATTTTTTTGCCTGAGTGATTTGACATGGAATGTACCTTTTACATTTTCGTTTAATTTACTTACGGTTTTTGTTCAGAATTTTGAAGAAACGCTTGGTTTGACATAAAATTTGGGACACGCATAGCTAATATGTTAAAGAAAAAAAGTGATATTGTGCCGATATGTGCTTTTGATCTGGAGGTGAGTTTCGTCCGTTATCGGGGATGAAAACAAATACGTTCAAATAAGTCCGGAATTGGATAAACTGACTAATTCTAAGCAACTTCTATTTTATAGAGTTTTTTCACTAAGTCAATACTTTTAGAGATATTTGCGAGTGAATATGTTCATTTTTCAACAAAAAAAAACATGTTTTTAGACGGTTTTTCGCAAATAACTCAAAAAGTAGGTACCTACTTTATTGAAAAAAAATTAGCAAATAGCAAATATAGCTTATAGAAAAGTGAAAAAATGGTATATGTGTCAGGTCTGTAGACCCAGTAGAAGCAGAGTTATTGCTAAGCTTTGTTTTAAAACCAAGAGGAGTAGGTAAACTAACCCTAATAGCACACGACGTCCTCTGGACGTCCAAAATAGGTCCATTTTTGGTCCTAACGTCCATGGACTATAAATGGACGTCCTTTGGACGTCCGGCGTTGGACGTCCTTCGGTGGACTAAATATGTACGTCCTTCGGACGTCCGACGTTGGACGTCCTTCGGTGGACTAAATATGTACGTCCTTCGGACGTCCGATGTTGGACGTCCTTCGGGTGGAATAAATATGAACGTCCTTTGGACGTCCGTACTGGACGAAATACGGACGTTTGCTGATCGTCCATATTGGACATATTATACGAATTACGGGATAAAATAGCAAAATAATTCAATAAAATATTAACTTAATTATGTTAATAAAATAGTTTATATCGAAAAGATAATTATATTTAATTCAAAATTGCACAGTTTAATATTCTAAACATGTTTTTGTTTTTTTTGTAAAGTGTGAAAATCTTATTTGTAAATTATTTGTTACAATGTTTTATTATTCTAGTTACCAAGATGACATAAGTTTGCTAATTAATTCTAGTAAGCAAAAATATAATTTTTATCAATGTATCTGTACTAAAAATGAATCTTAAGAGCATCTTTTTGAAGTTGAATATACGTGGCCGTGCCCAAAATAGGTCCAGTCTTAGTCGTAATGTCTATGGACTATAAATGTATGTCCTTTGGACGTCCGACGTTGGACGTACTTCGGGTGAAATAAATATGAATACGGTGGACTAAATATGTACGTCCTTCGGACTTCCGATGGTGGAATAAATACGAACGTCCTTTGGACGTCCGTACTGGACGAAATACGGACTTTTTGTGGACGTCTGAAAATCACCCCCACTACTTGGTTCCTCTGTTCACAAAACTATAACGATAGGCGATAGATTTTCGATTCACCCACCGATATCAGTTCGAAGTTGGAGAGTTGATCTCTCAGTCGTTGTCGTCGTTAGGGCTCCCGCGTAGTTTTATTCATTAACCACTGATTTTCATAATGTAATAAATTATATTATATACGAATTAAAGTATAATATACTTATACATATACTATATATTACGTAAAACTATGAAGACGCTGTTTCACAACATAACACAGAGTCCGACCGCCTCATCGGGCCATTTAGAGCATCAATGCATAAGCCCATCCAATGGATTATTATGTGCCCCTTTGACATAGCCGCACAACATTTTAATCTACCACCCTGAGGATTCCTGCTCCTGGAGTTTTTCTGAAGTGCCGAAACAGTCTATGTTCCTGATTCCTCGATCAGATGAGGAGTTTTCGGAGCCATCAACCCCAGAGAGCTACTGGAGCTCCACGTTGCAGCCAGTCACTTCTTGGTAAGTGAACGCCAAAGAGGAAGCATTCAGACTCTGCTGCTACCACCGTCTGGACATAGCCTATCGATCCCTGATGGCCTAGAGGACAAACTCACCGAGAATGATGGACAAAACCACCAGCCAGGACAACTGGTATCCAAACATTGGTATTATTTACGTTTTTTATTACATTTACGTATTTTTTCATGCTCTTTGATATATATTTCTTATTCTTTCTGGTATATTTTTCATACATTTTTCAAGCTTATGGGTGTTTGGTAAAAAATGGGCCATAGCTTAACCTTGGATTACTGAGCTTAAAATAGGTCGATTTAAGCTAACTTACTTTAGTACGAAAGATTATAATAACCGAAATACAGGGTGTCAAATTTAAACTTTTATTTTATTCTTGATTATTTCCTGGACAATACATCATTTTTGGTGTTGAATTTAGATTTCTTGTCCCAAAAAAACCCCGCTTACCAAATTTCGTGATATTATCCCATGCTTGTTAGGAAATATTCAAGAATAAATAAAATAAAAGTTTAAATTTGGCACCTTGTATTTCGGTTATTATCAACTTTAATACTAACGTAAGTTAACTTAACTTAAATCGACCTATTTTACCCTCCGAAATCTAAGGTTAATCTATGGCCTATTCTTTACCAAACACTCTGTATAAGTACATATTTGCATTCTAGCCAATCTTTTTGATTTTCTATAAAGTATAGATTTCCTTGAATTTTGAATTACAATTGTTAAAGGAAAGTTTCGCTACCGCGGTCGCCTTTTGTTCGTCTTAACTTCCATAACGGTTCTTTTGTCAAACAGATTGGGTTGGTTATTGTACCTAGTAAGCAAAAAGTATTTATCTCAGTATTTTATAATCTATTTATAATATTGAATTATCTAAAGACAGAAAGCGAAGGCGGATGAAAAAAAATTAGACAAAAGTTGAATGATTATTATAATATTATAATATAATATTACACTATATAATAAGTATATATAGATAGAATATCTTCTTTTTAAGAAATTGTCCATTATCTCCAAATGAGCAAGGTGTCGATTTGAAATATATGTATAATATACAGCCCATTACGCACCACCTTAAAAATTGAGCATTTTTGATGTCTCGAATTTCCTAAACCAGTTGTCCCATCTAAGTGATTTTTTTTATAATATTATAGCCTAGGCTATAGGTTACCTCCTTAAGTCGACTTTACATTACATGATTTATCATGTGGTCATATGATTTGGTCATGGAGTGAAATTTACATGTTTACACTGTGTGATTTGTCATATGATTTTGCATTGTTTATACGGCTCGTTTTGTCATAAGCATTGTCATGCGGCTCGTCATGGGAAAAATCATATGACAAATCACATGATAAATCATGTAGTGTAAAGTCGACTTAAAGCTTGTCATGCACGGGGAGCTATATACTGTAATATATATTATATCACACCGCTCTCTATAGTAATGAGTGAGCCTGCACACACGGAACCATTAGTTCCGTGTCTCCAGGCTCACTCATTACTATAGGGAGTGATATGATATAATATACATAATATATTACAGTATAGCTCCCCGTGCATGACAAGCTTAAGGAGGTAACCTGTAGCCTAGGCTATAATATTATAAAAAAAAATCACTGAGATTGGACAACAGGTTTAGGAAATTCGAGACATCAAAAATGCATCATTTTTAAGGTGGTGCGTTAATTTCTTGGAGAAGTGTAATTGTAATTTAATGTAAATAATGTAATATCCAATAATTGTAATTTAATATAAGATGTAATATAAGTTCCTTAAAAAATGTATTTTTTATTTCCCACAATACATTCTCCACAGGTCTAAATATCGTCGCTAGACGTCCACCGAACGTCCTCTCAGGACGTTAGATGGACGTTCGGCAGCACGACATTGGACCAAACTGGGACGTCCTATGAAGGTCCAATTGACGTCCACCGAACGTCCCCTCGGACTTTAGGTGGACGTCCATTGGACGTTAGATGGACGTCCATTGGACGTTTGGCAACGAGGCATTTGGACCAAACTAGGACGTCCTGTTAAGGTCCAATTTACGTTCCCTAGGACGTCCGATTAACGTCCAATTTACGTCCGATTAAGGTCCAATTTAGGTCCCCTCGGACGTTAGGTGGACGTCCATTGGACATTTGGCAATGTGGATTTGGACCAAACTAGGACGTCCTGTTAAGGTCCAATTTACGTCCCCTAGGACGTCCGATTAAGGTCCAATTTACGTCCGATTAAGGTCCAATTTACGTCCCCTCGGACCTTAGATGGACGTCCAATGGACGTTCGGTAGCGCGACATTTGGACCAAAATAGGACGTATAAAGGACGTTCCTCGGACGAAAACGGACGTCCTTAAAGTCCGTGAAGGACGTCCTATGGACGTCCATTGGATGTCCTTGTGCTATTAGGGTAAAAAGACAGATTCACACCCAAGAAAGTCACTAGAAATATCTTCAGATACATCTTCTTTTTTGGTTGATCATATCGGCCTTTGACGGTAATATTGACTAAAAATCTAAAAATAAAAGGAATAACGCAGAAAATGCAAAAATCGCTGATAAAATAAATAAACTAACCTATGAAATGCCAATAGTGTTAAAATTTTATAAATGTCATTATTGTCAAAATTTGATATGAGTAAAATTGCCTGAGGTTGTACCAATTACAAACAAGGTTTACGGCACGGGAAATTTGAATTACTCCTCTTGGTTTAAAAACAGACTATAGTGAAAAATAAGCTCTTATATGTCAAATTCCAAATCGAATATTTTAACGTGAAATAAAAAAAATTAAACACTTTTCTTTGAAAACTTATTACAACTTTTTTAAAGTGTTTAAGAAAACGTTTATTTTTATTTTTTTAAAAAGTTTCTAGCAGCAAGAGTAAGCAAGTTACGCTCCAAATAGAGTTGTTCCTTATTTTTTGGTTAAAAATATCGTAAAAATCTCCCTCTAATTAACAGCCCAAATGGAATTAATCGTTACCACTTCACAAGTAACTTTATGTATTGTTTGTGTTTGTAAGTTTCATCAGTTCAAAGTGCTTATTTGTGAAAAAATTTGGTTTTAAGGCTGTTCCTCACGATTCTAAGCATAGCTAAATTCCAATGTAAAAGTTTAAACAAAATAACGCAAAAACTATGGCAGATATTGAGATAATTCTTTTTTTATATGAAAGGTATTAAAAAGTTCTAGTGCACTATTTGCTTATCAATTATTAAATTGTTTAAACAATATGTTTTTTTTTAACTTTTTTGCTTAAAATTAACGTAAAAAAATTTAAATTTAAATACGGCACTAGAGAATTTTTACTAAAGAACTTTTAGAGAACTTTTTTACTAAAAGTTTTGCTAAAAGGTATCTCTTTCGGCCGTCATTCTGTCCTTGTTGTCGATATCCAGCCCGCGGTCAGCCAGCAGGTAAAGAAACCCTGTCGGTAGGATTATCAATAATGTTATTACAGGTACGAAAACGAATTAGTGCTTATGAATGGACAAAGATTATTTAGACTTTTGACAAAATTTTTATTATAATTTTTATTTCAAAACACCCTCTAAAGAAACATTACACAATTCTATATTTATAAATGTAATTTCATTTTATCGATCTTGCTCATGATGCTACTCAAATTCTTATAATACCTATTACTTGTATAAACTTTTTCATTATACACTGTGTCCGTAAAGTATGGAACAAATTCTTTTTTAGCTAAACAGAGCATTTTAAGAAATAATCCTGAAACACGTCGATTTTTGATTTTAATTTACCGTATTTTAAAATAACATTCTAATATACAGGGTGAATTACTTTCGAGTAATGACGTCACCGTCATTTTTTTTAAATGGAACACCCCCATTTTGTTTCAATTTTCGGATTACTCTAGCTGAGCTGATTCCAAAAATGTATCACATGTTGATTCAAATTGGTACAGGGTGGACAAAAATACAATAGCTTTGTGTGTGTTCATAAAGTAACGCGTTAGTTAAATTAACAATATTATCAAAAATACTTATTGTATTTTTGATATTTTAATTAGTTTTTGATTTTAATTAATTTTTGATATTGTTTAATTTAATATTTTAATTTAATATCAAAAATTAATTAAAATTTAATATTATGAGTACACACAAAACTATTGTATTTTTGTCCACCCTGTACCAATTTGAATCAACAGTAATACATTTTTGGAATCTGCTCAGCTAGAGTAATCCGAAAATTGAGACAAAATGGGGGTGTTCCATTAAAAAAAAAATGATGGTGATGTCATTACTCGAAAGTAATTCACCCTGTGTATTAGAATATTACTTTAAAATACGGTAAATTAAAATAAAAAATCGACGTGTTTCAGGATTATTTCTTAAAATGCTCTGTTTAGCTAAAAAAGAATTTGTTCCATACTTTACGGACACAGTGTATGTATTATCATGTATAATATGATATGCATAATCCGTTTAGAACGTCTTTCGACGTTATCCGATCCCATTTTTCATTCAATTCGGCTGTTCCATTGATCTTCTCTAAGTTCTTTGGATTTGGAGCTCATTGAGTTTCTTATTCTTTTTATCCATGTTCTCTTAGGTATTTCTCTCTTCTGTATTCCTGTAGGTGACAATGCAATTACTTGTTTCGGGAGTCTACTGTTTTTCATTCGTTGGACATTTCCGAACCATTTGAGCTGCTTTCGTTGTATGTCATCCATGACTGTACCTTGTACTCTCATGCGTGCTCTAATTTCTTCATTTCTTATCCTCTCCCGTTTCGAAATTACGGCACGACAGCCCAAATTGAGCCCTGGACTCCTTTATTTTTTGCCTCCAGCCTTGACTGTCTGTGGCTGCTCTTCTCCAGACACGGACTCCTAAAAGGACTTGTGCGTCGCTGTTTACTATGTCTTCCCAGCGCTTTCTTGGCTTTCCAAACGGTCTCTTTCCCTGCATTCTAGCATTCAGTGTTCTTTTTGGTCGCCTATCCTCTCCCATTCTTATCACATGTCCGGCCCATTGCAATCTTTGTATTCTAATGAAGTCTGACAGGGGTGTTTCCTCATAACGTTGATAAAGCTCGTTGTTGTATGTACTTCTGAAGATTCCATTTTCCCTCACAGGTCCTAGTATACACCTCAGTACTTTCCTTTCGAATGTGTCGAGCTTGTTTTTGGATGTTTCTTTCAGGACCCAGGCTTCACTGCCATATCATGTTATTGGTCGAATTAAGGTTTTATAGATTCTCATCCTTGTATTTCGGTGGACAATTTTGACCGAAATATATGGGAGAGGGCAAAATAAGCTCTGTTTGCCTGCGTTATTCTCTTCCGTATTTATCCATCTGATCCGTCGGCATATATTCAATTTCTACTCCCAGGTATGTAAACTTTTCAACCGTTTCAATGTCATCTTCATTTATAATGTTTTGTGGGATTATATTTCTTCTCGTCTGAGTCATTATTTTTGTTTTTTGTGTGTTAATTTCGAGACCTTAGCGAAGTACTTAGCGTTCGTCTTATTACATCCATTTCCGCGGCTTCTGTCTTTCTTATATTTCTCTCTGTTAATCGCCTCATTTCACAATCGTATAAAAGCATGCTATTTACCAGTTTCATAGATATTAAATTATACCTTTTCTGTTATTTTCTTGTTCCAGAGAAAGGCATCCTATAGCTTTTTTTTTGCTTTTCTTTGTTTTGTACATTGAGGAAATTTATGCCGCTTTCCATTAGCTGGGAACGGGGTATCCATTTATACACATATTAACAATTTTTGTAATCAGTCGAATTAGTTTTTTGGTGCCACATATAAGGAGTTCAGTTCGTCGTCTATATTGATTCAATGGAATCACCTTGCTTAGCAGTTTTCTGTAGACTTTATTAGACTGAGAAATGCCGCAAAACAATCGGAGGAATAAATGAGAATAAAACAAAATATATAGCTACAACATGAACGGGACAGAGAGACAGAATAGGGCAAAACGTTACAATGCACCAGAACAACTTTGAAAGGAAAGGGTTCATCAGTTTAAACATTTGGAAGCTACGATCACATCTGATAATAAAGTTACTCATAAATAATGATTCAGACATTAATATTGTTACAGTAGCTAAGTTAATATATGTAATACAGTAATTTAATATTATCTCTATAGAGATGTGTGGCGCTGGTCACAATCTCTTCATGTCATTATTTCTCAGATAAAATGTGCCTATTGTTATATGTTATAACAGATTGCCTAGTAAACATTAAAAAAAAATAAACAATGATTAACAACAAAATACAAAGTGCCAATCGTTGTTGCGTTACAAAAAATATTGAAATTAGATTATGTATCCAGTTGTACGAAAATAAGCATCTACCATTCTGTAATAAGACCTAAATGACGAATACCTGTGAAACATGGACAATAACAAAACTTAAAAATCGCAGAAAGAAGAATTATTAGAGGAATATATGGAGCAGTTAAGGATGGCACCAGAGAACTTTAGACAGTGAGAACCAACCAAGAATTGAAAGAATTATATAACCAACCAGATCCTATAATATAAATATATATATAATGTAATATAAATTTTTAAATAAAACAAAATTAGATAGGTACAGCGTACAGCATGATATTTTTAGGTCACGGTATTGCTGAGTTGGGTTTTTTTTAAATATAATGTCTTATATTTTCTTTTGTTTTTAGGTCATTTTTTTTAAGGACAAATTGGCTGTCTTAATTTAAACGTTGATTAAGGCTTGGAAATGTAATACATTTTTGTGAAATGTTGATAATGTGGCGACACGATACTCTTGACTCTTGACATACCTAGACATATAAGTCTTTGTGACTTTATTATTTTAACTATATTATAGTTAAAATAATAAAGTCACAAAGACTTATATGTCTAGGATATGTCAAGAGGCAAGAGTATCGTGTCGCCATATTCTCAACATTTCACAAAAATGTATTACATTTCCAAGGCTTAATCAAAGTTAAAATTAAGACAGCCAATTTGTCCTTAAAAAAATGACATAAAAACAAAATAAAAATATAAGACATTATGTATAAAAAAACCCGACTCAGCAATACCGTGACCTCAAAATATCATGCTGTACCTATCTAATTTTGTTTTATTTAAAAATTTGAAATCTAAATTAATATTGTTCTCGAAAATATAACTTTGCACGTTTCTACAATAATTTACAATGTACATTCTAATTACCTACCCATAATCCCACTGAAGAAAAGAATGACCACAAGTTAATCGTTTTATTGTTTAGCTTCTTAACTGCCACCCAGGGGTGGTCCGGTTTGTCTATCGGCTCGATAACAGGCGAACAGAATTTTTGATCTGGGCTTTCTGCACGTAAACGTTTACGTGTAGAAAGAAATTTTTGAGAGAGAGGATATTCACAGTTATGATTTAGAAGGAATGGCCTTAAAGTAAATTTTAAATCTTTAATTTTGAAAAAAAAAGTCTTTTTTCAAAATAACTTAAAAATTATTAGTGATACCAAATATCTTAAACAGTAAAAAATGTAGGTTTTGCTTTTTTAAATATTTGGGATTTTTTGATTTTCTGGAAGACAAAAATTGGTTAAGATATGGCTGTTTAATTTACTCGTGACTAGTGATTCGTTCGAGCCCTTTCAACAAAACCCCTTTCAAAAATAAGCATTTTTAACCAATGCAACTTACAGATCATATACAGGGTGTCCCCGAAAATAGTGCGTTCCTTAAAGGTATAGATAGAAAGCACAATGTAGAGCAAAAAATTCTTATAACATTTTCAGCCGTTTAAAACTTTTATAGAACAAAATTTGCTTAGAATTAGGATTAGTCAGTTTATCCACTCCCGGACTTATTTTGAACGTATGTTTTTTCACCCCCAAGAAGGGGTGAAAATCACATCCAGGACAAGAGAACATATCGGCATAATCTCACTTTTTTCTTTGGCATTTTAGCTACGTGTGTGCCAAATTTCATGTCAATCCAAGCGGTTCTTTAAAATCTGGAGGTTTTGCGATATTTTACCGTGAGTGAATGGAATGATTGCCGTTGTCACTTTTAGATAAGAAATCATTATCACAATGACATAGTCAGGTTAACTGAATTATATAATTATTGTTTTTATCATTAAATGTGAAAACCTAGAATTATCCATGTCTGTCCGTCAATAAACACAACTCCTCTGTTAGTAGGACAGAAAGAATGACAAATAAGGTGTCAAATGAAAGCCTTTAACCAAAATATGATATTACATGTGAGAAGTTTGACCTCGGACTGCCTGTTCCAGAGTTGCAACCGAAAGTACTGTTTTAAATTCGTCGAAATAGTACAAACTATTATTCAACGCGACTAAGAAAGACCAGAACAAATACATACTTCCGGTTTCATGCCTGTCTATTTGTCCATGTCTGTCGGTGAACAAAATTCATCCGTCATATCAACTGACAAAAAGTTACACGAAGAGTTCAAATATCGACTGCCGGTTCAACTTCCGGTCACTTTGGGTGAAAAATTAGAACTTACGATGTCCAATTGCTTGTTACAATTTTTTTATAAGTGTTCTACTCTATATATTCTGACTTTTTCTATAACTTACTTAGATCACATATAATTTAATACAGTTTTGATGTCAGGGTCTTCAAAATTTATGTGGTGAGTTCTGGTATGTGATGAATAAAAAACGACTCTATAAGCAGAAGAAAAAAGTGTTCTTTAAAGTGTTCTCAAGACCTAAGACAATACATCGACTCACAAGAGCGTTGTGACAGTAGCAAAAATTCGAGTTGGGGTTCGAATTACTTTCTCATGCGGCTTACTCTCCTGACTTGGCCCCCTCCGATTAATAAGTGTTCTCAAATCTGAAGAAATGACTCGTAAATAAAAAAATCAGTTGAGATAATTGAAGAAAAAAATAACTATTTTTCAGAGCTTTCAGAATCGTATTATGCGCACGGCATCGACATCCGCGACACGGCATAAATCCGACAAAAGAATTGAGAGGGAACTCTGGACCAAATATCAAAAACCAGTATAACCTAACACTTTGAGCTTCATATTAATAATAGAAAATCACCGAAAGACAAATATGTAATGTAAAGAATTAATATCTCAATATTCCGGTCTACTAAACAATAACGACTGGCAAAACATTAAAGTCTTTATTCAAGTCGTATATTCAAAAAATAAGACAAGTAGAGTAATAAATGGATAATTAAAAATTGCGAGAAACAGTGCAAGAAAATTATTTAATAGACCCGAAGACAAAACAAAAATTAATGTGCTAAATAAAAGTATTGATTCGTTACTGCAGAACTAGAACTGTTATATGGAGCTATACTAGTCTGGATCGGTGTAAATTAAATGAGAAAGAAAATAATATAATAAACACACTTTAAGAGCAGATAGAGAAAATATATGGATTATCAGAAGGTTCAAACGTCAGAATTATCAACGATAAACAAGAAAAAGTCAACGAGATAATGATTCTGGACCAACTGTTTTATTATAATTAGGGTTACGGAATTTTCGTTTTTACGAAATAGATGCGAATTTCGGCGAAATTTTGAACATAAATGCGATAAATGTGAAATATGGAGTTTTTGTTTATTTCCGCGAAATACCTGCAGGTGCCCAACTCGCCCGTAAATAAGTAGGTAGTTACGTAGTAAATAAGGCATGGAAAGATTTTACGGAAAGTTTTCTATTGTACATAATTTTTGAAAGGTTGTTTATTTTTCTAACACGTGTTGAAACAGAAGGAACTTTCATTGTTCATCATTAAATAGATAAAGATAAGATAAGGAATTGATATTTTTCAATGTTGATTCTTTGAGAAATATAAATAATCCGACTGTTGTTATCTGCATTTCGGTCTTTTGTATTGGTAAAAATCTAAGTAGGAATAAAGGTCGGCTAATTTTTATTTTCTAAACATATAAATTAGTCAAACAGGACAATCAGTGCTCATTCCGTCAATTTTTATTAAGAACATGGTCTATCAAAAAAGTTTTCATAGTAACATAAAGTTACTTAAAGTATCCCCTAAAATGGGACGCCCTAAAACAATTTTGAGTGATCGAGTCAAAGAATTTGCAACAGATGACCTATATCTGTGTGACACAAGACACAATTGCTACACAGTGCAGTTTTCCGTCATTTGCTAAAGCAGCATTACAGAGCATTTGGAGTCCAACGAACAGCGTAGACGCAGAACGATTCTTCAGCACATATAATATTGTAGTGACAGATCGAAGAACAACTCTTAAAGAGTCGAATGTCGAAATTACAACGATGTTAGCTTTTAATTAATGTTTTCTGTTGTTTTACTCGTAGTTAAAAATAAATGCGAAAATTTGTAATTATAAAAAAAGTAAATGCGAAATTCATGTTCTTTATTTGCGAAAATTCCGTACCCCTAATTATAATTAGTTATAAAATAGCTTCAATGGGGAAAAGCTGTAAGCTTAGACCAAACACCAGTAGGGGGCATCCAATTAATTGAGGAAAAAATTAAATGTATAACAATATTCACTTCATTTACTGAAAAGGCATTGTCCCGCAAGAATGGTTGAAATCACAATTAATAGACCTACAAAAAGACAAGCGCTCAAAAGTGATAAGACCATTGAACAATAAGCATGTAAGCTACCTTTTAAACACATTCTCAAAAATAATCCATAACACAAGGATTGTTAGGAAATTCTTTTATAGACTTCAGGCAACAAATTCTCCTGATCATGTTTAAAATACGTACGGAATGTACTAAATAAAAAAATATATTTATCATTTAAAAATAAATACCCTTATACTATAACATAGTTCTAACGTTAAATATATAATGCTTTCCTGTGGAGTATACAAAGGATGGTCCTGTTTTTCCCGCACGCTGCCTTATTTAGTTTTCTTTGTTGTTTAATTCGTTAAATTCTATCCTCTTATGTCACGGCTTCAGGAAGCAGTGGATATATGCAGTGAACGGGAGGCCTATGTCGAACAGTGAACGAACGGAGCCTTTTCGCGTTTATCATGTAGAGAAGCCACTTGTCAAAAACTGAACGTATGTAATCGTATTCAATTTGTTAAATACTGTCACATAATATGTCATACACCTCTGTGCGTTAATCCATTTTATTTCTACAATTTTAAGGTGCTATTACATGCCGCCATTTTGATTTGTCTATAGTCGCATTCTGCCCGTTAAATCCCATCGTTTGAGGCGCTGTACGTCACGATTGGATCAATTGTAGCGAAGCTGCATGACTAAGGCCCTTTTAACATGTTGCTGTATTTGATTTTTCTGTGCCATTTTATATTATTTGTCAAATACTATTATTTGAGGTGCTGTACATCACGATTGGACCAATAGGACCGTAGATACAAGACTAAGGCCCTTTTGACATGCTGCTGTATTTGATTTTTCTATGTCATTGTATTCTATTTGACAAATCCAGTTATTTGAGGTGTTGTACTCCACGATTGGACCAATAGGAGCGAAGATACGTAAATAAGGCCCTTTTGGCATGTTGCTGTATTTGATTATTCTGTGTCATTGTATTCTGTTCGTTAAACCCTATCATTTGAGTTGCTGTATGTCACGATTGGACCAATAGGACCGAAGATACATAACAAAGGCCCTTTTGACTTGTTGCTGTATTTGATTTGTTTGTGTCAAATTTGATTCTATTGGTCAAGTCCTATTATTTAAGATGCTGTACGTCACGATTGGACTAATAGGACCGAAGATACGCTACTAAGGCCCTTTTGACATGCTGTTGTATTTGATTTTTCTATGTCATTGTATTCTGTTTGCCAAATCCTATCATTTGAGGTGCTATACATCACGATTGGACTAACAGGACCGAAGATACATAACTAAGGCCTTTTTGGCATGCTGCTGTGTTTTGATTTTTCTGTGTCATTGTCTTCTATGATGCATAAGGCATGTCTATGATATGCCTTATTTTTAAACAAAACAAGTAATTGGACTTCGTAAGTCCTAGGTTTTCACCCAAAGTAATCGAAAGTAGAACTGGAAGACGATATTTGAATTTTACATGTAACTTTGCATGGATTCATATACGAATTTACTAATTTTGAGTCATTTTTACTAAACTTTGACATTTGTCACCTCATTTGTAATTCTACCCGGTATAATGGCGGAGGAGTTATATTGGCGGTCGTACGAACCGACAGAAAGATTGCCTAGGTCAAATATCTCACCTTTAGTACCATCCTTGGATTATAAGCTTTCATTTGACACCTCATTTATCCTTCTAGCTGGTATAATGATGGAGGAGTTATATGTGCGGTCGTACGAACCGACGGAAAGACAGCCTAGGTCAAATATCTCACCTTTAGTACCATCCTTGGATTATAAGCTTCCATTTGACACCTCATTTGTCATTCTACCTGGTATAATGATCGAGGAGTTATATTCGCGGTCGGACAGACCGACGGACAGACCGCCAAGGTCAAATATCTCACCTTTAGTACCATCCTTGGATTATCAGCTTTCATTTGACACCTCATTTGTCATTCTACCTGGTATAATGACGGAGGAGTTATATTCCCGGTCGTACTGACCGACGGAAGGACAGCCTGGGTCAAATATCTCACCTTTAGTACCATCGTTGGATTATAATCTTTTATTTGACACCTCATTTATCATTCAAGCTGGTATATTAATGGAGGAGTTATATTCGCGGTCGGAGGGGCCGACGCACAGACCGCCTAAGTCAAATATGTCACCGTTAGTACCATCCTTGGATTATAAGCTTTTATTTGACACCTCATTTGTCATTCTACCTGGTATAATGATCGAGGAGGTATATTCGCGGTCGGACAGACCGACGGACACACAGCCAAGGTCAAATATCTCACCCTTATTACCATCCTTGGATTATCAGCTTTCATTTGACACCTCATTTGTCATTCTACCTGGTATAATGACAAAGAAGTTATATTCGCGGTCGTACGGACCGACGGAAAGACAGCCTAGGTAAAATATCTCACCTTTAGTACCATCTTTGAATTATAAGCTTTCATTTGACACCTCATTTGTCATTCTACCTGGTATAATGATCGAGGAGTTATATTCGCGGTCGGACAGACCCACGGACAGACCGCCAAGGTCAAATATCTCACCTTTAGTACCATCCTTGGATTATCAGCTTTCATTTGACACCTCATTTGTCATTCTACCTGGTATAATGACGGAGAAGTTATATTCGCGGTCGGACGGACAGACAGCCTATGTCAAATTTCTCACCTTTAGTACCATCCTTGGATTATAAGCTTTCATTTGACACCTCATTTGTCATTCTACCTGGTATAATGATCGAGGAGTTATATTCGCGGTCGGACAGACCGACTGACAGACCGCCAAGGTCAAATATCTCACCTTTAGTATCATCCTTGGATTATCAGCTTTCATTTGACACCTCATTTGTCATTCTACCTGGTATAATGACGGAGGAGTTATATTCCCGGTCGTACGGACCGACGGACAGACCGCCTAGGTCAAATATCTCACCTTTAGTACCATCCTTGGATCATAAGCTTTCATTTGACACCTCATTTATCATTCAAGCTGGTATAATGATGGAGGAGTTATATTCGCGGTCGTACGAACCGACGGAAAGACAGCCTAGGTCAAATATCTCACCTTTAGTACCATCGTTGGATTATCAGCTTTCATTTGACACCTCATTTGTCATTCTACCTGGTATAATGACGGAGGTGTTATATTCCCGGTCGTACGGACCGACGGAAAGACAGCCTAGGTCAAATATCTCACCTTTAGTACCATCCTTGGATTATTATCCTTTATTTGACACCTCATTTATCATTCAAGCTGGTATAATAATGGAGGAGTTATATTCGCGGTCGGAGGGGCCGACGCACAGACCGCCTAAGTCAAATATGGCAACTTTAGTACCATCCTTGGATTATAAGCTTTCATTTGACACCTCATTTGTCATTCTACCTGGTATAATGACGGAGGAGTTATATTCGAGGTCGTACGGACCGACGGAAAGACAGCCTAGGTCAAATATCTCACCTTTAGTACCATTCTTGGATTATAAGCTTTTATTTGACACCTCATTTATCATTCAAGCTGGTATAATATTGGAGGAGTTATATTCGCGGTCGGAGGGACCGACGCACAGACCGCCTAAGTCAAATATGTCAACTTTAGTACCATCCTTGGATTATAAGCTTTCATTTGACACCGTATTTGTCATTCTACCTGGTATAATGACGAAGGAGTTATATTCGCGGTCGTACGGACCGACGGAAAGACAGCCTAGGTCAAATATCTCACCTTTAGTACCATTCTTGTATTATAAGCTTTCATTTGACACCTCATTTGTCATTCTACCTGGTATAATGATCGAGGAGTTATATTCGCGGTCGGACAGACCGCCAAGGTCAAATATCTCACCTTTAGTACCATCCTTGGATTATCAGCTTTCATTTGACATCTCATTTGTCATTCTACCTGGTATAATGACGGAGGAGTTATATTCCCGGTCGTACGGACCGACGGACAGACCGCCTAGGTCAAATATCTCACCTTTAGTACCATCCTTGGATTATCAGCTTTCATTTGACACCTCATTTGTCATTCTACCTGGTATAATGACAAAGAAGTTATATTCGCGGTCGTACGGACCGACGGAAAGACAGCCTAGGTCAAATATCTCACCTTTAGTACCATCCTTGGATCATAAGCTTTCATTTGACACCTCATTTGTCATTCTACCTGGTATAATGACGGAGGAGTTATATTCCCGGTCGTACGGACCGACGGAAGGACAGCCTGGGTCAAATATCTCACCTTTAGTACCATCCTTGGATTATCAGCTTTCAGTTGACACCTCATTTGTCATTCTAGCTGTTATGTTGACGGAGGAGTTGTGATTACAGACAGACGGACGGACAGACGGACGTGAATAATACAAAGTTTTCACATTTTTTCAAAATTGGGTGAAAACAATATGATGCCAGAATGATTTGTTGATGAAAATAATATATACATTCTCAAATTGCCTATTATTCGGTGTGGATAATATTATATTCAACAGTGATGCCAAATTTCTGATGCCAAAATGATTGATAATGAAAGTGGGATATACGTTTTCATGTATATAGCGGCAGCGACAAAACGGTAAAACACTGAACTAAATGTATATAATATTTTCACTGTACCATCATTTTGGACTCAAACATTTTATGGAATAAACTTATATAACTTAGTAAGGGATAAACAAAGAAAGCTGATATATTAAAGTAACATCAAGAAATCAAATCTCTAACTACCGAGTTGATCAGACTTCTGGTAACAAGTGCAGAAAAAAAGTTATTAAGGTAGTGTAAAGTGGCATCGATATACAGATGCCACTTTGCAAGACGATGCCAAATCGATGGTAAATGCATAATGTATCGATGCCAAATTGATAGTAGGATGTATATATATATATATATATATATATATATATATATATATATATATATATATATATATATATATATATATATATATATATATATATTGAAGTATTTATTGTTTTACTGTATGTTACTTAATGATTGGACGTATTTGTGGTAAATATATATTTTAAAATAATTAGAACTGGACACGTTAGCGGTCTTCTAAACTTTTTGTCCAGCATTTTGGACATTGGGACTTAGTTAGCCAAATATGTTACCATACTCACATTTTTTAAGTTAAGTTACAGATAGTAAAAGGATATTGATGGAAAGTGCATTGGAGGCTATTTTGACAGATAACGATTTTTTCGTCAGTGAAGATAGCGATAACGATCAAAGGAAATGGATTTACAGGAATTTAAGCTGTATGTTGGAAGGTCACTAGCTCTAGGTGGTAAGCCTGCAAGTGGGAGACAAGCTAGTAGGTCTATTTCAAGATAACCAGAGACATCTGAAGATGAGGTGCCCATAATTCCTGTAAAAAGATCTACAGTTTTCCAGTTACCGCCTATAGATGTAACAAAACCAGTAGTGATAATTTGCCAATATGCTGTGTCAGGAATAGAAGTTCTTATCGCGTTGCCTAAACCTCTTGGATGAACTAAGAAGAAGAGATTCTTTGGTACAGAATGCAAAATGTATATGTGTTTTTCTCCTGAACCAGAATGTTTTTTCAGTTTCATATTTAAATTATATGAAAGCTAAGTCCTAATGTCCATTATGCTGGACCTGCCATGTTTGTCAAAAAATTTTTTTATAGTTTTTATAGATTTTCGTTTATTGTTTCCACAAATGAGGAGAGAAAATAGAAAATATTGTTAAAATAATAAAAACTTTTTTCTTGGGGCTGAAGAGTTATAGTTCACAATATTAAAACATAATTTTTAATTCTGAACAACTTTTTCTAATAACAAATTTCAATATTGTGAAAATAAAAGTACTTTACTCTTTACCTAAATTCATATTTTTTGACATACCTCGTATAAATTTGACAAAATTTAATATCTTATATTTTCATATTAGTTGTTAAACTACGCAGAACCTTTTATATAGAATATCTTTTTTTCGTAAAATTAATAATAACGGAGCTATCATAAATAAAATATTTTAACATGAAATAAAAACCACTTCTATGTAAATGGTATATTTATTAAAATTTAAAAAATCCCAACGGATTGAATAAAATGTGTCCAATTTAGAACGTTTTCAGACCTATCGTTCCATCATCAGTGAATTTGAATACTTGCTAAATAGCCACAGAACCAAACAATGGTTGAATTTATAATTCGATCTACATTATTTAAAAGTAATACTAAACAGGCTAAACGCCGATGTTACAAGATATAACGTCCGGGAACATGGTGAAATCCTACCAGGAAACTTAAGCAACCATCTTAGGCCAACGTTGACTATCAAGTCTTACTTGTCTGACCCTAAAACCTAAAAAAAAATTTGTTCGATGCAAAAAGAATAATTTTAGGAAAAACCCCTAATCTTTCCCCTGGCCTGGCAAGGTATTATGCTCTTCAGAATCGCCTGTCATTGTACACATTTCTTCTAAATGACTAACTCAAACACATACTTAAATTTAAACCTTACAGGAGAAAGTTTATTTTACCCCCTAAATTTGCACTTTTCGATTCACTTGATAGATACACGTGCACCGCTGATGCCTGCCAGGTCATGGTTTTTAGCCTTGGTGTGCTATGAATTATCACTAGAAAAATTTATAGCCTTACAGGACGACCGTTAGTCGGAGGGTTCACTAGCTCTTAGACTATAAAGGAAGTTGGAGATTAAAGTCTCTTTTTTTGTATGAGATTTACAGTCTTATACAAAATACATATGCAGCACATAATACACAAACACAAACGTGTAACAATATCTTTAAAATATAAGTTAGACAATCATATTTCCGATACAGGTTAAACAAGGCATCTACGCTCTAAAGGAATGACTACCGTCCTTTTTGGACTCTTCTTTGATTTTACAATTATTGGTTTTGTGACTTGGCAACTTCTACAATATTTCTCCAGTCCTTGCTGTTTTTGCTTATGGCTGTCGATTATCGAACTCCCATCTTCTTAAGTACGTGCAACGGAGTGTATATTTAAAAAATCTGACGATTTGAGCGGGGCGTAAGGAAATGGGCAAATCCCAAAATTTCACAAGAAAAAAGAGAATATTTCGCGAAATTAATGATAGATCGAAAAACTAAAAAATATGTGCGCAATATTTTTTAGAAATCTATCGAATGATACCAAACATGACTTCCCACGGAAAGGGGTGGGGGTAAATTTAATATTTTAAACACGAATCCCGCGATATTTCGCGAAATGAATATCATATCGAAAAACTGTAAAATACACTTATTCAATATTTTTTTAAAATCTATCGAATGGCACCAAACAGGTTCCCCGCGGAGGTGGGGTGGGGGGTTACTTTAAAATCTCAAATAGGAGCCCCCATTTTTTTGTTGCAGATTTGGATTCCTTACGTACAAATAAGTAACTTTTATTCGAAACATTTGTTCGAATTATGGATAGATGGCGTTATAATCGGAAAAAACAATTGTTGAAAATGGAAAATTAAATTAAAAAATGGCAAGCGCCCACTAAAATGGAAAATTTTACTTCACTTTTTTGGTTTTAGGACCTACTCTTCACAACCCAAAAGGTCCCCATAACGCTCGACTGACTGCACATTTAGCATACTTTGCTCCCCTACCAAAATATTTGTGCACTTTTCAATTAATTTATTATTGCATTACTTACCATTAGTTAAACAAAATATTTTTAAAACTTTTTTGTCTCTCATTACTTTTTTGATAAGGGGGTTTTTATCGAGATATTTTGAATATTAATTTGTAAAATCCAACACATTATACGGGGTCAAGTAAAATTATTATACAAGGTATCCCGAAAAGATTGGTCATAAATTATACCACAGATTCTGGGGTCAAAAATAGGTTGATTGAACCTCACTTACCTATATACAATAGTGCACACAAAAAGAGTTACAGCCCTTTGAATTTACAAAATGAAAATCGATTTTTTTTCATATATCGAAAACTCCTAGAGGTTTTTTATTGATAATGGACATGAGGAATTTTTATCGCAGCAAAATCTTAAAAAAAATTATAGTCAAATTTGTGCACCCCATAAAAATATTATGGGGGTTTTGTTCCCTTAAACCCCCCAAACTTTTATGTGCGTTCCAATTAAATTATTATTGTGGCACCGTTGGTTAAACTTAATATTTTTAAAACTTTTTTGCCTGTTATTACTTTTTTGATAAGCCAGTGTTTATCGAGATATTTTGAATATTTGTCGAATCCACCACATATTTGTATATGGTTAAGTATGATTATAGACACCTGTTAATAATCTGAAAATTTATTTATAACTTAAATTTTTTGGTATATTTTGAAAAAGAAGCCACATCTCGATAAAAGTTGACTAATCAAAAAAAGACTAAGAGGCAAAAAAGTTTTAAAAACACTGTGTGTAACTAATGGTACCACAATAATAGTTTAATTGGAACGTAATGGTACACACACATTTGGGGGGTTTAAAGGAACAAAACCCCCATAAATTTTTTATGTAAATATAGTAAAAAAGATGCCGTATCTCGATAAAAACTGGCTTATCGAAAAAATACTAAGAGGCAAAAAAGTTTTAAAAATACTGTGTTCAACTAATGGTACCACAATAATAAATTAATTTGAACGTACACAAAAGTTTGGGGGGGGGGTTTAAGGGAACCAAATCCCCATAAATTTTTTATGGGGTGGACAAATTTTACTATAATTTTGTTTTAAGGTGGTCATGCCATAAGAATTATACATGTCCGTTTTCAATAAAAAATCTCTGAGAGTTTTCGATATATTGAAAAAAATCAATTTTCATTTTGTAACTTCAAAGAGCTGTAACTTTTTTTATGAGCACATTTGTAGTAAGATAAGTTAAGTTGAACCGAACTATTTTTGACCCCAGAATGTGTGGTATAATTTATGACCATTCTTGTCGGGACATCCTGTATAATATATTATTATAGACACCTGATATTAATATGAAAATTTATTTTTAATCTCCATTTTTTATGTATATCTTGAATCATATTAAAAATAAGCCACATCTCTATAAAACCTGGCTTATCGAAAAAATACTAAGAGGCAAAACAGTTTTAATAACATTGTGTTTAAATTAGCCTTAAACCCACCCCCCCAAATTTGGGGGGGGGGGGGGGTTTAAGGGAACAAAACTCTCATAAAATTTTTATGGGTTGTACAAATTTTACTATTATTATTTTCTTAAGATATCCCCGCCATAAGAATGCTACATGTCCATCTTTAATAAAAATTCTCTAACAATTTTCGATGTATTAGAAAAAATCAATTGTCATTTTGTACGAGTAACTTCAAAGTGCTCTAATTTAGTGCACATTTGTACTAAGGTAATTCAGAGTCAATCGGACTATTTTTGGTCCCATAATATGTGATTTAATAAATGGCATGCCTTTTTCTTATATCCTGTACATGTCACTATTTATAACCATATATTAATTGCAAAATTACAATAAAATTCTTGATTGCAGCTGAAACAATGCATTTTAAACTCATTTATCAGGGATAATCGGCATGATTTGTAAATGTATGTATTTGACATTATCGCTCACTTAGTTCATAGTGCAGGCTCTGTCATTACCCGTAAAATATACTGTTTATATATAGCCCATCATTTCTCCCCCCGTGATAATATATATTTATTTACAAACAACAATAGTAATCAAGCCTAACTCGAGATTCAATTATAGTTTTAATGGGGCTATTAATTAATAGTGTAGCTTAACAGATTAGCTGATTTATCTTTGTCCATCTAGACGGACATATTACACACTATTATTCATGGAAGAGACTGCCTTCCATATATCTTTGTCGTAAACGCTGCCATTGATTCGGAGAAGTGACACAGGAATCTGTCCCTGCGGCGTACGAAAACTTATTGATTTGTTGGTGATGGTTCTAGATTCTAGATCGTCGATTGGCAAATTATTTATCTTAGAAAATTGTACTACAGCATGAGTGAGAATTAAATATATTACATTAACCCTTAAACGCCCAAGGCTGGGTAAAAAATGTCCACCTAATGCGTATTCCCTTGTAACATATTTATTACGTGTTTAAAAATTTTCCAAAAATTATTTATTGTTAAAAACACAGCTTTTTATCGAATGTTAAATTGTTTCTACCGATATTTGTGAAAATAAAAGTAATAGCTTAAGTTAAACATGGGTGGGCATAAAAAATACACCCTTGGTAAAACTTGTTACTAAAGGTTTCTATATAATTTCTCGTTGCTAGGAACATAATCCATATAATTATCGACGTATAATTACATAATCGACATAATTATCCGCCAATGAGGAGGCTGAAAGGACGAATATGGAGAAAATCGACAAATTTGAATTACTGGCTTTTACTGGTATGTTAATTTTGATGTACACTGTAATTTTGTTGTCAGGTTTGTAAATTGTTTATATTAATATTTTACAGGATGATGTACTTATTAAGCATAAGATCCTTAAGTTTAATCCATTTCCAACAACTCTCAATAAATATATTAGCTATTTTCGAGGTGGACATTTTTTACCCACCCTTGGGCGTACATGGAACCTAAAAAAGGTTGGGCGTTTAAGGGTTAAGATTATAAAGACAATCTTTAGAAAATATCTTCATAACACTAGAAAAATCGATCCAGTACACAATATTTATTTATTACAGCTACTTAGGTAAATTTTTACTTTATCGTACTACATACGCAGTATGAGTATAATAGATAAAGTTATAGGATCGTGCAAAAAATTTTTTTTCAGATTTCACTTTTTTTAGACGTTTTGAGTCCCCTGAGTCTAAAAAGCAAATAAAAAAAACATGTCGGAAGTATGTACCTACGTATGTTCGTACGTACGTATGTCGCCACCGCTCAACAAAAACTACTGGACCGATTTCGATGATATTCGGTATGAGTAAGTTTAAGAGAATTTTGTCGAAAAACTAAGCTTTTGAAAAAAACCTCTCAAAGGGGGGCCGAAATAGGGGGTTATTTGGGGCCCATTTTTGCAAATTTTGACCGAAACGAATGAAATTTAACATAAAGTTAGCTCATCGATAGGTAAATAGAAATACGGAATTTGACATTTCCAAATCCAAAATGGCAGCCAGCATGGCCGACCGCCCACCCGATACATTTCCCTACCAATCTAAAAACTTGTTTAAGATAAATTTAATTTGAAAAAACATTTATATAGCCTAAAGATGGGGCTATAAAAAGAATATTATCGTTTTTCAAAAAAAGTTATGGGTTACCTATATTTAAGGGGTAAAAATTTGACATATATTTGAACTAAATTTTCTCAAAAATGACTACAAGGAATTTGTTTATTTTTTAATATACTTTTGATATCCTATCGGTAAATTGAATATCATTGGTCAGATTTCTTAACTCCTCAGAGGAGGGGAGTTATGAATTTTTTATAAAAAAATATTCGAGTGCCCGTAACTACCTCTGTAATAGAAACTAAAATTTGAAATTTGGCAGACATATATATAGTACTTTGTCATCTATTAGCACAATAAATTTTACCCACAATATGGCTTCCGGTTTAACCGAAAATGAAAAAAATCTTAATTTTTTACATACGCGCCCTGTATGTTTTTACATATTTTTAGATAATATAAAATGATCTTTCCAATGACATAAAACTCGTTGCTGTAACTCAAAAACTCGAAAAGTTACAGAAAATTGAAATTTTGCTAGAATCTTGTGTGTGTCCGCTCTCACGCGATCATAGCAGAGCATTATTATAGGGCAGTCAATGAGGGTATTTGGCTCCGAATTCCATCCTACTACATCGATGTACCTGATATTTTCACAGTAAGTAGGGAATAGCTCAAAAAACAAAATCAACCATATATACTATGGCGCTTTTATCTTGGTGCAATTCCCACCCCTTCAAGGGGGTGGAAAATTTATTGGTCAAAATAAGCATGGAAGTGGCTAGAGAAACTATTTTTAAGCAAAAACTGATCTATACTTTTTCTTGAGAACTCAATACTTTTTGAGTTATGCGTAGTTGAAAATTGGCCATTTTCATTTAAAAATGACACGTTTTCGGAGGGGTTTTTGTGAATACCTTAAGAACTATGCATCAAACTAAAAACACTATATAATTTTTTTTTAATTATAAATAACAAAGAGATTCGTTCCTTCGTAAAATTTCTATTTATATTACAAAAAGAGATATGGTAGGTAAAATTAGTTTGTTTTTTGGTGCATGCTCAAAGTGCTCATGCTTTTGTAGTGTTTGAAAAGGCCTTTAAAACGAGCACCGTTAAATGTCGGTTACATTCAAACTAAGCGAGATATGGTGCAAAAAATATATGACTAATGTACTTTAAGGAAAAATGAGAAGTACATACATTTAACCCCTCATTCACCAGAATTTAAATGCACTGTTTTTCTTTTGCAATACCTCTTAATATAGTGTTTTCTACTTTCAAAAAATTGGACGGGTGAAAAAAATAAGATCAAATTATAGAGCGCATTTTTAAATTTTCTTAAAATTCTTCCTTTTTCTCCATGCAATTCGAAAATAAAAATGTCCTATCCCCGAGAAGTGGTGAGAACCGCCCCCATGATAAAAGCGCCATAGTATATAGGATAGACTTTGAATTAGGAGATTGGGCTTTGGGCTATTTGAGCAATTTGAAATGAAAGTATGACTAATATTCTATTGATTTATGCAATAATCTATAGTGCGTCTCCGAACATTTCCTCAAATGCGGGAATTAATGATGCGTAGAACCATAAAATATTTTCAAGTATACAAGGTGTTTCTAAAATATCAAAATAACGAGTAACTTTGTTATTTTTATAGAATGCCAGTATCTAGTACGATAACGATAATAGATCGGTATGATAAAGTTCTCGGGCGGCCCTTCCGTCCAGCGTTTTTACTTAAACTTTTAGTTATGGTAGGGGAGCCCAAACGGGAATTTTTGCAGTTACTCGAGCGCGTATCATATTTTTTAGGGAGAAACGTTTCACCCTGCAGATGTACCTCTACATTTATTGCTTCTTAACACAGGGGAGTTCGTTTAGGGGGCCCGAAAAAAATATATCCTTAAAAATACTAGAAATTGTCAGATTAAGATCAGGTAAGTTAAGTAGGGGAGAGGATTGTACCTTGAACCGGGTATTTTCAAAGCTCAATTATTTTTAAGTTTTTAAATCCTAAGGAAAATTTTTTGGACTAACTTGTACTTTATACACCATAGTCTACTATATTAAAAATCATTTTAATAAAACAAAACCAAACATATTTTTTTGAATTTTATTTATTAGAGCTACTTTGGTCCAAGGCACAAACCGTTCCTGTATCTTGAACCACGTAGTCTTGTACGTTGAAACACCCGTAAACCTTTAAAAATATATACAAAAATTGTGTTATACAACACTGAACCACTCAAAATCTAAGTCAAACATATGTACTCCTTTTTGCCTTTCAGACAACCCAGCCTGACTTAATGGTTTAAGTTTGAGCAAGACATCTTCAATGTCAATATCAAATTGTTGATCACTTGGGCCAAAAAATTTGTGGCAGTTCAGAATTCTCTTTAAATACTGGACCGTTAAATAGGGACTTACAGCAGTTACTTGTGCAACATAAAAATGTGTCTTCTTTTTTCCCATTAATTTTGTACGGCCCAACGTACAAGACGTGATAGCGGTGTAAGGTACAAGACTCGGCCGAAAAGAAAACAAATGTGAATTTAACCTAATAAAACGGTTTTGTTATATTTCTCACTATACTCTTTAACTACTTGTTAGTAAAGGCATACACACCCTGTAATTTAATTTACGATATCTGTTAACACAAAAATTTAAAAGGAAAATTATCTATCCTATTAATACGTAATTTTCACGAAATAAAACACTATATTTCTCTATATACATACTATATGATTTATAATCACGTTCAACAACTAACCACAGACAGACGACGATTGTAGAAGAACTTGAGATAGGAAACACAGACAGTTTGCTTGCAAAATAAAAGAAAAATTAGGTGACCCATGGTACAAGCTGGCCCAAGGTACAAGCTTCTCCCCTACATGCAAAAGAGTGTATATTTCTAAAATCTGACGATTTGAGCGGGGCGTACGGAAATGGGTGAGTCAGAAATTTCACAAAAAAAGAAACGTCAGATCGAAAAAGTGAAAACTACATGTTCAATTTTTTTTAATTTATCGAAAGATACCAAACATGACCCCCCACGGAGAGGGGTTGGGAGTAAATTTAAAATTTTAAATACAAATCACGCGATATTTCGTAAAATAAACATCAGATCGAAAAACTGCAAAATACATTTAATCCATATTTTTGAAAAATCTATCGAATGGTACCAAACACGACCCCACCACGGAGGTGGGATGGTTGTGTCTAAAAGTCCCCACTAAAATGTTAAATTTTACTTAACTTTTTTTGGCTTTAGGACCTAATAATCACAACCCAATAGGTCCCCAAAACGCTCTAGTGACTGGACAATTAGCATACTTTGTTCCCCTACTATTATGAATGCATGATTGATATACCTTTTTTTGTTTTTTCCCTGGAAGCTGTCTGTTGTAAAGTATTGCTTTTAGACGGTGTCTAAGTGGTCAGGATCGGGTACATACACAGCTCAGTATAGTCAAAAAACTGGGAAATTGAACTTTGAAAATATTAAATTTGTTTCTCAACAATTACCTACTCAAAAATTTTTACCTACTAATTACGCCAATAACTGAGCGTTTGTAGGAAGAATCCAGACAAGTCTAACTACATATGTATACCTCATATCTGGGAATATTTGAAATTTTGTAAGTTATAGGCCTCATAAGAATGATCAATCCATTTCCTATGGGAAGAACGGTTTCGTTAGCCGACTAAATCATAATATAACACCTTTAGATATTATATTTGATCTTGGGTGCCTTACTTGAAAATACCTGTCAAACTTATGTTATGAGAACGGGTTAAATCCTTTAGGAGTTATCGAGATCCAAAGCATAATCCATTTAACGATTATCACCGAGATGGTCTATAAGCTTATAGTGGTTACGACTCTAAACTTATCGGGCAATCCGAATTAATTTTTAGCCATCCCAATATTGTGTTTCAATCTATTCCGAATAGAAAAATATCTTCGATGGCACAAAGAATCATATAAAAAATAGGTATTAGGATGCTGTGATATGACTTTTATTGCCATATCACAAGTGTCATTACCACTAGCCCATTACTGCAATAATGCGGCAAAGGCATTTAAATCGCTTATCGTGTAATCGAGAAACATTACATTCAAGTGCATACATTTAATTAAAAAAAGATTAAAAAAAATTAATAACCATTTTCAATTTAAAAAAATAATGTGTGTACATTGTACGCACGTAAGAAGGTATATTTCTATTATGCGATTCCAACGAAATTAATATACAGATAGATTCAGATTTAAATGGAACATGGCGAGCTCATACACAGGGCCTCGAACCTACATTTAAAACAGCGAACCAGTTAAAAGTTCGACACGACACCATAAATACAATAACGATAAATTATTTGACACGCAGCAAACAACATGCTTCTTTTGCGAAGCCCTCTCCTTTTTGCCCGAGTCGGGCCGAAAGGCCCGAAAGTAGCCGAAGAGCGTACACTGATCGCTTATCAGGGTTGTCACGTCTCTCTAAAGTCTCTGCATTTTCAAAATAAAGAGCGTGTGCATAAAATTTTGGGTTAATGTTTAAATGCATATTTTTTTCGAATCCTAAAAAAACTAATAAATATTTTTGAAAAATTTTAACGCAGAATAAAAGATTACATTGTTACCGAGGCAAAAAGTCCCTGAAAACTTCTATAATGTTTATTTTAATAATTTACGGGAATGAAGAAAAAAAGAGAAAAGAGACTTTTTGTTGATTCTAAGGAACTTTGGGCCGTCGGTAATAATGTAATCTTTCATTCTGCGTTTAAATTTTTCAAGTTTTTTCAGGATTTGAAAAGGAGTATTGTAAACCAAAACCATTCATTTTGAAAATAAATAAAAGTATGCCCTGTTCCATATTTGTCTTTTATCATTATTCATTTGTTGGTGCCGCTATACTATGCGGTCTACCGTCGCCATTATGTTATAGCTTGCGGTCTACCTGGGCGGTTAAAAAACCCCTTAATATTTTCTCAAAAAAGTTTGCACACAATAACGAAAGGCAATAAAAAGGCAAAATGTTTATTGCTACGTAGTACCTAATAAATCTTTTCAGTAGTAATTGCACAAGAGCTCTAAAATTATGGAATTTTTCCCGAGGGGCACTTTGACGGTTTTAATTTCACGATCCGAAGGGGAGTGAAATTATGTCAAAGTGTCACGAGGGCAAAAATTCAATAATACTTTTAGAGATCGAGTGCAATTTGCTGCGATTATTTCGTGAATAAAACTGTTCAAACCAAAATTTTATTGTAATTTATTTATGCAAGTACAAATTAATACAATTAACCAAACACTTGTTATAAATATTTGACGGTTGAAAGTCATCATTTTTATAATTTTTAAAACATTAATTGTCATTAATGTCAATGAATGTATTTTTTCTTTGCAACGAAGGGCATCTGACGTAATATATTTGACGACGGGATATTATCAAAAATTATCACTTTAATTTTTATTTCTGTAGCTTTCTATTGGTCAGAATCTCCTATGAATGAAATAATCAAGAATATACAATAAACTTATTGACTTATATGCAAGGATCACTGACTGTTTTTCTCTCTGAAGTAAAAACCATTAATTTTTCCTTCATAATAAGTAGGCTTTATCTTTTAGAACTAATCAGGTTACATATATTTTTTTTGATGCTTAATTTCTTTGGGAAAAGGCAGCTGAGCCTAGTCGAATGATGTTTTGTTTACTCTTTTGGCATTGGCCAAGGCGATACATGAGGAATTGTTTCCTGATAATTGTTATTTATAAAATTATCATATGAAGAAGTTTGACGGTGGTGTATATTTTATATAAAAGGGTGGGTATTTTATATTTGGGTGCTGGTGTTAGAACTAACAAACATTTTTTACCACATATACGAAACTGAAATTACGCCACCAATATGATTGAAGTCTACATTTAATCCACTCCCAAAAAATCTAATACATCATCATTTAAAGAATATACACTGGCAGGCAAAAAATTTAGGTCAATAGATAAATTACACACGTTTGATGCCTCGAATTTCCTAAACGTGTTGTCCGATTTGAATTATTTTTTTAGGATGTTATAGCTTTATTATTTAAGAATCTGAATGGGTTAACCTTTAACTACCCGCTCATCAAGTTATAACATAACTACACGCGTGGCGTACTTTATACGCCACAAAAAAAATCCTTAAAAACAGGGGATTTGTTTATTTTTTTTTGAAAAAATAAACTTAGTTGTTTGTTATAAACCTTATTCGGCATCAGTGAATACTTGGAGTTCCTTCTCAGTAAGCCAATTGGGATTTATAACTGGAATCATGGAATAACTGGATTCCATGATAAATAGAATTACTAATAAAAAATTTTTTGAAATGTGATTTTTTACAGGAGAAAAAGTATTGTTCATAAAGAAAAATATATTTTGTGCCCTAATGACTAAAAAACAATTGAAATATGTACTTATATTACGACTTATAATAATATAATCGTGGCGTATATTGTCCACAACCGGAAACAACAAATATAATAAACTGTAAATTAGGATCTTCCCAGAACGCCGATTAAAACGAAACAAGGTCAAAAATTAAATTTTTAAATATATTTGCAGTAGAATTCTTATATCTGGCGTACAAAATACGCCAGCGCGTGTAGTTAAAGGTTAATACTGTTGCTAGACAGGTAAATGTCATTTTATAACGGGTGTAACAATCATACTGTGTTTTTTCCTTAAATTTCGGAACACTCTGTGGAATATTATAGCATAGATAAAATATTGAAATTAAAACTCAATTGTAGCCTTAGGCTTTCTTAACATTTTCTTTTTTGATTCATTTGCTTATGTTGGATATTAAAAAAGGTAGGTACTTTAACATCTAGTCAGGTTTTTCATCAATACAGGGTGTTTCTAAATAAGTGCGACAAACTTTAAGGGGTGATTGTGAATGAAAAAATAATGACCGTTTGCTTTATAAACATATGTCCACATATGCTTCATTTCCGAGATACGGGATGTTGAATCTTTTCTTACAAACTGAGGGTTTATTAAATTTGTTGCTCTAAAACCGGTTGAGATCAGCAACTGAAATTTGGTAGGTTTTAAGAGGTAGTTATTGAGTATTTTTTGACATACCATTAAGATTTTTATATTTACCATTGGCGTGCATACGGCATGTATCTAAATATTTATACCCGTATGGACGCCAATGGTGAATATAAAATTCTTTATTATATGTCAAAAAATACTCAATAACTACCCCTTAAAACCTACCAAATTTCAGTTGCATATCTCAACCGGTTTTAGAGCAACAAATAAACCGTCTGTTTGTAAGAAAAAAATTCAACATCCCGTATCTCGGAAATGAAGCATTTGTGGACATTATGTTTACAAAGCAAACGGTCATTATTTTTCATCCACAATCACCCCTTAAAGTTTGTCGCACTTATTTAGAAACACCCTGTATTGATGAAGAACGTGACTAGTTGTTAAAGTACTTAACTTTTTTAATATCCAACATAAGCAAATGAATCAAAAAGAAAATGTTAAGAAAGTGTAAGGCTACAATTACGTTTTAATTTTAATATTTTATCTATGTTATAATATTCCACAGAGTGTTCCGAACTTTAAGGAAAAAACACAGTATGATTGTTACACCCGGTATAAAATTACATTTACCTTTCTAGCAACAATATTAACACATTGAGATTTTTAAATAATAAAGCTATAACATACTAAAAAATCACTCAAATCGGACAAGAGGTTTAGGAAATTAGAGGCATCAAACTTGTATAATTTATTTAGTGACCTAAATTTTTTGCCCGCCAGTGTATTATATTAATAATTGGACAAACTGGGGGTTAAATTCCCAATTTGTTAATGACGAAATAAGGTCCCACTGACCTCTGTGGACTGTATGTTAGTTACCAACGCTTTGGTTCAAAAATCACACCCCATAAAGAGGTGGTAAAAGTTATATGTAATCCTTTAACTAAGATTAAATTAATAAAGCGAGTTGAGAAAGTAAAGGTTTAATTATCCTAGATAAAAAAAGGTTACAAAATAAAACAATAATTAAATTTAAAAAAAAGAACCAATCTAAACGTGTACTGAATATGGAGTCAAAATTCAAAATGTCTATGAATGTAAATTTATTTGAAAATGTTTACTCAAAAAGTTTTGTATAGCTACCATAAGTATCATAGTCCCATTATTGCACTTCACGGTGGCTGGTTTCAAGTCAAGGAACTTCTGCTGGTCGAAGTAATCTGCTGGTCTCGAACGGCCACCGCTCAAACTTAGCCCAAACACCACAAATCTGTTAGTTTTTCGCTGAATTTGGCGGTAATAAAATCACAAATACAATAAGTAGACTCCAATATAGTCTACTACAAACTGAACAGTTAGGTGAAATTTTGTATTTACTCCTGTAAAAAATAAAGGAGTTAAGAAACAATAAATGATTAAAAACACTTATTCAAAACAACAAAATACAATTTTTACGTATATACGCGTTTCCGGAACAATAATAATTATTCTCATAAGTCACTTTCTAAAAATACTTCTGAAGATAATAATTCTTAATATGATCAAGTACAAATATGAAGAGCCAATGGAAAGAAAACATTCCGGTGTCAGAGAAGGATTGGAAACAAGGGAAGCTTTGTTCTCAATGCTAATATTACATCAACGATCATGGGAAGTCCAGAAACTAATTTACGTGTGTTTTGCAGATTTTGAATAGGCGGTTGATAGGGTTCAACGTGATAGGCTGTTTGAATATTAGAAGTGATTGTAATAGATCATAAAGACCTGAGAATTTTACATCTACATTGGAATCAAAAATCTGCTATTCTGGTAGACGGTAAAAAATAGACATAAATTTCATTTAAAGAGAACTCAGACAGGTAGACAGCTTTGTGTGTTATGGTCAACTTTTCTTAACATTTACTCAGAAATAATTTTTAGCAAAGCCTTGGAACGGCAATGTGGAGTTCGAATTGGGGAAGAAACTATTAACAACATCAGACATGCAGATGACACAGCGATAATGACTGAAATTATCGAAGATCTTTAATTCCTCATAGATTTAGTGACTAGATAATACTCAATAACGGACTTGCATAAATGCAATAAAAACAAAGTTACTTTTGGTAGGTAAGCAAAAAGTCGACCCTATGCAACTAATTTTCAGTACCAAACCGATAACAAAAGATAACAATTTGAAATACCTAGAATGTTGGATAAATGAGACATTAAATCCGAATGAAGAAATTAAAACCCGTATAGGAATTTCAAGAGGAGCATTTATGAAACTTAGATCTATTCTGAGCAATGCTCAGCTGAATTTAAAACTAAGAGTTAGGTTCCTAAATTGTTATGTGTACCCTGGATATGAAGCCTGGATCAGAAAGGTTTATATAATGGACAAATTAGAAGCCTTCGAAATGTGGTCATATCGTAGAATGCTCAGAATGTCATGGGTTCAACGCATTTCAAACAGAGGGGTCTAAAACAGAGTCAAAAAAGAGAAAACTTGAATATCTGGGGCATATAATGAGAGGTGACAGATACAGGATACTGCAGTTGATACTCAAAGGAAAGACGACCAAAGATCGAAGGAAAAAGAGGAATTGAGTATAATTGTTTAGTTCTGAATGTATACAAAATGCAAGTATCCTGTTTTGCAAACTAATATGGTACATTCCATGTCAAATTACTCAGGAAAAAATTTTGGATCTCTGATTTGTCTGAAAATTGGTATATAGCTTCTGCGGGACGTAAATATAAGATATTTAAGGTCAAAAAATCTTCTTCTTCTTTTTTTCTCAAAATGTTATTTTTTGCGATTTTAGAGTGATTTGGTGTTTATTTAAACAAATTTGCATTTTCTGTCGTGTAGTATCAATAAAAAACATAATATTTTAATAGAAAGGACTCAAAAATGTCATTATGTGGCATTATAACAAGTTATTTTGAATCAAAACAAGTTTTTGATCAAATTTAATAGTGTAAAATCGTTAAAATACCGTTTTTTACATTTTCCTCCGTTCCCAAAATACGTCATCATCGATTTGGCTGAAAATTTGCCCACAGATAGCCAAATGATAGGACTTTAAGTGGTTAGAAGGATTTGAATTATATTACAATACCAAAAAAGTTACATGTAGTAATATCAGACCCAAAAGTATATATTAGTCCAGTCGGGATAGCATTTGACCTTGAATGCCGAGATGGCCAAAATTTTATTTTTCTGATCTTTAGGGGAGTCAATAGTAGCCTAAATTTAAAATCATGAATGAATTCCTCCGTTACGTTAGCCGCCATCTTGATTTTAAAGGAGAACCTGTTTTGCTCAATATCTCCGCCATTTTTAACTTTTCGACAAAAATGGTAGGAACTGAAATTGTTCCAAATAAATCGTATTTACAATTATTACAATTTCTTTTTAACAATTTTTGTGGTGAGGTCGATATTTTCGAGTTAATTTTACTTACAGTAGACGCCTATATTTTTGACTATATTATTGCATGTAACTTTTTTGGTATTGTAATATAATTCAAATCCTTTTCACCACCTAAAGTCCTATGTTTTGGTCCAAGAGCTGTGAGACATTTTTGAGTAGGTATTTTAGGCAACCTGAAAATTTTTCAGGTGACTCTTCCATGATAGCCTAATACAAAAATGCCGGTCTGGCTGGAGGGTAGCGGTTATTTTCCCCAAAAATTAAACAAAAGGGTAAAAATTGTTATTACAAAAAATATCATTGACGTGACTTTGAAGTACATTGAAGTAAATTTAAATATTCAAATATAAAGAAAATAAACAGGCCAGGAGATTTAAGGGCGATTTTAACTCTGTAAGATACTTGCATGGGCGCCCCAGGATTATTTTCAGGGGATGCATCTGAACTTCAGAAGATTTCATCTGAATATGTACATACTATTAACGAGTATAAAATATACAACTATACATGCATAGCTATGTACATTCCTTCCGGACAGGGAGGTGCAATTGTTATTTTGACAGGGTATTTTTAAATATTAAAAATAAATATTCTAAAAAAAAGACAGGTTTTTTTGGTGAAATTTTCCAACTGCCAGGTCATCAAACAAATTACGCGTGCCTATAAATGAAAAGCGCTATAGGTAAGCAGCAGTGTGAGAAAGATCGTATATCGGTAGCTGTTTGCGTCCTCTGTTGTAGCTGAGCGAGTCCGTTCGCTCGAGAAAAATCACGTGACCTTTAGATATCCATGTTGTTGTTTCTCGAAACGTTAGAGTAATTATTATATATTATAGTTTTCTAATTTTTCTTAATTAAATAAAAAAAATACGTACTATACAATAGATTTTGGAAATATGATAGAAAAAAGCCAAATTTTTTATTATAAATATATAGGTAGAAAAGTATAAAACTATAAACTAAATTAATTCTGTGTCCAAATCTTGTACTTCTTCTTGAAACTCCTCATCTGAGCTTAAATGTTCATTCTCTTCTTCGTCAGACTCCCCTCGAGACTCAGATTCCTCTTCTACATGATCTGTAAATAGTTGTAATATGTATTTAGAATTATTTAAAAATTAATTAGTCATTAATTAGTTGAGTTGCTACGTATTCTCCGTCCATTTATACGGAGTCGAAGCCTGGACAATCACGGGCGCATCTGAAGAAAGACTTGCCGTTGTTGAGATGTGGAGTTTTCGAATAATGTTAAATATATCATGGACACACGTAACAAACACGGAAACATTAAGAAAGATGAAAAAGGCAAAAGAAATACTCAACACTATGAAGGAAAGAAACATGACCTACTTTGGTCATATACTAAGAAATAAAAAACGTGATGTGATTGGTTATATAAGGAAAAGTATTAAGCATTGTATGTAAGCATGTGTTGAGTATTTCTTTTGCCTTTTTCATCTTTCTTAATGTTTCCCTGTTTGTTAAGTGTTGTGTCCATGATATTTTTTACATTATTCGATAACACCACATCTCAACAATGGCAAGCCTTTCTTCAGATGCGCCCGTGATTGGCTTCCGTCCCGTGACAGGATCCGTGATCCTGGCTTCGACTCCGTATAAAAGGACAGATAATACGTAGCAACTCAATTAATTAATCACTGATTAATTTTTAATTAATTCTAAATACATATTACAACTATTTACAGATCATGTAGAAGAGGAATCTGAGTCTCGAGGGGAGTCTGACGAAGAAGAAGAGAATGAACATTTAAGCTCAGATGAGGAGTTTGAAGAAGAAGTACAAGATTCGGACACAGAATTAATTTAGTTTAAAAGTTTTATACTTTTTTACCTATATATTTATAATAATAAATTTGTCTTTTTCTCTCATATTTGCAAAATCTATTGTATAGTACGTATTAATTTCCTTTGATTAAGAAAAATTACTTAAAAAACTATAATATATACAATAATTATTCTAACGTTTCGAGGCACAACAACATGGATATCGCCAGGTCACGTCATTTTCTCGAGTGAACAGACTCGCTCAGCTACAACAGAGGACGCAAACAGCTATGGGTATACGCTCTTTCTCACACGGCTGCTTACCTAAAGCGGTTGCATTTATATGCACGCGTAATTTGTTTGATCACATGGCAATTGGATAATTTCACCGAAAAAACCTGTCTTTTTTAGAACATTTATTTTTAAAATTAAAAAATACCCTCTCAAAATAACAATTGCACCTCCCTGTCCGAAAGAAATGTACATAGCTATGCATGTATAGTTGTATATTTTATACTCGTTAATAGTATGTACAGATTTAGATGAAATCTTCTGAAGTTCAGATGCACCCCCTGAAAGTAATCCTGGGGCGCCCATGCAAGTATCTTGCAGAGTTAAAATCACCCTCAAATCGCCTGGTCTGTTTATTTTCTTTATATTTGAATATTTAAATTTACTTTCAAGTTATACAAATGATATTTTTTGTAATAACAATTTTTACCCTTTTTTTTAATTTGGGGGGGATTTTTAGGGAAAATAACCGCTACGCTCCAGCCAGACCGGCATTTTTGTATTAGGCTATCATAGAAGAGTTACCTGAAAAATTTTCAGGTTGCCTAAAATACCTACTCAAAAATGTCTCGCAGCTCTTATACTATTTTGTCTATCTGTGGGCAAATTTTCAGCCAAATCGATTATGATGTATTTTGGGAATGGAGAAAAATGTAAAAACGGTATTTTAACGTTTTCTATACTACAAAATTTGATCAAAAGCTTGTTTTGAATCAAAGTAACTTGTTATAATGCCATGTAATGACATTTTTGAGTCCCTTCTATTAAAATATTATGTTTTTCATTGATACTTTATGATGGAAAATGCAAATTTGTATAAATAAACACCAAATCACTGTAAAATCGCATAAAATAACATTTTGAGAAAAAAATGAGAAGAAGATTTTTTGACCTTGAATATCTTATTTTTACGTCCCGCAGAAGCTATATACCAATTTTCAGACAAATCGGAGGTCCAAAATTTTTTTTGGTCCAAAATTGAGTGATTTGAAATGGAATGACCCATATATACATAGCCATATAAAGCTGGAAATGAACGAGATAATGGCATAATAAAAATTTCTAAAAAAAATGAATCTAGTTTTACAACTATACAGCTCACGTATAAATGGAGAAAAGAAAAAGCCTTCTCTTCATTTGGTAGATCAATAATCAGAGTAAATTTACATAGGCCTAATACATTCTGCAAACAGTTCAGTAAAGCTCTCTGTGGTAGTTGTTACACCTAGGTACAGCTAAACTATAAACATATTATTGTTTGATACAATAAAATTTACAGGAAGCTGTTCTGTACATAACGCTTCGATAATCTCAATCGTAGCCGCTGCGATAGTTTGTACCTGAGAGTCAGACTGACGGCATTAATCACGCTAATAGCCACTCTCCATGCATGTGTGTAAATTGTAAATGCACACAATATCTAACTATGGATATTACACGCCGACAGGGATTTAGAGCTGCATTAGAAAATATTTTTGGGAAATGAATTTCTAAATGAACTTTCCTCCATCTAGGTCAGTAGATACGTGGTGTATCAATTGAACCAGATAAGAAATTAAAAAAGCAGTACTAGTAGTAGGGATGGGAAAAACCTGCCGGTTTTAACCGAAAACCGGTTTTTTTACTTCGCAATAACCGGTTTGACCGGTTGTTTTTTTTTTGTCCCGGTTATAACCGGCTTTTTCTTTTTAAAGTAAAAACCGGTTATTAGGTTTTTACGGTGATTAGGATTAGGTTAGGTATTATTTTGGATCCCAATCAGAATTATTATTCTCAAGTAATTATTCCAAACAAAACCATAATTAAAATTTTATTTTATAAATACAGAAGCAAACTGAAAGTGCAAACTCACAGCAGCCAGAAACAATTAAGTTTTATTATAATATTTCGTTGAAAAGGTATTTGTAATCATAATATTTAGATAAGAAGTGATCTGGTTGAAGTAGACGCAAACATCATCTATTTGTTACACTTGACTATTGACATTGAAAGTGAATGAATGACTTTGTCTGATTACCAAAAATAATGTTCTGATTATTAATATCGAATTACCGATTACGAATACGAATCTCCAAGGATTTCCCTACGTTTTTAAAACGATACACCCATACAGGAAGTATGAAATGAGTTAAAATGTAGCTATTATACAAAAATATACAAACGTGTTAAAAGAAATACATGATACATTTTTTTTGATGGTAGTTAAATAAAAGATAAATTGCATTATCAAATTTATTTTTAAGTAAAATATTTATGTTGATATTATTTTTTAAACCCCATTTGAAAGAGTCTGGGACATTTTTTATAAGTTGAAATGGTTGGGTTAGACTGTATATTATTGCAGTATGAATACAGTGAGCACGTAAAGGTTGGAATAAATTCATTTTCTCGAGAACGGACGATTTTGGAAAAAAATCTCGAAATAGGTCAATTTTTAGTTTTAAGTTACGACTTTTTGGCATTTATGACATACTAGTGACGTTACCCATCTCGGCGTGATGACGTCATCGATGATTTTTTTAAATGAAAATAGGGATCGTGTGATAGCTCATTTGAAAGGTAATTTAATTATCTATTCAGTGATATAAACAGTTACATAATTATTTATACAGGGTGTCCAAAAAAATTAAATTTATTGACATAAAAAGAAGAATGCATGTAATTTATTTAGTCCAAAATACATTTTACTGCTCTCAGAAAACAGAAAAAAATGTTTACTTGAAAAATATTCATTGCTTTTCGCTTAAATTAAATGTTCAAACTGTCGAGAGAAAGTTGGGTGGCGGCTTTAATATTAAATTTAAGCAAAAAACAATATTTATTTGTCAAATAAACATTATTTCCTGTTTTCTGATAGCAGTAAAATGTGTTTTGAGTTAAATAAATTACACACATTCTTCTTTTTATGTCAATAAATTTAATTAAGAAAAATTTTTTTGGACGCCCTGTATAAATAATAATGTTAATGTTTATATTACTGAATAGAGAATTGAATTACCTTTCAAATGAGCTGTCACACGACCCCTATTCTTATTTAATAAAATTATAGATGACGTCATCACGCCTAGATGGGTGACGTCAATAGTATGATACATATGCCAAAAAGTCGCAATTTAAAATTAAAAATTGACCTGTTTCGGGATTTTTTTCCAAAATGGTCCATTCACGAGAAAATGAATTTATTCCAACCTTTACGTGCTCACTGTATATTAATCTTAGGATATATTATATTTAATAATAATCAATAAATACATACCTACTAATAATAAAATAAAAATAAATATAATAATTAATAGAATAAAATGGTTTTATTAAAAATTGTGTTTTATTTAGGTATATCTTATTTATTTTATACAGGTATATTTTATTTAGGTATTGTTGTTCTTTCGATAGCACTAATTTTGATCATATTGATATCGAGTATCGAGTCGAGTGGATTATCGCAAACTAAAGTGCATTGTAAATGTAACATTGTAACTTATTGGAATAAAAAAACCGAAAACCGGTTTTTTAAAAAACCGGTCTTTTTGTCCGGTTATAACCGCCAGGTTAAACTGTAAGCAAAAAAAAACGGTGTAACCGAAAACCTGTGTTTTGTTAAAAACCGCCATCCCTAACTAGTAGTAGAAAAACTGATTATAATACACTTGTGAGCAAAAAAATCCACTCACTCGGTGAATCGTAGTTTATGCTTAGTAATTATACGTTGAACGAAGATATGTGCCGAAAATTGGAAGGATTTGAGATGTGGCTATATCGCAGAAATCTCGTGAACTGACCGCGTCACAAATGAGGAGGTCCTTAGAATATTTGTCAAGAAAAGAGAAGTACTAACAATCATCAAATCTCGAAAGTTGGAATACTTTGGAGATATTATGCGAAATTAATCCAGATATGCCCTACTACAAGCCATTCTGCAAAGAAAAATATTTGAAAAGCATTCAGCAAGAAGAAGAACATCCTGGTTAAAAAAATTTCAGAACCTGGTTTAACACAAAATCTAGCTTTTCCGCGTTGCACTTAAAATAAATATTGCCCTGATCATCGCCAACATTCGTCACGGATAAGCACATCAAAAAGAAGAAGAATATTATGTTGTGTTACTTTAAATTAAAATAACTAATTCAAAAAAATATTCCCTATTATACAGGGTGTCTCCGAAAATAGTGCGTTCCTTAAAGGTATAGGTAGAAGACACAATGTAGAGCAAAAAAGTCTTATAACATTTTTTTCTTACCGTTTTTTAAAGACATATAAGTCTTTATAATGGTAAATTCAGCCGTTTGACCAAAAAACGAAAATATATTTTGATATACAAACTGAAGTCTGGCAACAACGTGTAATTCAAAGACATTTACCATAGTAAGTTTGTAGGTCAGTAGTTGTATCTGGCAGGTAAAATAATGTAAATATCAACCAAACCTTCTTCAGAGCTCTAGTGTTTACATTGTTTCACCTTCTCCGTGGTCGTCCCCTCACATCAAACAAACTAAGAATATCGTTTGTTTGACGTTATTGAAAAGAACGGGTATTTCTTATTTCTTAACAAGTCGGTATTTTGGGTATTAAACACATATTATATCCATTACTTGTAAAATATACTCCATACAATTTCTTGTAAAATTTTTTCTGGTACTTCTTGAAGTGCCTTTGCACACACGATGTGGAATTTGGTTTCGTCACGACGCACGGAGCCCCTTCTTCTTGTAGTGTCTATCCGTTTCGGATGTTGGTGACCATCATGACAATCTGTACTTTGCACACTGCTGCTCTAAAAAGACTTGTGGTTGTTGTGTTGAACCATGTGCGTAGATTCTTCAGCCAGGAAATCCTTCGCCTTTCTGGTCATCGTTTTCCGTCCACTTTTCCTTCCACTTTTCGACTATTCTTTTTTTCTCCGCGGAGCCCCAGAGATATGAAAAATCTTCTGGATACCACATTTAAAATTATTCCATATTTCAATAGATTTCACAAAACATCACGTAGGTACAAATAATTTTTCCTAGGTGCATTTACATTTTAGGAATTAAACCATAGTTACTTAAGTACAAGTTATAATTTATGTAAAATTTCGGGCCCTAATTATAAAACCTTAATTTAATTCAGATAATAGCACAAATGCCACATTATTAAAGCAAGAAATAATTATTTTGCTTTTAGGTACCTACCGATGTCAACAACCCCAAAAATCACACGTCAAATAGTAAATAAACAAGGGGTTCCATTAGGTTAAATTTTCAACAGTCACAACAATTTCTTCTACGCCACGTTGCCATGTCATTTAAATTCATGAAAATCAAAATTCATTTATATGGAGAACAATGTTTTTTTTTTAAACGGTTAACTTTAGAAAAAAATGTTATAGGACTTTTTTGTTCTAAATTGTGTATTATATCCATACCTTAAAGGAACGCACTATTTTCGGGGACACCCTGTATAGCTTCAAAAAAATAACTTTTTTATGCAAATTGGCAAGGTGTTGTAAAATGCGCCTACTTTTGTATGGCATAGAAAATACATTAGAGATTATAACGCGCATGTTCTACGCAATGTAGACCTCTACGAATCTGTAGGTTATGGTCTTAGTCGCTTTTCAAACGTTGACATGTATGTACACTTCGAAGTGCATCGAGTGAAATTTTACAAACGGATCGTTAACAGTGAGGGCGGCCCAGTTAATTTATTACGGGAGGGTTATAGTCAGAAGACTTTCGACTGTCACCCGTCGCCTACTTATGACGCATTTTACAGTCTCAGGGACATACCATCGCTCTCACGAGACCGGTAGTCGTATTTACGTTTCCGTGTTCATTGCAAGACTGGGTAGTTTTGAAACAGGCACTGGAACGGCGGAGCATTTGGCTTCCAAACACGTGTGCAAAGACGTGTAATTTTGAAATGCACACTGGTTTGTAAATGAACTGTAAAAGATCGCGTAAACTTATCACAAATACGTGCTAAAATGTCACGGTTTTTTATTCTATTTAATTTGTTTATCACAAATAGCTCCTATCTGCAGAATAACAAATTATCATTCGTTGGATCTGTGGAAACAAAACAATTTTTTTACCAAAGTTGCCTTCTTTTTTCTTTATAAATTTTCAAAAAACTCAAAGTAGTACTAACATATCCTGTCTTAAAGTAAAATATTACGATAAGTATACATTTTTTCGTAATGCACAATAATACTTTAAAACACTTACTAAGGAAGTAAAACTTCAATTGTAGGTAGATGGTATATAAATTTATTAAAATTGTTATCTAAAATGATCCAAATTGGATTGAAGTGGGTACATCTATAGTACAAAAAACACACAAACGCTTTCGGAACAATCAGTCCATCATCAGGTAGAAACCTAAAATAAGCAAACCACTGTATTAAAAAAAGCCAAGATGAAATTTTGACTGTTAGAAAGATAGGAAAAATTAAAACATGTGGTTACTTACTTTAGATCCAAAGTAGTTGAAACTAGCTACATAGTTAGGTCAAAAGACCTTAATATTACTTATACACTAGACCTTATTAAATTTTAATATGCATTTTTACTGCATGATTTGGAAAAATTGATATACTTTTTAAAACCATATGGACTCATGTGCTAAAATACCTATTTCCTGAAGGAAATTTTATATACTTCTTAATGCATATAAAAATATGCAAAATTAAAGACAGTTATGCTAAATACCAGGTTTGAAGCTTAATTTTTTGAATTACAGTGAATAAAATTAACTTTAAAAAAACTTGAAATGCTCATAACTCAATACACTATGATTTTTGCAGTTACTGCCTTATGGTTTTCAAGGTGCGATATCACTCATCATATTTTTACTAAAATACTCTTGTACTACTAAGTAGATCGTAAATTAGCTGTAATAAATAAATAAAAAAAACTGTTATGGTTAACATAGAGATCGTTTAGATATGTATAGATATCTAAGTACAAGAAGACTTTTAGACACAATACTACAAAATTGTACTAGAAAATTTTGACCTACGTTACTAGTTACAATATTTAGTTACACTAGCCCGGTACTCTTGGACATGTGCATTACTACACTCTTCCTCGAGGCACTTACGAGTGGAAAGCTATACAGTACAACCTCGTTAATCCGGACCTCGTTCATCCGGATGTGCGGATTATCTGGATCAATCCGGAATGAAAAAATAAAAAAAATAATTTTGATAATTGTATGTATGTATGTACATAATCGTACGTAATAATATGAAACGTCACATAAAATTAAAACAAAGGAAGATCAATGACTTTTTTGTAAATAAAAACAAATGCGCGCGTAAATCATATAATAGGCTGTAAATATAATAAGTTATCATTTCACATTTACTTTTATTAATCTTATTATATTTCCGGATTATCCGGATTTTCGATTTACCGGATCGCTTCCGGTCCCAGTTAGTCCGGTTAAACGAGGTTGTACTGTATTGCCAAATTTTTTATCAACTTTTTTTATCACAGAAAAGGATAAAACGATAGATTTTTTAACAGCGCAAAAGATCCCGGATTAATAGGACGTGGTATATAAAAAGTAAATGAATAAACAAACTTATTTTATGTAAGTTTTGGTGTAGCTAAAAGAGATACTCAAATGAGCAAAATAATAAACTAAAAAAATTATAAAAAGAAGAAGCATAGAAAACATTTGCAAATAATAATATGTGATTATGTTAGTGAAATATATTTATAACGCTTGAACGTTACAATGAAAACACAGCCGATGTAACATTCAATGGTATTTATAGTACCTCAAATTTAGTAAATCCAACCAAGTGCATTAATAAATGGCTGAGTCCTGTATACACAGCTCCTAACATAATGTGGTAATTCATCTCACTTGTGAAAGCTGGGTTTTGTTCATCTGTAAAATCCGACAATTCCTGTGCTCTGCTAATGTCGCCTCATTTGTTTTAATGGGGCCCACATCAACATTCTTCTGTAACATTAAAAACTATATTCTAGTGAATGAAGTTCTCACTGGAGCAAGCACCGACGCTGTTTTTAGATTACAACTGCTTTCCCCGAATTCCGGAATTTGTAATAGTCCCTCATTTTCTTAGATGGGAGCCATTCATTAAAATTCTTTCTTAAATGGGATGGATTTTTTATTAAAACTAATATTTGTAACACAATAACTATTAAATATAAGGGTGTCCCAAAAAGATTGGTCATAAATTATACCACAGATTCGGGGGTCCAAAATAGGTTGATTGAACCTAACTTACCTTAAGTACAGATGTACACAAAAAAAGTTATAGCCCGTTGAAGTTACAAAACGAAAATTAATTTTTTCCAATATATCGAAAACTCTTACAGATTTTTTATTCAAAATAGACACGTGGCATTCTTATGGCAGGAACATCTTAAAAAAATTGTAGTGAAATTTGTGCACCCCATAAAAATTTTATGTGGGTTTGTTCTCTTAGACCCCCCAAACTTTTGTGTATGTTCCTATTAAATTATTATTGTAGTACCATTAGTTAAACACAATGTTTTGAAACTTTTTGCCTCTTAGTACTTTCTCGAAAAGCCAGTTATTACATTATTTGATGGATTTTGCTGTAAGTTTTAAAGAACCGTTTGGTTTGACATAAAATTTGGCATACGCATAGCCAACATGTCAAAGAAAAAAATTATATTGTGCCGATGAGTGCTTTTGCCCTGGGCGCGAGTTTCACCACTTCTCGGGGGTGAAAAACATACGTTCAAAATAAGTCTGAAATTCTATAAAATGCCTAATTCTAAGCAACTTTTATTCCATACAGTTTTTTCACCAAATTAATACCTTTCGAGTTATTTGCGAGTGAATATGTTCATTTTTCAACATAACAACCACGTTTTTAGAGAATTTTTCGCAAATATTTTAAAAAGTAAGTCTTTTATAGAAAAACCCGTTGTTAGCAAAAGTAAAGCTTGTAAAAAAAAGTGAAAAATGGTGTATACGTGAAGTCTCTAGACCTAGTAGAAGCAGAGTTATAGCTAAAGAAAAATAGGTCCATATTCGCCAAACTTCAAATAAATATATTTCAACGTGAAATAACTAAAAAATAATGTACTTTTTGGAAAAACTCATTACAAATTATTTAAATAGTTTAAAAAAGCTTTATTAGTCCAGGCCGCATCTGTTTTGAGATGGACGTTGAGAGGTGACTCAAATCTTTTTGCAGAAATTTCTTGAAAATAACTCAAACAATAATATCTAAGTTATCCTCCCTCTCAAAAAGTCTGGAACATTGTTTAAATAATCAAAATGTCATAAATTGAAGTAAAAATTCGATTTTTTTCTTGGTTTTTTGATTATAACTTTAAAAGTATTCATTTCCGAGAAAAGATGTACTAACATAAAAGTTGCGTAATTAAATTTTCTACAGCATAGAATTGGTTAAAAATTTAAAAAATAGTCACCCTAGTTGAAAAATAGCAATAATTGCGAAAAAAAAAACATACAAAAACAAGTATTCGCATTTTACGTTTTTCAACCATTTATGCTAAATTAAGGACCTTCATATTTCACCCAGAAAAACTTCATGATACATTAAAATAATACTGTAAATTTCATTAAGATCGGTTTAATAAATTTTGCAAAATAAATTTTGCAATCCAGCTTTCGCAAAAAAAAATTCATTTTTTCAAAATGTCATAGGACTGAAAATAAAGCAGATAGCAAGTTGAAATTTTTTTGCTTATAGAAATGTACTGTACCTTTCATTTGAAATTTTCAAAATTAAAATCGATTAATTACCACGGCGTCAGAAAATTTTTGAAATAAACAATAATTTTTGGTGCTACGCGCAGGACAGCGGTGTTCGATTCACACAAGTTGATTTCCACGAAAATTTCTTGCAATCATTATCTAATATATTATTATCTTACTCTATATTTTGTTTTATTTTAATATGTTAATTCCACAAAAATCAAACTAATTTTAATATTGTTTGTGAAATATTGTTTAAACAATTGCGTATGTTTAAAAATAATAAACTTTTATTATTTAAGTTAAAATATATGAACAAAGAAAATTTTTGCTAATAAAAGTGGTATTTCAAAGGATAGAGTATGTGTTTTTATTTTGCAATAAATAAATTTATTTATTTATATCGAAATGTAATAAAAATTAAAATGTATCAATTATTGCCAAAGGTCATTGGAATGCCCAATCAGAGCAAACTATCCGCTGTCCTGCGCGTAGCACCAATAATTAATGTTTATTTAAAAAAATTCCTGACGCCGTGGTGTTAATCGATTTTAATTTTTCAAAATTGAAAATGAAAGGTACAGTACACTTCTATATGCAAAAAAAATTTCAACTTGCTATCTGCTTTATTTTCAGTCCTGTAACATTTTGAAAAAATGAATTTTTTTTACGAAAGCTGGATGGCAAAATTTATTTTGCAAAATCTATTGAACCCATCTTAATGGAATTTAAAGTATTGTTTTACTGTGTCATAAAGTTTCTCAGGGTGAAATATGAAGGTCCTAAGTGTAGCACAAATGGTTGAAAAACGTAAAATGCGAATACTTGTTTTTGTATGTTTTTTTCACAATTATTGCTATTTTGCAACAAGGGTGACTATTTCTTAAATATTTAACTAAGTCTATATTGTAGGAAATTTAATTATGCAACTTTTATGTTAGTACAACTTTTCTCGGAAATGAATACTTTTAAAGTTATAATCAAATAACCAAGAAAAAAATCGAATTTTTCGTTAATTTTTTGACATTTTGATTATTTAAACAATGTTCCGGACTTTGAGAGGGAGGATAACTCAAATATTATTATTTAATTTATTTTCAAGCAATTTCTGCAAAAAAATTTGAGTCACCTCTCAACGTCCAAATGTACTAATATTTTTACAAATGCGCCCTGGTCTATATGTCCATTTTTATAAAAAATATTCTGGCATCAAATGTGAGCAAGTTACGCTCAAAATACAGTTGGTCTCTTCTGATTTGGCATAAAAAATCGGGAAAATCTCCCTCTAATTAACAACTTAAATAGAATTAGTCATTACTGCATCACACGCTGCTTTATTTATGTTGTGTCTATATGATCTGTAAGTTTCATCGATTTATTTTTGAAAAAAAAGGTTTTAAAATAAATTTTTTTTAATTTTTAATATTGAAAAAAATGCTCTTTTTCAAAATAACTTAAAAATTATTATTAATACCAAACATCTCAAAAAGTGATAAAATGTACGTTTTGCTTTTCTGAATATTTTGAACTTTTTGTTTTCCTATTAGACAAAAATCGGTTATGCTATGGCTGTTCAAAGTTTGCATACACTCGGGAATAGTGACCCGTTCAAGCCATTTTAACTTCAGCTTTTTCAAGAATAAGCACTTTAAATCGCTAAGACTTACAGATCGTATAAAGAATAAATAATTAAAGTAACTTGTGAAGCGGAAACCATTAATTTTATTTGATATGCTAATTAGGGGGTGCTTTTCGCGATTCTTTTTACCAAAAAATACAAGGTACCTACCAACAATATTTTGAGCATACTCACTTATTTTTAGGATTAGAAGTTTGTTTTTAAACAAAAATAAACATTTTTTTAAACACTTTAAAAAAGTTAAAATGAGTGTTTCCAGAAAAGTGTTCCATTTTTTGGTTATTTCTCGATGAAATATTCGATTTGGAATTTGACGAATAAGAACCTAGTTTTCGTTAGCTAAAACTTTGCTTGTACTGGGTCTGCAGACTTAACATACGCAACATTTTTTTCATTTTTTTTATGAACTATATTTTTATTAAGAATATTTTTTCGACAAAATAATTACTTTTTGAATTATTTGCGAAAAACCGTTTAAAAACGTGGTTATTTTGTTTAAAAATGAACAAAATCACTCGCAAATAAGACTAAAAGTATTGACTTAGTGAAAAAACTCGATAGAACAAAAGTTGCTTGGAATTAGTCAGTTTATCGAATTTCGAACTTATTTTGGACATATACTTTTTCACCCCCGAGAAGGGGTGAAACGCACCGCCAGGGCAAAAGCACACATCGGCACAATATCACTTTTTTTCTTTGGCTTAATAGCTATGTGTATGCCAAATTTCATGTCAATTCAAGCGATTCTTTAGAATTTAGAGATTTTGCAATATTTTACCATTAAAGAACGTACTAAGTTTTTATCGAGATATTTTAAATATTTGTCAAACCCACCACATATTTATATAGTTAAGTACGATTATAGAGACAGGGAAGTGTCCTCGCGCCGTTTCTATACAACATATACACCAACGACCAACCCATACACCAACAAACAAGGCAATTTATTTACGCTGATGATACAGCGGTGGCAGCTCAGGGAAGAACCTTCAATGAAGTCGAAGTGAAGCTGACAGATGCCCTGGGAGACTTAGCTCTATACTATGATAAAAACCATCTGAAACCCAATCCCACAAAAACCCAGGTATGTGCTTTCCACCTGAGAAACAAGCATGCCCGAAGGTCGCTGGAGGTGGAATGGCGTGGTCAGATGCTGGAACACAACAAGACGCCAAAATACCTTGGCGTCCGTCTGGATAGAACTCTGTCTTACCGATACCACTGTCAAGATGTTAAGAAGAAAGTAAGTGCCAGAAATAATATCATCCGCAAGCTAACTAATACAAAATGGGGAGCACAACCACACACTCTCCGCACTTCTGCCTTGGCATTATGTTTTTCGGCCGCGGAGTTTGGAGCACCAGTATGGGCAAACTCTGCTCACGCAAAGAACGTCGACGTGGCTCTAAATGAAACGGTCCGTATAATATCGGGTTGCCTGAAACCGACACCTATCGAAGAGGTATACCCCATTGCTGGAATTGCTCCACCACCAATCAGGAGAAAGGTCACGTCAGAGGTAGAACGGAAAAAGCAGGAGACGGACCGAAGACACCCCTTATATGACCACCAAACTCAGCCAAGCAGACTAAGATCTCGGAAAAGCTTCCTGAAAACATCAAGATCCATCCCCGAAGCGCCAGAGACGCGCCGAATACACCTATGGCAAGCGTCAACTACTGCGACACATTTTCCTCCCTCGGAGGAAATGGCTGCTGGACACAATTTACCGTATCCGACTTGGAAAGCGCTAAACAGACTAAGAACCGGCGTTTCACGCTGTGCTAGTAACCTGAAAAAATGGGGATACCAGGAGGACGATACCTGCGACTGTGGCGCGGTTCAGACCAGCCGGCATCTACTATCATGCACAGAGATGAGAGAGACCTGCACAGAACAAGACTTAATTATAGCAAATGACAGGGCCATCTATGTGGCCAACCATTGGAAATACAGAATTTAAAGTTGTTGGTGTTCCGGACACGGAAAGTAAGTAAGTAAGTAAGTATAGAGACGTTGGTTAAAAACACTTTGTTTAACCAATGGTACCGCAATAATAGTTTAATTGTAATGTACACAAACATTTGGGAGGGTTTAAAGGAACGAAACCTTCATAAATTTTTTATGTAAACATATTAAAAAAGAAGCCCCATCTCGATAAAAACTGGCTGGTCGAAAAATACTATGAGGGAAATAAGGTTCTAAAAATATTGTGTTTAACTAATGGTACCACAATAATTTAATTGGAACGTACAGAAAAGTTTGGGGGGTTTACGGGAACAAAACCCCATACATTTTTTATGGGGTGTACAAATTTCACTGTTGTTTTTGAAGTTATACTTCTTTAGGCGCAATTGAGAGTAAATTTTTATTATTCTGGGCGCATGCGCACACAGATAGTATGGACATAGTTGCTAAATCTTTTAATTTATGTAGATATGTATCAGCTCAAATAAGATACAAAACGAATATATTAATGCTTTTAGTAAATATATTTATTATAATTTTTGTCTTTGGATTTGTATTTCTATGGACTAAGATAATCTTCTTCTTCTTTTGCCCTTTAATTCGTCCAATTTTGAACATAGGCTTCCCCCAGTTTCCTCCATTAGCTTCTGTTTAGTGCTTTCTCTTTCCAGTGCGTTCCTCCTATCTTTTTAATGTCGTCTCCCCATCTCATCTGGGGTCGTCCTCTTGTTCTCTTTCCTGTCCATGGTCTTCATTGTTGTATCGTGCTATTCCACCTATTGTCCGTTTGTCTAGCGTTATGAGCTGCGAAGCTCCATTTTAGCCTGGCTATGTTGGCCTGCGTTTTTGACTTTTGTTCTATTTCTGACCCAGTTGCTTTGCTTTTGTCTGTCAATTTTACTATTAACATTGCTCTCTCTATGGCTCTTTGTGTCTTCATTATTTTATCCATGTTTGCCTTAAGGCCTAAGATAATAAGGATTTTTAAGGCCTTAAGGCCTTAAGGACTAAGATAATAAGTATTATTAAAACATTTTTATTTTATCCTTCACTTGATCTATTTGTCACCGTGATTGTAATTATGTCCAAGAAGCGATGTGAACACAGCCGTTGTAGGTCATTGCTAGAGCATTCGACTAGAGATCGAAAGGTCCCACGTTCAAACCCGTACAATTCATATTCCTTTTTTTTTATTTTTGGTATTTTTTTAATAAAAATTTTTTGAAAGTGTTAAATATTAAAATTAGATTAATATTTAAATAAAATACAAATAAACTGTTTAAAGTATATTCATTTCGTGGAAATCATATAATAGAAGTATAACTTCTTACGTGTGTACAAAGTACACACACATTCTTTTTTTTTAGATATTCCTACCACAAGAATGCCACATGTCCATTTTCAATAAAAAACCTCTGAGAGTTTTCGGTATATGAAAAAAAAAATCGATTTTCATTTTGTAACTTCAAAGGGCTGTAACTTTTTTTGTGTGCACTATTGTATATAGGTAAGTGAGATTCAATCAACCTATTTTTGACACCCAGAATTTGTAGTATAATTTTTGACCAATCTTTTCGGGACACCCTGTATATTTGTTTTTATTGCACACTAAAGGTCAATTAAAATTCAAACCAACTAAATCACAAACAAACTATTAGGTGTTCTCAAGATATAGTATCATCGAAGTATTTGGTCTTTTGTTAATATTACTTATAGTAAGTAAAGTTATAGGTTTTCTGTATTTTAGGAGTAGCTTTTAAACATTAATGATTTAAACAGATAAATAGATATGAACTAAGATAAAGTATAACTGAGATAGAAGAACTTTAAAAATGGCTTATAACAATTTTTTTTTAAATTAATGTGTTGCTCCAAAAGTGAAAAATAAATTCGTTAATAATTTAAAACTTAGTTATGTATACCTACCTCTGAACGAAATGAAAAAAAAAATAGTTAGTCGTCCAAGACCGAACTACAACAAATAACTCAATATGGATGCTGAAGCGACATCTGCTTAAAACAGTTCGAAGTTTTATTTCTGGAGAAATAAACAGTACCCTTGGGACTACTTTATGGTTACGCCTGTGTTCATGGTTTCTATTACTTACATACCAAACTAACGATGAATGAAAGAAGATACGGTGAAGTCTAAAAGTTGCACTTCACTTGCTACCAGTCTATTATTCATCAAGGCAAAAATTCTACGAAATCTTGGTCCCTATACTCAGATAGGAGGAAAACTAATATAAGAGAGTTCGCTGCAAAACGAAAATGAGAGACATCTTACAGTTTAATTCGTACAAAAAGGACTGACTATAAACGCCCTTAGGTACATTTTACCGTGACCAGACACCTCGTAACGCGACAATTCGTAACCGGACAAGTGGTAACGGACAACTCGTAACGGCGACAGTTCGTAACTATACACATTCGTAACGGACAATTCGTAACGTCAAAATTGAATTATTCTGTTTATTTTTGTAAACACGGATGGAAACTACATAACTGTTATTACAGTTATAATTGAAATTATGTTTATCAATTTAACGAATCGGTACTGGGTTAAACATGTTCGTGTTAAACACATTTTATATTTCGTGTTTCAGAATATATTAAAAGTCTTTAAACACAAACAAATATTTAAGTACATATCTACAAACTTTTAACAATATTTTTAAAAGTTTATCCCTAGTATTGTTTCTTAAATTTGCATACCTAGATAAAGGAATATTAAAATAATTCGTGAAATCTTTAAGCCGCCAACCGTCTTTAGACACTTCCAAATTTCTAACTAAACATTTTGCAAAGGAAAGATTATACAGTCTTTCTGTATATCAGTCATCCGGTTATTAGAATACCTCTTATAAATTTTCCGCTTTAAAGAATATAAATTTGATGCCCCAAAACGTCTAGCCACAAATAATCGGTTATTAGAATATCCCAGTTTTATTTGGTCCCGGGTTGCTTAACACGAAGGCTATTCCAAAAAGCAGGTTCGATTGTAATTACCTTATTAAATGCCTTAAAAATATGAAATGCCTTAAAAATGTTTATACTGATAATGATTCGTTAAATTGATAAACATAATTTTATTTATAAGTGTAACAACAGTTAGTTTCCATGTTAACAAAAATAAACAGAATAATTTAATTTGTACGTTACGAATTGTCCGTTACGAATTTGTATAGTTGCGAACTGTCGCCGTTACGAAGTGTCGCCGTTACCAACTGTCGCTTTTACGAATTGTCCGTTACCAATTGTCCGGCTACGAACTGTTGCGTTACGAGATGTCATAGAACCACGTTTTACCCCTATTAGGGATCGTGGAAGGTGTAGTTATATTATGACAATGTGTATAAAATATGTTATATGTTTAATTTCGACTAACCTGAATATTGTTTTAACTCGTACTAACCTTAACGCGACAGTAACAAAGTGAACATGATATTGAACTAGTTAACTAGTTTTGATGGGAAATAAGCCAAATTTTACTAAAAAATGATTTTATTAACGTTTCGACGCCCAAATTGCGTGTCGTTATATGTCAAAATACAAAAAATAATAATTAATATAATTAATATTTTTTGTATTTTGACAACATCACCCGATTTGGGCGTCGAGACGTTAATAAAATCATTTTTTAGTAAAATTGTGGCTTATTTCCCATCAAAACTAGTTAATTGCAAAACTGCCACAAGAAAATAGCTTCAGAACAACATTCAACTAGTCGTGCTGTTGTTATTGGTTGATGGGTATGAATACAGAATAGAAACCAAATAAGCAGTTTAAGTGCCAACTCTTCAGTTTCTCCAAGACAGAGTATATATGGTTACCTCTGAATGAGGTGAAAAATAGCCAGTCTCACAATGCCGAATTATAATAAATAACTCGATATGGATGCTGTAGCGATATCGTTACCTCTGAACGAGATTAAAAAGAGTCAGTCTCACAATGCCGAATTACAAGAAATAACTCGATATGGATGCTGTAGCGACATCAGCTTTAAAAACTTCGATTATATATTTAAAAATGTCAGAACACATTTAAACCAAAGGCCGGATGGAGTGGGGAAAAGAGGAAGGCTCAGAGTACGATTTGAGGACCAGGTGGAGGACGACTTACGAGTGTTAACAGTACGAAATTGGAAAATAAAGGCATAAGATAGGAAGAAATTGAAGCTGACACTACAACAAGCCAAGACTCACCGACGGTTGTAGATCCAATAATTGTGATAATGACAAAAGATGTATTATTTATTATATTATAATTTAATTTATTATTTTTACCCCCGGCATTAATTTTTTTTTGAGATCTGTGGACCGGAAATTAATTTTAATACAGTTGTACGATACACCGTTAAAGTCACGCGGTTCATCAAGATTACAGCACCGTGACACAGCTTGTGTGCCGCGCAGGGCTCAAAGTGTTAATCGCCTGTTTCTCCTCACTTTGGTGACTGTTGCTAAATTCAGATAAAACGTATTATGTATTTTTTTAATATACATATTTAGAAATTATATCGTTTCGGTCAATTAACATACTAAGGCGGGTTCTCACTTGTCTGTTTCGCTGACGCAGTCTGGCTGATTCATTAATAATGAAAAATAAAAAGTGACCATTGCATTCACACGTTTCATGTTTTGCTCCATTCAGTCCTCAGTTAGTCCAAACAATTTATATCGTGGTAATGAAAATGGTTAAAAAAAATTGAAACCAGCGTTTCGGGAAGTATGTTTACAATGATTAGTAAATGAATTACAGAATATTCCAGTGAACCGAAAGAAAAAGAAAACGTCGTAGATGTTGGGGCAGGTCCTGAATATTTCACAGAAGTATATGGGGTGCTAGTGCAACTATTTATATTGAAAGAAATTGCTCCAAAATTGCTCTCAAAATTTGCCACATTGAACAAATCATGAAAATGTATGTTCTCGCGCTTCAGTTTCTATTCATTATGCGACCACGATCAGTCAATAATGATAAAAATTAGAACTGGCTTTCACTTTAACTGAAAGTATGAATGTACTGATCATTTAAAATGAAAAGGTGTTTTAATGTTCATTATTTGTCACTCTGCGAAAACTCCCTCAGCGAAACTGACAAGTGAGAACCCGCCTTAAGCTACAAAGTCATAAATATGTTTAAGGTGAAACAGTAGCGATCAACAGGTAGCGAAAACGCGTTCCAAGATTGCGGCTGTAATTTTGAATATTTTTTCGAGATATTTGGCACACGTATTCGTAATATAATAAAGAATGGCGGTACAGAGCCCAATTTGAAAAATATATTAATATGTGGAAATTACTCTGTAATTAAATACAATATTAAAAAAACGAGCCTGTAGCACCGTTAACAAAAACAAAAAAATACACTTTCTTCAAATAAACTTTTTTATCCGATGCCTAGATTTTGTGTCATTTTGGAACAACTAATGAACTAAAAAATTTTAGTAGTTCCAAATTGACACAAAATCTAGGCATCGGATAAAAAAGTTTATTTGAAGAAAGTGTATTTTTTTGTTCTTCGTAATGGCGGTACAGGCTCGTTTTTTTAATATTGTATTTAATTACAGAGTAATTTCCACATATTAATATATTTTTCAAATTGGGCTCTGTACCGCCATTCTTTATTATATTACGAACACGTGTGCCAAATATCTCGAAAAAATATTCAAAATTATAGCCGCAATCTTGGAACGCGTTATTGCTACCTGTTGATCGCTACTGTTTCCTCTTAAACCAGTAAATAACTCAGTTACAAATATCTAAATTGTTTATCCTAGAGATACTCATAATAATACGGAGATAATTTTAGAAAGCACTACGTTTTATGTAACTTTACATTCATTCCCGAATAACGTAATTCTCAAAAATAAGCTGTTTTATTTGCGGCTGTTCTCCTAACATAAACCCATAACAAGTGCAGCGCAATAGCACAAAAGTTATACAATGTAGCAAAACAATACAGCTTGCAACTTTCTCCAGAATAAGCAACAAAATTAAGCCTGACCCTAATAAAACTAGAATTAATTTATTAAGTATTGTTGTAGCAGACAAAACATAAATTTAGAGTGTAGGAACTAGGGCAATAACGAATGTCGATGTATTTTGCACACAATTTACTCTACTTGTGTTTGTGCTTTGGCTTCTTAGTATTTTAGAATTGTTTAGGTATATAATATAATATGATATACGGACCCTTTCATATTTAAGTTTACAGCAGAACAAGAGCTATATTTCATTAACATGAGGTACAACCTAAAATACTTGCTGAATGGACGGCTGTTGAGAAATAATAACATAAATATGCTGTTAAAAGCATGTTAAGAAATTAACTTCGAAGTAACAAAGAATCTATTTAGTATTTGTAGCTATGTACCTATGTCAATCCAAGTGTTTGTAAATTTTTTTCATATTAATAGTATTATTCTGAGGCTATTTTCTTGGAGCATTATTATGTACTAGGGCGGTCTGATAAGTATTCAGCCTACAACAGATAAACGAATATTTTGAGAAAAGTGGTGATTTATTTCTAAAGGTAATCCATAGAGAACGGCAGTTCTCACCAGTGGTGCACAACACCCCTACATGCGACACTATATATACACGAAATTTTCGATTTTCTAAACCTGACTGAATTTAAAATTGGGCCAAATTCCATCTTAAAGTTTAGGAAAAGACTCGTCCATCCATATGTTACCTCTCCATTTTGGTTCAAGGGTGTGGACTTTACGGCCCTTCCCATTTAAAGCCTGTTTTTCGTTCTCGTCCCCAAAACTCCCAAAAATTTCAAAAATTTAAGCCCGATCTTTGCGGCTTCTGATAGCACAGATCATTACCTTTCCAACGCATGTTTAATTTTGAAAATCGGTTATACCATTCAAAAGTTATCGAGCTCAGAAATATGACTCAATTTTTATTTAAAAATGGAAAATGTTTGTGGATATGTATGTATGTATGTATGTATGTGTGTGGAAAAGTTACACCGATGTGAATTTTTTTTCTGTGTTTCAAGAGGGTGTGAGGGCCGATTCAGAACCGGTCTAATTTTAGACTTCTGACCACCTGTAAGCCAGCTAGACGGCTAGGTAAATACAAAATAGCATATTTTTTGGGCGTATATATCTTAGGTTCCAGTAAAGACAGTAAAACCGCAAATACACAAAATCAATAGGGTTGAGTTAAGCTTTCAAATGGAGCCTAAGCTATCAAGCTGAGACATACACACTGATCACCATAGCCAAAAACTGAAAAATTAAACTTTGAAAATTTTGGTTTTTCGACAATTACTCAAAATTTCAACTTACGAATTGCACCAGTAACTGAGCGTTTGTAGAAGGACTCAGAATGCGTCCAACGGTGTATACCTTATATCTGGGAAAATTCGAATTTTTAAGTTATAGGCTTCATAAATATGATCAAATCTATTTCTTATCTGAAAAATGGTTTTTCAAGCTCAATAATTCCTGTAATACGTTCAGTTATTATACTCGATCTTGGATGCATCAGATACTACTTGTCAATACGTTTCAAATTCATGTTTAGTGATCAACATCAGGTAAGCTGTTCAGAAGTCATAGAGCTCCAAAAACATAATTAGTCCAGGAACTGAAATTTTTCACTTCCCAATTTTTACAGAATGGATAGATTTGCTTGAAAATTTGACAATAAGTAGTGGATAGTCCAAGAATCAAAATCTATATGATGCTGAAAGACGCTTTTACCATGGGATGGTTGCCACCTCATCTCGATGGTGGAAATTTTTTATTATATTTTGACCCCAAATGCTGGTAAAAATATTAATTATGAGCAAAAAATGTTCAATATACATTTTTTTGATAAAATTAATAATTTTCGATGTATTGGTTATCGAAGCTGTCAGTTTTATATCGAAGAAATTACCAAAGAACGGCAGTTCTCGCCAGTGGCGCAGAAATTCACCACCCTACACGCGACACTATTATATACACGAAATTTTCAATTTTCTAAATCTGACTGAATTGAAAATTGTACCAACACCCATCTTCAAGTTCAGAAAAGGACTCACCATTCATATGTCAACCATCCATTTTGGTCCAAGGGTGTCGATTTTACGGCCCTTCCTATTTAGGGTCTCTTTTTCGTTCTGGTCCCCAAAACTCCCAAAAACTTCGAAAATTTAAGTCCGACCTTTGCGGCTTCTAACAGTACTGATTATTACATTTCCAACGCATGTCTAATTTTGAACATTACCAGAGAACGGCAGTTCTCGCCAGTCCCGCACACCCACACCCCCCTGCACGCGACATTATATATACACGAAATTTTCGATTTTCTAAATCTGACTGAATTGAAAATTGGGCCAACTCCCATCTTAAAGTTCAGAGAAAAAGAGTCACCCATTTATATGTCAACCGTCGATTCTGGTCCAAGGGTGTAGATTTTACGGCCCTTCCTATTTAGGGTCTGTTTTTCGTTCTCGTCCCCAAAACTCCTAAAAACTTTAAAAATTTAAGTCCAACCTTTGCGGATTCTAATAGAACTGATCATTATCTTTCCAACGCCTGTCTAATTTTAAAAATCGGTTATACCATTCAAAAGTTATAGAGCTTAAAAATGTGACTCAATTTTTATTTAAAAAAGGGAAAATGTTTGTGGATATGTATGTATGTGTGTTTGAAAGTTAAACCGATTTGATATTTTTTTCTCTGTGTTTGAAGAGGAGGTCAGGGCCGAGTTAGAACCGGTGTAGTTTGTGACTTTTGGCCACCCATAAGCCAGCTATGGGACTTGGTAGGTACAAAAGGGCATATTTTTTGGGGGTATATATATTCGGATCAAGAAGAGGCAGGAGAACCGCAAACACATCAAATCAATAGTGTTGACTTAAGTATTCAAACGGTGTCTAAACCGTCAGGATCAGACATACACACGACTCAGTATAGCCGAAAAACTGAAAAACTAAACTTTGAAAATTTTGGTTTTTCGACAATTACTCAACATTTCAACCTACGAATTGCGCCAATAACTTAGCATTTGTAGAAGGACTCAAGACGAATCTAACGGTGTATACCTCATATCCGAGAAAATTCGAATTTTTAGGTTATAGGCTTCATAAGTATGATAAAATCTATTTCATGTGGGAAAAACGGTTTCTCAAGCTCAGTAATTCCTGTAATAGCTTCAGTTATCATACTTGACCTTAGATCCATCAGATACTACTGGTCAATACGTTTCAAACTCATGTTTACTGATCAAAATCTGTTAAGCCGTTTGGAGTTATTAAGCTACAAAAAATATAATCCAATTAACGATTATTCCCGAAATGGTTTATGTAGTTGTAGTGGTTACGACGCTAAATTTGATCTGGCAACGGGCAATCCGACTTCATTTACCGGCCATCTCAATATTTTTTTTCAATCTATTTCGAATAGAAAAAAATCTAGTGTACATTCGATGGACACTAGATCCTTTGGAAGATAATGCAACAAAGGTGACCATTTATAAAGCTTGACGTGTAATAGAGGAACATTGCATTCAACTTCATACATTAAATTTATAAATAACTTTGAAAAACTCCTGATACAATAATAAAAAACCGCTAAACGCCGTAAAAATGAGTGGCGCATAAAACATTCCAGCTACAAAAGGTCTGATATGAATATTACGTGGCGCGAAAATGGATTTTCATTTGATGAAAAACTAAATTATAGTTTTATTTTAAAAGATTTTTCCATAATATTTGCTAAATTTTAAGTAAACGCGCCACAAAAGGGTTTCAAAATGCAAACTGTATCAAACTTACTCTTTTGTGGCGCGTTTACTTTAAATTTATCAAATATTATGGAAAAATCTTTTAAAATAAAACTAGAATTTTGTTTTGCATCAAATGAAAGTCCATTTTCGCGCCACGTAATATTCATATAAGATATTTTGTAGCTGGAATATTTTATGCGCCACTCATTTTTAAGGCGGTTAGCGGTTTTTTATTCTTGTCTTCTTTTACTTGACAAACTTGATTCAGCCGTGCTCCAACTTCTTCAACCTCTCTGGAAAATACGTTTTCGCGAAGTCTGCAAAGTAGGCATCCTTGGCGGTTTTGAACTCCTCCTTCGACTAAAATGTCTGTCCGGCGAGTGACTTTCTCAGGTTTGGAAACAAAAAGAAGTTGTACAGGGCCAAATCAGGAGAATTCGGTGGATGGAACAGTAGGTTATTGCTCGATTCGACCAATCGACCGAGCAGGTGCGTTGTCATGGTGGAAGAGAATTTTTTTCTTTCTCAATTGGGACTGTTGTTTCTTTAATTCGGCGTCGAGTTGGCCCAATAATTTTCCAGAACGTAGATATAAATGACACGTTGGAAATCACCTTTCCGGCCGATAGGACCGTGTTCAGCCTCTTCAGAGCTTGTTCGCGGTAGTGGTGAGCGAGACTGGTCTTGGTCTTGGTTTTACTGCAAGACCAAGACCAAGACCAAGACCGCCTTTTGGTTGCAAGACCAAGACCAAGACCAAGCTTGCAAGAACACGACCAAGACCAAGACCGAACCTTGCAAGACCACGCAAGACCAAGACCAACCTGCAAGACTCTTGCACTTTTTTGAGAAAAATTGGTTTTTATTATTTAACTATATTTTTTTAGTTCAATAATATATACTGACATTGTAAGAAACCTTAAACAATATCGAATTTTTAAAATACATAATATTTTGGTTATATTTTTAAGTCGTTTTGATTAAGTCAAACGGTTTGCATTTTCTCAACCTTCAAAGTGTCCAGAAGGCAAGTTTTCAAACGGCGACAGTTCAAGGAAAATTGAAATTACTTGTAAGACAAAAAATATAATTACAGATAGGGTAATCCATTTAAAAAAAAATGCAATTAAAAACGGTTTTTATGTACCAGTAGTTTTCGCTTTTTTGTCTAATAAATATACTGACACTTATTTCAACTCTTTTCGCATAATCGAGGAAAAATGTAGGTCGTTAAATTTAAAATGAATACAAAAAATATCATAATAGATTTTGAAAAGGAATTCACAATGCTGTGAAAGCATTGTGACCTGAATAAAAAATAACTGGTTGTCGATTGTAATGTGTCAAGCTTGGTATCGCATAATCCAAAGCTTAGGTCACAGTATATAGAGGTTCCACAGTAAAATCACTCCTCTGTCGGCGCTTTGATCTCAAGAAGTAATACCGGCAGTACGCAATTGGTAATTCACCAGTGGTGGATGCGGGTTTTCCCTGTTAAAATCCGTACGTTTCTATGCGAGTAGCAATGCGAGAGTGTGGCAAAAGCGACTGCCAACATTGCGCGGTCGCCATGCGCGAGTATAGATTTTACTTCCAATTTTACGAGAGTGGTTCTACTGTCCCTCTTTATACTGTGCTTAGGTTCAGTTTCTGAATATAATGACAAAAATTCCGATACTGGGAAATTTTTAAAATTATTTTTTGGATTAATTTTTTACAATCAACGAAAGTTGGAAGTTGAATTATTTGTGAAAATCCCGGATAACAAACGTGTAAAGAATTTTACTGATTTCATATTTGAAAATTATTTGGAAGAATCTAGGTTTTCCCCAGAAAGGGCCAGTAGTACAAATAGTATGTGCCGCACTTGAAATGCATGCGCATCATTTCAGTGTGTTTTAAATTCTAGTTTTTACTACCTACATCCGAATATTTTCAACTTTTTAAATGTCATAATGGGTATTCAATCCAAAAATATGTGAAAATATAAAGTGCGAATAACTCGTGTTACGAGAGGAATGTAGTTTAAATAAAATTAAAGAACTGCAAGATAACAAATTACAGAATTAAGCGTTTATAACTCCCCATTAGTTTTAGTTATTAAGTTATAGTATTAGGTCTATAAATAGGTATGGTAAATATGTACGTATTTACTAAAAATTAAGTTTTAGTTAGTTTATAAAAAAAGTTAATTATATTAATTATTAAATAATGATTAAATAGAGTAAAAAATATTTGATTTTTGTGTTCTCTTAAAAAAATTTAATTTATGTTCTTAAATTTGACCCTCGTAGGATAAATACTACAGTGTTCGAGTGAAAGGAGCAGATCATCTGTTAGCAACTATAAACCGTTTATCCCTTATCGTAAAATCCGTGAATTGAAGGTCCCCGACCATTTGTGGCACCTTTAAGAAGCTCTTTTGCTTTAACATTTTATTAAAATACAGAAGTAATAAACAATAATTCAGACTCAAGACGTAGTCTGAAGGCAGAAGACAGGTATCGACAGCATGCAAAACACAACGTGACACAACCGAAGGCCGGCAATTGCAACAAGGTTTGTAAATGCAGGTTTTTCCTACTGATAAGTATTACCATTATAAAAATATGCTCTAATCTGTTTATATAGAGAGAAATAATTAGGTCATTAGGTGAATGTATAATGTTAAAATTGGTATCCGTTTGAAACTACATTCTACATTCTGTTAAAATTTTAAAGCAAAAAATATAGTTTCATTCTTCACATCTTTATTTATTTCAATGTATATTTTATTCGAAATTGTTTGGTTCAAATTATTACTACCAAAAAAGCAAGACCAGCAAGACTCTTGCAGCAAGACCAAGACCAAGAACAAGACCGGCTAGTGCAAGACCAAGACCAAGACTGCCTTTTAGCTGCAAGACCAAGACCAAGACCAAGCTTGCAAGACCAAGACCAAGACCAAGACTAGCCTGGTCTTGGTCTTGTTCTTGTTTTGCTCATCACTAGTTCGCGGGGTGACGTCAACTGTTTTGTGTTCCTTGGTATCTGGTATGTACCAGTATATACATATTTCTTCAACGGTTTGGAAACAAGATATAAACTCCTTCAGATTACGCTTACAGCTTTAAACAGTGCCCTAAAGAAGTCTCATGTTTGCGATTGTAGTCCTGAGTGAGCAAATGCGGCATCGAACGGGCCACAGAATATGAGCCACGCCATCATTTGAGATGCCTGCTATTTCAGCTAGCAAATATCAACAAGATGAAAAAATATGTAAGAGAAGCGAGCTCAAAAGGTGGATAAGAAGTAATTAGCTCTTTTGAGATTATAACGAAAAAAACATCAGTAATGACCAAAGAGGTGACTTCAGTTGAGAACTCTGAATCTGTCCAAAATGTTTATCCAAAGAGTTCTCCGAAAAGAACAGACTCTAAAGCGGAATAGAAACAGCCCCTCTTGAGCTTCACCAAAGATGAAGAACAGGTAAAATGGCAACTGGGACCAGAATAAAAGGAGATTTCGGGAAATTACAATTACCACCTCTCCGTAAAATAAAGAGCTACTAAAAACACAATACCAAAAAACTGTAAAGGGTAGACTAGGTTATAACCCTTATAAAGAATAGCTCACAAACATCATCTTGATACTCAACCAGATCAGGTTCGAGCAGACCTTATCATCAACCAACTGAAACACAGTGGATTGGGCTCCTATTGAAAGTCAACTGTAGTAAAACCGGTATTGTAGATAGTGTGGAATCAACTTTACATCCAGTTAGAAGTCCATTCTGCTGTAGAATTAACTACTTATCATTAAAGTTCGGATTAATAGGCAACAAAAATTGAAGAAAAATGCGCCTATATAGGCAAAGATTTTTATTAAAAAAGGCAGGAATATTAACATTTAGGCAAAATATAGGCAATAAAGTAATATAACTTATTAATTATAACCAATTAAAATTTTATCATTAATAGAAACACCTAAATGTTTTTCAATATTTTCGGTCTTAAAACTATGTCTTCTATCACTTAAAATTAATTTGTACATTCAAAACGAACGTTCGACATCGACAGATTTAATTGGAGCATATTTCAGAGCGGATAATAAATCTGGCATAATTTGTATTTCCTCAGAAAATGTCCCATTCAAAACTTTAGCAACATTAGATAAAAACGAAAAACCTCCATTCTTGTTGAAAACATATTTCATTTTTTTTTAAATTAGTTGACCGTTACCAGGTGCCGATTTAATTTTCTTCTTTAAATTATCTATTAATTTTACTGACTCACATAAATTTATCTCTTGTTTTTCTAATCAGGTAATTGTGGTAACTGTTAATTTATAATTGTAATTGATATAAGCGAGTTCCTATTTCAATTTGGGATTTTTTAATATTTTTTTTGCTTCTAGAATGGCTTCGGAAATATCATCATGAAATTCTGACATAACTAATTCTATTTCATTGCAGTGTTCAAAGTAAAAAAAAACTGCTTCGAGCCAGGTTCCCCACCTTGTAATTACTGGTTTAGGTGGCAAAGGGACACCGGGAAGTCTTTCTTTATATATTCTCAACGGAGCCTTTACAAAAACTTTTTTCATAAAATTTATAAAATTATTTACCAACGGAAACAGATTTCTTATTTCTTCAGCAATTCTATTTACCCCGTGGGCTACACAAGTGCAACGAATTAAATTAGGATAAAAAATCTTTAAATTAACAGTAGCTTTTAACATATGCCGCAGAATCTGAAAGCATTAAAACTATTTTATTCACTGGTATAGGGTTGGGTAAAAAGAGGTTTGTTAAACTATCTTGTATAATCTAACAATAAAACACTGAAAACGTTTGTTTTCTATACTTCCACAAAATTTATTATAACTAAGTGACTACAGCTGTTTCGGCAGAGTGCCTTTCTCAAGTGATATGGTTTACAATGTGTTTGCCTTTTTAAGTCTTCAACTGAAGAGGTTGAGGAGTGGGGAGCTGTTTGTCTCGAGTTGGTCATTCAGAATTATATCTGTATTTTTCAGTTTATTAATTTCCATAGATTCTAAAAAAGATAGCTTAAGTCCTTTATTTTGAATATGCAGAATTTGAAACTCTTCATTGAAAGAATGATTATGATCTAGAAGGTTAAGTGCGTATGTAGAAGTGTCTGTTTTTCTATTGTTGAATGCCCTTTTGTGTTCTGCTATCCGTTTGTCAAAAGTTCTGCCAGTTTGACCCATGTACGTTTTCGGACAGTCACCACAAGTTAGTTTGTACACACCACTCTGTAGTTGCTTTCTCTTTCGGCTTTTATTGTTCTTAATATATTTGCTTAAGTTGTTGTTAGTTCTGAAAGCTGGTATTATTCCTTTCTTTTTTATGTATCTGGCTATTTTTGTTGTTATCTTGCCAGTATATGTGAGAGAGCAGAAGGTACTGGGTTCTTTCTGTGGTGGTGGTCCATCAATTATCTTGTATAAATCGACTTATTGTTAAATTGTTTGTTTTTTTCAATTCTCTAACGGCAACTAAATAAGGTTTTCTCGCAAAGTTTTCGTTCAAAATTTCAATCATTAAATTAGCTATATACCTACCGCATACATCTGTCGTTTCATCCACGATAATATACAAAAAATTGCCCTCTAACTCCCGCTTAATTTTTGAAATACATTCCACATAACATTTTTCCACAGTATGCTTTCTCAATGTACTCTCGTCTGGTAAGGATTTATTAAGATATTTTTCGAGAAAGCATTTAAAACTAGGGTTATTAACTTTATATAGAGGAATGTTGGATGCAATCATCATCTGGCATAAATCAAATTTAAATGCGTCTTGCTCCTTTTTTTTGAACTGCTTAAACTATCCCGCAGAGATATTTCGGCTAACTTAGAGGAATTTAATTTTTCCAAATTACGTTTATGAAGTGGGGTTCCACAATGCTGGTCAATCAAGTACTTTTTTCTACTTGAAATCTGAGAATTTAAAAAAAAAATAATTAGAATTCTAAAACCGCTTTAGAATTTAGTTATGTTCCATCTCCTTCCAGAAAAAGTTCCGAAAGGGGTGCGATCCATAGCCTTAATTTAGATGTCATCTTTTCACACAAATGTCTAAAACGTTTTAAAACGTGTTCTTTGCTTTTCGGTATACGCAACAAAACTAAACTAGGATATAGCAATTTGTGACTAAACTCTGATACAGTAACCGACTGTACAACTGATAATAAACTAATAAAGCTTAGGGATTTCCAAATAGTTAACCCTCAAGTCTCGATCAGGTACAGTTTCCTAGAAATCTGTTGTATAAACAAACCATTGATATTTTATTATTGATCCAAAATTTGTTTATAGAATGGTTTAGTAATAGAATAATATCATGGGAAGTACCATGAAATTTTAAAAAAGGCACAAATAGGCGGAGTTTACGAAAAAAGGCAAAAAGTGCAAAAAACAATTGGCTGGTGTTATGCAATAATGTACTAACCCACAAAAAGTTGTTTCGGAGATAAATTGATTTAAAACTTAAACTCAAATAAGAAATAGACTATTGATATTTATAATTTTATTTATTTTTTAAATTATGAGATCGACAACGAAAAAATACTACATTCTAAAATTATACAGATAAAGTGTCAAATTTGACAGAAATCAGTGTCAAAAGCGGGTTAGGACGTTTTTGAGAAACTGCAATTATACCCTAATAAAAACAAGCAAAACTGATCTAAACACTAAACTTTTTAATAATTATTTAATTTAAATATGTTTTTTGATCTAGTCCTCAAGAAAACTTTCGTCAATGTCAAAATCTAACTCGGTTCCGAGCCCTTCTATATCCTGTTCAAAGTTGGAACTTGGGGTTAATCTTAAAAAGTTGTAAAATGCTCCGGCATCTTGAGGCATTACTTTTAAAATACCTTTTAAGTCTTTTATTTTTTCTTTAGATAAAGGTTTACCGCTTGGCCACAACAACGGTAGGTGTAATTCCCGTATATTAAATTTGCGGCCTTTTCCATGTTTTTCAATATTAACTTCAATATACTCTTCCGCTTTAATATTATATTTCATGAACAAGGTCTTTGGTTGATCTTTTCTTAGTAGAATTTCATGTGTTTTCAACCAACTAATATTTTGTTTATTGATATCAACCTTTCTGTTTGTAACTGCGTTTATTAAGTTTACCGCTGATACCATATCCTCTTTTATCATTCTATTAACAATAAAATTTCTATTTCTACAGCCTTTCATAACGTTGATATAGTCTTGATCTGTGTATATTCTTTCGTTGGTTTTTAATGCACATTCAACGTCTCCGAAATGGGAATCATTGGGTAAAAAGGAATGACCCGACAATAAAAATTTTAATTGAATAACTTCCAATGAGGGATGATTTTGCAAAACGTGCATTAACATTAGTACCAATTTTATACTTCTGTTCTGGCCGTCGCGCGAATCTGACCACAAATTTAATGTAGTAACTGGAGGTTTAACATTTTCAATTATATACTTACGGAGACAAGACCCGACCTCCTGGGTTCCTCGGCCAGCTTCATGCTCTAACCATTCATTAAACATCCCTTTTCCTGTGCTTCCTATAGCAATTCCCAAATTATAGAAGTTCAATTGCCTCTTGTAGTAAACGGTACCAGTGGGTAATTTGGGAAGAGGATGGGTTTTTTGTAAGTCAAATAGTTTATACTAATTAATTTTCAATAATGATCTCTATCCCTACTGACGGTTAGAACGGTTGCAAGAACAGTAGAAGAATTACAACGATTACTTACAAACATAAATATTGCTTGCAACAATTATGGCATAAACATTAATATCAAAGAAACCAAGTATATGGTCTTCAGTAAAATCATGACACAACCAGCACATATTAGTATAAACGGCATTCAAATTGAAAAAGTATCAAGTTATAAATACTTGGGAACTTTAATAAACGAAACTGGAGACCAAAACAATGAAATAAAAAGACTTATCGAAATTGCCAGGGCCACCTTCATAAAGATGAGAAAATTCTTCTGCAACAGAGATATAAGCATCCCTCTACGATTAAGAATGCTAAGTGGCTACGTATTTAACACGCTATTATACGGTGTAGAGGCCTGGACTCACAAACAGAACAACATAAAAAATATTGAAAGTTTCGAGATGTGGTGCTACCGTCGAATGCTGAAGATAAGTTGGGTTGAAAGAATCACAAATCTTGAAGTAATACGAAGGATAGGAAGAGACCCAGAAATTTTATTAACGATAAAACGAAGAAAACTCGAGTATTTGGGTCACCTGATGAGAGGTCATAAATACGCATTACTTCAAAATATAATGCAAGGAAAAATAGAAGGAAAACGGAATCCAGGCCGTAGAAGAATGTCGTGGATGCGGAATTTGAGAGTGGTTTGGCTGCACCACTAATGAACTTTTTAAGGTCAGCTGTAAACAAAGTCAGGGTAGCCTTGATGATTTCCAATCTCCGATAGGAGTGGCACAAGAAGAAGAAAATATCTTCCCCTAGATGTCTATGAGAGCGCCAATCAGCTTAAAACAGTTTTGCTTACTGCAGTACACCTCATGGAACCTGTTTCACTAAAAATCTCAATTTTGTACGAGGTGTGGGTTAGGACATTATTGCATAACACCGTCCAATTATAATAGGCAAAAAAGGCAAAAAAAGGCATTTTGCCTATAATCCGAGCTTTGCTTATCATCAATAACAGCTATTCCATTCTATCGTCGGATGTAAGCTCCCCTTAGATGTGTCCATTCATATCTGTTTGCTGTTTTTTGCATCCATTCGTGGACAGCCATTCGCTTGATGTCATCAGTACATCTTGTTTGAGGTCTACTTCTATTTCTTTTGCTTGTCCTTGATCGCCACTCGAGAATTCGCATTGTCCAACGATTTTCTTCAATTCTTCCTGTGTGTCCTGCCCAGTTTTATTGTAACATGGCGACCTTCTTGATCATATCTGTTACTTTTGATCGACTTCGTATATCTTCATTGGACTTGCGATGACTGAGCTTGATGTTGAGCATTCTTCGTTCCATAGCTCTCTGAGTTACTTGAAGTTTGTGGACGACGCTCTTGTTATAGGCTATTGATTATGTACTATAGAAAGGAATTACAACGTTAACGGGGTTTTATTATTTCATATGGTCAATGAATCCCTATATATGAAAAAACCGCGGAGTGCTAGCATTTAAAGGGGTGCGTTTTTGAGAAATGGGTGAATTAGTCCCTGGGCACAGGTTACATTAGGGTGAGTTCTATACACTTTTGGTACAAACACGTCTACTTAAAAATTGTTCCTGGTTAAATTTACTATCTAAATTTAACTTTTTAAAGTCAAAGATACTTTCTTTTACAAAAATATATTCAAAAGAAAAAGCACAAAGAAACCCAAAAGAAAGAAATTTTGTTTTTTGTCCCATAACTTTTGTCCACGGGGATACAGGTATAGACGTTGCTTCACAGAAAAAAACTTACATATTTTCTCTTTAAAACGATGTTTGGTAGAGGTGATTAGGATTTACAGTTTTCAAAATATGATTTTTCAAAATTCGCCACTTACAGCAATTTTGGCCAATTTTCCTTGTTATTTCGCAAATATTGTTCTGTAACTGTTTTCTACGTAACTTTAGGCATATACAATGGTACATGTAAGAGGAATAAAAATCAACTACCTTTAAAATGTTCTACTGTCTAATGTTGTACGAATTCTTTTAAATAGGTTATCTTTTTCAAGATTTTATTCTTTTAACGAGTTTTTATATTTTTTACGATTTTTTTTTAAAGGAACCCGCACAAACCTTATGGAAGATAGGTCCCAGTGGATTTCGTTCATACTTTGGGAAAATACTCTTTGAAGCATCCTGATAAAAAGTTCTCATGGGCACAACTCAATCGTATGAAGGATTTTCAAGATATAGAAGTCCAAACTCGGAAAATTATAAGATTTACGGGGTATTCCAATTAAGTGAGTTACTGGTTATTTGGCAACATGTAGAAGTTTGGATCAAGGAAAAGTATTAGTAGTCTAGGATTTTTTCCTGACTATCCAATTGCGACCTTTACTTTGACCTTGACTTTCAACGGACATCATCCTCTAGAGTCTTGAGGGTTTTCGGCATTCAATTGATATAAACAGATTACTCATGGGTTTTTGGGATCGATAAACAAGAATATGACATAGGTTTTTTTTCAAAAATCCGCCATTTTTCTTTTCGTATTTGAAAGCGATATAAAAAATTCAGTACATTCAGACAAAACTTTGACTAAAAGAAAACATTTCAGCCAAAAACCGCATATTTCTATGTTGAGCGGTTTAGAAGTTATAGGCAGTTAAAATGGGGGAAAATATAAGTGGACACCCGGTATTATAAAAAATCGTTAAAAGTATAAAACCTTGAAAAACTATAATCTCTTTAAAAAAAGTCTTACAACATTTTATACAGTAGACCATTTTAAAGGTAATTGATTTCTATTCCTATTACGTGTACCATTGCATATACCTATAGTCCAGGGTGTTTAGGCAATACGTAAAGTATCCTTAACAATAGTAACCTATACTTATTGTACGGTTATAGAGTATATTCCCATAGGTAAGCTGGTTAAGAGTAGATAACGATTTTTCATATGTAATTTAAAGTATTATCTGCATAAATGGCACAAAGAATATTTGCTACGAGAGGTATATGGTTCAAAATGCATACAGTATCACGACTAATAAGTTATGTTCACATACATGTAGAGTACTTACAGTTTTATTCCTTGATGACGTGTCACATCAGAGCTCTGATTGAATTCCATAATCCATTTGGTTCATTTGTAAGGCACTCACTAATACGCTAAATAAATCATCGTCGATAATACTGAGCAGATTGAATTATCTGAGCGGTATAAAACGATAGCAAAAAAAGCCGGTAAAATGCGGCCTTTTTACGAATAGCGGGAGCGTCGATAGATTAGAGATGATTCTCGTTAGGAAGCTTTTGACGATCTGCCCCGGCGAGGGGTTCAAATGCGAGTCTCAACAATAACCTGGAGTTTCCAGAAAGGTTACATAAATACTACTTGAATTTTAAGTAATCAGTAGTACAGGGGCGTAACTAATTATTTTAGTGAGCCGTGTATAATATATTTATTGTACATATTGCCGGGGGCGACAGGCGAGAGAGATGGCCTATATCACCTCGAAGAGAGGGGATTGGCAAAGATGTGCACAACGATAAGAAATGTTTGAAGAAATTAGAGTTTATATACACAAGGGGTAACAACGATAAAATGGAGGAAAACGATAAGTTTTCCCCCTAGGGATAGATTTTAATCTTCCAGGGGAATCACAGCGATTTTCGTAATACCACGAAGAAAATCACCGTGAGTAGTGTGAATCTTGACAGTACGAACTAGACCATCCTTACCAGGCAATACATCTATTACCCTGGCAGTTGGCCATAAGAGTGGAGGAGTACCATCCTCCTTCAACAGAACCAAATCCCCGATCTTGACAGGGTCAGTAGGGTCGGTCCATTTATTTCTTTGCTGCAGGAGGCAAAGATAGTCTTTTTTCCACAATTTCCAAAATTGCTGTTGAATTTTACTAATACGCTGAAAAAGATTCAACCTATTTTCAGGTATCTCTGAAACACTTGGTTCAGGGGGCGCGGTTAAACTTCTTTGAACTAAGAAGTGAGCTGGAGATAGGAAAGCGAAGTCATTGGCGTCAGACGACATCCTAGTGATGGGTCTCGAATTTAGAATAGCCTCGATTTGGCATAATACTGTGTTAAACACTTCAAAGGTGAAGTGGGAATTTCCTATAATTCGATAGAGGTGATACTTCACACTCTTTATTCCTACCTCATGGAGGCCGAATTGATGGGGGTTGCGGGGAACACCCATCTTGAAAGTTATGGAGTTTTGAGTACAGAATTCCTTAATCTGTTCCGAATTATTTTGATTTAAGAAAAAATCATAGAATTCGCGCATTTCATTTTTTGCCCCATGGAAATTTGTGGCATTGTCGCTCCAAATAATACTGGGCGTGGATCTTCTGGCAATAAACCTTTTCAGAGTAAGAATATAGGCTTCTGCGCTTAATCCTGTGACGAGTTCGATATGAACACATTTAGTGCTCATGCAAATGAAATAGGCTACGTATGCTTTGTAAAGCGGTGCCTTCCTCAAATGTGAGGACTTAATTAAGAAGAACCCCCCATAGTCCACTGAGACGACTTGGAAGGGTCTAGTGGGGAGTACACGATCGGGATGCATATCTGCCATCTGTTGAACAGAATTGGGTGTCATGAATCGGAAACAGTTTACACACTTACGAATTAAGCGTTTAATCTGTCTTAATCCGTCAATTGGCCAGTACTTCATTTTGACATACGAAAGTACTGTTTGCGCGCCTGAATGTAATAACTTATGATGAGCTTGAGTCAAGATTAGTTCTACAACTCGACATTTAGAAGGAAGTAGAATGGGGTGTTTTTGATTATACGATATGGGGGCGTGTCGGAGACGTCCTCCCACACGAATCAGCCCATCATTATGTTGTAGGAAGGGGTTGAGTTTACGAATGGCTTTATTGGTCACGAGTTTAGCATTTTTCAATTCAAGAATCTCTTTTTTAAAGTAGATACTTTGGATATACCTGATGATCGCGTGATCAGCGATCTCCATTTCGGGTGGCGTCAATATATCCGTATCTCGTGGAGAGTTATTTATTTTCTTTTTAATATTACTGATGAATCTAAAAAGATAAGCGACAATTCTTTGAATTTTACGAAAAGAAGAAGATTTAGCGAATAGATTTTCAAAGGTGTCGTTGAGTTCGTGATTTGTTGCTATGTTTGAGACAACTAACTTCCTTAATTCAGGAAGATCATCCTGAAAATGAGGAATTTGATGAAGAGAAAAATCGATGGGATTGTCTCTAATAAAGCTAGGTCCGCATAACCAGTCTTCGGTGGTCTGGGGATTATCAAAGACATTTATCCCTCTGGAAGCGGGGTCAGCGATGTTTTCGTGACTTCTGACGAAATGGAAATCACAAGGAAAAGTTTCCAACAAGGAATTGACCTTTTGAATTCTGTTTTGTACAAAAATGTTCCAAATGTGTTTTTTAGAAAGTATCCAAGACAAGGCAATTGTAGAGTCAGCAAAGAGATGAGATGAAGATATACTCAAATTTTTCTTGAAGATGTGAAAAAGTCTATGAGCCAGAGTGACTCCCAACACTATTCCACAAAGTTCCAATTTGGGGATGGTGAGTTTATTTTTTAGCGGAGAAATTTTGTTTTTAGAAGCGATAAGCCGCGACGATACAGAAAAGTCTGAGTATGTCGCTTTGAGATACACACAAGTGCTGTATATTTTTTCCGATGCGTCGGTGAAAATAATTAATTGAACATCAACAACTTTCTTTTGTAAAAGTAAGCATCGAGGTACCTTGACCTCTTCTATAGTTTTGAATGTCGATAAGAGGTTTTGCCAATTTTTCATAATGATGGGTGAGTCAATGGGTTGATCCCAGTCCAGTTTCTGGGACCATATTTCCTGTATCAAGAGCTTAGCGTTCACAAGGACAGGGGATAACCATCCTAGCGGGTCATACAAAGTAGCAATGTAGGAGAGAATAGTACGTTTAGTAACAACATTAGCCAATTTGAAGATAGGAGTTTTAAACGAAAAGTGGTCGCGTTCTGAATCCCAGAATATGCCTAAGACTTTATCAGATCCCGTGAAGTTAAGACTGACTTCAGAGACGGGATTTAAATTGTGTTGAGACAGAAATTCTGAAGAACTGCAGTTCCACTTGTGGAGGAGGAAACCATGGGTTTCTAGCAAAGAAGTTAATTGTTCGAAAAGACAACTTAATTCATGAAGACTGTCAGCACCGCTGATCAGGTCATCCATATAGATAGATTCTTGCAGAACACTAGTAGCAAGTTCGTGGGTATGTTTGTTGTTGTCAGCGATGTGCTTGATAACTCTTTGAGCGATAAATGGGCTACTTGGGAGCCCGAAGGGTAATCTTTGAAATTGATAGCACCGTAAAGGCTGCTGAATATTGTCCCTAAAGAGAAAATTTAACAGAAATGTTTCAGTGGGACAAATGGCGATTTGTAGGAACATAGCCTTGATGTCGCCTACTAGTGCGAATTTAAACTGACGAAACTTAGCGAGAATGTCAAAAAGTTCATGTTGGACGACATAACCTTTGTCTATGACGTCACTGAGGGAGATTCCCGTAGACGATTTATTGTTTGGATCGAAAACTATACGAGTGGAAGTAGTAGAGTTGGATTTGAAAACGGGAAAGTGAGGGAGAAAGTAATTAGGTTTACCTGAGTCATTTAGCATTTTTAACGGCACTTGAATTATTTGTCCGTTATTGAGATATTCCGATATAATGTCCTGATATTTTTCCAATAAATCAGGGTTGAGTTGAAAACGTTTCTCGAGACTGAGAAAACGTCTTTTTGCCGAGAGAAACGAATTTCCCATGTCTATATCTTCGATAGGGAGTTTGAGATTGAGTGTGGACTCATATCGTCCATTGGGGAGAACATTAACATGTTTTACAAAATTAATTTCAGCGGGGTGATCATTAATGAGATCGGTGTTCTGAGGAGCGGCTTCTTCCAGCTCCCAGAATTTTTGTAAATGATCGGATAGTTCCTCGTTGGACACTACCGGCTCATTTACGGCGGAAGGAGTGTTATGAGAACAACAAGTAACGAGAGAGTTTGAATAAAATTCCAAAGCCTTTTTAGTATTTTTCGACTTAAGAGCAAAGTCTGGAACTGACCCTGATATCGTGTACCCGAGTAGAGTGCGTTGAAGAACGGGAAGACCTTTTCCCAAACGAATTATTTCAGGTTGAATGATATCGTTATACAGGTCTGCACCGAGCAGGATACCAATTGGGGATGTTACATGGAACATCGGATCACCTAATGGTATCTCTGAGGGTATGTTTAGTTTGCTCGCCGAAATAGAAATTTGAGGAAGCGGATTTGTTATCTTTGGGAGTACAGAGCACGAGATGTCAAAAGGAACGTCGTTAGCGACAGCGAAAATTGTTGTATCTACAATAGATTGAGACGAGGATGAGGTGGAGTTAATTCCATTGATCCGTAATTTTCCATCTCTAGTGGTGAGTGACAGTTCCTTTACGAGGTCAGCACTAATAAATGAAACCTGTGAGGCCGAGTCTAAAAGTGCCTTTGCGAAGACCCTCTTGCCGCTAGGAGCGACAAGATAGACCTGGAGTGTGCTTAGTAACACCAAATGATTATCAAGCGAGGCTGCAGATAGAGCCATTGAATGTGGAGTCGAATTTTGAAGATTAACTTCCGTTTCAGGAGCTCTAACATGTGAGGGCCCCTGTTGTGAATTACCCTGTGTATGGGAGTTATTTGAGATAGCGGTTTTATTATGATTATTTGAGTTGTGTTGGCCAACAGCCGCGGAAGGGTTACTATGACCCGTTTTGTCGAAATGGAGCAACGTGTGATGACGAGATTTACAAACTATGCAAGAGAATTTGGATTTACACTGATCGAGCATGTGAGACCCAAGACAATTAATACAAAATTTATTTTGTTTGACAAAACTAAAACGTTCTTTAGAATTCAACTGCTTGAACTGAGGACAAGAGTAGATCGAGTGAGAGTCGTTGCAATAGGAACATTTCTTAGGACCTAAGCGAGGCGAAAGGTTACTGGTAGAAGTGTCTGAGGCTAGGTGTAAAGAGTGTCTGGAAGTAGTAGTCGATTTTGGTTTTGATTGAGATTGAATATTCTCAAGATGAACAACGCGTGTCTCGATTTCCCCTAGAAAATGGACAAAATCAGGGGTAGCTTGGCTACCACCGGATTGGAACTCAAGAGCCCTAATGGTAGGTGCGTCGAGTTTCTGAGTAGCGATATGTATGAGAAGTAAATGCAAGAGATCTGAAGGGGGCCTATTCAAGTTCAATAGGGCCTTGAAATTATTTGACATGACCGTATGAAAATTTCTTAATTGTGAGTGATTTGCGTTTCCAGAAATAGGAGGCGCATCAAGAATTTGAGAGATGAGAGTTTTGATAAGCGATTTAGAGTTGGCGTACCTTTGTGTCAGGTTATCCCGGGCTATTTTGTAATTGTCACCTGTGAGTGGGATATGCTCGAGAAGCGTCAAAGGCTCGGAAGTTAGAAAACTTTTGAGGTAAATGAGTTTTTCCAGATCACTTAATGTAGTATCAGATCCTATTATTGTATCAAAGGTCTCAATGAATGAATTGTATTCAGTAACTAAGCCACTAAATGGTTTTAACTGAATACGAGGGAGGTTTACTGTTCGTTGCCTAGCCATAGACTGTGAGGTTAGAGAAGAATTAGGGTCAAATTGGAGGGAGGGGGTAGCAGTCACATTAGAACTTTCAATGACCTCTAATCTTTCTTCCAATAGAGAAATTGTATCCAAATATTTATCAAAAACCACAGAGGAATCAGTAGAGGGGGTAGGTTCCTCGGGGATCGTCTCCAGCACATTTTGAGCATCGCGGAAAAGTCCGTAAGAATGTTTGAGTTGTGAAATTATTTCACGAATTTTATATTTGTTTAGAGAATTAAGAGTTGTGGGAACCGAATCAGCCAACTTGGTTATATCAAGTTTTGCGGTGAGCCTCTGTCGGTTATATTTTGATCGGTCAGCCATGTTGCGAGAATGTGAGATTAGATAGATTATTTGCAAATGTCTAAACCTATAAATCGATGCGAAAATGAGAGAATATGTACAATATATTATATATTACACGTTTAATAGTGTGAGATTGGCTTAATAGTATCACCCTGTATGAGCGCAGATTAGTATATGAAATGCAAAACTATAAAATTTCAAAATATATGCAATTTTCCAAAATGGGTATTTTTCAGCAAGTGTGAGACACCCTTAACAAGTATTTAAATTAATTAAATTGAAGGAAAAAACAATTATTTATTTTCTATAGTTTTCTAGAAGTGTAAAATGAGCTTAAGCGAAGCTAAATGTAGCAAAAACTTACAATTTATGCAAGAAAACAAAATTATTTTTAATAATTTTTGTAACCTGTGAACCAGGCTTAATCGGATTCAAAATTATAAATTTAATTTAAATCAAAAGGTTGAACAAACAATGTTAAAATTATAACACCCGTACTATCAGCCAAGAAATGAGTACACTTTTTGTATACTATAAACAGAAAAATATATTTACGAAAATAAAATAATGTAATATATGCAAATATTTTTTCATACAAACAAAACGACTCCTTTATTTGAACAAAGCAAGTAGTTTCTGAAATTGCACGTGTAGACCGGGCTTAACAACCTACCAGCTATTGTAGAGACGTGCTGGGTTAAATACTGAGAATTTGAGTGCAGAAAGAGAGGAATATTTTATTTTTGTGCCGGGGCGGCGTGGCTTGGAAATTTCCAAATGCAACAGAAAGACACTATAAATGAAAAACCGTTATTCTCAGAATAGAGATTATCAAAATATGCAAATACGAAGGACCTTGAGGATTTAATTAATAAATAATTAATATGATACGGCTCGATGGAACAGAAATGTTTAGGCAATACGTAAAGTATCCTTAACAATAGTAACCTATACTTATTGTACGGTTATAGAGTATATTCCCATAGGTAAGCTGGTTAAGAGTAGATAACGATTTTTCATATGTAATTTAAAGTATTATCTGCATAAATGGCACAAAGAATATTTGCTACGAGAGGTATATGGTTCAAAATGCATACAGTATCACGACTAATAAGTTATGTTCACATACATGTAGAGTACTTACAGTTTTATTCCTTGATGACGTGTCACATCAGAGCTCTGATTGAATTCCATAATCCATTTGGTTCATTTGTAAGGCACTCACTAATACGCTAAATAAATCATCGTCGATAATACTGAGCAGATTGAATTATCTGAGCGGTATAAAACGATAGCAAAAAAAGCCGGTAAAATGCGGCCTTTTTACGAATAGCGGGAGCGTCGATAGATTAGAGATGATTCTCGTTAGGAAGCTTTTGACGATCTGCCCCGGCGAGGGGTTCAAATGCGAGTCTCAACAATAACCTGGAGTTTCCAGAAAGGTTACATAAATACTACTTGAATTTTAAGTAATCAGTAGTACAGGGGCGTAACTAATTATTTTAGTGAGCCGTGTATAATATATTTATTGTACACAGGGTAATAAGGTTTTTTCCATGACACTCGAGCAGCCAGGGTACTGAAGCGTTTTTTCGACAGGTAATACCTATAAGAGCAAATTGTAACTATTTCCTGCGTAGGATCTGGCGGCCATTTTTATTTATAAACAATTAAGTGTCAAAAAATGGCATTTTCCTTTTTTTTCAAATCAATGGAAAACAGTGAAACTTATGGTTTTCTTAGTACAAATATCTTTGAGATTATGGAAAAAGCTTTAAAATGACGTATTACAAAGTTTGATATACTCATTTATTGTTAATATAATTGCGAAGAAAGGTCGGAATTTAAAAAAAAATTAATTTCGCAATATCTGTTGCAAAAATTAGTGTACAGTTTTGAAATTTATGTCATATAAGGTTTCTTTGGTGCTTAATATGTGATAAAAATTTCAAAGCGATTCCTTCAATTGTTTAAATTTTATTCAAATTGTTTATCCCAGAGAGCATTTTTTTTTACAATAACATAAGTCAGAAAAAAATGACGTTAAAACCATTCCACAGGTGTCAAATGAAAGAGCATGAGCTATATTTACAACTTGGTTTAAAAAAAGCGAATAAAAAATGCATTTATTAGTAATAAATAATTATGCAAAAGTATCGTAAATCTTTCCTTATAAACATACACTTTTTATTTTGTTATATAAGAAATTATATATATTTATTACAATTTTTTATCAATTATGATATAAATAACATTACTTGGTAGTTGTGCACTTAAAACAGGGTAAAAAAGTTAATTTTTTTGGAAAAAGTTATTCAAAAAGTTTATAAGGAAAGATTTACGATACTTTTGCACAATTATTTATTACTAATAAATGCATTTTTTATTCGCTTTTTTTAAACCAAGTTGAAAATATAGTTCATGCTCTTCCATTTGACACCTGTGGAATGGTTCTAACGTCATTTTTTTCTGACTTATGTTAGTGCAAAAAAAATGCTCACTGAGATAAACAATTCGAATAAAATTTAAACAATTAAATGAATCGCTTTGAAATTTTTATCACATATTAAGAACCAAAGAACCCTCATTTGCCAAAAATTTCAAATCTGTACACTAATTTTTACAGCAGTTATTGCGAAAATAATTGTTTTTGCAATTCCGACCTTTTTTCGCAATTATATTAACAATAAATGAGTATATCAAACTTTGTAATATGCCATTTTAAAGCTTTTTCCATAATCTCAAAGATATTTGTACTAAAAAAATCATAAGTTTCACTGTTTTCCATTGATTTGAAAAAAAAGGAAAAAATGCGATTTTTTGACAGTTAATTGTTTATAAATAAAAATGGCCGCCAGATCCTACGCAGGAAATAGTTACAATTTGTTCCTATAGGTATTACTTGTCGAAAAAACGCTTCAGTACCCTGGCTGCTCGAGTGTCACGAACAGGGTATATTTTTGTCTTATTACCCTGGCCTACTAAAGCTACGTAGAAAAAAGTAGAAGAAAAAAGACAGAACAATTATTTGCGAAATAACAAGGAAAATTGCCCAAAATTTCTGGGAGTGGCGAAATTTGAAAAATCATATTTCGAAAACTATAAATCCTAATTACCTCTAGGAAACAACATTTTAAAGAAGAAATATGTAGATTTTTTTTCTGTAAAGCAATGTCTATACCTATATCCTCGTGGACAAAAGTTATGGGACAAAAAACAAAATTTTTTTCTTTTGGGTTTCTTTGTGCTTTTTCTTTTGAGTATATTTTTGTAAAAAAAGCATCATTGACTTTAAAAAGTGATATTTAGAAATGAAATTTAACCAGGAACAAATTTTTTGTAGATATGTTTTTACGAAAAATGCATAGAACTCACCCTAATGTAACCTGTGCCCAGGGACTAATTCACCCATTTCTCAAAAACTCTTTAAATGGTAGCACTCCGTGGTTTTTTCATATATAGATGTCCGTTGACCATTTCAAATAATAAAACCCCGTTAACGTTGTAGTTCCTTTTAGCTATCTTATTTTTAATATAATCAATAGCCTATTAAAAGTCCAAGCTTCAGTTCCGTATGTGAGAACTGGCAACACCTACTGATCTTACGTTTTTGCCTTTAAAGTGTTTGGCAAGTTTGATTTAAATACTATTTGTAATCGATCAAATGCTGCCCATGCTAAGGAACGTCTTTTATTTAAATCAGCCTTTAGGGACTTTAACAATTTTATTTTTTGTCCTAAGTAAATACACCACTCAACCTTCTCTACATTATTGTCGTCCAGTGTTATATTTCCATTTATATATAAAAATTCGTTGGTTAGATATTTAGTTTTTTGATTTTTTGACTTTTTTTTAAATTACCTGCTATAGTTTCATAAATCATAGTTTAGCGCAGAAACATGTACATAAACTGTGTTAAAGAGTGTCCGGAAAAATGGACTACCGAAGTAGTCTTATCAAGATGTTTGACAGAAGACTGGTTATTAAAAAATCTAAACCTTGTTCCACAGATCCTATTCTAAAAAAATTACAAGGTCTTATATAAAACATTAAGGGCTGCCCATTTTATGGTGTATTGCAGAATGAAAGAGCTATCCGTCGAAACAATTTTAGTGCCACCATGGTTCCAATTAAAGTACTGCAGATAAACTTTTAGCTTAGTAAGACAGAAAGATTAATATGAGGAAGATTAATATAGCTGTGATAAAAGAGCCCTGTTTTTACAAGAGTAAAATTAGAGATCTATTGGACAGTGGACGAGACCTGATATATAGCTGTAGTCCCAAGGACCTGCATAATATTTAAACTAGATAATCTAAACACTTTCGTTGATCAATTCACTGTCCCAGGCATTTAAAGAGAGTAAAGATGAAGACAATAGACGTAGAAAGTATGAAGGAGCCGTTGAATACTTTGTTAATGTGAGTAAAAATATTACATTAACTATTTTGCCACAACAAGATCCATATTCCTATCTCCCTAGCTCAAAAAAGGTTTTAAAAAATATGAAGATAATAGACGTAGAAAGTATGAAGGAGACTAGGAATACTTTGTTAATGTGAGTAAAAATATTACATCAACTATTTTGACACAATAAGATCCCATTTACTATCTCCCTATTTCAAAAAAGGTAACGAATTAATTCTTTATAAAACCATTTGATATAGCTGAACTGATCCAAACAATCAATAGTATCAAAAGCAAATCTTCCTGTAGTACTGATGGTCTATCGAAAAAAATTTTCTCAAATCTCCCAGAAAATATGTTGGAAGTCCTCATCTCACTAATTAATGATTCTTTTGAAAAAGGCAAATTTCCAGAGTGCCTAAAGACAGCCATCATTATTACTCTTCATAGGGTGGTAAAAAATATAATACTTACAATTCTAGACCATTTGCACTGCTACCGGTACTCTTCAAAATTATTGAGAGACTCATAAAAGTCCGACGTATGTCCTTTCTCGTTGAAAACATTTTATCACAAAATCAGTTCGGCTTTTTAAATAAGAAATGTACCACTGATGCCATGTTTTCTGTACTACATGACGTTTACCAAGCACTGAACAATAATCTTCCACTGTCACCGTATTTTGTGATTACCCCAAAGCTTTTGATTGTGTAAATCACGACATTTTGATAAAAAAACTAAATTTCTACGGAATTCGAGGTATTTCTTTGACTTGGTCTCAATTTTACTAGGATAATAGGAAACACCTGGTTAGAGCAAATGATACAGACTCTAGTCTCAAAAACATTGTATGTGGGGTACCTCAAGGTTCAGTATTGGGTCCTCTACTTTTCATTATATTTATTATTGACATCACTAGTTTAAAAATCGATGGAAAAATCTTTCTTTTTGCTCATGATACCAGTATCACTTGGAGCAACTCAAATATTGAAACTTTTCATGCTACTATGACTTTTGATCTACGTACAATAAAAACCCGGTCCGACCCTAATTTTCTCTCGTTTAACTTAGATAAAACAAAACAGTATCATTATCTTACAAAGGAGCACTTCAACCCTTACCTCTTAGTAATAGCCAGATCAGTACCGTTGATTCTGTAAAATTTCTTGGTATTTTTTTAGACAGCAACCTTAAATGGTCCCTTCACATCGATTTGTTAAGGAAAAAATTATCTTCGTCTTGCTATTCTATAAGATCTGTTTCGAAGGAAGTCAATTTAGTATCTTCCAAAATGATATATTTTTCTTTGTTTGAGTCGCATCTTCGATATGGTCTTCTTTTTGGGGGTCTGGTACAGCTGCCCAAACCAATGATATTTTCAAATTACAAAAAAGAGCAATACGATATATGTTTGGCCTCAGAAGAACAATACATTGCAGAAGCTACTTCAGAGATCACAGGATTTTAAATCTTCCTGCTTTATGTTGTTCTTAAGCTATTTCCTTGTGGAATTTTTATGATTAACTATTTATGTGGGAAGTAAGTCACATTTAAATTGAAAAAAAAATTTTATTAACGTTTTGACGCCCAAATCGGGTGTCTTTGTCAAAATACAAAATACTACTGAAATCCTTCTTTATATATTTTAGAAACTGTTTACTTAATTTGTAAACATCTACATGTCTTTCCAGCAAGACCAAATCATGACTCTTTCACGAGAAATTCTACCTTTGACGTCTATTTACCGACCCCAACCTCTGAGTTAGTAAAGAAATCTATAAGTACTATATTCCGCAAAAAACCTGTACAGCCATCTCCCACTATAACTTAAATCTGCAACATCTTTCTCTAAATTTCGTAAAATGACAAAAGACTACCTATTTAAAGGACCATATTATTCAGTAAAAGGATTCCTTAATCAATAGCTAAGAAATTACTGAAAGTACTCTTTGTACGAGTAGTATATATTTTTTGTATCTATATTTGGGTGTCCTATGCAGCAGCCTAACTTTTAAACTTATTACAGTTAGTAAGGTCACAGTATAGGATAATTCCTCCTATACTGTTGTAAGGTAGACTATGCAATTTGCAATTTATTTAAATTTTTTAATTTTGCAATTGATTGTTTCTGTTTACTTCATTATTATTTTTTTGTGTTATATTGACGATTTATGTTATTTTTGGTAAATAATTGTATTGTTATTTTTGGTTTCTTGACTTTTCATAAGCTTTTTCGATAAAATTTTACAATTTGTCATGACAATAAAGCATATTTCTAATTCTCATTCTAATTCTGAGATAATTATTTTATTAGAATATCTTCCAGATTATGATCTCGGCCAACCACCACCAAGGGTAGGTGTAACAGTGAGAAATTTCAGGCAAAATGGATCCTTATATCTGTTTACATAAGACTATTTTATAAGGATATACTGGTTATTCTTAGATTTGTTTAGAATTTCACGAGAGAGAGAGGGGTCACTAAACATCCACAAGAAAGAAAGCATAATTCATGACGTAACCTAATTATAATTTTTTGTTTTGTCTATACCTAATAATATGTTTTAGTTTATTTCGTTCTTGTTGAAATTATCGTAGTATCTTTCAAAACAGTGATAACCTTTTTTGACAGTGTATGAACAATATTGATAAACTTGTTGAGTAGCCCTCTATGTGCCTCTAATAGAGAGACATTGGAAAAACGTTTAATTTCCACGAAATATGGGGCTTAAAACCAAACTGGCTTCGAAAACTAATCGACGTGGCGGTCCATCCATCATTGTTGCCTATAAATGATGAATGATAGCATACTGACAGTTCTGCCTATATTGTCGGCAGACAAAGCCCTTTTTGCACACTGCTTCTTCTAAAGACGGAGTTTCTAATTGCCGTAATCTTTCTTCTTTGTTTTGCCGGTTTTTAAGAAATAAAAAATAAAAGAAATAAGTATCCAAGTCTTAAGTGGTGTGATATGCTGTGGAGATAATGCTTTTAAAATTTTTATATGAATCTGCTTTTCTAGAGAAAGTTCATTAATAATAATTTGTTTATACTTTTAAAATAGTGCTTTAATTTTTCGTTATTTTCAATCTCTAGAGTTAGTTTTAAATGATTAATTATTTATATGGGAAATAAGCCACAATTAAAATGAAAAAAAATAATTTTATTAACGTTTCGACGCCAGTTTTTTTTTTTCGACATTAGTTTTAAATATTATGGAACGTATTCATCGCATGGCATTGAAATGAAAATTATCTCAGAACCGCATTATATGATTTTTATAGAGCATTTTTTGTTTTCTTTACAGATTCATCATATTTGCTCACCTTTAAAATTAATAATCCTTAAATTCCTACGAATGTTTCAAAATCGAAATATGCTAAATCGCTACAGCTATTCTAAAGCTATTCTAAAAAAGATAATATAAAAAAATAAAATAAAAGGAGTCCCAAATTTAAAGATAAATTGTATTCCTCCAAAAGAGACTCACTGATGTCTCTATAAAAACCAGTAGTTTTTCCATATTTGGTAGTATTAATACTAGAAAGATACGTACGTAATTTTTTAACAAAGTCACATCGAGCTTTGGATGCCTGATCCTTTAATTATTTCATTTATGTAGCAGTGGCATACATACATTTTTTAAACGCGTTTCTTTAGTTCAATCGTTTGGGTCAAATCTTTAGACGTTAATTTGACTGCCTTTTTTTCATGCAAATGAATGAAAATTTGAAGACATATGCATTGGCGGGAACAATACACGAAGATTCAATAATTTTTTTTATGTTTATTAATTGTTTAAATAAAAAAAAGATTCTAACTAAAAATGCTTAAATTCTTTTTTTTTACAGTGTAGAAATTTGAAACTTTTACAAATTGTAGCTAATTATACGAACTATACAAAACTTCACTTTTTACGTTAATTGGTTACGTTATTCTTCATAAATAAACAATAAAGTTTCAAACTTTTTGCTGATTTCGACTACTTTTCATGTTTATACAGACATCATGTTTATAAAAATCCTAAGCAGCGACGATTTTCATCGCTCGTCTTTGTTTATATAAACATCGGCGCTTATTCGTGTCAAATCTCAATGCGATACGAATTACGAAACAAAACTTCAACCAAAACTCGAATTCAAAAAATTCGTGTTTTGAACGTAGTCTTGGAAAAATCACGGGTAGAGACAGTTCATGCTACAATTAACATTGGAATTCGTTTTTGCGTATTATTTCAAAGTTTGTTAAGAACACTTAATCGATGGAGCGGAACTTAACAGGTACACTGGAGAAATAAGGCAAAAATATACCATGTTCGGGACACTTGAGCAGCCAGGTTGCAAATGGGTTTTTTTGCGTACTATACATATACCTAATACATTATAAATACAAAAATACCCGTTACAGTTTGGACAAAAAATTTAGTTATTAACAAATAAGTGTCAAAAACGAGAGTTTTTTCGTTTAAATCGCTACAGGTAAAAATAGGGTGTTTAAATATCTTATTTATAATATTTTTTTTAGTAGATAGGCCAAGGTTTAAAATAGCGCTTTTTGAGTTTTGGTCCGATCATTTGTTGCTTCGGATATTGCAAAATAAAACTAAAATTTAGAAAATAAAAAATTTGCTATAACTTTTGTGGAAATGAATTTAAGACTTTCATATTGCACGAAAAGTTGAGTCAAACAGTCCGCACAATGCACAAAAAATTTTAAGACGATTCGTCAATTAGTTTAAATTTAATTCAATTTGTTTATCGCAAAGAGCTTTTTTTTCCGCAATGTTATTGTTCAGAAAATAATAATGATATAGCAATTCTGTGAAAACAGTATGAAAGAACAATAGTCATATTTTCAAAGCATGTAAAAAAATCATTAAGAAGTCATTCTTATCACTCAGAAAATATATTACTAAAATAGAGTCATTTTTGGCTTATAATCAATTTGAATATCTTTGTTAATATTGACTGTAGGCTAAAACTACACTGGGATGTGAAAACTGGTATTTTTATACGAATTTTCAAAGAAAAACTTTTCGCCTAGGTTAATTGCGGTCAAAGTTAGCCACTTTTTTTTATTTAATTGACGGCTACTTTGTTTATAATAATTAAGCAACCTAACTTGAGCTATTTTAAAGTTGAAGATATATAGTTTATGTGTAAAAGTTTGAGTAAACTTTGAACCTTAACAGAGTGGTTAATAAAGTTTTAAAATTGGCTTCGAACGGAATTAATTCGTGGTCGGTGGAGGGGAATTAATAAAATCCGTGCACTCAAAAAATGAAATTGATTCTGCAAACATATTATGCTGAGATTATATCGCCGGAGCTTGTTGATGGATTTTGATTATAATTTTTGAAGTTATACTTCTTTAGGCGCGATTGAGAGTAAAATTTCATAATTCTGCGCGCATGCGCACACAGACAGTATGGCGTTTAGTTGCTAAAATCTTTCTAGTTATGTATAAATAATTTATCAGTGCAAGAAAAGGTGTGAAAAGAATATATTAGTGTTTTTAGTAAATACATTTATTATAATTTTTGTTTTTTTGGATTTGTCTTCATTAGGAGTAAGATGAGTATTATTAAAACATTTTATTGTATATTTATTCACCTTTTCTGTTTGCTACTACTGTGAATTGTCATTAGGTACGTCCGAACCGATACAGACACAGTCCTCGTAGCGTATTTGGTATAGCATTTAGTCGAGGCATTGAAGGACTGAAGTGTCAATTTTTCGAGTGTTTTGTATAAATATACCTATTTACAAAATGTTTCTTCTAAAATTGAGGAATATATTAATTTTATAATACATTTAAGTATGTAGTAATTTTCTTTACAATTTTTACTTACCTATTTGTTTTTGTTTATACCTAATATCGTCCCTGTCAAGCAAGTGCCTGCGTAGGCTAGCGGTATGTGTATCTAGTTACGGACGTGTTAGTAATTGGTTCGATTCCCCATAAGGAAAAATTGTTTGTTTATTATTAATGGTTATTGACATCTTAGACTATTATATGGACTTAAAAGTGATTAAAAATATAAAAAAAGATTAAAAATAATTAAAATAATCGGGATGTTACCCAACTATTTACCGAGTTGCAAATTTATAATAATTGCCTATTTATTTCAAAATGCATTTTTCTTATGCACAAATGCAATTTCAGAAATCTTATTCATTACATTAGTTCACAAAATTTCCTGACATTCTCACGAATCCAACGCAAACTGCATTAAAATCCGTCTTACTGCGATAAAAATCGACAGTAAGGCCTTTTTGTGCTTCAATGCCTCGACTAATTCGGCCAGAGATCGAAAGGTCTTGAGTTCGAATCCAGTGCAATCCTATACTTTTTTTTTTTTATTTTTTTTAAAGCGGTAAGCACAATATTAGTTTGGTGTTTAAAAAAATTAAAACAAACTGTTTAAAGTATATTTATTTTCCTTCTTTTTTTTTTAATTTGTATGTACTCGCAGTCTTATTGAGTACGGTATGTACACACATCCCCACCTAATATTACAAAATGTTAGGGGGAACTCCCCTTATCACTCAGGGATACAAAAAACAGATTACGACCGACTCTAAGCCCTACCGAATATACATATATAATTTCATAAAAATCGGTAAAGCGGTCTCGGAGGAGTATGGAAACTAACACTGTGACAGGAGAATTTTATAGATGTAAATATATAGATGTGTATTAACAAATAGGGGTGGGTGATATAAGAGTGAAAATTAAGGGTTGAATGTATTTTTTAATTCTACATCATATAACATTAAGGTAAATAATTTTATCCAAAAAAATAAAAAAAATGTCAGGGGGTACCCTTATAACTTATGGGTACAAAAAATAGGTTGAAACCTCTTCTTCGTCCTATAGGATATACGTGTAGAATTTTATAAAAATCGGCCAAGTTGTTTCGGAGTAGTATGGTAGCTAACACTGTTACAGGAGAATTTGATGTTTATGGAAGTAACTGCGAATTAAATAATAAAAGTGGCTAACTTTCAGCCTAGTTAATCCAGGCAAAAAGTTTTTTTCTAAAAATTCGTGTAAAAATACCAGCTTTTGAAATCCTAAAGTAGATTTACTCTATAGTCAATATTAACAAAGCTATTCAAATTTTTTATCAGCCAAAAATGACTCTATTTTGCTAAACTTTTTTCGGAGTGATAAAAACGACTTTTTAATGATTTTTTTCAACACTTAAAAATATAGCTATTATTCTGGCATGTGCTTTCCACAGAATTGTTATATCATTATTATTTTCTGAACAATAACATTGCGAAAAAAAAGCTCTTTGCGATAAACTGAATAAAATTTAAACTAATTGACGAATTGTCTTAAAATTTTTTGTGCATTATACGGAATGTTTGACTCAACTTTTCTTGCAATATGAAAGTCTTAAAGCCATTTTTGCAAAAGTTGTAGCACATTTTTTATTTTTAATATTTTAGTCTTATATTGCAATTTCCGAAGCAAAAATGATCGGACCAAAATTAAAAAAGTGCCATTTTAAACCTTGGCTGATCTGCTAAAACACAAATACTCTAAATTCTAAATAATATATATAATTACCCTATTTGTACCTGTAGCGATTTAAACGAAAAAAACTGCGATTTTTGACCCTTATTTGTTAATAACTAAGTTTCTCGTCCGAACTGTGACGGGCACATTTTTATTTATAATGTGTTAGGTATATAGTACCCAAAAAATCCATTTGCAACCTGGCTGCTCAAGTGTCCCGACAAAAACCTTATTTCTCTGGACTAAGGGTCTACACTGTGCAATAGTAAAGCATTAGGAGAGATAAAAAGACTGCGAAAACTGTATCGGATTTTTGCACTTACCGCAGATTGCACTTACCGCAGACAGTCAAATTATACGTGTTAAAAAATATATTTAGTATATCAAATAGTAACAATCAAATAGTAACAATCGAATAGTAACAACATGGAAGAATTCATAAAAGATTTGCGAGAAAAATTGGACCGAATGGAAACAAGGGATACGAGGATAGAGCAAAAATTGGATGGAATCCAAGAAGAGCTTAAAGAATTAAGAAATCAAAACCAGGAGCTGAAAAGAGAAAATATGCTACTAAAGCAAGAAATGAGTGAAATAAGAGCAGAAAATAAACAAATGAAAGCTGAAATTAAAGAAGTGCGAGAAGAAATGGAAACGCTAAGCAAACTAAAATTTAAGGAGGCAGTGCCAAAAAGACTAAGCGACCTAGAGCATAGAACGGAAAGAGAGGAGAAAAAGAAAATTGAGAAAAACGTAATAGTCAGGGGAATTAAAATAGAAGAAGAAAATGTAAAAGAAGATCTAGAAAATTTACTAAAAATAAAACTCAACATTGAAGCTAAAATAGAACAAACAGAGATAATTAGACCAAGAAATTCACAGACGTTCATAATAGCAAAATTGGAAAATATACAAGATAAAAAGAAAATAATGGAACAAAAGAAAATCCTCAAAGGTACAAAAATATTTATCGACGAACAAAGAACCTATGAAGAACGAAGAATACACAGGCAAGTAAAGAAAAGAGCAGAGGTGGAAAAGGAATCACGGAAGAAAGTGAAGATGGGCTTCAAAAAATTATGGATAGACGATCAACTTTGGGAATGGAATAACATAATAAAAGACTTAAAGCTGAAGTGTACTGGAAACAACAGAGAAAATCCAAAAAACTGAAAGAATCAAACCGAAAGATAGTGGAAACAGACCCGGCTAAGGAAATGGATAATGATAATAATAAAACAATGTACAAGAAAAAGAGGAATAAAATTAACATGAATAAAAGAGCTAAACCCATTAAAATTGGATCATGGAATATCCAGACAATGCTAAAAGTAGGGAAAATGCAGGAAATTGCTTTAGAAATGGAAAAATACGAACTAGAAATACTAGCACTACAGGAGATACGATGGAAAAATGAAGGAACAGTTAAGAAGAAAAACTTTACTATGTATTACTCAGGAGAAGACAAACAGGGGAAAAATGGAACAGCTTTTATGGTGAGCAAAAGAATGAGAGAAAAAGTTATACATTTCAAAGCTATTAATGGAAGAATCTCCTACATCAGAATCGAAAATAAACAAGCCAATATATCTTTAGTTAACTGCTACGCACCTACCGAGGAAGCAGACCAACAAGATAAAATGGAATTCTATGAACTTTTAGAAGAAACCTGCGAAAATATTCCTAGGAACGATATCTTAATAATACTGCGAGATTTTAACGCGCAAGTGGGAAAAGAGAGCTACAACCAAAATGTAGCAGGTAAAGAAACGATCCACAATATCACAAACGATAACGGGGCAAAAGTTTGCAATCTGGCAGCAGCAACAAATACCTACATCGTCAGTACGAAATTTATTCATAAAAGGGAACACAAGATAACCTGGATGTTACCAGGGAGATCAGATGGCAACCAAATAGATCATGTTTTGATTTCGAAAAAATGGACAAAGATAATACAGGATGTGAGATCCTTTAGAGGAGCAAACGCTGACACTGACCACATACTCTTAATAGCCAAAATGAAGATGAAAATCATCAAAGCTAATAATAAAGTAGGAAAAAGAAGGAAGTGGAACTTAACCAAATTCAAAGTGCAACAAACAAAACAAGAGTATTCAGAGGAATTAGTACAAAAACTAAAGAGGTACAATGGCACGAACGTAGAAGAGGAATGGAAAAATATAAAAATGAGCAACATAGAGGCTGCGGAGCAAACCATAGGACCTCAAGAAAATAAAAAAACTAAAGAATGGTTTGACGAAGAATGTCGATACCAAAGTCAACTGAAAACCCTGGCACGAAACAAATGGCTTGAAAATAGCGGACAAGAGGAAAGAGAACAATACCAGAAAGAAAAGAGAGAAGCGGCCAAACTTTATAAAAGAAAGAAAGAGACATTGATCTCAGATCAAATGCAAGAGATTGAAACAAATAATAGAGACAACAAAAAATTGTTTGAATATATAAAACAACAATATAATGGTAACAAAGTGACCAGCAAAATAAGCAAAAAAGATTGGGAAAATCACTTTAAAGATATAAATACAAGCAACCAAGCAATTGACACAGAAGAAGAAGATATAACAGATAACCGAGATGAAGAAGAAGATGCACCTACCTACCAAGAATTTATAGAAGTAGTAAAACAACTAAAATCTGACAAAACTCCAGGACCAGATGAGATAAACAATGAACTTATTGCAAATGGAGGAGATGACCTTCTAAACCGTATATATATAAATTAATGGTCAGTATATGGGAAAAGGAATACATGCCTGAAGAATGGAAGAAAGGACTCATTATACCAGTTTTTAATAAAGGAGACCCAGCGCTTTGCAGCAAATATAGAGCAATTACGCTATTAAATACAACATATAAGATCATGACAACAATTATAAGAAATCGGCTAACCAGATTCACAGAAAAAAACTTAGGACCATATCAACAGGGATTTAGAAAAGGGAGATCAACAATTGATGCAATCCACGTTTTAACGCAAACAATCTAAAAAAGTTACGAACATGGCATAGAATTGCACATATTTTTTATTGATTTAAAGCAGGCTTTCGACAGCATCTACAGAAAACAGCTATTAAAAGAAATGAAAAATATGAATATACCTGCAAAATTAATAAGATTGACCAGAAACACAATGATGGACACAACAGCAAAGGTCAAAACAGTGGATGGTGAAACGAAGAATATCAACATAGAACACGGGGTAAGACAAGGTGACAGCCTATCGACAACGCTCTTTAATATAGCCTTGGAGGGAGTAATTAGAAACACAGGACTAACAAAAAAGACAATAATCCAAAGTTCTACACAAATAATAGGGTATGCAGACGACCTAGGGTTGATAGCCCGTGACAAGAGAAGTCTAGAAGATGCACTGCTAACATTGACAAGAGAGGCAAAAATCAGGGGGTTAATAATTAATCAGAAAAAAACAAAATACTTAATAAGTACGAGAAATCAAGACCAAGTAAATAGAATAAAAGAGATAAGAATAAGTGATAATGTATTCCAAAGGGTTGACTGCTTTAAATACTTAGGAGTGATAGTAGATGCTCAAAACAGAAGAAGCATAGAGATAAATGAAAGAGTTAAAGCAGGGAATAGGGCATTCTGGAAATACCACAAGTTACTTAAAGATAAAAACCTAAGCAAGAAAACAAAGACAAAGATATATAGAGCGGCAATTAGACCAGTCATCACTTATGGAGCAGAAGCAATGTGCCTTACAAAAAAAGATGAAGAAAAACTGAGAATAATAGAAAGAAAAATTATTAGAAGAATACATGGCCTAATCAAAACAGATCAAGGAGAAATACGAATTCTGATGAATCACGAAATAAGAAATCTAATGGAAGGAGAAGATATAGTGAGATTCATTAAAGCACAAAGGTTAAAATGGTTTGGCCACATCCAACGAAGAGAAGCAGATGCACTAATTAGGCAGATAACAAATTGGACGCCAGTAATAAACAGACCTAGAGGAAGACCGAAAATAAGATGGGAAGACCAACTGCGAGAGGATATATCCAATATGGAAATTACAGGCTGGAGAGAAAAAATACAGAATAGGAAAGAATGGAAACAGATTACAGAAAAAGCAAAAAACACGAAAATCTATAAAGGATAATGAAGAGGAATTATGCGGACCAATCCACCGCATGAAATGGATTAAAAGAGCTCATGAACCTGAGCGACCTATACTCTATACTAGACTGACCGGTCTATATATATATATATATATATATATATATATATATATATATATATATATATATATATATATATATTTTAATGTTTGAAAAGTGTAAGACTAAAAAGTTAAAAAAATATGAAAAAAAAATTTTTTTTAAACGCTATTCTTTAGAAAAGATTGACTAAAATTAAAAAAAATCAACTAAAAAGCAAAAAATAAAAAAATTCAAACTCGAAGGATTATTCGAAAAAACTGTTAGACAGATAAAATATACAAACATATCACACATTCGTTAAAAAATTGAAAAAATCTAACACTTTAAATTAAATTTTAAAAAACCTTTTAAACCACCTTTTCAAATTGCGCAAGTTGTACTATTAATATTAATGTTAATAAATGAAATATAAATATTTTGACGTTTCATAATCTGACAATTCACGTTTAACCGCAGTGCCTTAAAAATTTTAAAGCACTAGTGCTTTAAAGTAGCATTTTTAACGCTCCTATGGAGTGCTAGAAATTGCATTTTTAACACGGTTGTAGAAAATAGTTATTTATGATATAAGTGTTAAAAGTACAATTTTAAGGCACGCATGTGAAAGTATGCAGAATGAGCGAAGCGAATTCTGAAATTCACATGAGTGCCTTAAAAGTGTACTTTTTAACACGTATATCATACAATATTTTTTCTACAAACGTCTTATATATCAACAATTATAATGTATTCATTCTCAATTACAGGACAATATCTACAAAAACTTTTACTTGAACTTGACTGACATTCCAATTTTATATTTTTCTTGATATTACATCAAAACTGCCGATACTGTCAATACGTAAATCGTAATAACTATAGAATAACATCTTACTTTTATTGTTGTATATTCTAACAAATTTTAATAGTTTTTTCTACAAACGTTTTAAAAATGCGATAATACAATTTATATTAAATTTTAAAAAACCTTTTAAACCACCTTTTCAAATTGGGCAAGTTGTACTATTAATATTAATGTTAATAAATGAAACTAATCTAATTCTAAAGAAAAGCATGGGGCGCGAAAATTAAAAAAGTATCTATCCACAACCCGTTTATTCGATGAAGACGCGCCCCACGCTTTTCTTTAACGAATATATTAGATTTTCAGTGTCAGTTTTTTTGGAATAATCCTTTTAGTTTGATTTTTTTTTAAATTATTTCCTTTTTTGTGTGTTTTTTTTTAATTATTTTGTAATTTTAGTCATTCGTGACTAAAGAAAAGCGTTTCCTAAAATTTTTTTTGCATATTTTTTATTCTAGTTATTAACTAAATTTTTCCACTTTTCATAGTCACGATTTTTTGTCCGATCGCTGCCGTAGGCATTCGACACGCAGTAGTTGGCTGAATAACACACATTGTAGGCTTTTAGTAACGTTTTGTCGTTTAAAAATTATCGTTTTCAAGACTCTAAATTTATTCTATTTAGTTGGATATTTTTTCCACGTATAATTTATCACACTTCCGCCCAAACAGGGTCACAACTCAAAAAAAATAAAAATGGTTTTTCTGCACCAACAGTTTAATAAAACTACAAATTAATATCTCATACTAGTGTCTATATATGGTTAACTAAAATCAACGATGCCCCGAACATATAATGCAGTGTCACATATCGATTTGTGCAAAGGTATTTGTCCATCTAAGATCTGTATAAAGCGTCGTTTGTTGGGTAAGACAGTATATTTATGTTATTACTTTATTCAAAACAATCTGCGAATATGCTCAAGAAAAGTAAAAACATATTTATTTTTCTTTTTGCAGTATTTTTCGATGAAAAGTCGTTACTTACAAAAGTTAAACAATTAATAATTTTAACTTTGTTAACCAGTCGATAATAATGATATATGTATTATATTCTGTGCGGCAAGAGCCACTTTTAGTAAATAATAATATATAGTGTGTTATACTGTAGGAACAGTGTCACAACTCAAAAAAAATTTGCAATTAACTATTTTTAATGGGAAATAAGCCACAATTTTACTAAAAAAATGATTTTATTAACGGCTGCCGTTGTCAAAATACAAAAAAAATGTTGTTGCTTAGTAAAGAATTCACCTAATAATTTATTTAATGTGACTCATTTATATCGGCAATTCAGACATAATATTATACATTTTAAAGTAGACGACTTTAAATGATATGGCCAATATTTATGAGTTGCGTTCCTGGGACCACTTTACTGAAAGATAGTTCAGTCGATTACATGATATCAACCCCAACTCAAGAATATCCGTCACAACAAAATCATAGCATGTGATCTGTCTTTAAAAAGACAACCACATGCAACGGTGACAATAAAATTCTCGCGTTAGAGATTCCATAGTAAATCACGAGGGAAGACCAGGAAAAAACCTCGTGATACTATCCCGACATCGTAAGTATTAGGTCTTACTTTAATTTACTCTCAAAACTAATACCAAATTCTGACCTTAATTTGTACATTATGTTATTTTAAATTATAAATAATATTAATAATACATAGATAATATTATATAAAAAATACAAAATATAAATGTACTAACCCGATATGTTATTGACTTACTAATCATGGTATTTTCTTTCTATTGACTTCCTCTTTTAGTATGGGTAACAACATCCTACTGCATTCTACCGAGTTCCCATTCTACTGCGACACAATAATTGGTTTCATTTAGCATAATTAGAGCCGCTTCTATGATTTTTCTCTTTTTACTATCTGTTTCTTTCAGGACTATACGTTAGTCTCTCTACTGAACTCTATGTTCATTAACCTCTGCGTGTTGATATATTTGAGATCTATCAAATTCTCTATTTTTAATATCAGACTGATGTTCACTTATTCTAACGTTTAATGGTCTTGATGTTTCACCTAAATAAAATTGTTCGCAGTCACAAGGTATTTTATAAATACAATTCTTTGTTCTTTCGTGTTCACTGTTAGGTTTAGTTTTAAACAAGAAATAACAAAGAATTGTATTTACAAAACACCTTTTGAACGAGAACAATTAAAAAAAAAATTAATAACTATTTTCAATTTCGTTGAAACACGAAACTAGAGCTGGATTATATTCTAGTTCAATCATAGAGTGCAGCAAGCACCTCTATCGGTTTCGAAACTTATTTTATTAGTCTCTCATCAGGAGGCACATTATGCTGCTCTCTCTGACCCAACCAGGTCAAACCCCGGCGTGCAGTTACGGATGGCAACGAAATGGCAAGGTTGCCCTAGCGGCAACTGCTAGCAAAAGACTAAGTTTTCAATCTAATAGTACATAAAATAATACCAAAAATATTACTCCACATCCCACCAGATTGAAAACAATGAGAACCTCCTCTGGTTACACCTCCGAGGATTCTAAAATTTGTAAGCCGTAACGGATGCTGATACTAAAGAAGATGAGGGAATTTTACAATTTATAATTCACGTCCCATCTGTTCAGCGCGGTAAAGTTCCAACGAGAATGGTTCCCTTCGTATTCAAATCAGAGTAAACGTGTTTATCAAAAATGAATAACCATTTTTTTTTCGTTGAAACAGGATACTACAGCCGCATTATATTCTAGTTCAATCAGAGAGTGCAGCAAGCACCTCTACCGGTTTCGAAACTTATTAGTAAACTTAGGCAAATATGCAAATAAAAAAGTATGAAATATGCGCATAAATATGCAGAATTTTATGCAAAAATATGCAGTATTTTATGCAAAATATGCATATTTATCTAGAAAATATACATGTAATAAAAAATATTTACAATATTTTTTTATTTACAAAAATACTTACAATATTATAAATAGATAACATATTATACAATTATTTTAACATATAAATATTATTTTGAATTGTGGTAACAATAGATTATCAAATGATGTTCAAAATTTTCTAATAAAAACTTATGGCTTCTATCTGAATACATATATTTGTAAATAGAAAAACTTCGTTCGACATCAACTGACGTAACTGGGGCATTTTTTCAAATTTACTATAATAGATGGTTCTAAATTAAATGGTTCGGAAAATGTCCCAGCTAGTACTTGAACCACTTCAGAAAGAACCTGGTAACCAGCATTTTTTTCCATGGTTACTTTAAATTTTTAAAAAATTTCCATTCCAGTAGTACCTTTAATTTTGACACAATGACTCAAATTCTTTTATTAAAACTGTACTCTGTAACAATGATAATTTGGAGGATTCTAATTGAGTTATAGTTTTCTGGACGAAACTATAATTTGATTTTATGAATGACAGTTGCTATTGGAGGATGTTATTTTGGAAGGCTTGCTTAGCTTCCAATAAAGATTGGCAATTATCGTCCGTTAAAAGGTTAATTATTTTTTTACATCAACAAATTGATCAGCATAGAAATTAGCTGCTTCCAACCATGTTCCCCAACGTGTTAAAATGGGTTGCGGTGGCAGTGGAACAGCAGGAAATATATCTCTGTAACATTGTATCCTTACAGATGATTTCAGGAATACCTTTTTGACGCTCGCTAATAAACTGTTAACTAGTGGAATTTTTTTTTCTTACTTCCTCCGCAACTCTGTTTATTCCATGCGCTAAACAAGTGACATGTGTTAAGTTTGGATAAAACATTTTTAAATTTTGTCCTGCTTTCACCATATATGGTGCGGCATCAGATAAAATAAGCAATAATTTATCATTAGGCACAGCAGCAGGAAGAAAAAGTTTGCTAATGCTTCTTGTAGAAACCGTGATATTGTTAGAGCGTTGGTTTTTTCCACTTGCTTACAAGAAATTAAATACGATTTTGGAAAGGTTTTATCGCTAAGTACACCAATCAATAAGTGCACAATGTGTCTTCCTGACGAGTCAGTGGTCTCGTCCACACATATGTAAAACTAATTATTACTTATTTCGGCTTTTATGTTGTCGATAACTGAGGAGTATAACAAATTGACATTATTTCTCTTTAGAGTTCGTTTACTGGGAATGTTTTGTTTGCAATATTTTTTAAAAAAGGACTAAAGTTTTCATTAGATAATTTTGAAAGCGGTATATTAGAAGATACTAATGCAGGACAAAGTCTTCGTTAAAAGTTTCTTGTTCGGTTTGTTTTTTGGAACTTGGCTGAAAGCACTTGGACACTGAAGGTTGATATTTTTTACCGGATGTGGTTTTTACTTTTCTAGCTAAATGTTTCGCGGTTCTGACATGCTGATCTATTCGAAATTTTTTTTCAGATGAAATCTAAAAAAAAAACAATATAAATATTCTATAGCTGTACCCATTTTTAAAATCTAAGATTGTAAAAGTAAACTAAAAATGAACCGTTTTTGCATAACAATTAAAATATTTAAATTAAATCAAATAAAAATCGGTGTAGTAATCTTGAAAATATCAGGAAATGACTGTGCAAGAAGGAAGAACCTCCAAATATTTACCAGAGGTTCTTGGCCTTTTCTGTTTACATTTAAAGAAAAAATACTGTGAGCATAAATTAAAAGCACCTAATTAAGTCCAATATATCATATGTTTTTGTTTTTAGCAAAATTAAAGCAAACTATGCTACCGTTAGAAAAAGATGTTAGCGACCTTTCAGTAGACTATTGAATTTTAAATAGGTATCCTATTTTTTATCGCAAGGAGTTTAAAAAATGCTTGAAAAAAGAAAAAATACATCGATTTATTGCGAACAAGCCTTGTGTCGGTACTTTTCTTAAACATAATCTCCAATTTCAAAATCTTTGTTTGTACCACCGTGTAAATTTTTGAAATAAAATAAAAAATACTACGTATGTACTTACAGTTTTGCCACAACATGAGCAATAAACTTTATCCATATCCATAGATAGCTCTTTGTAAGGTTTTATCCAAGTTGAAACATTGCTTATTTTCGGCATTTTCAAAGCACAATAATTATTCACAATTAGAAATACACGTTGTTTACGCCTCCAATTTTACAAAAAAAAGAAACCAAGTGAAACTGACCGTCAAAATTAAAATTTTTACCTAGAGACATAAACTGGCAAACACAAACCCTTAATTCCAGGACAAAACGTGACAAAACTATAAGCCGCTGTCTTTTATTTGTTACTAAACCAAGAATTTGAATACCAAGTGATTATAAAACAAAATTAAATATTGGCATTTTCATGCTATCTGTAAGTTTGAACATAAAAATATATAGTTAACACCAAATTTTCAAATTATATGCACTTTATGCTCACTTTTATAAAAATATGCAAAATTTGACATTTTAATATTTTTTATGCAATATACTATGCAAAATATGCAATTTACATATTTGCCTAAGTCTACTTATTAGTCTCTCCTCAGGAGGCACATAAGCTGCTCTCTCTGACCCAACCAGGATAAACCCCGGCGTGCAGTTACGGATTGCAACGAACGAAATGGCAGGGATGCTCTAGCGGCAACTGCTAGAAAAAGATTAAGTTTTCCATCTAATAGCACATGAAATAATACCAAAAATATGACTACACATCCCACCAGATTGAAAACAATGGGAACCTCCTCTTGTTACACCTCTGAGGCTTCTAAAATTTGCAACCCGTAACGGATGCTGAGACTAAAGAAGATGAGGGAATTTTACAATTTATAATTCACGTCCCAACTGCTCAGCTTAAGTAAGTCAATAACATATCGAGTTAGTTCATTTTTATATTTTAGTATTATTTATATATCTATGTATTATTAATATTATTTATAATTTAAAATAACATACGTACATATTAAGGCCAGAATTTGGTATTAGTTTTGAGATTAATTTAAAGGAAGACCTAATACTTACGATGTCGGGATAATATCACAAGGTTTTTTCCTGGTTTTCCCTCGTGGTTTACTATGGAATCTCTAACGCGAAAATTTTACTGTCACCGTTGCATCTGGTTGTCTTTTTAAAATCTTCTACTTTAAAATGTATAATATATGTCTGAATGCCTAATATATGCCGATATAAATAAGTCACATTAAATAAATTATTATAAGAATTTTTTACTAAGCAACGACAATTTATTATTTATAATATTAATATTTTTTGTATTTTGACAACAGCATCCGATTTGGACGTAGAAACGTTAATAAAATCATTTTTTTATTGAAATTGTGGGTTATGTCCCATTAAAAATAGTTAATTGCAAAAACACCAAAAGAAAACAGCTTCAGAACAACATAAAAAACATTTTTTTACATATTTTTAGCAGATTTAATACGTTATTTTGTAGACCTTCAAAAATCATTGTAACTCACTAAAATAGTTGTTGTTATTGATCTAATTTTAATAGTTTTTTTCTATTCTCATACTATAATATATCAATTATGATGTCACTACCTGTATCCTAATGAACTTCATTATGATACAGATTTTTATTAAGATACAGATTTTTAACCAATAGAATCGCGATATGGCATTCGCGATAAAGGTGGTACCCGCGCAATAACCAATGGCGAGTCAAATAAATACGCTTTGACAGTTCTCAATATGTAAACAAACCGTCAAACTGACAAACGACTGAATTTATTTGTGTTACAAAATTAATAGATTTGAATATATTTTTTGTTGTGAATGATCATAGAAAAAATAGTGTATACAACTTGCATTTAATTCTCATTATGAAGCTCGTACTCGATACGAAACTCGCCGCATACGGCTCGTTTCGTAACCCTCATACTCGCTTCATAATGACCATCATTAAATGCTCGTTGCATAATATACTCTTGAATTATACCCGGAAAAGTTCTAGCACAAATTTCAAACATCGTTTGCTCGATATAACTTTACCTCGATATACTATGCTTTTTTGACATACGACACTCTTTGAGCGGAGGTGCGATATTAAGAAACCTAGAAAAGCTATTAAAATGTAATTATTAATTTTTGTTTGGCTTCCACGTAAAATCAGGTAAAGGGGTCGTCAGGTGCCCCCTGCCGATTTAAATTAAAAAAAGCGTTTTATCGAGTTGAACAGTGTTTACAAAATTACATTTAATCAACGAACAGAAAAGAATAGGTGTACACTATTTTTATGGTGATATTTATAAAAATAGTCTTAAAGATTAGAATAACATAATGAATATTATTATAGTCGGTTCGCTAAAATCAGATACAACTGGCTAGTGATTTTAGTAGGTATTGTTTTGTTTTTTACCAATTTTGCCAAAATTGGCAAAAATTACTAACTATTTAGTAATTATTAACTATTTAATAATTATTTTTTGCCAATTTTACCAAATTGGCAAAATTACTTATTAAAATCACTACCCAGTTGTGTCTGAGTTTAGCGTATCGACATTTGCTACACACACATTGAACTTTAGACACTTTGCAAAATTTACATTTTTTTACCACTCTCATTGCTGAGTCAAAGTGGAAAGTGATCACTACCTTCGAAGCGAACATCATCAATGGGATGTTTTGCTTTTCTTTTTTCAATACCATGAGTAGTTGGTTTCGGCGAGCTCGATTGTGATGTTGATGTTGAAAGCCTGCCAAGCACATACATGTTTTTCACTGAATACAACGAGAGCATCAGAAATTTGTTCTCTGAATTCTGGTAACTGAAATAACTTTTTATGTTCGGTATAGTTCATCAATCATTGGGTTTGTTCTAACACAACAAAGAACCGTCTGTTGGAGAAATAAATTCCCAACATTAATATTTAGTAAAACTATATTTTGTTTCAATATTTTATTTAGTGGTTTGCGCCTTGTGTACACTTCACAAAGATGTTTCTATGTTTTTATGTTCTATAATTCAAAGTGTACACAAAGGCGCAATATTCAAAAAAAAAGTTCGTTGCCAAGGTGTTGTTATATAGAATAATAAGATAATAAAAAACGGGAAAGTAGGGCGTGTGTCCGATCCCACACAAAAATTACTTTAATACCAAAAGTTTGTGTTATTGTAATAAAATATTAGTTGTGAAAAGTGTCTTTAGTTATTCCTAGCTTCAGAAGTGTAAAACCAGTGTAAAATTATTTCCTTGGTGTTGCAAAAATCCAACATCAAGTTTGATCCAGTCGAGCCGGAAATAAAAAGAAGCTAGGAATTACTCAATTTCCAGAAGGTAAGAAACACACCTAATAAAAAAAAAAAGAAGAAATTATTGAACAAAAAAGAAATTATTAGAAAAGAAATTACAAAAAAGAAAAATCATTAAAAAATTAATTTTGTAAAACGTCAAGCTCATACAATAGCGCCATCTATGTAAAAGAGGGCGAACGACCGACGTCGAATGGTTATCAAGCGATCGAGAGAAATAATCGATGTTTTATGAAATCGATCATATATGAAGTGACAGAAAACTGACATTGACAGTGAATACAAAATTAAATAAATTGACTGTTTGTGTTTTGGTTTGTAAATAATCGTCAACATTTTTGTTATTTTGATATTTAAAATAGTTTTTTTTTACCTTTTAAGTTTTAGGTAGATTCATATAAAAAAAAAATGCCCGCTAAAAAGGATATTGAAATGCTAAAAACTAAAAAATCTCAAGAAATTCAGTCTATTAAAACTATTACAAGGTTTGTTGAAAAACATTTGGACAAAGAAATTTCTGAATTAATAATTAATCAATTACAAACTAGGAAAGACTTACTAATAGAAAATTTTAATAAACTTCAAGATCTTCATTGTGAAATTTTATGTTGTGAACAGGGGTATGCAGATTCCATTGATAATATTAGAGAGGAATACTTTGACACATTAGCTAAAATTAATAGTCAACTCTCAAAAACAGTAATACAGAGCGTAAGTACTAATCCACAAGATGTAAATAATTCTTTTTATTCTTCAAATATTCCACGAATAGAAATTCCTTGTTATGACGGCAAAGATTTAACAAGTTATAGACCTTTTATAGATTTATTTCTAGCTGTTTTTGATAGAAATAAGTCACTGCAAAATGTTGAAAAACTTTTTCATTTAAAGAATCATTTGGAAGGAGAGGCAAGAAGCCTAATAAATGATCTACCTCTAACAAATGACTCTTATAATGATGCATTGAGAATGTTAGATAACCGTTATAACAATGAAACAATATTAATAAATTCTCACATTTATTCACTACTTGACATTCCCTCCATTCAAAAAGGAACTTCCACCGCCTTACGTGAGTTCATTAGTAAAGTGAGACAGCAGTTAGGTGCACTAAAAAACTTAAAGCAACCCGTAGAAAGTTGGGATATGATCCTTATTTGCATTTTAACTAAAAAACTAGATCACTATACTAATAGATCATTTCAAATTGATAGGGACAACTCAAAATTGCCAAATTTAAAAGATTTCTTATCTTATATTGAAAATAGGGCTACAGCTTTAGAAACTGTAACCACTCCAGATAAAAAATGTAGCACTCACAAAGAAAGGTATCAAAAAACTCACTTGGCTACAAGTAAAGTCAAATTAGAAACCAGGTGTAGCTTTTGTTCATCCTCAGGCCATAAAATTTATAATTGTTCCAGTTTCAAATCTGTTTCAGTAAATGATAGAGTGTCTTTTATAGACAGTCATAAGGCTTGTCGAATTTGTTTGAATAATCATCCTGGTAGGTGTAAAATGAGTTTCAGGTGTTCAGTTTGTCGAAAAGAACATAATTCTCTTCTGCATGTGGACAGACAAACTCCATTAGACAGCACTGGACAGGGTAACAGTGGTAATGCAGACGATAGGGTGACTACATTTGGTTCAATAAATGAAAACATTAATAATGTTCTGTTACCAACAGTGAAGGTAAAAATTAGAACAAAAAGGGGTGATTATATCACTGCCAGAGGTCTCCTGGATACAGGATCTCAAATATCATTAGTAACAAGTAGATTGGTAAGTAAATTAAACTTAAAAACATTTAATAATAATGTCAATATCTTAGGTATTTCTGAGAATATTACCAATGTGCAAAAGGCTGTAAATTTAAAAATTGAGTCATGTGTGTTTGATTATAGCACAAATATAAAATGTTCTGTGGTTGATAAAATTACTAGTGATATACCACAAACAAATTTCAATGTTTCAAATTTAAATATTCCTAAAAATATTAAATTGTCTGATGATGACTTCAATAAATCTGGCACAATTGATATATTGTTTGGGGCAAATATTTCATTTCATATTTTGCTCTCCGATAAAATACAAGTAGACCAGATTATATTACAAAATACTCTATTTGGGTTCATAGTTAGTGGTTCTGCTCCATCACTACAAATTTGTAATTTTTCTGCTTTTCATTTAAGCATGAAAAATAATTTAGAAAATATTGTTTCTCAATTTTGGGAAACCGAGAAGGTTCCAGAAATTTTTCCGGAATATTCGACAGAGCAGGAAGCTTGTGAGATTAATTTTGAAAATTCTTTGCAAGTAATAAATAATAAATACCAAGTTAAATTACCATTAAAAAAAATCTACCTGATTTGGATTTAGGAGATTCATTTTCTGTAGCATTAAAACGCTTTGAAAATCTAGAAAAAAGATTTAAAGTCAATCCTGAGCTGTACTCTCAATACAAAAGTTTTATTGATGAATATTTAGCTCTAAAGCATGCAAAAATAGTAAGTCTTAGTACATATGACTTAAATAGTGGTTCTTTATACTTCATGGCTCACCATCCAGTGATACGTGAAGACAAAAAAACAACAAAATTAAGAGTAGTCTTTGATGGCAGCATGAAATCAAAAAAGAAAAAATGCATCAATGATTATCTCTATAATGGTGCTGTAGTTCAAAATGAGCTCTTCGATATTCTTGTTCTTTTTAGAAAATATAATTACGTCCTTTTGACAGATATTAAACAAATGTATAGAATGGTTTTGGTACATCCAGACCATTGCCAGTTACAAAATATTTTGTGGCGAGAGAAAAATGGCAGTTTACAATGTATTCAACTTCAAACTGTAACATATGGTTTAAGAAGTTCTTCCTTTTTAGCTACTAGATGTTTGGTAGAATTAGCCCGAACTGAAGGTAAACGCTATCCTTTGGCTTCTAAAGCTCTTCTTAATAACACCTACGTTGATGATATTTTGTGTGGGTGTGACACAATCGAAGAAACGATAAAACTAAAAAATGAACTTATCTCGCTGCTCAAATTAAGGTCCTTCGAGTTGCACAAATGGTGCTCAAATAATTTACAAATTTTAAATGATATTCCTAAAAATAAACAAAATTTTGATGAAATTAACATCAGCAAAAACGATTTAACGGTAAAGACTCTGGGATTGACTTATGATACAAAAACAGATAATTTTAAATTTAGTTGTCCAAAAGTTGATATAAATGAATGTGTAACTAAAAGACAGATTCTCAGTTTTGTTTCCAAATTTTATGATCCTTTGGGATTAGTGGGCCCAGTTTTAGTAGCTGCTAAGGTAATTATGCAAAAACTTTGGTTAAGTAAGGTCAAATGGGATGCTATAATTTCCAGTGAGTTACTTGACACTTGGAAAAATTTTGTTGAAAGCTTAATGAGCATGCCCACAGTGACTGTCCAAAGAAATTTAAACTTTACTGGTGCTCTTCATATTGAAATAGTTGGCTTTTGTGACTCCTCCTTGATTGCATATGGAGCTGTTATTTATGCGAGGACTATTTTTGAAAATAAAGTACATGTAAATTTGATTTGTTCCAAATCTAGGATTGTTCCTATAAACAAAAAACTAACTATGCCAAGACTTGAACTGAACAGTGCTTTGTTGCTTTCAAAACTATCTCACAAGGTTTTTGAACTGTTAAAAGATAAAGTCAGTAAGGTATTTTTATATTCAGATTCAAACATTGTCTTAGCTTGGATAAAATCCGAACCTTTGAAATTGAATCCCTATGTTGCCAATAGAATTATTAAAATTCAAGAAATGACATCCGAATTTAAATGGTTGTATATAAACACTAAGGAAAATCCAGCAGATTGTCTTTCTCGTGGACTTGAACCTCATGAAATTAATTCAAACAATCTTTGGTTTAATGGTCCTGAAATTCTTTCAAATATTGAATTCTTGCACTTTGAAATTCCATTTTCTACTCCAGACCATTTGCCTGAATATAAAGTTGTCACTTTAGCTAAGGTCAAACCAGAATCTTTCTTCATAAAATTCTCTAGCTTAACAAAACTTCAAAAAATAGTGGCTTATTGCCTACGATTTGTAAATAATATAAAAAATAAAAATAAAAAGATTACTGGAAGTTTAACAGTTGTAGAACTAGAAAATAGCCTTAAAACCATTATTAAGTATGAACAAAGTTTTCATTTTTCTGAGGAAATAAAATGTCTAACCAACAACACAGCAATTAAGTCTAATTTAAATTCTTTATATCCTTTCTTGGACTCTCAGGGACTGTTAAGAGTTGGTGGTAGACTGGAGAACTCAGATATTTCTTTTAATAAAAAACATCCTTTGATCGTTCCCAAAAACAATCATATCACTGATCTTTTGATTCACAGAGAGCACTTTAGACTTTTACATGCAGGTCCGAAACAAGTTTTAAGTTCATTAAATCAAAATTTTTGGATTATTAGTGCCACTAAAGAAATTAAAAGGATTTTGCACAAATGCGTAACCTGTTTTAAATGTAAGGCCAAGTGCAGTGAACAGTTAATGGGATCTCTTCCTGAACAAAGGGTACGTTCATCGAGGGTATTTCAGAATGTTGGTATAGATTTCTGTGGTCCCTTCCAAATTAAACAGTCACGGATTAGAAAGTCTATAACGACAAAGGCATATATAGCATTGTTTGTTTGCTTTTCTGTGAAGGCAATTCATATGGAGTTACTCTCTGATCTAACAACAGATACTTTTTTAGCTTCATTAAAAAGATTCATTTCTAGAAGGGGTAAACCATCCAAGATCTTTTGTGACAATGGTGCCACATTCAAGGGAGCAAATAATCAACTTCAAAAACTTCTAAACGACAACATTAAGTTAAACAACTTTTGCCTTGATGATAAAATTGAATTTTGCTTCATCCCAAGTTATTCTCCAGTATTTGGGGGTCTATGGGAGGCCGGGGTGAAGAGTGCTAAATATCATATAAAAAGGGTGATGGGAAATAATATTTTAACATATGAGGAGTTTAATACTTTGATTACTCAAGTTGAAGGAATATTAAATTCAAGGCCTCTTATGGCAATTAATAATGATTCCTCTGACTTAGAATATTTGACCCCAGGTCATTTTCTAATAGGTGCTCCTTTGACAACTTTCCCTGAAACTAATTTAACTGAGATTCCTGAAAATAGATTAAAATTTTGGAGGTTGTGTGTTCAAATGCAGCAGCATTTTTGGCAAAGGTGGTACCAAGATTATCTAACACAACTTCAAAACAGACCTAAATGGAGAAAATCGTTGCCAAATTTACAAGAAGGCATGCTTGTGCTTGTAAAGGAGGACAATGTTTCTTCTTTTGGGTGGCCTATAGCAAGGATTAATAAAGTTATTCCTGGTAAAGACGGAAAGGTAAGAGTGGTGGAAGTAAAAACTAAAAAGGGAACATACTTACGTTCTGTCACAAAAATTGCTGTTCTTCCAATTAACGATGAACAAATTTAAATTATTATTTTTTTTTTTTTTCAATTTATAATAATAAATAAAATTTAACTTTATAACTATTTCTATTTAAATTTAAAACTTTGTAAAAGTTTTATACTTATATAAGCAATAAATTCTTTAAAAAATGTGTAAAAAAAAGGGGTGGAATATATTGTTTTGATATCAAAACCAAGGCCCCCCAGCATGTTGGAGAAATAAATTCCCAACATTAATATTTAGTAAAACTATATTTTGTTTCAATATTTTATTTAGTGGTTTGCGCCTTGTGTACACTTCACAAAGATGTTTCTATGTTTTTATGTTCTATAATTCAAAGTGTACACAAAGGCGCAATATTCAAAAAAAAGTTCGTTGCCAAGGTGTTGTTATATAGAATAATAAGATAATAAAAAACGGGAAAGTAGGGCGTGTGTCCGATCCCACACAAAAATTACTTTAATACCAAAAGTTTGTGTTATTGTAATAAAATATTAGTTGTGAAAAGTGTCTTTAGTTATTCCTAGCTTCAGAAGTGTAAAACCAGTGTAAAATTATTTCCTTGGTGTTGCAAAAATCCAACACCGTCATGTAACGATTATGTTAGATAATTACCGTTCCATGGGTTCCATGGTAACGAAATAATTCGTTCCACGGTACTGTGCAGGACGGTGATCGTTAAATGGGCGGTTTCTCGTTGTGTTCGGGATTGTTTGTGCATTGCACTTCAAGTCTTCATTTCATTGGTCACCAAATGAATAATCTCCTTTATTGAAGAAATAATTGAAGAGTTCTATCGGTGTTTTTGGTTCATTTATTGACTATGGAAACCGTGGATCTCCTTGGAAAGCTACTTCGTTTACATGCAAGCCCATTGATCGCTTACGCCACGTTACCTTGGTAAATTGTTCCGAACTTTTTTATATCCTGAATATCTAAAATGAGAATATAGTTATTTATGTACCAATTCAGTAAAGTTACTCTTTATCGAACGAGTTTAATATTATGAGCAGAGCGAGCGTTAGCGAGCGAGTCGAATAACAGACGAGTTCGATAAAGATTCTTTACTGACGTGGTGCATACATTTTATCGCCAATCATAAAAAACATTAACACTTACTTAATTACATCCTAATGAAAAAAGAGTGTGTGTAATTGGTACGCACGTAAGACGTTATGCTTCTATAATTATAATTTCAACGAAATAAATATATTTAAAACAGTTTAATCGTATTTTTATTTAAATATTAAACCAATTTTAACACTTAAAATAAAATACCACAAATTAAAAATACCGTTAATAGTTACGTTATTGTTTATAAACTGTAGCCTTCCGCATCGCAGTTGCTTTTCCCTTGATGAATAGTAGACAATCTAAATAAATATATTTGCTAACAAATTATCATTAATATCTGTCATTGTCCTATACAGGGTGTCCCGGAAGATAGTGCGTTCCTTAAAGGTGTAGGTAGAAGGCACCATGTAGAACAAAAAACTCTTATAACATTTTTTTCTAAATGCAACCGTTTGACCAAAAAATTAAAATGTATTTTGGTAGGCAAATTTAAATCTGACAACTATGTGCGGTACGCAAATTTAAGCATAGACATAGACAGTCCCATGTAAATAAATAAATAGATAGAAGATAGATAGTAAACAGATAGTTTTAAAGAATCCTGTTTAGTGTCAATGCCGAAAATGTTTTCGAATAGTGAGTGTATTACCTATTATGTTATTACCTATGAATGGTGTTTGTGAAAGGTTACTTGAAACATCTATTCGGTATAATAATTATTTTCAAGTAAGTACAACTTAGTTATTTCAGTTCACAAGTAAACAAATTACTGAGACATTATCTGGTGTATTTAAGTTCCACTGTAAACTATTAAAACTACCTATGTAATTCAGTTAAAGCCCTCAGCAATACTCAGCATTCAACCCATTTAAACCTTACTAAATACATAATACTAGTTCAGTTAAAAGATGTGTTTTTATGTTAAAAGATGTGTAATTCATTTAAAATTATGCAATAGGTATTTCAATACATTTCAAAAGAAAATAATTTTAGTAAACAAATAGTAAATACATAAGTATTACCTACTATTAGGTTGGATTATTTTAAATATTGTTAATCACAATCACAAACGAGTTCTTATTATGTTATTATTCCGTAGTGCGTACGATGTTGCCAGTTTATTAAAATTTCCAAACATTAAAGTACAAGTATATGGAAAACAATGTTAACTTTTTTTTGGAAACGGTTAACTTTAGAAAAAAATGGTATAGGACTTTTTTGTTCCAAATTGTGTATTCTCTCCATACCTTAAAGGAACGCACTATTTTCCGGGACACCCTGTATATAATCGAATTAACAAAAACACCATTTCATAACATATTTGCATTAATACAAAACTTAAAAGATTTAAGAATTTTATTAATTTTAGACGAAATAAAAATTTCGTATGACAGTGATGACGATGACAGAATGCTTTTGCATGATGGCCGATTTAAATGTTTAATCGATAGTTGTTCAAGTAATCGATAGTTGTTCAAGTAATTGAATAAGTACCTAATTACTACACCTGTAAAATTTCGATTTATGTTTTATGAATATAATCGCAAAATACTACAGAATTTCACTTTCTGACAAAAATTTAATTAATAATAACGTAAATTTTGTAAAATATTTCTAATAATTAAAGTAAATAAATTTTAAGTTCACTCAAATAAATAATCGATTACTGCCATCGACCGCTTACATTCAATCTCAATTTAGTTTGATTAATCGCGGCAGGTAAAGTAAAATTATTCCTTCAGTACAATAAAGTGTTACTTTACTGTCGCAAATGGCGTCAAATGAGTACAACAATGAATGATTTTAGTGACGGTTGGCGATAAAAAATATTACGCTACTGCTAAAGTATTAATTATTATATCTGCCACTGCCAGTAAAACCATCAATAGAATGTGTGATCAAAAGACCAGAATCTTCCATTATATATATAATGGAGGACAGAGTCGTTTCGTTGGCACTCGATTACGATCTGAGCGATTTCATCCGGCTCATAATCTGGCTCGATGTCTGAATTATCACTGCTATAATCACCTTCTGTTGAATCCGTTTTAACAGAATCCATAAGTTCTTGAATTTCACCTTCGATCATTACCTACAAGTCAAACTTTTTCTCTCTCCAGTTGTTATTGCCTGCCATTTCCAGAAGCAAAATACACAAGTAAGTGATGAAACGTTGGAAAACAATAGCACAACAACATACAACAATCACAACAAATTAAGACAAAACTTCACATAATCCGGCAAGGGATCCCCAGGAACCCTTTCTTTTTTCGTTTCTAAAGCACACCAAAGAAAATTTGTTTTGTAATAATTCCAATATAGGTCTGGATCCCGCGTATGAACAAAAAGTTGATTAATAGCAAGCTGAAAATTTGTTAATAGCTTAAGGGTGTCTAGTCGGATAAACTTTGATATATGGGAACACTGGAACAGGGGCAGTTTTAATTGTGGAACAGGTTAAAAATTTGGAACGGTCAGACCACAAAAACGGCACATTTATTTTGTCCGACAGAACAGCCTTAAACTCTCCGAACAGAGATTAAACTCTCATACAAAAATCAGACTGCTATTTATCACCTGTCATAATTCCTGTCATTTGACATATTCTACATGTTCCACTCATTAAAACGCCCGTTTGGTGATAAATAGCAGTCTGATTTTTGCATGAGAGTTTAATCTCTGTTCGGAGAGTTTAAGTCTGTTCTGTCGGACAAAATACATTTGCCGTTTTCGTGGTCTGTCCGTTCCAAATTTTTAACCTGTTCCACAATTAAAACTTCCCCTGTTTCAGTGTTCCCATATATCAAAGTTTGTCCGACTAGACACCCTTAAGCTATTAACAAATTTTCAGCTTGCTATTAATCAACTTTTTTTTAATACGCGGGATCCAGACCTAATATACATATAGTGAAACTCGAAGTAGTAAACCACTCACAAAATATGTTTTCACTTAATTCAGATTATTTCCAGTATCAAAGACTTATTTCCAAAAAAAAATAATTATACGGTGTAATGAATTTAGAATGCTCTTGAATCGTCAATAGACTAGAAGTAGGGAAGAAGATTTAAAACAGCTTGCTGCTACATTAATTTTACCTGTGGCTTAGATAAATAATAATCAGTAACCTCTTAGCAGTTATAGAGGAAACTCCACTGTCTAGTATTCTTATGTGCAAAATTGTACTAAAATAAACCTTAAATTATAATTAAACTTTAAAGATACATTCTTCAAAAAGAAACTCACTGATGTCTCTACAAAAGCCAGTAATTTTTTCATATTTGGTAGTTTTCGTACTATAGAAAAATACTTGCCTAAATTTTTAACAAGAATATCACGAGCTTTGAATGTCTGATCGTTTATTTATTTCATTTATGTCATAGCGGAAAACATTTTTTCAAGTATTTAACTAAATTTGAATTTTCACACTTTTCACAGTCACGATTTTTTTGTCCGATCTCTGCCGTAGGCGTTCGACACGCAGTAGTTTGCAAAATAACACACATTTTAGGCTTTTAGTAACGTTTTGTCGTTGGGAAATAATCGGTCAAATTGAATTTTTATTATAACATTCCAGACCGGTGTGTTTTAGAGTTTGTCGACAATGAATATGGAAAATTGTGATATTATTAAAAGAGAACGTTTTGTATTTATCACTTTTTGAGTAGCAGTGTAATTGAAAATTAATTGTTTTGCTGCTAAATTAAATGCGTAGCGTGCAACATTAATAAAAATTTAACAAACCAAAAACATAATAACGTTTGATATGTACTAAATTTTATTATTACTATAAAACGTTTCTTCGGGTGATATTAACTTCATTTTTTATCAGCTCTTCTAATTAGCGCAGCGGTTGAAATAAACATATAGATAAGGACGGATCTGTTTTGAGGTGGATGTGAGAGGTGGCATTCGGATTTTTGCAGATAAAGTTAGGTGACAAAATCAATAATTATAATTGACTTATGCTCCTTCGCAAATATGCCCGGAATATTAATAAAAAAATTTAAATATTTAAAAATTTCGAAAAATATCGATTTTTTTCTACTTCCATTGCATAATATAGTCCTGTCGCCAAGGGGGGTACAACGGCCTCCTTAATTCAGATGGACTTACCCAAGTTTTTTTATGTATTTTGACCCGTAGAACACAAATTTTTTGGGTAACAGCGGATCCGGATGTCGATAAGATTTTTATAAACAAAGAACTTGAGGAATTACACAACAGCGATTTTTCGCAAAACAAAACAGTTTTTGTATTTTTTCGTGATTCTCAGCAAAAAATGGTCTTACAAGTTTTTTCGTAGGATGCATAGTTTTCGAGATAAACGCGGTTGAACTTTCAAAAAATCGAAAAAGTGCAAATTCTGAACCCGAATAACTTTTGATTAAAAAATAAAATAGCAATTCTGCTTACTGCATTTGAAAGCTCAAGTCAAATTCTATCGATTTTGATTATTTTCATTGCTAAAAATTAAGTTTTTATCTGTTAAACAATGCCATAAACACATAGTGTCTCCCGTGCCCAATGCATGCGTTTTAATGTACGTAATCTACGTAGAAATTGTCTTTATGCGCCCCTACTCATTGGATATGAAATGACAAAGTCATTGAAAACATCATTTAATCACTATGTGTTTATAGCTTTGTTTAACAATAAAAAAATTAATTTTTAGCAATGAAAGTAATCAAAACCGATAGAATTTGACTTGAACTTTCAAATGCGGTAAGCAGAATTGTTATTTTATTTTTTAATCAAAAGTTATTCGGGTTCAAAAATTGCAAGTTTTCGATTTTTTGAAAGTTTAACCGCATTTATGTCGAAAACTGTGCATCCTACCAAAAAACTTGTAAAACCATTTTTTGCTTAGAATGACCCAAAAAAAATGTTTTGTTTTGCGAAAAATCACGGTTACGTGATTCCTCAAGTTCTTTGTTTATAACAATCTTATCTATCGACACCTGGATCGACATTTACCCAAAAAATTCGTGTTCTACGGGTCAAAATACAAAAAAAATTTGGGTAAGTCCCATCTGGGGTAAATCTGAATTAAAGAAGCCGTTGTACCCCCACTGGCGACAGGACTAATATAACTTTAAAACGATTAATTTTGGAACAAAGTCGTAGGGAAAGAAAATAAAGATAATTGAATTTTATATAATATACGACTGGTTTAAAATGTCTTAAATTATTACCCTTTCTGCAAAATGGCAATAAATAGAAAATAAGGGGGCAAAAAACTGTTTTTATTCAATGTTTTTCAACTACTTTGGTTGCACTTAGAATCTTCATAAGTGACTTAAAAAATTCTTACAGCATACTTAAACAGTCCACCAAATTTCATTAAAATCGACCTAATAAATTTTGCATAATAATTTTGCAATCTAAATTTTTTAAAAAAAGTGCAAAGTTTTTAAATACTTTCTGAAAAAAAGTAGACAATTTAGAAGTATGCTAATTTTTGGATTATATAAAGAGGTTATCTACCTATCTAATACACTTTAAAGAATTAAAATCGGATTATTTAAGCGGTCTCAGCACTGTTTTAAATTTATAAAAAATATTTTGGCTTATAAACAAATGCAGTGAGGACGTTTGAGTTGGAATAAATTCATTTTCTTGAGAATGGGAGACTCTGGAGATAAATACCGAAACAGATAGATTTTTATTTTTAAATTGTAATTTTTTGGCACAAATATCATACTAGTGACGTCATGCATCTGGGTGTGATGACGTAATCTAAATATTGGAACTAATTTAATTCAATTTTTTTTTAATTCAAACCCTGTATAAATAGTTATGTTAATGTTTATATTACTAAATACAAAATTTAATAGCCTTTCGATTGAGCTATCACACGGCACCTATTCTTATTTAAAAAAATACATAAAAACATAAATAAAGAAGACCAAATAAGGTAAATGACTAATTTTAATTAGGGTGATGATTAGGGCGGTTGCTTCCGATCACTTTTTCGCTGAAAAAAATAGGGACTGACATTCTTTCATTATAAGTCACTAAGTTTTCGAGCTAGAGACTTTTTTTCTATTTATGAAGATAGATATGTTTAAATACTTTAAATTAGTTTTAAGACGTTATCCTTGAAAAATATATAGTTTATCCGTCTTTTGACTTTTTTTTTTTTTTTTTTTTTTATTTACAAAATTGCATCAACCACTAAGGGTCATTAGCATGGTACAATAATTACATAAATGGCTAAAATGTTACATTAAATTTTGTGAACGAGTCTTGCATTTCTTAAAAAGTTTATAGTTCTGTCGTTATTTGACCCGTTTAGGCACTCTTTGGATGTAGTCGGTAATCCAACTTGATGTCGCTCTAGGGTGTATAAAGGGCAGTCCACTAGCACATGGTTCACTGTAGTTACACTATCACAACTGTAGCAAATGGGAACTTGTTCGCCACTTAAAAGGTAGTCGTGTGTTAACTTCGTGTGGCCTATACGCAACCTAGAGATGCATACTTGGTCTCGTCGCTTTTGTGGGAGATTGTATACAGCTACCTCTTCTTTAATGTTCTTCATAGATGTCTCTGAATTGCTCCAGTGAAGTTGCCAATTCTCACTTATTTTGTTTTTAAAATGTTGCTTCAGGTCGCTATGAACGCATTTAGTGACTAATGTTGATTGTGGATTTTCTGTTGCCTCCCTTGCTAACTGATCAGCTTTTTCATTTCCAGTTATACCACAGTGTGACGGAACCCAAAGAAATTTAACAAATCGATCGTTTTCTTGACACCTCATTAGTTCTGACTTTATAAGCAATAAGATGGGATGTTTTGCGTATAACTGTTTCATAGAGCTGAGGGCACTTAAAGAGTCGGTTATTATCAAAGAATTTTTTATGTTTTTATTGTTTACAAATGTTATTGCTTGCAAAATAGCAAGAAGTTCTGCTGAAAATACGGTTGATCTAAGGGACAGTGAGAAGGAGAAGTCTTGGTGTAAAGTTGTAAAAGAAGCCCCTACCCCATTGTCAGATTTAGACGCATCTGTAAAAATGTGGAAGTTCTTAGCAGAGTTTAATTTCTCTGCTGCTTTCTTTTTAATTATACTATGTGGTGTGTCATATTTGTCGTGGATAGTAAGACTTGTATCACAAATAGGTAGCTGTATTCTCCAAGGAGGTTGATGTTTAAGGTTAGTTACATTGTATGTCTCAGGGAAATGTATGTTTAAGCCATTTTGTAATCTCTGTATCCGGATATAAAACGGCGGACTTAATCTTTGTGAGGTGTTAAATGTCGATGTGAATCTGTCGGCAAACGTGTTTTTAAATGTCGGTATATGTGGATTAGCCGACAATTTAGCTGCATATACAAGGCTGAGGAAGTTTCTTCTTAGTTGGAGGGAAGGTTCACCTGATTCACAGTATAAACTTTCAATCGGGCTAGTATGATGAGCTCCCAGCGCTATTCTTATCGCTGTATTATGTACAGGATCTAGTAATTTAAGTATTGGTGCTTTGGCTGAATTGTAAGCAACTGCGCCATAATCTAGTTTAGAACGAATAAGCGTTCTGTAGACAGTTATGAGTGTTTGGAAATCGGCTCCCCAATGTTTGTGAGATATGCTTTTTAATAAACTAAGGCCATTTTGAGTTGTTTGTCGAAGATGAAAGATATGATCTTTCCAGGTTAACCTATGATCTAATTTCATTCCTAAAAAGGTAGTTGATTCAACATAAGCAATAGGTAACGAGTTTAAGGTGAGCTTAGGTGGTAATATGATGTTTTTTGGGTTCTTGCTAAAGAAAATTGCTTTTGTTTTGTTTGGACAAAACTGTAGACCACAACTCTCTGACCAATTTTCTAGTTGATTGATAGAGGCTTGTATATATCTGGTAAGTGTTAAAACATTTTTCCCTCTAGAAAATATGACAAGATCATCAGCATATAAGCGTGCTTTTACTAATGAACTAAAGGATTTAGAGATATCATTAATCGCAATAAGGAACAGTATTACGCTTAGTGTAGAACCTTGTGGGATACCGTTAGTTTGCGTTGTTGGCTCTGAAAAAACATTATCTACACGAACTCTAAACTGACGAAATTTTAGAAAAATTTTTATAAATTTGAGGATGTTACGTTTGATTGACCATCTGGATAAGTTTTTTAATATGTCAGATCTCCAAATTGTATCATACGCATGAGTTATGTCAAAGAAAACTGCTAAACACTCTTGATTGCATCCAAATGCTTCATGAATCTCGGATTCTATATCAACTAGATTATCTAAAGTAGACCTTGATTTCCTAAAACCACTTTGAATAGGGGTAAGAAGTTGTTTATCTTCTAGATACCACAGTAGTCTGTTGCTTACCATTTTCTCCAGAATTTTAGATATAGAACATGTCAGCGAGATCGGTCGATAGGACTCAGGGTCTGATTTACTTTTTCCATGCTTAATGACTGGAATAATAATTGACTGGTACCAACTATCTGGAAATACATTTTTTGTCCAGATAAAATTGTAAATTTTTAGTAAGTATTGTTTACCTTCTTCTGGTAATGATTTTAAAAATGTAACTGGAATGTTATCAGGTCCAGGACTGGTATCTTTTGTACAGTTTAATGAATATAGTAACTCATCCATTGAGAGTATGGCATTAAGAGGAGAATCTGTATGATCCTCTAAATCTATGTAAGTGTTCTCTAAATTTTGTTTGTGTATTATGGACTTAGTAGAGATACTGTCATTACTGGAGTGTCTTAGATATGTATCAGCTAGTAGAGCGGTTATTTGTTCTTTCGTCGAGCAAGTAAGATTGTTATATTCTAAATAATGGATTGTATTGAAGGATTTTTTACCATTCATTTTATTAATCATTTTCCAAACTTCGGAAATAGGAGTAGATGAATTTAAGGACGAGACATATGTTTTCCACGCTTCTCGCCTACTTTTCTTCAATATATATCTACTGTAGGCTCTCTTTTGCTTATATTCGAGTTGGTTTTGAAGTGTAGGAAATTTTTTAAATTTGTAAAAAGAACTTTTTGACTCTCTGATTGCTACTTTACATTCTTGATTCCACCAAGGGACTGGAGGGTGTTTTTTTGGAAATTTTATAAAACCTACGGATAATTCTGCAGCTGTTGTTATAAGCTGAATAAAACTGGAAACTATATGATTAATACTTGCATGGTCATCGCTGGGAGGAGTTAGCTCAGATACGGATCGAGATATTAAAGAAGAATATAAAGACCAGTCGGCATGCTTTAGATTCCATTTATTAGACGGGATAGAAGAGGGAGTTACATTATTATTTGTTATTAATATTGGGAAGTGATCGCTTCCATGTAGATAAGGTGTTACTTGCCAAGACAGTCCAGGTTGTAAAACAGGGTCACATAGAGTTAAATCAATCGCTGAACCGCCACCTGTAGAGACATTAAATCTTGTAATACTACCGTCATTAAGTAAGTTGACATTAAGGTTAGTTATAATTTGTTCCATTTTACGCCCTAGACTATCTGATTTACTTGAGCCCCACAGGACATGATGTGCATTGAAGTCGCCTAAAATAATTCGTGGTTGAGGAATTTGATTAAAAAGGTCTGATAATTCGCGAGCTGAAGGATCAGTACCGGGAGGAATGTATATATTGCAGATGTTTATTTTTTGAGGTCCTTTCAGAGATATTGCTATAGCCTCTAATTGTGTATTTAAATCTATTATTTCAGTATTATATTGGTTATGTACATAAATAGCTGTCCCTCCACTAGCCTGGTTTGCATTAAGTCTATTTTTAATATATGGTGTATAGTTTTTTAGTTTATAAAATTTCTGCTGTTTAAAGTGTGTTTCTTGTAGACAAATGATGGACGGTGTGAATTTTGACATTAGTAATTTGAATTCTTCTAGACGGGTGTAAAACCCGTTCAGATTCCATTGAATTATGGAGTTGAATGTTTTTAATTAGTGGTGTGTCGCTAAAATCTGTAGAAGAATAGTCATCCTGTAGTTTGCTAAGCTTATTCCTCAGTCTTGTACATCGAGATTTCAAGTATATATGTGATAGCACTGGATAAAGCTTTTTTAAGAGATCTATTAACCCTTCGATATCTTCCGTGTATATTTTAGCAATACTAAGTGGATCTGGAGATCCGTGAGCGTTTTCAAATAAATCTATTAGCTCTTCTTGACTTAAACAGCTACTGTTCGACTTATCTTGGAAAAAATTCACTGTACAGGTCGTAAGATCTTCAGCTACGTTATGATGGGTTTGGAGATCTGTTTTTGTTCTTTTGTGTTTTGTAATGGGTTCTTTAAAAGGACTTCCACCCTCTGTTTCAGGAGAAGTTAGATCAGAAGCATTTCTTTTAGGTGTTTGCCCTTCTGTTTGAGTTGCTGTTATAGTTTCATTTATTTTAACCGGTTCCGTCACCATTGTTTGGGAGTTATCGAAAGATGTAGAGTTTTTTGGTGCGGGTGAAGTGATTGTTGCAGTGGAGGTTTGTGGTGCGAGTGCAGTGAGTGTTTCAGTAGAGTTTTGTGGTGCGGGTGAAGTGATTGTTTCAGTAGAGTTTTGTTGTGCGGTTGAAGTGGTTGTTTCAGCAGGTTGTGAATTACTGATATGTTTAGTAAGTACGGGAGAATTTGCTGTTGGTTGAGTTTTATTTTGTTGTGAACTAATAGATTGATCACATTGTGATTGGGAAATGTTTGTTGTATTGTCATCGGTGGATTGATTATTAGAATTTTGGCATCGAGATGCTAAATGATTAGTTTGTTTACAAATAAAGCACGTTTGTTTTTCTAGTGAGAAATATATTCGGTGGTTCGATTGATCGTGGTTAATTAATATTGAATCGGGAAGATTTTCAAGATTTTTAGGGGCTATATAAGTAAAACGTCGAAAACTAATGATATGCCTAAAACTAGGATTTGATGTTCCGATCCGTAGAAAATCTACTGGTGTTATTTGATAGATTCCTATCTTCTTGAGTTCATTTTCTATGACGTTATGTGGTATGGAAGGAGGTACATTAGAAATTATTAGTTTTTCATTTGGAGTAATTAGCTTTCTAGCTTGAATGCGATGTTGATTTACTATTATTATCCCATTGTCTGTTTTCAAAAATGTTTCAACAATATTTTCTGAAGTGAAGTAGATGCATATACGATCATTAACAATTCGGGATATTGCAAGTATATTTTTGGGGTCAACTGAGTTGGCTACAGCATTCAGGTAATCCTCGATTTTTGAATTTGGAACTGAATTTAATACAACCGCTTGTTTTTTGGAAGGGAATAATATACTGGTAGGTTCATTTAAAACTGTTGAATATAACTTTGGTGAAGTAGTATCATTTTTGGGAATTTCTTGTTGAGGAAAAACATTTGATGATGAAGCTTCGTTCATATTGATCTACGGAACCTGAGTACGGTCCTTACACCAACACGCAATCATTGGTAATAAGTCGATTTAATTAAATAAATTAAATAACTTACAGTAAATGTCCAAGTATCGGTAATTTTTGTCGATAATTTACACTTTTCACTTTTAGTACTCAACGTTTATAAACAAACCGCAAAAACTAGTTGTGATTAAACTAATTAGGTGTTGCTTCGTTGAACGCTCGAAGACGAATGGTCTTTTGACTTTGAAACTACCATATTTAGCATTTGACGAAGAAGAGCTAACATAATAAAGTATAGCTTGATTAGTATTGGTCTTAAAGAAAATTTAAAAAACGGTTTGTTTATTTTTTCAAAAGGTACATTTTTGTTAAGTGAAGTTGTTTTTATACAACGAAAACTTTTGGAGCTATTAGCAGAAAACTTATTAAAAACATTGATTTTTTCGATATAAAACTAACACTTTCGATAGCGAATAAATAGAAAACTATTAATTTTTTCAAAACAATGTATGGAACGTTTTTTGCTTAAAATGATTGTTTTTATCAACTTTTGTGGTCAAAATATAATAAAAAATGTCCACCCTCGAGATGGGGTGACAACCACCCCCACGTTAAAAGCGCCTTTCGGCATTATATAGATTTTAATCCCTGGACTGTCCACTACTTATTCTCAAATTTTCAAGTAAATCGATCCATTCTGTAAAAATTGCGAGGTTTTGTCCTATTTTAAGCTTCATTACTTGGACTATAGTCCAGAATTGCAGCGAGGAAGTCGGCTACATTCCATAATTTGTTTATACATCCATAAATCCATTTGTTAAGCAGCTTTATTAGAAGGTGTTTTTACTATTATAGTCAAACTAACCAAATAAATCAATAAATTTATGTTAACTCTATTTATTTGAGCTGGTACACTTAGCACTGTAACCAATCTGCAACATTCTTTTCAATCGAGAATTAACTAAATATGCTGTCAAATATCTCTTGGGGAGGGGAGAGGGGCTGATTCATTTCAAGAATTGGTTGTTCGCTCCCTATGGCCCGCAGAGAGTTAAAACAATCTACAAATTTCAATCCTACAAAATGCATTTTCTACAGTAAATTAATAAATAAATAGATTATTTATAGTAACAGATCATACTGAAACCTCTATTCTCTGGGTATAGAGATTTTTGAAGAGAAGAACTGAATAAAGATGGGTAAAATAAATGATAAGAGATTTAAGACGACAAGAAGAGGGGCTTAGCTCAGGAAAAAAAATTAAAAGGGCAGAGAGACGCTAAATCTCAAGTGAGTATTCGGGCTAGCTTCAATACACCGAATATTGGCTTTGGAGATATGAGAAGAAAATTTGGTAATGAAATGATAATAACTAGGAAGAAAATGAGACCTGCAAACACAAAATGGAAGAAAAATAGATAAGAAAGCTAGAGATAAAATAATATCGAGATACAACAAAGAAAGAAGAAGAACAAAGGGAGCCAACTCGAACAAATAACTCGGCTCTCAGAACCAAGAAGTTGGACAGGTTCGAGATTTTGAAGTAACGAACAACAGGAACTCTATGACACTGGTTACAACCACCTGAAATACAAAATACTGATCTTGTCTTGCTATGTCATATACTGGTAAAACAGACTGAAATAAAACACCAACCTTAATACATACAAATATATTAATAATAAATGTTAAATATTAACAATTTACATATAACGCAACGTAATAACAGTGATAGTGGATGGGGAAAAATCAAATAGGACCGCAAAGGCCACTTAACAAGCAATTATCCACTATCACTGGCCAAGCAAAGGTATTAAAATCAAAATCCAAATCAAAAGTCCGTCAGAATAGCACTAAGTCCTTACAACTAAAAAGTTAGTAAGTATTTCCTAAATTGAACTAGCCTAGAGTGAGATAGGTACACTACAATAACAGCTACGGTTGCAAAAAAAATGTATCTCACCTAGCAAAATTACTTATATAAATGAGTGGGTCAGTGACTCTATATACAATGTAAAAACCTTCAAGACATATTCCCTATTTTAAAACCTCGACAAAAGTTTACCCCCGATTCCCTATTAAATTTTAAGATACAATGATTTATAGTTATTATTAAAAAGGAAGACCTGATTTGATTTATTTAAGCAAATTACTAATTATATAGAACCAAAGAAAGAAAAAAAAAACAACGACCTAAAACCTATCTATCCCGAAAATATGTACCACTTAGTTCACCTATTTGTATATATACAATTAGTTTACAGAGTAACAAATCTAGATTACCTAAAGTAAATAATTAAAGTAAATAAGAACTTATCTTATACAACAGCCGATGGTTAAAAAAAATGAAAGTCCTTAGGAAAAATCCTTTTGGCACAACAAAGCTAGTTGGCTGCTGTGGTGGGTAAGTCTTATTGGAGAATCCTGGATGTTGTCAACTCAGGTAGTGGTTTTCTTCAACAAAAACAGCACACTCTATGAGTGAACCATGGCAAAGTTGCTAATAATATGGCTGGTACATACTTCAAGTGAGGTAAGGTAACTAAATGATTAAACCACTAATTGACTGTGGCTAAGTTACTGAATGAGGACGTAACGGAATCTAAAATAAAGTTTATCTAGTTTAATTATATTCTTAATAACAGTATGTATACAGTACAAGTTCACTGCACTGGGATCCAAAACAAAAAACTCAGGTTAGGTATGTTTCATGTCAAAATTTATGAAGTTACTTCAATGTAGACATGACAGACTCGCGCGAAGCATGAACATGCGCAGAGTGCAGAAGGCTGTATAATACTTATGGAAATTTTTTTATATAAAAAAAACGACAAAAAGCCTAATGGTAGCACATGAAGTAAATTGAAATTTAAATGTAACAATAAAACTTTTGACCTTGAATAACTGTTCCTTTGCAAATGGGAATGAATATCATTATTATAATATGGATTATATATAATTGTATGTGGTAAATCAATCTAACGAAATACCTGACTACAATGATGCATGGAATATTACAAGGAAGAAATGTGAGATATAATATAAATGCATTATGTACTTACTGATACAACGGACACGTCGCGTTGCGGGAAATATAATTCTTTTATATGAGTATGTTTCCAGATGTATTCAAGTTTAATTTATTAGTTTTCCCACATGTATTAGGCGTTCGATTTCCTTTTAGTTACATTTCATTTGGTTTCAATTCCGTCACAAACAATGAGAATAAAATCTCAGACGTGTCCGCGCCGAGTATACTGACCACACTAAAATCCCTCGCTTACGATCGTGCCCAGCGCCAAGCGAGTCCGAGGAGCGACCTCTGTTGGTTGCTCAGTCGCCATAGGCGGGCGAAGAAAAATTATTGAAGGGCAACGGGTAACCGTTACATTCTCCCTCATCTCCAACAAAAAAAAAAGGAAAACTTCTAGAAGTTTCCTTTTTTTTTTTATTTTCCAGAACGGACTCACGCTAGGGCGAACCTGAGGATGGACACGGTAAAGGAGTAACGTTGTGGTATAAAAACATAATGATGGTAAGCTCAACAGTCGTAGTATTTGCGGAGGAGACGGAACAAAAAACCGAGACGAAGTAATACAGCCAGTATAGAGGCCACGCGAGATATATTTAATCATGTTTGCAGAAAGTATAAAACATAAAAGGGATGTGTAACTGACCGACATAAGTTATTCAACAAGATAATTTACTTTAATTTAGTAAACCCAAAGATAGAGAAAAACAAATAATTACGCGTTAATCACTTACATTCTAAATATAATTATACAACCTTATAGAGTAAGTCAACTCTTAACACTACTTACTATCTACATTCTCATGTGTTAGTAAATCATCATTAAAACTAAATTACAGGTGTTTATTAACAACTTCTAACACAATATTACCAAGAACCATACACAACAATCAAACTACAACACATCCTATCAACTTTACCCAACATTGACACTAGAGCGAACAGATTCTATTAATCACCCAAGAGTTCAATGAGGGACGAATTCATTAGGACTAGTTGAAACTACATTACTACAAACCTAAACATATATGATATGGTTCTGGATATCTACAACATCTAAAACTCCAGGTAAGCGATAATCCATAACATCTACTCGCTTTCATAACAGTAGGAAGACACAATCTAGATAAAGATACTAGCAAGCCCACTATACTCATGGTATAGGGTATGCTAAAGGTATAAAAAGATAATTGCAAGCCCACATCTACTTGTGGTATGCACAAGGTAAAAGATAATAAAATCCCAACTGTAATACCTAAACTGTACTATTGACGTGGTCCAATTCTTTACTCACGACAAGCACAGAGAAGGACAGATTCTTAGGACTTTATAATAATCAAGATAAAGATAAGATATATATTCAATCAAGATATAGATAAGAGATAAACTCATCAAGGTAAAGGTAGGAGATAAACTCAAGGTAAAGATAAAGCTAAACTCACTACAGGTAAAGGTAAAGATAAACTCACATCTCCCTTTTCATATTTAAGACAGAAGGACATCTACTAACATACTGTTCAGTAGAGAGACAAATAAGGTAACTCAAATACTCACATCAACTAATCCAAGGAAGTGGTAGAGAGACAGGTAACCAAACATAAGGTAATATGATATGTTACAACTCAAATCATTTAAAAGATAATAACATAGGAGATGACAACCAAGTTAAACAGACTTACTTACTGCTGAATATCAGAACGATCCAATTATATATGACACATTCTAATTTCAGTCTAAGAGACACTCTAGGAAAACTGATAGGTATTGGTATATTCCTGAGCCAAGTGAAGGGCACAAGTCCAGGGTGATCAATCCTGAACCCACGCTAAAACACCGACACAGTTAAGTGAATGCCTAAGCGTTATGGCTTTGGTTCGAACCTATACAAAACCATAAATCAAAGAAAATATTTGAAATGTGTTCCTAATTATCCCTATAAATACTTATTTAACTCAGAATTCAAGATGGGGAAAATTCCCATTATCCATTCTGTACTCCTATGATAGGCAGTTTGGGCTTTCTAGACACAACTAACAGCAAAATGAACAAGTCCATAAACTAAGATATTAACCAACATTAAGATAAGATAAAATAAGATAAAAGGCACAACAACAGATGTTAACCAGGTAAACAAAATAAATAAGCAGATCTTAAATAACAAACTGGTCTCACACGATTTAATCTTCATCTGAAGATGAACCATCTGAATTATCAGACAAGTTATGTGGACCTACAGTCTTATCCTCAAGTAAATCTTTGACATGAAACCTTCCTAGTTTCCTGCCAGTGGAGGTTTCCTTCAACTCATAGATCAAAGGAGAAATAACCTTAATAACGGTGCAAGGTATGTATTTTTGACACAGCTTGGCAGATTGGAAATTTACTTTATCAGATTTAACAAAATTTTTCTTTAAAACGGAATCTCCAACTCTGAAAGATAAGGCTCGCTTTCTCAGGTCATAACGGCTCTTATTTCTGTCATAAGATGCTTTCAAACGTTTGCGAACATCCACATATATATCAGGAAGATGCTGAATATCTTCTAAGCGGTGTAACTTATCTGATATTGCAGGAAAATTAGTGGCATTTTCTGAGATTTTACCAAAATAATCACCAGAAAGAGGAACATGACGACCAAACATTAAGTACGATGGAGGACATTTGGTTATTTCGTGAGAAGAGGTCCTGATAGCTTGTACTACAGAGTGGATATGAGTATCCCAAGCTCTCTGATCAGGAAAAGAATATGATCTTAAAGCAGTCACGATTGATTTGTTAACTCTTTCAGTGTGATTAATTTGAGGATGATAGTTCGCATTGTACCAGATCTTTTGTACATTATATTTAGACATGAGATCGCGAAAAGCCTTAGCTGTAAACTGGGGTCCATTGTCGCATGACACGATCTGTGGAACACCATAAATTAGGAAAACTTCATTCTCTAGATACTTGATAATGGCTGAAGTAGTTGCTTTAGACATCGTATGAACCAAAGGAAATTTTGTAAAGTAATCAACAACTACTAAGGCATATTGAGCACCTTTATACGACCTAGGATAAGGACCAATAAGATCTAAAGATATAAGTTGGAATGGAAAATCAATCCGTCGATAATTACCCATTAAACCTGGTTGGGGAAGATTTGTCGACTTACACGTAGCACAAATTTTGCATCGGGCGAGATAACTACGAATAGTCTGACGCATCTTCGGCCAGTAATACAGTTCAGATATACGACAGTAAGTTTTGTAGAAGCCAAAATGAGCTGCAGTAGGATGGTCATGAAAAGTGGCCAAAACCTCTGCTCTATTTGCTGTTGGAACGACTATCTTCCATTCAGACATTCCCGTAAGGGCATCCATAGAACTTAAAACATGTTTATATAAAACACCATGCTCAACTTTAAAATCAGGGAATTTACCTGGAACATTCTGGACATCATCCAACATTTTTCGATACCAGTCATCTGGTTGTAGAGTAGATAAATCTAACAAGTTAATATCAAAAGTTCTAGATAGTGCATCAGCGACTACTACACCTGCAGCTTTACGATGAACAATTTTATAATCATATTGTGTCAATTTTAAAATCCACCTAGCCAAACGAGGAGATGGGTTCTTCATACTCTGTAACCACACCAAACTACTATGGTCAGTTATGACCGTAAGCGAACGACCTTCCAGAAAATATCTGAAATGCTCAATACCAGTAATTATAGCTAACAACTCTTTTTCGGTTGTAGTATAATTTTTCTGGGCTTTGTTTAATTTCCTGCTTGTATAGGCTATAGGGTGTTCCTCTCCATCGACAATTTGATAGAGTACACCACCAGATGCTGTGTTTGAACAATCAGTCATCAAATAGAAAGGCTTAGTGAAATCTGGGGCTACCATAACTGGGGAGTTGGTGAGAGCCTCCTTGATTTTAATGAAAGCTTCATTAGCTTCAGGAGTCCACACAATGTTTTGTCCCTTTTTTCTATTTTGAAGCAAATCAGTGATAGGAGACAACAAGGTAGAATAAGACTTAACAAACTTTTTATAATAGCCCACCATTCCTAACAATCGACGGACCTGGGTGGTATTTTTAGGCACAGGAAAATCACGAATAGCTGACACCTTGTCAGGGTCAGTATGTAAGCCATGAGAATCTACAACATATCCTAAAAACTTAATAGAATCACGACAAAAGCTGCTTTTATCTAAGTTAATAGTCAAATTTGCATCTTTGAGACGCTGAAACAACTGTTGCAATACAGAGATATGAGTGTCGAAATCAGGAGTAATGACTAGAATATCATCAAGATAATATTGACAATAGGGATCTAAAGCAGGACCTATTACCAAATCCATTAATCTACACATAGTCTGGGGAGCAGACACCAGACCAAAAGGCATTGTAGTAAACTGGTACAATCCTTTGCCACTTACTGCAAAAGCCGTAAGTTTCTTACTCTCTTCGCTTAATGGGATCTGTAGAAATGCCTTCTTTAAGTCGATGGATGAAATGTATTTAGCATTTTGTAGCTTGGTGAGGATGATATCTATACGAGGTATAGGATAGGCATCCCTATTCATCGTAATGCTGTTAAGTTTACGTCCGTCAAAACAGACACGAAAAGTCCCATCCTTCTTCTTTGTCATCCATAAGGGACTACAAAAGCTAGACGAGCTCTGCTCGATAATACCAAGCTTAAGCATTTCATCCACCTCCTTAACTAAGCTCTCATGCCAGGCTTGAGGTAATGGATACTGGTATTGTCTGAAGGGCTTAGACGAACCCACATCAATGTGATGTTCGATGAGATGAGTTCTGCCTAACTGATTCTTTGAAGAGATAGAAGAGAAGGATTTGATGACATTATTCAACTGCTCTGACTCCTGAGCATTAAGTCTACTCATATCTTTACCTGCATCAACGCAAGAGATATTAAAAGAAGAGACAGATAAAGAAAATTCAGAAAAATTCAATTCACTATTAAAAGTTTTCAGAAAATCCATCCCTAGGATAACTGAATTCTTAACAGAAGGTATAACAAAAAATGTAATCATCCTTTTACATGAACTAACAGAAATCTCCGTTGTGAACTGACCTAAAATTGGTTGGACCTGACCATCAGCTGTAGTCACTTGCAAACTCTCATCCATTCCTATCTTAACATTAGAATTCTGGAGAAATTCCAGACCTAAAGAACCTAAAATAGAGATATTGGACCCTGTGTCCAGTAAAGCTAAACAAGAATGTCCTAAGATAGATATTTCAAGGTATGGACGATTATCCTTGTTTTTTCTAACTAATAATGAATTAATGTCAATATCAATGAGGGAAGATAAGGGATTACTTGAAGAAACTACAGAAGAATCACAAAGGACATGGTCAACTAACGTCCTCTTTTCGGTTGGTATCTGCCGTTCCGTGGTCTTTTGTCTTTCGGTGGAGGTTGGGATATTTGGGTGGTTGAGGCATGGGCTTCCTGACTCGAGAAACTGCTTCCTGGGTTTTGAGGATTTTCTAGGGTATTCCCTGTATTTTGATGAGGAGTGGGAGCCAGGGGAGACGACCCACCCCTTCTGTCGTTTCCCGAACAGAATTCGCACTCAAACTTACGGACTCCTTGATGTCCACACCCATAGCAAAACAACCCTCTCGATTCAGAACAGTCAAAATACCCATGTCCTGGCTGACGACAATTCCAACAGGTAATTCTGGAGTTAAAAGTAGAGACATTACCAGACCGGGAATAATTTGGCCTACCAGAATAGGAAGATTCGTTGTTTCTAACGCTTGACCGACTAGGGACACTAGATATAGGTTCAGAAGACCATGATAAAACTTCTTCTAACCTCTTACATTTTTCTGTAAGATCAGCAATCGAGAGAATGTCAGTGAGTGCCAGACTAGGATGATAAGATGGCAACAAATTTTTCTTAATGATTCTCACTATATGGGACTCAGAAAGAGGGACTTCCAAACGTTTACACAAACTGACAACTTCATTGATGAAGATGGTGACTTTCTCCTGGGGAGCTTGTTTCCGGGATTTAATTTCGTCTAATAAGTTGTCTTCATAGTTGTAAGGAAGAAAATCAGACTTAAGTTTGGCAACTAACTCTTGCCATGAAGTAAAACTTCCTCGATTATTGAGGTACCAAGTAAAGGCTGAATCCTTAAAAAGATCACCTGCTGATGAAAAGCACTCATCTTCACTGTTCCCACGCGCTAGACGCAGACATTCTATTTTCTCGAAGAAACTAACAACATTTTCATTCGAACCACCAGAAAAATGTACACCCCATTTATGAATTGGAGCTGACTTAAAGAAAGGAAATGAATTAACCGAAACACTAGGGTTATGAGGAGTGGAGTGAGCCTGTGGAGTTACTTTAAACTCAAGTTCTCCTTCCAGATTAAGTATCTTGAAGTTAAGAGACTTCTTGATGGCATCCTCTTCCTCGGTTACTGACTCTAACAAATGAACCCTACCTGAAACATGACCTAAACGGGAAGTCAAGCGACCATATAAAACATCACTATGGGAGCCAACAAAAGAGCTAATTTGGGTCTTCAAATCTGCAAGGGTAGCTTCTATTTCACGGACCTCATCACTAAAATTTAGTTGGAAAGCTGACAGAACAGCATGACTCCGATTTGCTGAAGCTTGCTTTAACGCACCTGTCAAAACGATCACTTTAGCCCTATCAGTAGTTAGCGATGGATCAGCTAACTGACGAATTTTCAACTCGTAATCCAATTCAGGGGTTGACAGATGTTCTGCCTTAAAAGATGCCATTATACACCACTGGGAAGTAAACACGAGAATGAGATAAAATGTAAGTAGGTAAAGTTTAACTTACTCTCTGTCCTCAAGTTAATGTTCTGAGTCGATACCTATACCAGCAATGTTTATTTGTTTGGTCCAGTCGTGAAATCCAATGAAATGTACTGCTACACTCCCGATAAACCTAAAATTGAATAATACTTTTAATTCAAGGTAGTGATTCACTATTAATGCTACTCCGGACTTGTAAAAATCGATGAGATTGTTAAATTCAAGATATTAAAATTTTTAATTTCAAGTTAATTTATTATTAATACCAAAATAGTTCTTTAACCAATCAAAACAAAGCGATTTATTCAGTCAACACAGTATACCATAGCAAAACAAGTTTATACAAGATATAGATATAAGGTAATGTCCCAAAAAAAAAACAACAAGTTGAAGTACAAAACTCAACGTCAAAGTGAAAATCTACCAAACCCAATCACTGAAATCACCAAGATAAAAACCAAAAATTAAAGAAAATATTTTTAAAGCCAAACATGTAAAAGAAGCCACACGTTGAGTCTAGCCAATTGAAACCTCTATTCTCTGGGTATAGAGATTTTTGAAGAGAAGAACTGAATAAAGATGGGTAAAATAAATGATAAGAGATTTAAGACGACAAGAAGAGGGGCTTAGCTCAGGAAAAAAAATTAAAAGGGCAGAGAGACGCTAAATCTCAAGTGAGTATTCGGGCTAGCTTCAATACACCGAATATTGGCTTTGGAGATATGAGAAGAAAATTTGGTAATGAAATGATAGTAACTAGGAAGAAAATGAGACCTGCAAACGCAAAATGGAAGAAAAATAGATAAGAAAGCTAGAGATAAAATAATATCGAGATACAACAAAGAAAGAAGAAGAACAAAGGGCGCCAACTCGAACAAACAACTCGGCTCTCAGAACCAAGAAGTTGGACAGGTTCGAGATTTTGAAGTAACGAACAACAGGAACTCTATGACACTGGTTACAACCACCTGAAATACAAAATACTGATCTTGTCTTGCTATGTCATATACTGGTAAAACAGACTGAAATAAAACACCAACCTTAATACATACAAATATATTAATAATAAATGTTAAATATTAACAATTTACATATAACGCAACGTAATAACAGTTATAGTGGATGGGGAAAAATCAAATAGGACCGCAAAGGCCACTTAACAAGCAATTATCCACTATCACTGGCCAAGCAAAGGTATTAAAATCAAAATCCAAATCGAAAGTCCGTCAGAATAGCACTAAGTCCTTACAACTAAAATGTTAGTAAGTATTTCCTAAATTGAACTAGCCTAGAGTGAGATAGGTACACTACAATAACAGCTACGGTTGCAAAAAAAATGTATCTCACCTAGCAAAATTACTTATATAAATGAGTGGGTCAGTGACTCTATATACAATGTAAAAACCTTCAAGACATATTCCCTATTTTAAAACCTCGACAAAAGTTTACCCCCGATTCCCTATTAAATTTTAAGATACAATGATTTATAGTTATTATTAAAAAGGAAGACCTGATTTGATTTATTTAAGCAAATTACTAATTATATAGAGCCAAAGAAAGAAAAAAAAACAACGACCTAAAACCTATCTATCCCGAAAATATGTACCACTTAGTTCACCTATTTGTATATATACAATTAGTTTACAGAGTAACAAATCTAGATTACCTAAAGTAAATAATTAAAGTAAATAAGAACTTATCTTATACAACAGCCGATGGTTAAAAAAATGAAAGTCCTTAGGAAAAATCCTTTTGGCACAACAAAGCTAGTTGGCTGCTGTGGTGGGTAAGTCTTATTGGAGAATCCTGGATGTTGTCAAGTCAGGTAGTGGTTTTCTTTAACAAAAACAGCACACTCTATGAGTGAACCATGGCAAAGTTGCTAATAATATTGCTGGTACATACTTCAAGTGAGGTAAGGTAACTAAATGATTAAACCACTAATTGACTGTGGCTAAGTTACTGAATGAGGACGTAACGGAATCTAAAATAAAGTTTATCTAGTTTAATTATATTCTTAATAACAGTATGTATACAGTACAAGTTCACTGCACTGGGATCCAAAACAAAAAACTCAGGTTAGGTATGTTTCATGTCAAAATTTATGAAGTTACTTCAATGTAGACATGACAGACTTGCGCGAAGCATGAACATGCGCAGAGTGCAGAAGGCTGTATAATACTTATGGAAATTTTTTTATATAAAAAAAACGACAAAAAGCCTAATGGTAGCACATGAAGTAAATTGAAATTTAAATGTAACAATAAAACTTATGACCTTGAATAACTGTTCCTTTGCAAATGGGAATGAATATCATTATTATAATATGGATTATATATAATTGTATGTGGTAAATCAATCTAACGAAATACCTGACTACAATAATGCATGGAATATTACAAGGAAGAAATGTGAGATATAATATAAATGCATTATGTACTTACTGAAACAGCGGACACGTCGCGTTGCGGGAAATATAATTCTTTTATATGAGTATGTTTCCAGATGTATTCAAGTTTAATTTATTAGTTTTCGTACTTCCGGGCCTAAAGTGACAACTTCACTCCCTTGTGACAGGTACTAAAGTGTCACATTTAATCCCTCCGGGATTAAATATTGACGAAACTCCCGGAACGATTAAATCACAAACAAACGAATTTAAGGGATATTTTATTGAAAAATATAATTAATTAGAATGGTAATTAACGTTAATATTCAAATTAATATTGTGACAGTTCGTCATATTGACCAGTCTTTCCTGGGTTAATGCAGCAGGTAACTGACGAGTAACAGATAGGTCCTTTTCATATTGAACTGGTGTTTGTTTCGAAGATCCTGCGGAAACAGGAAGCGAGAATGAGGACTGTGGCATAACTATAGTGGACGAATCGGCGACTTGACCAAATATTTTATCTGAAATTTTTTGTTTATTTTTAATAGACGATTCAATATATCCCTCGGCCACGTTGGAGGATTTCCATCCTCCATGTCTCTTCAGCACGTCTATTGTTGCTCCCGAATCAGCTAACAAAGACGCAGATGTGCGTCTAAAACAATGTCCCGTATAAGACGTCGCATTTTCTAATTTCAAGAAAGCTGCTATTTGCCGTGGAATTGTACCAAACATGTTTTTTCCTACTACTCGCGTAGTACATTCTTTGTTGATGTATTGAACAAAAAATTTTGAATGAGTTGTCCCTGTCTTTCACAATGCCACATATTTCCGAAATATCGCCACAAAACTGATGGCACTGTTTTCTGAATTTTTGATCACAAAATTTCGGTCAATTTTATTTTTGGTGTTTCTAATCGCAATTAGGAAGGAATCGCCCAAATCTCTCACATCGTCGATTTCTAAATCAACCAACTCTTTTCCACGACAAGCTCCCGCAACGCCCAAAATAAGTGCAACCTACAAAAAAATTGATTTCTTAAAATTTCTGAATATAAACAAATTTCCAAATTTACCTTAAGCATTAAATATTTATCATCCGGAGCCTCCCGTAAGAACTGATCTACCTGCTCAGACGTGAGAATTCTTGACTTCTTTGGCTTAAATCCCTCATTTCTTCTCTTCAAAAAAGCTAATAATTTTGGAAATTTACTTATATCAATATCTTCTCTAATGTTAATAACCGATTTCAGCATTGAGTAATGTGCCCAGAGAGTTGAGGCACAAACCGCTTTTGATTTATCATCGAAGTAGACTAACAGCGCATTTTCAGTAGGTTGTCTCACATTTTTTAAGCGGCACCACTTTTTAAAAGCATCGTACTGCTGCTCGTATAGTTTTCTAGATTTCGGTGGTAACAATTCTTCACCTACTTCGGCTGCTCTTTTATCAATATCAGATACACCTTCTTCACTCATGATACCAATAATTATCAATAACAATGTTTCTTTACAATGACACTAGTAATGACAATGTTTCTAAATTATAACTGTCACAACGCAATGTTACTATGGTAACTTATTTTAAAGACAGTTTATTAAATGAGTTGAAGAGAGAAAAAACTGATTGAAATTATTGAAATAATTAATAAAATCATACCGGAAGTACGAAAAGTATCGTATATACCTTGCGACTGAAGTACATTTAATCCTTCAGGTAAATTATGGCCCTCCCTGCGGTCGGGCCATAAACTTTACCTTCAGGATTAAATGTACTACTTCAGTCCCGCGGTATATAATGTACTATTTCCCACATGTATTAGGCGTTCGATTTCCTTTTAGTTACATTTCATTTGGTTTCAATTCCGTCACAAACAATGAGAATAAAATCTCAGACGTGTCCGCGCCGAGTATACTGACCACACTAAAATCCCTCGCTTACGATCGTGCCCAGCGCCAAGCGAGTCCGAGGAGCGACCTCTGTTGGTTGCTCAGTCGCCATAGGCGGGCGAAAAAAAATTATTGAAGGGCAACGGGTAACCGTTACAATACCAGCAAATAGCGACAATGACGTGTATTACCTATTATACCAAGTGCTGGCAGCATGTAACGAGTATAGGCTAGACTTGAACGTAAAAAAATAAATATACTTATTAGTTTTCTCAGGATTCTAAAAAAAAAATAAAAAACATTTAAAAAGCATTAGCCCGAAGTTTTGCGCCTACGCTGTTAAATGAAAAAAACAACGACAATAAATAACACATTATTTTAAAATCAATCCTGAATCGTTTCAATCATTTCAATCAATGTGTTATGAACTATTTTAAATGGGAAATAAAAATAAGCCACAATTTTACAAAAAAAAAATGAATTTATTAACGTTTCGACGCCCAAGTCGGGTGTCGTTGTCAAAATACAAAATAATACTAAATAAACAAAAATGTTCTGGCTTAGTAAAAAATTCTTCTAATAATTTATTTAATCTGACTCATTTATATAGCCAATTCAGATACATATGATAAATTTTAAAGTAGAAGACTTTAAAATGATATTGCCAATATTGATGAGTTGCGTTCCTGGGACGACTTTACTAAAAGATAGTTCATTCGATTACATGAAATCAACCCCAACTCAAGAATATCCGCCACAAAAATCATGGCATGTGATCTGTCTTTAAAAAGATAACAAATGCAACGATGGCAGTAAAATTTTCACGCTAGAGATTCCATAGTAAATCACGAGGGTAAACCAGGAAAAAACCTCGTGATACTATCCCGACATCGTAAGTATCTGGGCTTACATTTAGTTTACTCTCAAAACTAATACCAAATTCTGACTTTAATGTATGTATGCTATTTTAAATTATAAATAATATTAATAATACATAGATATTATATAAATAAAATTAAAATATAAAATATTTACTAACTCGATATGTTAATGACATACTAATCGTGGTACAGTGGAACCCCGTTAACTCGGATTAATTGGGACCGCGGCCGATCCGGGTTATCGAAAATCCGGGTTAGCCGGAGAAAATGGTAAAAATTAATACAATATGGTATGCTTACAGATAAACTCCGTTATAATTGTCACACAGACACTGGTAAACCACGTTCGCATTCCACACAAAACCACACATACAAAGCGTCGTCAAAAGTCTCATTCTTAGTTTTATTAGCTTTGCTCCGATTGTCCAAACTGTCTTTTGTTATCATTTTGAAAAAAAAAATTCTTCGATTTTAGTTCTATTTTTCTTCCAATCCGATACTGTAGATGTACCGACACCATAATATAATGCTGCAAAATTCACCTTTATCAATTCTACTTAATGCTTCTAGTTTCTTTTCCATTGTCACTACAACATTTTTACGTTTTGTTGCCCTTATAGACAAAAGACACGCAAACACAAAATCTGAATAAATTTACGAACGATTACAAAACACGACTTTACTACACACAATACCGTCTCTGATGTTATGTTATTTAATAACAGTGATGACTAAGACCATTGTTAAAAAAAGAATTTTAATAGTCTTTTCTAAACAATTTCAAATAAATAAAGGATAATACAGGTGCCTGTTGTTTTTGACAATGAATGTGGTGTGCCATGAGTCATTTTTACTATGGTATATGTAGTTCAATCCGGTTCCATTATCTCTCAAATATTATATTACATAGAGTTGGTACAAAACCTCGTGAACCTTGAAAATGCGTATGTATAACCGAAATAAAATGAAGCCAAAAACATACGAATATTTTATTTGCTGCGAATTGCGCGACAGGGTCCCATCTGCACCCTGATATTTTCAGTAATGTCGGATTCATCAATCGTTTCGTTCGTATATTGACGTCACCAAATGAATGAATTAGGTTCACGAGATTTTGTAACAGCAATACATTTTTATTGTTGAAATGTTTGTCTGATAAAAATCGGTCCGGGTTAGCCGGAGTTCCGGGTTATCGGGGACCGACTTATCTGGGTTCCACTGTATTTTCTTTCCATTAACTTCCTCTTTTAGTATGGGTAATATGGGTAACCACATCATACTGCATTCTACCGAGGAATTTGCGACAAAATTGTTTTCATTTAGCATAATTAGAGCCGCTTCTTTGATTTTTCTCTTTTTACTATCTGTTTCTTTCAGGACTATACTTGAATCTCTCCACTGAACTCTATGTCCATTATCCCATGCTTGTTGACATATTTGAGATCTATCAAATCCTCTATTTTTAATATAAGACTGATGTTCACTTATTCTAACGTCTAATGGTCTTGATGTTTCACCTAAATAAAATTGTTCGCATTCACAAGGTATTTTATAAACACAATTCTTTCTTCTTTCTTGTTCATTGTTAGGTTTAGTTTTAGATAGAATAGATCTCAATGTGTTTGTTGTTTTGAATGTTGTTGAAATTTTAAATTTATTTCCTATTGTTTTAAGTTTCTCGGATAGTCATTTTATATATGGTATTGATATTTTCCTCGTATTATTTCTGGTGGATGTTATAGGATCCCGTTATACGTTGTTCTGTTCTATTCGATCCAATCTTGAAAATTCCTTATTTATGAACGAAAAAGGATAACCATTTTTTAATAAAACAGATGTTAACAAATGTTTTTCTTCTAAAAATGAATTTTCGTTAGAACAAGTAATTTTGGCTCTATCATATAAGGATTTAATGATTCCCTTTTTAACGTTGATGTTGTGATTTGATTTGTTATTGAGATATCTGTTAGTGTGTGTTGGTTTCCTATACACTTGAGTCTCATATCCAGTATTGTTCTTTGAGACTAAGACATCGAGGAAAGGTAGAGTGTTATTACATTCCTTTTCCATTGTAAATTTTATTGTCTCTTCTTGATCGTTTATAATATTTAGGAATATATCCAACAATTCTGATCTATGAGGCCATATTGAAAACACATCATCTACATATCTCCACCATACTGTGGGTTTTAAATTTTGTTTAGAAATGATATTAGTTTCGAAATCCTCCATAAATATATTAGCCAATAATGGAGATAAAGAAGAACCCATTGCTAGACCAAAATTTTGTTTATTTTAAATTGTGGCTTATTTCCCATTTAAAATAATTCATTATAAAAATTCCACAAGGAAATAGCTTCAGAACAAATCAATGTGTTATATCGTCCCACGCTCTATAGGAAAATGCACAAAGTAAAATATCTAACGGAATACAAGAAAAAGTTCTTACGTGGGTAATCTGATTTTCTGTTTCCCTATTTCTCAATTTTTCTATTAGCAGATGTCATGCTATTCAACAAGTGAATCAATAAAGAATCATACGTTTTCGGAGGGAGTGTCAGGCCATTGTTGACATCGAAGGCGCTATCTCAAGTGATAATGGATTCTTTTTTGTGGGTTGTTGTTTAGATAATATGGTTGGAGTAATAGCAAATAATGTCATAGATAGATCTGATCTTAAAGATAATATGTTTTTGTTTGCCTACTAATATTTTTGTTGTGAATTTTGGCAAAATATTATGGTTAAAGGTAACAAAGGAACTAGTTTTAAAGTAATTAAAGAAAATTACAATTTCAAAGTATACCAGGATTTAAGTTAATTTTTTATTGAACTTAGGAAAAAATCGCAATTAAAACAAAACATAAACACAACACAGTGACAAAAATGTTACATAATAATATATGCCTACTAGAAATACTTTTGATAAGGGGACACATCTTAAATTTATTAGAAGCTGAACAAATAGACCATCAGATAATGAACAAATGATAATTAATGAAATTAACAAGAACAACATCAGAGTTATAATGTAAACAGGAGAAACAGTGTACATAGAAGCTCAAGGAGGTTTGCTCAGCCCATTGTTATTCTATTCGGGAGGTAAGGAATCGGACTTAACAACAATACATCAATCGATTCAAATGTCAACCTCACCTGCACGAGTGGTAGTCTAGAATGACCCGGTGCCTCCTGCTACATAACAGACGAGGTCCTGGCGACCGAGTATGAGCGGGATAACCATACAACAGTTACAGGAAATCCAGGAAATGTGATCCCTACAACTCACCAACCCGCCTGGCCAGCGTGGTGCTTTAAGGCTATTTTCCCCAAACTAACAATGTAGAACTTACAACAAAGCGGAAATGGACCCCTGGTGGGTAAGAGAAATCCGAAGACCCACATCGGGAAACCGATCAGCCTAATGGATTCTGGGGGAGGCAAAAGCTCGACAAGAACAAATCAGAGAAAACGGAAAAAGAAGAAATGCAACAGAATACACATAGCGACATATAATGAAAAGCTCAAAATGAAAAGCTGTACGAACTCGAAGAGGAATTAACTAAAATCAAATGGGACATTGTCAAATGTCAGAGGTCAAAAGAAGAGGAGAAATGTGTATATAACTAGAATCAGGAAATCGCCTCTATTACAAAGGAAAGGAGGACGGAACATATAAAGGAATAGAATTTATCATTAAAGAAGAAATTACCAAGAAAAAAAAAAACAAAACGTAATTGAGTATAAGAGCATATCAGATAGAGTAGCATAATATATTATACTATAAATTAACAGCAAGACAAGAATGAAACTAATACAAGTATATGCTCCAACAACAACACACGAACAGGAAGAAATTGATAACTTTTATGATGATGCAAAAATCTAGAAGGAAACCAACGGCTATTGACCATAGCAGAATAAGACAAAATGCTGAAAATATAGACAGACTTTAAGGGAAAACTATAAAAAACAAATAGCAAAGGAAGAGTCAGAAATTAATAAGATTAATGAAGAAATGAAAGCAAAACTCTTAGAAGTGGGAAGGAAAACGGCCAAAAAACTAAGAACAAAAGAAAATAGAGTAGCGGGACAGTTAAATTAATGGAAAGTAGACGAAAACCAATAAGCGAAAACAAAAGAAACACAGTAGAATACGTAGAACTAAACAAACTTATTAGGAGAAAAACCAGAGAGGATCTAAGAAAGCACACTGAAAATGAAATCGCGAAAGTTATTGAGAGAAATAAGGGCCTATAATGCTTACGACCAAATTTATGGAAACCACTACTCATTTCAATAAAGGATGAAACAGGACGGGAAGAGAGGAGAGAAGATAAGATATCAGAAGAAGTAGTAAGATTTTATAATGAACTATACACCTCAAATAAAGACGCTCAGGAATATATCAAGAAAACAATCACGAATGTAAACTCAGAAACATTACCAAAAATAAAAAATTATGAAATAGAAGCAGCACTATCACAATTAAAGAACAACAAAGCACCGGAAATCAACACTCAGGAATATATCAAGAAAACAATCACAAATGTAAACTCAGAAACATTACCAAAAATAAAAAATTATGAAATAGAAGCAGCACTATCACAATCAAAAAACAACAAAGCACCGGGACCAGATGGAATCCTTGCTGAAAGGTTGAAAGAAGGGAAAGAAGAAATCTTACAAACATTAAGAAATCTATTTAATCAGTGTCTATATAAAGGAGAAATACACGACGAATGGAACGAAAGTCTTACAATCCTGCTATTTAAGAAAGGCGACAGAAAGGACATAAAAAATTACAGACCCATATTATTGCTGTCGCAAACGTATAAAGTATTCATGAGGATTATCAACAACAGGATAACACACAAATTAGACTCGTATAAACTAGTAGAGCAGACAGGATTCCGAAAGGGATATAGCACCACTTACCATCTTCTAACAATTAGGACACTAATAGGGAAAGTTAACGAATACCATATAGATCTGAACTTAGCGTTCGTTGACTACGAAAAAGCATTTGACAGCGTGGAGATGTGGGCAATAGAAAAAGCTATAAAGAACTGTAGAATAGATTCCAGATACAGAATGCTAATACGTAATATATATAAGAAAGCAACAATGAGAGTACAATTGGAAGAAACTACAATACCCATACCAATTAACAGAAGAGTGCGACAGGGAGATGCTATTTTTCCTAAACTGTTTACATTAGCACTGGAAGATGTTTTCAAAACAATGGAATGGATAACCATGGGAATAAACATAAATGGAAAGAAACTAAATCACCTAAGATATGCAGACGATGTAGTAGTAATAGCATCAAATTTTAAAGAACTACAAACCATGCTAACCGAACTAGCAAATGAATCCGAACAAATAGGTTTAAAAATAAATTTTGCAAAAACAAAAACACTGACAAACACATAAGATAATAGAAACGTAATACTAAACGACACCACTATAGAAGCGGTTAATGATTATATTTATATTTGGGACAGATGATAAAAATAAATAAGGAAAACCAAACAGCGGAGGTAAAAAGAAGGATCAGATTAGCCTGGACAGGATTTGAGAAATTAAAATGGGTCCTAAAGAATAAAAAAAATACAACAATACTTAAAAACAGGAGTGTTTGACCAGTACATACTACCAATTCTCACAGACGCATGCCAAACATGGACCTTGACCAGGGCAAACATGGATAAATTAATGAAGACACAAAGAGCCATGGAGAGAGCAATGCTAGGAATAAAATTGACAGACGAAAAGCAAAACAACTGGGTAAGAAATAAAACAAAAGTCAAAGACGCAGGACAACATATAGCCAGGCTAAAATGGAGCTTCGCAGGTCATAACGCTAGACAAACGGACAATAGGTGGAATACCACGATAAAACAATGGAGACCATGGACAAGAAAGAGAGCAAGAGGACGACACCAGATGAGATGGGGAGACGATATTAAAAAGACAGGAGGAACGCACTGGAAACATAAAGCACTAAACAGAAGCGAATAGAGGAAACTGGGGGAAGCCTATATTTAGAATTGGACGAATTAAAGGGCAAAAGAAGAAGAAAGAAGTTGAATCAAATATTTCATGAAGTAAGAAAACGACATGGATACCACGTGGGAGCGCATAAAATCACGATGGTACGCTATGCCGATAATGCAGCACTAATTGCTGATAACGAAGATGATCTACAAACGCAACTTCACACCTTCAATATCACAGCAAACAAACTTAATATGAGAATATTAGTAGAAAAACTAAATGTATAGTGATCAGTAAAGAGCCGCGTAGATGCAAACTAGAAATTGACGGTAAAATGTAGAACAAGTAATGAAAGTCAATTACCTAGGAGTAGAGATCACTATTGAAAGGAATATCAGAACAGAGACCACAAGGCAAGCAACAAAAGAAGCAAGAGTAAGTTGTTGTCTCCGAGAAACCATATGAAGAAACAAATATCTGACCACAGAAAGCAAAATGCAAGTATAACAGTAAAACCAATCCTATATACAGCGAAGACAAGGACCGACACAAGAAAGCCGAAACAACAAATCAGCAATATCGAAATGAAAATATTAAGATCAATAGCGGGCATATCATTAAGAGGCAGACAAAACAACAGAAGTATAATCTAACAATGCAAATTCAAAATATTAACAGGTGGATAAAAACAAAAAAAACTGGAACGAACATGTAAATCAAATGGACCAAGATAGATTCGCGAACATCTGTAAAAACAACAAGCATGACACGCTGGAAGGCCGCCGAAAAGATGGACAAACAATGTACAGTCAACAACATTTGAAACAGGATAAGATGCAGACAAGCAGGAGTATTCCTAGTCGCATGAAGAAGAACATGAAGTAGAAAAAGAAAAATATGAACATATTCACTCGCATATAACTCGAAAATACTGACTTATTGAAAAAACTCTCTAGAACACAAGTCGCTTAGAATTAGCGAATTTATCCATTTCCCAACTTTCTTAAACGTATGGTTATTCACACATAAGAAGGGGTGATACTCATCTCCTGGGCAAAAGCACACATCGGAACACCATCACTTTTATTGGCATGTCAGCTACAGGTATGCCAAATTTCATCCCAATCCAAATACAGGTTTTTTAAAATCCGTAGCAAAAACCTTGAGCACATGGGCTATATAACATTATTTGTATATAACTGCATATATTTAACTATCATTTTAAAATATCATCCCCGTTGCATTCTTTCCAAATTAAGTCTGAAACACCGGCAACTTTAATTCAAGTTTTAAATTATCTAATCTGCCAAAACACTTTTCAAAATCGCACAAACAATAACACAACTTTCCAGATTGCATTCAACTTTTAATTCGTTTGGAATTTAAAATTTTTCAGTAATTTCTCCTATTCAAAGAAAAAGTACTAAAGCTAAAATTTCAACATCAAAGCGTGCAAACTTTGCCAAGTTTTCAATTTAGGAAAGAAAGTCTTTGAATGATGGCTGCACTAATTTTTAAACTAAAGTTTGGTACCCGGGTCTTTTTGGTCTAATGCAGAAATGCTGATTAGTAGAGTCAATATAATTTCCATGAAAGTTCGGGACCGTAGCTAGATTTACCTGCAAAGATTTTTTTGCCATTTTTATTATGAGATAGTTTAGTATGAACTTTTATATACAAACTATATTTATTATTAAGGGGGTAGACTCAAAATCTTGGTCCAATGCAATTTAAATGCGTTAATTTTTTTCGAATCATGAGAAAATTAATAACTTTAGTATTTTTGAAAACTTTAAACGCCGAATAAAATATTACATTATTACTGAGGGCCGAAAGTCCTTTAAAACTAGTTTGGGGTTTATTTAGGTTTTGGGGTGACAAAAAAGAGAAAATTTATTGTGATTTTTAATTTCAAATATCTCATTCAAAAGAAACTTTTTGTTTATTCTAAGGGACTGTCGGTCCTTGGTCATAAGCCACAATTTTACTAAAAAAATGATTTTATAAACGTTTCGACGTCCACATCGTTTCCCATTTAAAATATTTGATTACAAAAATACCTCAAGGAAATAGCTTTATAACAATATTCTGCGTTAAAATTTTTCAAAAATATTTACATATTAGTTTTCTCAGGATTTGAAAAAAAAATGTATGCAAGATTTTGCGCCTACCCCTTAGGCAATAAACAAACGTAGAAGTAATAGGCATATACCGCAATCACTATTAAACTTATTGAGAATACGTTTCTAGAAAACTCATAATCATCATCATGGCTTATTCACTCCTGTCGGTGTGTTTGCCGCACTTTTGGGCTCTCTAATTTATTTGTTGCGGAGAATCAGTCCGCTGTTGTCTTTTATTATTATAGCAGCGTGTGTGACTTGGCCCTGTCTACAATTTTCCTTCATTCTTTCCGGTCCTTACAACGCTCTTTCCAATTGTAGATTCTCAGCTTCCTTATGTCTCCTAAGACTTGACCTCTCCATCTTGTTTTGGGTCTTCCCTTGAACTGTTTGTTGTTGGTCTCCAGCCAGTTATTCGCTTTAGCGTAGAGTCTGGGTTAGCTCTTTCTGTGTGTCCTAGCCACCTGAGCCTTTGCGCCTTCACGAACTTGATTATGTCTTCACCCTGGATGACTTCTTTAATTTCTTTATTGGTTAATCTTCTAAATTCGCCTACACTTATCTTCACCGGTCCCATTATTCGTCGAATTATCTTTCTCTCTAAGATTTCTAACCTCATTTCATCTTTTTGTGTTAGGCACATCGTCTCTGCACCGTAGGTGATCACTGGCCTGATTGCAGTCTTTTAAAGTTTTAATTTTGTTGCCTTACTAATGTGTTTTTCTTTCAAGAATTTTTGATAGTTCCAGTAGGTTTTATTACCCGGTAGGATGCGTTCATTTATTTCATCCGTTCTATCGTTTCTGCCATTCACCATCACTCCCAATATTTGAAACGGTGTACTCTTTAAAATGTATATGCACCAAGCTTAATTTCTTTCTCGATGTTCGTATTCTCTCTTGAGCACTTGAGGTATTCTGTTTTGCTTTGGTTTATTACTAGCCCTCTCTTCTTTGATTCTAGAAAACTAAGCATGTAAAAATCTAAAAATTACTAGCAGCTATTTTTCAACTGGAATATCTAGTAAAACTCAATAGAAAAGGCTTGTCAGCTTGTGGGTAGTCGAAGCTTTTACTGCGTCATGGTTTTTTGTTAAGATTTAAGGAAAAAAATGACTTTTTCGTTATTTTCAAAAAAATTCGCATTCTGGATGAAAACAATCAATAAACGACATTCTTGAAAATAATTTGTTCTTTATAATGAGATTTTCAAAAAAAATATTGTTATGATCTGCTTCTTATTATTTTGATATATTATTATTTATTTGATCAATTATTTAATTAACGCAAATCATACATAAAAATTAAGAAATAATCTCAGGGTGCCTTTTAATAATATAAAAAAATTCTAAATTATCTTATGTTATACTTATCTTCTCTCGTGGTTTCAGTATCTTTTAGTTGATCCTTATCGGGATAAAATAGGAAAAGGAAATAAGTAGAAAAATCATAAATAAACACATACAAATACCTTTATTATCAAAAGCAATGCTCTGTAAATTTATTAATTAAATCCTGTGGGCATAACTGTCCAAAAGAAACTTTTACCATATAAATTAATCTAATTCAAACAAATATTTATCGCTTTGTTCTTAATAATATTAATAAAACAAGCCAAATAAACAAATTTGGTATTCGCAAATTACTTATACTTCCTATTAAATTTTTGAAATGTTGGAATCTTAAATGCATACGCTTTTACGTAAAAAAGTTTATGATAATTCTTATAACTTACTCTCTTGGACTGTACATAATCAAAGAGATATTTCTTCTCGATTTGATTTGCCTCTCGTACCACTTTTCGGCTACCCCCACTATCAAAACAAAACACTAGTACTTGCTGCTGAACTACACACGAAAACTTTTGACTGCCCCTTTTGGATGCCGGTAACACAATGAATTCCTCTTAACAAAACTATCTCAACATTCAAACATAACTTTCCCCATTCCAAATGGCCAAGCCAATCAGAAAAATTTCTCTCTCCACCTCCCTCTGTTTCAATCGAAAAACCCAGTCATTCCTTCAAACAATACTTCTACTCAAAACTAATGACTTTTCGGAAATTATCTAAATATTCCTGTCATTGAACAAACATATTTAAAATTCCAATTCTCTTTACCTCTATTTTTATAAAAACTAATAATTACATCTACCTGTGGTTGTACCTTTTCCGTAATAAACAATCGGTTTAAAATAATAATCTTAAATAACTTTCATTCACTTTTTATTTACAAAAATGTTTTTAATTCTTCATGGAAAATTTCATTAAGGAGAAACCACCTTGCGTGACAGCTAACTTCTAATAAATATTTACAAATCAATATACAGGGTGTATCAAATTTATGTGCCCGCGTTATTTTAAAAAATAAAATTTTATTCTATCTTTGATTGATAAATTGATACACAATAATATATTTAAAAACAAAAAAGTTATTACAAACGTTTTCAGTTTTTATGTATAAACATTTTCAAAGTTATTGTAAATTAAACCCGAAAGTACCCTTTTTGCAATTGTTTATATTTTATTATTAAAATATAATATCATCATCATCATGGCATCTAAACTCCTAGCGGAGTGATTTCCGCCCTCTTTTGGCTCTTCCGATTCGTTTGTCGCGGTGAATCGATCCGCATTAACATGTTGGTTTTACAATTGGTTGTGTGCCTTGGCATCTTCTACAATTTTCCTCCATTCGTTTCTGTTTTTGCTTATGGTTACCCATTCTCTGACTCCCATCTTCTTAAGGTCCTCGACTATCTGGTTCTCCCATCTAGTTTTGGGTCTTCCTCATGGTCTGCCTGATACAGGTCTCCATTTGAAAATTTTCTTGATAACAGCTTCTGAATTCTTCCTTTCTATATGTCCTATCCATCTAATATAAAAATATAATAAAATAATAAAAACAATAAAAAATTAAAATATATTTTACAATCTGACTTTTATGTATTTACTAGATAAATGTGCAAAAGATTTTATATTTATCCCAAAATTGAGAAAAAACAAGACCAATTTCAAATGGCTACACAGGTTCTTGGTCAACATTTAGAAGAGTATGTGTCCTCATTCTCTTCGTGAGGTCTCATTAACAAGGGTTAGCTCTTTTTAGAAATGTATAGTCATTTTTGCTTAATTAGAAATAATTTATGCAGAATAAAGTACCACTTTCTGCCGTATAAAGAATTAAATTATCTGCGCCGTTTTAATCTTTGCGAAAAAAAACAAATACATCTTCTAAAATGTTGTTTGCTTAAATATTAATAAAAAAAAACATGGAGCAGTAAAAATTGCTATGCCTACGAGATGGTACGCTTTTTCAGTTGACTTCTCCCGATTTTTCAAGTGCTTTTTCCGCTTCATTCCCTAGGGTAGTTCATCTATATCCACACAATTCCTCAAAAATATACATAACAAATAATATATTCTTTAAATTGTATAAACTAAAGAAAAAATGACAAGTAACTATGCTGTATGAGAGATAACAGCTTTATTCCGGTCATCTTTTAGCCATCTTTTAGGACCGTGAAGAATTATTTTTTATTTACATTTAAGTCGCACCAACCTGTGTGGTTATTAGTACCACTCGGTATTACAAATCAGAAACCCAGCGAGTTAAATTAATCAAGAAATTAAAAAAAATATACAGGGTGTCCCGGAAAATAGTGCGTTCCTTAAAGGTATAGGTAGAAGGCACCATGTAGAACAAAAAACTCTTATAACATTTTTTTCTAAATGCAACCGTTTGACCAAAAAATTAAAATGTATTTTGGTATCCAAATTTAAATCTGACAACTATGTGCGGTACGCAAATTTAAGCATAGACAGTCCCATGTAAATAGATAGAAGATGATAGTAAACAAATAGTTTTAAAGAATCCTGTTTAGTGTCAATGCCGAAAATGTTTTCGAATAGTGAGTGTATTACCTATTATGTTATTACCTATGAATGGTGTTTGTGAAAGGTTACTTGAAACATCTATTCGGTATATTAATTATTTTCAAGTAAGTACAACTTAGTTATTTCAGTTCACAAGTAAACAAATTACTGAGACATTATCTGGTGTATTTAAGTTCCACTGTAAACTATTAAAACTATGTAATTCAGTTAAAGCCCTCAGCAATACTCAGCATTCAACCCATTTAAACCTTACTAAATACATAATAGTAGTTTAGTTAAAAGATGTGTTTTTATGTTAAAAGATGTGTAATTCGTTTAAAATTATGCAATAGGTATTTCAATACATTTCAAAAGAAAATAATTTTAGTAAACAATAGGTTGGATTATTTTAAATACTGTTAATCACAATCACAAACGAGTTCTTATTATGTTATTATGCCGTAGTGCGTACGATGTTGCCAGTTTATTAAAATTTCCAAACATTAAAATACAGGTATATGGAAAAAAATGTTAACTTTTTTTTGGAAACGGTTAACTTTAGAAAAAAATGGTATAGGACTTTTTTTGTTCCAAATTGTGTATTCTCTCCATACCTTAAAGGAACGCACTATTTTCCGGGACACCCTGTATAGTAGCTATTTTAAAGTTTTCACCGGTGCCTCCAAAAACGAAGACAAAGCTGGGGCAGCAATCGACTCGTCAGATTAAACAGTGTAGCGTTTATAAAACCAGTGAAAATGTGATCTTTTAGATTTGTATAGTTTTTACAATCCCTCTCTAAGAAGTCCAAATTTTTTTTATTCAGTTTTTTTACTTAAATTCAGATTGCAAGGAATTTTCTAAAACCGTCCCTGTGTACAGTTGAAAGCTATTGCGCAATATTAACCAATTTTGAGAAGTGCTGAGATGTACAGAATTCTGATGCGTAGATTTTCTATTGGAATTTTCTAGAAGAAATGTTGAAAATCGATTTGATTGGTTTGTTTGAATTTGGTACAAAGATCGAAGCTCTTAATTGGCCCTGAAGAACGGAAGTCGGAAATTGCGTATGACAAGATCGGGGAATCTTGTCAGGAGGAAAGTAGCGTCATTCTCATTCTTACAATGGTAGTGAATCAGTAAACATCGATAGTCAGTAACCGGCTTTTTTGCGACGCAAAACGAATTTTCAAGTAAATGGGATCTATCAAAGTTCTTTTGTGTTGTTGTTAAGTAGGTGTACCATCAGTTTGATGGTGTAACAGTTCTTTTTTGATGGTAGAAGTGTAATATACGCTTTGTAAAAATACTGCGTATGTATTTGTGAAAGCCGGCATGGTACTAATATCGTGGTGATGAATTAAACCCAAGCCTCCTGTCTCCTGGATTAGAAAACCTATTTCCCGAGGTAAATAAGCAAATTTCCTTTGTTTTATGGTATTTTCATGGTACAATGGTATGGTGCAATCTGTTATTTTCCATCGACACCCTTCCCCTTCGAGTGACGTATGAACTACGTACGTGCTGTCAAGTGTCATGTCAAGTTTCAAAATGGTGAATGTTTTGAATTTTAAGGTATAGTGACTTTTAATAATTATAAAATTCTCAAACTAATAACGTTAATTTCTTTCATCAACATAAAAAATAAATCTTTTTAGAACTTAAAATACAAAAATGAAAAAGTAAATTGTTGAACAGAACAGAGAATAATTTTGCTTCCATCATTAAAAAATATTATTGTAAAGACATAATTGTGAGTTAATGTTAAAATCCTTTTGAAACCTTTTGAAATAGTTAAAATAAAAGATTTATGGAATGATATTTGACAGGTGACATAGTTAAGTTGTTATTTCCAATAATTAAGTACTACGAGGTATAGTCAGTAATTCTTTAATGTAAGCATTGTTCCCTGAATGAATATAAATTTTTGTTTTAATGCAAATGCTATAATATATGTCATAATTAGGTCAGTCAGTCAGTTATACAAGTCATAATTAAGTCAGATATCAAATCCTCAATGCAATAAATTTATTGTTTATTTTTTGGTGCACCATAACCTATGTTCAGAAAAGCAGATGTATTTTTTTTACAGGTAATCTTTTATGTAATCTGAAAGTTTTGTTTTCTAAAGGAATGATTTTTCAATAGATGCCATAACTGTATTTTGTCCTTTTTATTTACCGCTAACCTATTGGCAAAATTTTGGCCACAAACTTTAAAAGCTTTTTAGAGTCAAATTTTTACCCGGTTGTTGAGATGTTGGATCATAGAAAGTAAAACTCCTGGTAAGGCGCCCTAAGAAAATATATCCAGGATTTATATTTAACACCTCAGGATATCTGTAAGTACCCTTGTTTAAATTGGTGATAGTAGTAAATATTCCCTAATCCCTAACTTCTTAAACGAACTCACAACCTCAGCTCTCCAACCAAAACAAGAGCCGCCGTAGCAAAGTAGTTTTTAGAAATATCCCCTAGTTTTCTTCAGACCCCCTTTGTATTTAAGTATTCTCAACCTCATACCTAAACTAGAAGCAATATCTAAACTTTCCAAGCTTTTATCTTCCCCTCAATTTCTAAACTCTACAACAGCAGCTTACAAATGATGTACATTCATAGCCAACGCTCTGTGACCAAAATCTCTGATCAATAGACTACTAAAATATGAGACGATACATGGAAAAACTCCCCAAAGCTACCCAATGCAACTCTGTACAAAGTTGATAAAAACATCATAAATTTCCAAAATACAAAAATAGAAGAGAACAGTTAACCTCACTCGCCTCCTAATTGGTCATATTCATATTATGTGACACGCTTAATAGTCCATTCTTTCACGGTTTTTGCTCTAAATTTTAAAGAACCGCTTAAATTGACATGAAATTTGGCATACGTATAGCTTACATGTCAAAGAAAAAAAGTGATATTGTGCCGATGTGTGCTGTTGCCCTGGGGGTGACTTTCACCCCCGCTTGGGGGTGAAAAAATATATGTCCAAAATAAGTCCGGAAATGGGTAAACTGACTAATTTTAAGTAAATTTTGTTCTATAGAGCTTTTTCGCCAAGTCAACACTTTTCGAGTTATTTGCGAGTGAATCTATTTATTTTTCAACAAAATAACCACATTTTTAGACGGTTTTTCGCAAATAACTCAAAAAGTAAGTATTTTGTCGAAAAAAAAGTTTTTAGCAAAAATATAGCTTATAAAAAAGTAAAAAAAAAATGGTGGACGCGTTAGGTCACTGGATCTCGTAGAAGCAGAGTTATAGCCAATGAAAAATAGATTCATATTCACCAAATTTCAAATAGAATATTTCGACGTGAAATATCCAAAAAATTAAGCACTTTTTGGGGAAAACCTATTATAACTTTTTTAAAGTGCTTAAAAAAGCTTTATTTCTGTTTTTACAAAAAGCTTCTAGCATTAAATTTAAGCAAGTTAAGCTCAAAATAAATTTGGTCCCTTTTGTTTTTGCAAAAAAAATCGGGAATACCACCCCCTAATTAGCAACTTAAATGAAATTAATCGTTACCGCTCCACAAATTATTTTACTTATGTTGTGTTTATATGATCTGTAAGTTTCATCGATTCAAAGTGCTTATTTTTTTAAAAATTTAGTTTCAAATTAAAATTTTTAAAAATTTTAATTTTGAAAAATATGCTTTTTTCAAAATAACTTAAAAATTGTTAGAGATACCAAAAATCTCGAAAAACAAAAAAAAGTGAGATTTGCTCTTCTGAATATCATGTATTTTTTTGTTTTACTGTTAGACAAAAATTGATTAAGATTTGGTGTTTCTAAATTTGCATACATTCGTTATGAGTGACTCGTTCAACCCCTTTTTACTTCAGCCCTTTCAATAATAAGGACTTTGAACCGATGAAACTTACAGATCATATAAACGATTAACGTAACGATTAAGTTCATTTAAGATACTAATTAGGGGGTGATTTTCTCGATTTTTTTACCAAAACCAAAAGGGATTAACTTTATTTTGAGCGTAACTTGTTTAATTTTGATGCTAGGATTTTTTTTTATAAAACAAAAATGAATATTTTTTTAAACACTTTAAATAAGTTGAAATGAGTTTTCCCCGAAATGTGCTTCATTTTTGGTTATTTCACGTTAAAGTATTCCATTTGGAATTTGACCAATATGAACCTATTTTTCATTAGCTATAACTCTGCTTCTACTAGGTGTAGAGACGTGATATATACACCATTTTTTAAAAAATTTTATAGGCTATATTTTTATTAAGAATATTTTTTCGACAAAATACTTACTATTTGAATTATTTGCGAAAAACCGTCTAAAAGCGTAGTTATTTTGTTGAACATATTCAGTGCCAAATAACTCGAAAAGTATTGTCTTACTGAAAAAACTCTATAGAACAAAAGTTAATTAAAATTAGCCATTTTATCAATTTCTTTACTTTCTTTGGACGAATATTTTTTCACCCCCAAGAGGGGGTGAAAACCACCCCCAGGGCAAAAGCACATATCGACACAATATCACTTTTTTTCTTTGACTTGTTAGCTATGTGTATGCCAAATTTAATGTCAATCCAAGCGGTTCTTTAAAATTTAGAGATTTTGCAATATTTTACCGTTAAAGAACGGACTATAAAAGGGTCTTAAGTGTAAAATATTCTTTATTACAGTGACCCAAGAAATAAGTGCCAAGTGAAAGAAACATCCAAAAACAAACTCGACACATTCGAAAGGAAAGTACTGAGGAGAATAATAGGACCTGTGAGGGAAAACGGAATTTTCAGAAGTCTATACAACAACGAACTTTTTCAACTTTTTAAGAAAGCACCCCTGTCAGACTTCATTAGAATACAAAGATTACAATGGGCTGGACATGCGAAAATAATGGGAGAGGATAGGCTACCAAAAAGAGCACTTAATGCTAGAATGCAGGGAAAGTGAAAGTGACCGGTTGGAAAGCCAACAAAGCGCTGGGAAGACACAGTAAACAGCGACGCACAAGCCTTTTTAGGAGTCCGTGTATGAAAAAAAGCAGCCACAGACAAGCAAGGATGGAGGCAAAAAATAAAGGAGGCCAAGGCTCAATTTGAGCTGTAGCGCCATAGAAGAAGAAGAAGTATGAAGTGCAATGCAAAATGTATAACATACCACCAACAGTGACATAAAAAATATTTCAGCTTTCTTTAAAAACTGCAACCTTTTACCAGAAATCTAGTACTTTATCCATAAATACTAGTGACCCTGCGTGGATGGTGCGTCATGTAAGAAAAAAAAAATATAAAATTTACAATTATTACATTTTGTCCAAAAACAGTATACATCCCACTATTAAATGTTAAATCGATGTCATTGGATTCATTTATGTTTCTATATATTCTATATATTCTATTTCTATACATTCAAATTACAATAAATTAAAATTATACTTAAATTAACCATAAATTTACAAAATTAATAGGAGACTAAACACATTCCCTTAACACGTTGACGGACAGTGCGTTAAATGTATAAGCAAGTGTTGTGACACTATTTTGTATTTTGCAAAGTAGATTAGGGAAATTTTTTGTAAACATATGAACGACGACCATCAACATCGTGGCACATTTGTGCATCTGTAGATATAGTGTGACATTTTTTGTCACAAATCGTTATTTTAAAAATGACGTCTATAGACGTTGTGTCACATTGCATCAAATGCAGTCAAATTCTTAATCTCACCCAACATATTGAAGATGGTTTTGAACGGAAGGAAATAACAGGAGTAGCGTTCATAGACCTAACTGCCGCCTATGATACAGTAACCATCAACGGCTACTCGCAAAACTCTACGAAACTACAAAGGATTTCCGACTAACAAGGTTAGTGAAATGTCTCCTCCAGAATAGACGCTTCTACGTAACGCTCCAGTCCAAGAACAGTCGGTGGAGGGACCAAAAAAATGGGCTACCACAGGGAAGTGTCCTCGCGCCGATTCTATACAACATATACACCAACGACCAACCCATACACCAACAAACAAGGCAATTTATTTACGCTGATGATACAGCGGTGGCAGCTCAGGGAAGAACCTTCAATGAAGTCGAAGTGAAACTGACAGATGCCCTGGGAGACTTAGCTCTATACTATGATAAAAACCATCTGAAACCCAATCCCACAAAAACCCAGGTATGTGCTTTCCACCTGAGAAACAAGCATACCCGAAGGTCGCTGGAGGTGGAATGGCGTGGTCAGATGCTGGAACACAACAAGACGCCAAAATACCTTGGCGTCCGTCTGGATAGAACTCTGTCTTACCGATACCACTGTCAAGATGTCAAGAAGAAAGTAAGTGCCAGAAATAATATCATCCGCAAGCTAACTAATACAAAATGGGGAGCACAACCACACACTCTCCGCACTTCTGCCTTGGAATTATGTTTTTCGGCCGCGGAGTTTGGAGCACCAGTATGGGCAAACTCTGCTCACGCAAAGAACGTCGACGTGGCTCTAAATGAAACGGTCCGTATAATATCGGGTTGCCTGAAACCGACACCTATCGAAGAGGTATACCCCATTGCTGGAATTGCTCCACCACCAATCAGGAGGAAGGTCACGTCAGAGGTAGAACGGAAAAAGCAGGAGACGGACCGAAGACACCCCTTATATGACCACCAAACTCAGCCAAGCAGACTAGATCTCGGAAAAGCTTCCTGAAAACATCAAGATCCATCCCCGAAATGCCAGAGACGCGCCGAATACACCTATGGCAAGCGTCAACTACCGCGACACATTTTCCTCCCTCGGAGGAAATGGCTGCTGGACACAATTTACCGTATCCGACTTGGAAAGCGCTAAACAGACTAAGAACCGGCGTTTCACGTTGTGCTAGTAACCTGAAAAAATGGGGATACCAGGAGGACGATACTTGCGACTGTGGCGCGGTTCAGACCAGCCGGCATCTACTATCATGCACAGAGATGAGAGAGACCTGCACAGAACAAGGCTTAATTATAGCAAATGACCGGGCCATCTATGTGGCCAACCATTGGAAATACAGAATTTAAAGTTGTTGGTGTTCCGGACACGGAAAGTAAGTAAGTACATTACATCAATGGGAATTAGACCTGTATAGATGTTCTGTCTGTCAACGTGTTAAAGGGAAATTCCACATAAGCAATCTGGATTTACCAAAGGTAGAGGTACTCGAGAACACCTGTTGAATAAGACAGATATTCGAAAAATCTAGGGAATTCAATATTCCCCTGTACATAAAAATATATACTTTATAGATTATCGTAGTGTTCAACAGGGTCAAGTGGAGACACTTTTGGTGAATACCAATAGAAGTAGGCGTACCACAACATCATATTAAGCTTATAACTGAACTATACGAACACACTACTGGATAAATTAAAGTAGTTGACACACTTTCAAACGAATTTCATCAAAAACGGAGTGTCAGATAAGGATGTATACTATCTCCACAATTATTTAATATATATGGTGAAACCTCTATACTCTGGGTCTAGAGTTGGAGAAAAAAATGACGAAATATGGGGAAGATAGGAGAGAAGAGATTTAAGACAAAGATGACGAGTGGCTTAGCTCAGAAGGAAAAGTCAAAAGGGCAGAGAGACACTAAATCTCAAGTGAGTATTCGGGCTAGCTTCAATACACCGAATATTGGCTTTAGAGATATAAAAGAAAAGATTTGATAATGAAATGATAGTAACTAGGAAGAAAATGAGACCTGTTGATATAAAAACTTAATACAACTAGGTAAGACCACTGGAGAGAGATCGAGATAAAAGGGGCGATAAAGAGAGAAGAAAATGGGCGCCAACTCGGACAGCTCAACTTCTGGGGGCACAATATTTGAAAGCTCACTCTACTTAACTGTAGCGAAAAAGAAAAAACTAAGTTTTGGGTCCAGAATTTGAACAGATCGAGATTTTTTGAAGTAACGAACGACAGGAACTAAATGACACTGGTTACAACCACCTGAAACACAAAAATACTAAATACTAACCTTGTCTTGTTATTTTATATACTATTGATACAGACTGAAATAAAACATCTACCTTTCTTATAACAAATATATTAACAATAAATATATTATATATGCTAACAATTTACATATAACTCTAGAAACACAATAACAGTGGTAGTGGGTGGTGTAACGGTCAAACAGGACCAAAAAGCTACTAACATGCAATTAACCACTACACACTGCGCTAAGTAAAGCTATTAATCACAAAATCAAAATCGAAAATCCGTTAGAATAGCACAAAGTCCTTACAACTAAAAGTTAGTAATATTCCCTAAATTGAACTAGCCTAGAGTGAAATACACACGACAAGAACGCTACGGTTACCAAAAATTAAGTATTTCACCTAGCAAAAATACTAATAATTATATAATGAGTTATATAAATGAGTTGGTCAGTGACTCTTTATATCATATTTATACAAACAAACCTACCAGATATATTCCCTATTTAAAATCCGTGACAAAATTTTACCCCCGATTCCCTATCAAATTATAAGCTACAATTATTTATAATTATTACTAAAAAAGACCTGATTTTATTTATTTAAACAAACTACTAATTATATTGAACCAAAAAAAAAACAACAACCTAAAACCCTATCTATCACGAAAATATGTACTCATTGTAGTTTACTTCCTCGTATGCATACGAAAAGTTCACACAGTAGCAAATATATAGTAATCAAAAGTAAATAAAAAGGTAAACAAACTTATCTTACCACAACGCCTATTAAAAAAATGTTGAAGTCCTTAGGAAAGTCCTTTTGGCACGGCAAAAACTAGTTGGCTGCTGTGGTGAGTAAGTCCTACTGGAAAAATGGTAAGGTCCTACAGGTAATGGTATCTCCAAAAAGAAGCATCAACCTTTAGGGGTAACCCGAATTGCTAACAATCTGGTACTAGTACATAATTAACGTGATAGAGTCACGTTACGTGACTAAGTAACTAAGTGGCTAAGTGACGGAATTGGAAAAATAGCAGTACGCCGGCAGTATTATTCTCCTATGTGGAGAAGTCCCTAGATATATCGACTGTTTGAAATGGTATTGGCTGATTATTTAATAGTCTTTGTTTTATTCCCATCTCATATTTTTCTCCAAATCCGCCACTTTACAATGAGAATAACCTCACTCGCGGCGTCTGCCTTTAGAGCCGTTTCCTGACCAACTGCTGTTCAATGGACGAAATCGATTTCGTGTCGATCCGATAAAGTTCATACGCGATTGCTTCGCTGCGAAAGTAGGCACCTGGTCGATTCCATAGGAGTCTCCAAAGAATTTTCTAGAGGGGTATTTTTAATGAAATTTTAATGGGATTTATTTAGTTAATAGCGTAACCGCTACAATGGGGAGCATATTATAAAAAGGGCATGCCAACAGATGGTCATATACCATATAAATAAACAACCTACGTTTCGCTGATGACACAACCCTTCTTCAAGCAGAGTTGGTTGATCTGATACGACTGGTCGAAAACAAGTGTCAAATATTTGGTCTGCAATTAAACATATCAAAGACAAAAATCATGATAGTGGATGGACTACATAACAATCATTCACACCTAACCTTAATTTGTTTTAGGTTGTGAGCTCATACTTATACCTGGGATCATTGATCACAAACACAGGGTCATTAGAGGAAGAAATAAAACGTAGATGTGATCTAGCAAAAGTTGTCGCAGCAAAAATGACCACAATATGGAAGGACTGTCAAGTTCCAAAAGCGTTAAAAATGAACTGCTTAATATTCGCAATGCTGACCCACGGATTTCAATCGTGGATGCTGCTGAGATAATCAGAAAGAAGAAAGATATACGCCACTGAAATGTTCTGTTGGAGACGAATGCTACGAATTCCTTGAACTGACCGTATTACAAATAATTCAAATTTAAGAAGCAAACAGTTAGCCAATGACTCTCCAGTAATGTTCTTTTCCAACAATTAAAACACTTTGGACATGTTATGAGAGCAAACACAGAAAACATGGAAAGACTCATTATACAAGGAAAGGTGGAAGGCTGAAGATCACGAGGAAGATCCCCAACAAGTTGGATAGATCAAATTACAGGAATATGCAAAACACCTACGCATGAGTTAAAAGAAATGACCAGAGTCAGAGATCTTTGGAGACGGAAAATACACATCACACTCCCTCCGGGGGATGAGGATTGAAGAGAGAAGTGTAAACAAACAACATAAAATGCAGACCAGTTGCTTTAATTTTCCAATGTTCTGTATTAAAGTCGCGTTTACACGATGGCAATTGGCGAGACAATTGTCAGAAGACAACTGACTGGCATGAAATTATTGTCTTCGTGTAAACACTTCAGTCCAATTGCCTTGCCAACTGCCCTCACAATTGGCCCAAAATTCAGTTGTCTTCGGGAGTAGACTGAGGACAATGAGCTGCGCCCAGTGAGCCCCCCACCACTCGAAATCTCAATTGTCGCGACAATTGGCGCCGTGTGAACGGTGTAGGCCAGTAGTGCTGTCTTGTTTTTTGCCAGTTCCCTCTAGATGACGAGCAGTCGGCCATGTTTTAGCTGTCTACTGCCATGGCAATAGTTGGTCCCATGTAAATATCTTCTCTTTCAACTGGACTGGCCTCCGACAATCCGCAACCACGTGCCAATTGCCATCGTGTAAACGCGACTTAAACGACAACAAACTCTTCTTTAGTGACCAGCTTTTGATTTCTCGAGAATGGCCGCCATTGGCCGGTTTTACAATAGCTATATTTCCGGGCTCATTTCAGTTTGATTATTATACGCTTCCACATTTTATTGTATATAGAATTCCCAAGATAATATTATATAAATATAATTTACATGCAGCCCTATTATACACATATACACTGTTCTTTGTTCTTTAAAATAATTACAAATTTAAATTAGATTAAATTGCATCTCCTAAATAAACATGTTGTTAACAAATCCAAAAAATCTCAATTGATAAAACAAATTCGTAACGGTTAGAACAAGCGGCAATTGTTTCCAACTTTTTATTGTTCCGGCTATCGACGTACATAAAACCAATTGTTCCGCGGTTGCTCCCTTGTTCATTTGTTTAATGCCAACATCATGAGGGTGGTGAGGTTGTTTTTATATTTGAAAATCTACAGTAAACTTGTAACGGAAACCGGAAATTGCTGTTTTTCCTGTTTTTCTCTGTTTACATATGAAAATGAGAGTAATGTTGGGTGTTTTTACAGGAAGTGAATACATCAGGAGTATCCGATGAATACAGATTAATATGACTGGGCTGTTAATGACCATCAACGATCTTGATTACAATTTTATTTTGTAATAAAAAAGGTAATTTTTTCATTTATTATACACCTGGCAGCAAACTAGCTAAATTAAATAAAACAGGAGATATATTAGCCCTAACATTAATATTTCAAAAAACTGCTACAGAAATGAGTCAGTTTAAGGTGTAGAATGATATAACGTACTTTTTCTTCTTCGTCTTCGTCTAAAGTAATTATGTTTGTTTACTGGCGGATTGATACCTCTATGCAAGGTTCTCACTTTAGTCCAGTCGGGTTAGACGAATAACATGCCTAACCTTGCATTAGGAGCTGCCCCAAATTTTATTTTTTTAATCTTTAAGGGGGGTCAATAGTAGTGTAAATTTAAAATCTCGACTGAATTCCGCCGTTGCGTTAGCCGCCATCTTGATTTTAAACGAGAACCGTTTTTGCTCAATGTCTCCGACATTTTCAACGTTTCGACAAAAAGTATAAGAACCAAAATTGTTGAAAATATGATTTTCTATAATTTGTATTATTACAATTTTTTCGTGCGGTCGAGCATAATTAATAGTTAGAGCCAAATTTTTGAATTATCTCGTTTATTATTAGTTTTACGACAAAAATGTTTCTATACAAAATGATCTCTTTGAGATTTTTTTGCTAAAATTAATTTTTAGGGTAGTACGTATGCGGTAATGACGTGAGCGTTAGAGTTGATTGATTTTATAGCAATTGTTTTTGTTCAATATCTACGCCATTTTCAACTAAAATTGTTCCAGGTATGATTTCCTACAATTTCTTTTTAACAATTTTTTTCATGCGGTTGATATTTTCTGAATTAAGTGGAAAACTAGTGTAAAAGTGGTGGGGGGAGCATTATTGAATTAAATCTTGTTTTCGAGCTGCTCCAAATTTTATAATTATATTCATTAGGGGAGATCAATAATAGTGGAAATTTAAAATCTCGACTGAATTGCGCGGTTGCATTAGCCGCCATATTAATTTTAAAGGAGAACCGTTGTTGCTTAATATCTCTGCCATTTTCAACTTTTCGACAAAACGGTTGAAATTAAAATTGTTGGAAATGCAATTTCCTACAATTTCTTTTGCCTGATTTTTTTATGTGATCTAAATTCTCCGAGTTAAGGGGGAAAAGAGTGGGAGCTGAGGGAAAGCATAATAATTATTGAATTATCTCATTTATTATTAAGTTTACGACATAATAATTGTACATAATTAAAAATAAAGAAAATTATATTTTATACAATTTTTGAAACTTTTATTGAAACACCAACCAAACTTAGTACATGAAAGACATAAATAATAACATAATAATATGCATTAAGTTCACTTAATTTTATTAACTAGCGGGTTTTATTGGTTGAATTTGTCTGTCAATATTTTAAGTTTCATGTCAACTAAAAAATTTTAATATTTCAATTTTTTTTTTAATTTTGGACCCTGTTGGGGAACATTTCCCCATTCCCCATCTCGTAGACCCGCCACTGGTTCTCTCGAAAAATTGTAATACATCGTAATTGCAACAATTTCAGTCCTTGCACTTTTTGTCGAAAAGTTGAAAATGGCGGAGATATTGAACAAAAACCATCGCTATAAAATCAATCAGGTCTTACGCTCGCACCTTTACCGCATACGTACTATTGTCCTTTTCATGATCATTTTTCAGTGCGTAACAAATGATAGGAAAACGTGATAATACACATTTATGACATTTATTCTAACATGACATTTTAGTTAAATCTGACAGTTGTCACATTTTATTTTCAATTTGGAATAAGAACAAATCAAATGTGTTTCTTGCATTTATAAAATGGTATTTTCTTTAATTTGTATAGGCTTATAAATTATACAGATTATATTTGTAATATTATTATCTAATAAAAAAAATTATTTTTTTAATATGGCGCCATCTATCGACAACTAGAATAACTAGAATAAAAATGTCACCGACGAAATGTAATCACCGACGTGCCTTTTTTTCTGTCGCATAAAATTTAATGCGTTAGAAAGAAATCAAAAACTGTGACGCACTCAAAGATGATCATGAGAAATACTGTATCTTAAATATTGATTTTATAAAAAAAAATAATGGACATCAAAATTGTACAAAATTTAATTCTCTTCATTTTTGTATGGGTACATATTTGCTCTAAAACTAATACTAACCGAGATAATTCAATATATTAATAACTATGCTATAACTGTCACTATTTTCCCCCCATAACTCGGAAAATATCGACCACACGAAAAAAATTATATTAAACTAAATTATAGAAAATTGCATTTTCAACAATTTCAGTTTCCACAGTTTTTGTAAAAAAGTTGAAAATGGCGGAGATATTGAACAAAAACGGTTCTCGTTTAAAATCAAGATGGCGGCTAACGCAACGATGGAATTTAGTCGACATTTTAAACTTGTACTACTATTGACCCCCCCTAAAGATTAGAAAAATAAAATTTGGGGCAGTTTGTAATGCAAGGTTAAATGCTATCCCGACTAGGCTACTTCGTTTTTAGGGCAGTCGTCCGATATTTCTTCTGCCGGTTGGTCAGTTATCTGTTGCTATTTTCACGATACGGGTCTCTCCCATTTTGACTATGCGGCTATTTCATTCTTTTTTCTATTTAGTGTCGAGTCGTTTATATACTGTGTTATTTTTCTTCGGTATTCACTGCACGGCTGTTTCGATCTCTCAGCGTATTTCCTGTAGTTCTTCTCGGTACTCTCGTATCTGTCATTTCCAGCAGTCCTTGTCTTGTGGTCGTGCTGGATCTTATTTCTGATGCATATGACATATGCAACGAAGACTATTGTAACTCACTTTTGGTTAAACTGAGATAATCGCGTTTGAAATTTTTTCACAAAAAGATCGCTCTAAGAAATGATCTTTGTAAGATCTTTGTAAGAAATCTTTGTAAGAAATACGCCTTACAACCTGAAATTTCTGGTATATTATATGTAAAGGGTTTTAAAAGGTTTCACCGTTTAAACATAACAAAAAACACATTTTTTTGCTAAATTTTGAAGACTTACTATAGTTTTCGTCGAAGCAATTAAGGAAAAAAACATACTTACTCTATACTTAGTAACAGTAAATGACGTTATCTTTGGAAGAAATACGTCTCACAAATTTAAATTTCTGTTATATATACAGTGCTAGTCAAAAGTCCGTACCCCCCCTCGTAACTTTTGAACGGTTATACCTATAGTAGTGAAATTTGGAGGGAGGAAATAAACGGACGTAGGCGTCTTACCTAGTCATGACAGGTGACGTAATAGTGACAGATGACAATACAGAGCCACTGTGACCAATAATTTTAAATGGGACATTATGGCAAGTGATACCTCGTTTGAAAGGTATTCAAAATACCTATTCAGTCATACTAATTTTTTGGGGTTTAAGTTGATTTGGATTTTGGTGAATAAATTAAATAAATATATTATTGTAGTTTCGCATTTAATTATTAAAAATTCAAATGTCCGCCTATGGTTTTTTTTGTCAAAAAAGTTAACGTTTTTCAATTCTGTAGCAGTTTTTACGTCAACGTTAACCTTTTTGATAAGGAACCATAGGTGAAACTTTGAATTTTTATTAATTAAATGCGAAACTACAATTTTATATTTATTTCATTTATTCATCAAAATGAGCTTAAAGTCAAACAAAATTAGTACAGCTGAATAGTTATTTTGAATACCTTTCAAACGAGGTATCACTTGCCATAAGGTCCCATTTAAAATTATTGGTCACAGTGGCTCTGTAACGTCATCTGTCACTATTACGTCACCTGTCATGACTAGTTAAGAAGCATACGTCCGTTTATTTTCTCACTCCAAATTTCACTATTAGAGGTATAACCGTTCAAAAGATACGAGGGGGGTACGGACTTTTGACTAGCACTGTATAAAGGGTTTTAAGGGATTTCACAGATCAAACATAACAAAAAATAGAGTTTTTGCTAAATTTTGTAGACTTACTATAGTTTTCGTCGAAACAGTTAACGAAAAAATACTTATTCGAGACTAGACTTACTAGTTTATTACTAGTAACAGATTTATTGAAGCAAAGCAGTAATATTTAAAAAATTATAATAAAACACATTTCTATAGTTAATCGGAATAACTAAAATTAGAATCTAACTGGAGAAAACTATAGTAAGTCAAACAGTTTGACTCAAACTTGCAATACCTTCCGCTGTTTCTTGCAACGAAGACTACAGTAACTCAACTTACTATGGTTTTCGCCTGCAGGAGTGTGGGTCAGTAAACTTACTATACACATGCAAATGCTTTACTGGTTGCCTTAAAATTCATACCTGATTTACCATACTTTTCTACCAAATAAAGCTTAAAAAGGATAATAATACCATAATAGTAAGTCAAATGTAACGTTTTTTGAGTTACTATAGTCTTCGTTGCATGGGTCGATGTGATTATCGGCTCTAGACTGGCTTCACACATTTTTTACTTCGTTTGGGTGCTAATATTTCGGTTTCGCCATATAGTGTTATTAAGACATCCTAAAATCTTGACAATCGAAATTCAAACAAATTCGACAATTGACAATTTGATAATCAAAAATTGTCGAATTATTGCGCTGGATCTCCATTCTTCCCTTTCTATATGTATGTTTCTGTCTCTATTTGTATCCTTGTCTATATATTTTAGTTCTAATATTTTCTTTACCTCCGTTTTTGGACCTCTTATAAAGCGCCATATTTTCTTTAAGACCAAAATATCATACTCCATTTCTTTTGGAAAACATTCCCAGTGATCATTTTTTTAATCTTCTGACATCTGCACGTGGTATTACTTAATGTCGTATAATTATCATATGTCTCTTTTATTTTTTTTATTATTGTCTTTGCATTTTCCTTCACTTTTGTAGAAGGAACTATTAAAAATATAATATATCTCTGATGTTTGGTGAAAAAGGGCTTAAGTCAGAATTTAGCAAAAAAATTTTTTGATGCTTCTGGACCAAAAAATCAGCTCTTTTTATTGGTACAAACGGTTTAAGTCTATGAAGGTCCCAAAAATGATTGTTCAAAATGGTATGGCAATAAGACTTAAGTCAATTTACGTCTCTTGTACCATATATTGGAGAATAACTGCTATGATCTAGAAGGCATATGTCTTGACATAAGCCTTGCTGATCTTAATTTATTTTCGGTCGTTTGATCAATAGGTAAATATTTTTATAAAAATATTGTGTATACACCGAAAAATAAAAGTTTTGGCTACTAATAAATAATAATATTGACATTAGTTATATTTTTATGACTTATTAAATAGTTGTCTATTTTCTAGCACAGCACTTTTTTATTTTAGTTGTATAGGCAAAATAAGGCAAAGTAAGTAGACCATGACATAACTAAGTAAAATCTCCAGTGGCGGAACGCTGCGTGGGGGACAAATGTTGTAATGCGTCACAAAAAAATAATACAAACTGCGATTTTGACCCCTTAAAACTACCTTCATCGTCAACTCTGGTTTCCGTCCCTGGAGATTTTGCTTATCTACGCCATGATCTACCTACTTTCAAATTTTGGTTCACTATCTCGAACGAACGTCATCTGACGAACGTCACAAAAAATTTCTTATAATTTTTATATTCACCCCTGCCCCCACCCTTTGTCGGCCACGCAGCGTTCCGCCCCTGGAGATTTTACTTAGTTACGTCATGACCTACTTGTTCCCAAATTTTGGTGCACTATCTCGATCAGGAGCTTCACAAAAAAATAATAAAAACCGCGAATTTGACCCCTTATAACTACCCTCTTCCCCCACTCTGGTTTCCCCCTCTGAAGATTTTACTTAGTTATGTCATGGTCTACTTATTCCCAAATTTTGGTTCACTGTCTCGATCACGAACGTCACAAAAAATCCCTTATAATTTTTATATTCACCCCTGCCCCCACCCCTTTGTCGGCCACGCAGCTTTCCGACCCTGGACATTTTACTTAGTTAAGTAATAACCTACTTATTCCCAAATTTTGGTGCACTATCTCGATCAGGAGCGTCACAAAAAAAATAATAAAGACCGCGACTTTGACCCCTTATAACTACTCTCGTCCCCCACTCTGGTTTCCGCCTCTGAAGATTTTACTTAGTTATGTCATGGTCTGCTTATTCCCAAATTTTGGTGCACTATCTCAATCACGAACGTCACGAAAAACCCCTTATAATTTTTATAATCACCCCTACCCCCACCCCTTTGTCGGCCACGCAGCTTTCCGCCCCCGGAGATTTTACTTAGTTACGTCATGACCTACTTATTCCAAAATTTTGGTGCACTATCTCGATCATGAGCATCACAAATGAATAATAAAAACCGCGACTTTGACCCCTTATAACTACCCTCGTGCCCCACTCTGTTTCCGCTCGTTGGGGAAAGTCATGTACACAACTAATTCTACATGTCCCCGTATAGTTTTTCCATATTACTTATCACGCACAAAATCTGCTTCTATCTCTCCGACATCACTTTCAATGGTAGATACACAAATATATAGATATAGAAAAGTTGCGGTCAGTAGGTCTTAAGTCAGTAAATAGTAAGATCTATATGTCTTAAGTGCATTTAAAATATTAAAAATCTACGAAAATCGTCTTCTTGCTATAATTATCATTTTATTATGGTACATTGAATGGTACTATTGTACTAAATTGGTTAGAGGTAACATGTGCGATTTATAACAATTTTTGAAACATTCAAGTATTCCCCCTGTAAACTTTGATTTTATGACTTAAGCCCTTTTCCCAAACGTCAGAGATATAAAAAAGGAAAGAATGTGTGAATTTATAAAAAAAAAGAATGTGTGTGTGTACTTTGTACGCACGTAAGAAGCTATTCTTCTATTATAATATAATTTCAACGAAGTAAATATACTTAACAGGTTATTTTTATTTTATTTAAATATTAAACTAACTTTCTTATCCACCACTTTCAAAAATTTTTTATTAAAACAACCAAAAATTAAAAAAAAATATAAATCGTCCAGGATTGGAAACCGCGACCGGTGCGACTTTCCAATCACTGACCCAACGCTCTACCAACTACGCCACCGAGCTTCTTTAAATGACACGTAAGTTTCGGATATAATTACACAACACGGTGACAAATAGACATATAAAAATGTTATACCTACATATTATTTTATTATCTTACTACTAGCCCAGTAAATGAACGGGAAATGCGGCGATACCGTGTAATTTTCAGGGGCAACTCCGAATTGCATGAAAATTTGGATTTAGGTTCTACTTACCCTCCACTTCAAAGTTGAAACTGTGTTGTGGGTTGCTTTTACTTGGGGGGTGACATTCACCCCTTCTCGGGGGTGAAAAAACATACGTCCAAGATAAGACCGGCAATGGATAAATTGACTGATTTTAAGCAATTTTTGTTCTACAGAGTTTTTTACGTAAGTCAATACTTTTCGAGTTAATTGCCATTGAAAATGTTGATTTTTCGACAAAAAAACTACGTTTTCAGACGGTTTTTCGCAAATAACTCAAAAAGTAGATATTTTATCAAAAAAAATATTCTTAGTAAAAGTGTAGCTTATAAAATACAAAAAAAATGGTGTATAAGTAAAGTCAATCAATCAAGAAAAACAAAGTTGTAGCTCATGAAAAATACGTTCTTATTCGTCTAATTCCAAATCGAATATTTCAAGGTGAAATCACCGAAAAATTAAGCACTTTTCGGGAAAAACCCATTCAAACTTTTTTAAAGTGTTTATAAAAAGCTTTATTTTAATTGCTAATAAAAGTTTTTAGCATTAAAAATAAGCGAGTTACGCTCAAAATAAAGTTGGCCCTCTTTTTTTTGTAAAAAATCATGAAAATCTCCCCGTGTTTAGCTCCCCAAATGAAATTAATCGCTACCGCTTTACAAACAATTTAATTACCTACCTATTTTTTATACGATCTGTTTGTCTCACCGGTTTATACTGTTTATTTTTGAAAGGGTTATAGTTGAAAAAGCTTGAATGGGTCACTAATCACGAGTGTATGCAAATTTTGAACAGCCATATCTTAACCAATTTTTGTCTTACTGAGAAACAAAATCAAACTAGCATATTTATAATAGCAAAACCTATATTTTTTACTGTTTCAGATTTTTTTATCACTAATACTTTTTAAGTTATTTTGAAAAAAGAAAATTTTTCAAAAATTTTTAGAAAATTTTTTTTACTATAAAAACAAATTTTTTAAAAATAAGCACATCAAACCAATCAAACTTACAGATCATATAAACAATACACATACAGTTAAAATAAATGGTAAAGCGGTAACGATTAAATTCATTTAGGGTGCTAAATAGAGGGAGGTTTTCACGATTTTTTTTACCAAAAAAAGTGGCCAACTTTTCTTTTCAGTGTAACTCGTTTATTTTTGGTGCTGGAAACTTTTGTAAAAAACAAATAGTAAGCTTTTTTTAGATACTTTAAAAATGTTAATAAGGTTTTCCCGAAAAGTGCTTCCTTCTTAGGTGATTTCGCGTTGAATTATTCGATTTGGAGTTAGACGAATAAGAACGTATTTTTCATGAGCTACAACTTTGCTTCTACTCAATTTGTAGACTTTACTGGTACACCATATTTTTCGTTTTTTTGTAAGCTACACATTTGTTAAAAATATTTTTTTCGATAAAATATGTACTTTTTAAGTTTTTTGCGCAAAACTGTCTGAAAACGTAGTTTTTTTGTCGAAAAATCAACATTTTAAATCGCGAATAACTCGAAAAGTATTGACTTACGTAAAAAACTTTATAGAACAAAAGGTGCTTAAAATCAGTCAATTTATCCAATTCCGGTCTTATCTTGAACGTATGTTTTTTCACCCCCGAGAAGGGGTGACTGTCACCCCCCAAGTAAAAGCAACCAACGGCACAATTTCAACTTTGAAGTGGAGGGTAAGTAGAACCTAAATCCAAATTTTCATGCAATTCGGAGTTGCCCCTGGAAATTACTCTCCAAAACGGTCATTTATTGGGCTATACAAAGAAAGACAAATCCAAAAATTATAATAAATATTACATTTACTAAAAACACTACTATATTCTTTTAATTACTTATTTGCGCTGATACAGATACATACATACACATACCTATCTTGAAAGATTAGCAACGAACTATTACTGTCTGTGTGCGCATGCGCGGAGATTTATAAAATTTTACTCTCAATCGCATCGCGCCTAAAGAAGAATAACTTCAAAAATTAAAAAAAATTATAACTATGTAAAGAACATGAAATTATAATATAATGATTGCACACGTCTTTTTGCACACCAAAAGCACAATGCTTTTGGTGCTTTATCTCCTCTGTTAGGATTTTGTCCACCCCAGGTGATTTTCTATATTTCGTAAGGTCTATATAAATCCTCTGACAAAGGCTTTCGATCGCATCCAAATCGGAGTCGTCTTACACTTATTGTGTAGAAGAAATATACCAATCAGTATTATACAAAGCACCGAAAACATCTATCCAGGTTCGACTACTTACATAATCAAATACAGGCAAGGATAAATGGAAAACTAACACAGTTTCTAACAGTACAAAGCGGAGTCAGACAAGGTGACTCGTTAAGTCCACTGCTCTTTAATATAATAATGGACGAAATAATAGAAGCAGTACGTAAAGGTCATGGGTACAGAATGGGGAACAAAGAAATCCAAATATTATGTTATGCAGACGAACCGCATTATTCGCCGAGACAGAAGCCCATCTCCAAGGACTAACACACATCTTCAATACAACAACCAAGAAATACAATAAGATAATATCAGCAGAAAAAACCAAGTGTATGACAACATCTAAATACCCACTACGATGTAAAATCGAAATTCATGGGAAAATAATAAAGCAGGAATCAAGGTTTAGATATCTGGGAATAGATATAACCAGTCAAGGAGATGTTGAAGAGGAAGTACGACAACATAGCTTAAAAGCAAATAAAGCGGCGGGGTCTCTTAATGACACAATCTGGAAGAACAAACACCTAAGACAGCCATTCTCAACCTGTGGGGCGCGCCCCCCTAGGGGGCGCGCTTTTAGTAATGGGGGGGGGGGGCGTGAGCATTATTCTGCTGACAAAATAAAAAATAACAGACACATGAACACTGAATAGGAGTTATAATCATAAAGAGCAGTCAATACTAAAAAGTAAGATTTTACTGTTTTTTGTCAAAATTATTGAACGAGGGGGGCCGCGTTGGAAATAATTATGAAAGATTGGGTCGCAAAGGGTAAAAGGTTGAGAAACGCTAACCTAAGACAAGACAACAACAAGAATCTATAAAGCAGCAATTAGACCTATATTGACATACACGGCGGAGACAAGACCTGACACATCTAAAACGAGATGACTACTAGAAACATCAGACATGAAAATACTGCGACGAATATCAGGGACAAGTCTGTTGGATAGGAAGAGAAGCGAAAACATAAGAAGATCATGCAATGTAGAAGACATTAACGGATCGGTGAAAAAACGGAAACAGGAGTGGAACGAACACATTAGTAGAATGGCAGAGGATAGGATAGTACGAATAGCACGAGATAAGTCACCAAATGGACCGAGACGTATTGGCAGACCAAGAAAAAGCTGGTGCGATAATTCAAACAATTTAGGAGGCTAATATTGAAGAAGAAATAGGCTTTAACACGGGAGCAGTCGTGCCGTGAGAAAAAATCTCACATTTTATCATTTTCCGTGATAACTTGATGAAACATTTTTAAACATTGCTTTCCATTCGTAAGTGCCTCGATAAAGATCATAGTAATGCATAGAAATTGTTTTCAATTTTTTTTTTAATTTTTTTTGTTGAATTTATGGCTTTGGTGCTAACTGATTAGCTTTAAAATTGTTAGAAACAGATATTTTTACCATAACAAGTAAATAAAGATACCTATTATAAAATAGAAATTTGATTTAAAATCGTATTTAAATCTATATTGTGAGATTTTTTCTCTAGGAGCGACTAATTACGTTATAGTGCGAGTGCGGCCGATATGTGCTACAATTGCACATTTAATGATACAAGCATATAATTTGGACCACATATACTACACATATAAAGGTTCAAATTTAGATATGAGGCTATCTCAGATTTTACCTTTTACAAAAATGGCGGGGATTCAAAATGGCGACTATACATATGTGACTAATAGCACGATAACTTTTGAACGAGACTTCAGATTTCAACCAAATTTGGTATATAGGTTCTTTTTTTGATTTACAAGATGGATGTGGTGAACCAGAAGAATCGGTTTACCACAAGTTGTGTTTTTACTGGTTGTTTATGTAAAAAATATGTTTTTTTTTTTCAATTTTTTCCCTCTGTATATATTAATTTTTCAAAAAGGTAATACCGCATTGAATAGAGCATAAAATTATTTTGTAGAAAATATTTTTAAAATTTTAGTTATTTTAATTACCATTTAATAAATGCATAATGTATCTTCACATGTACCTATGTGTGACAGATTCGTACAAATATTATAAGAATTATTGTGAATTCAATCGCAGAAGCATATAATTTGGACCACATATACTACACACATCAAGGTTCAAATTTAGATAAAAGGCCATCTCACAGTTTACTTTTTACAAAAATGGTGGGCATTCAAAATGGCGACTATACATATGTGACTAATAGCACGATAACTTTTGAACGAAAAGTCCGATTTCAACCAAATTTGGTATATAGATTCTTCTTTTTATGTGCAAGACCAAAGTCTTGAACCGGAAGAATCGATTTACCAGAAGTTGTGTTTTTCCTGATTTTTATGTAAAAACATGTTGTTTTTCTAATAATTCTTTCACCCTGTATATATTAATTTTTCAAAAAATTAATACCGGCGTTGAAAAGAGCGTAAAAATATTTTTAGGCAATATTTTAAACTCTTTAGTTACGTTAATTACCAATTAATAAATGCATAATATATCTTCACATGTACCTATAAACCTATGTGCGGCAGATTCGTGCAAATAATATAAGAATTATTGTGCATTTAATGGTTATATCATATAATTTGGACCACTCACACTACACATACAAAGATTTTATGTTTTACAAAAATGGCGGGCATTCAAAATGAATCTGACGCACACAGGTACATCTGAAGACACGTTGTGCATTTATTAAATTGTAATTAACATAACTACAAAGTTCAAAATCTCTCGTAAAAATTATGTTTACACTCTTTTCAATGGCGGTATTAACTTTTTGAAAAATTAATATATACAGGGTGAAAGAATTGAAAAAACAACAGATTTTTACATAAAAAAAAACAGTAAAAACACAACTTCTGGTGAACCGATTCTTCCGGTTCAAAACCTCGACCTTATTCATCCATAAAACAACCTTGATGACAAATTTGGCTGAAATCGGACTTTTCGTTCAAAAGCTATCGTGCTATTACTCACATATGTATAGCCGCCATTTTGAATACTCGCCATTTTTGTAAGAGGCAAAATCTGAGATAGCCTCATATCTGAATTTGAACTTTTGTATGTGTAGTATATGTGGTCCAAATTATATACTTCTACCGTTTAATTCACAATAATTCTTATATTTGCACGAATCTGCCACACAAAGGTACATGTGAAGATACGTTATGCATTTATTAAATGGTAATTAACATAACTAAAAGGTTCAAAATATTTTCTAAAACATATTCTTACGCTCTTTTCAATGGTGGTATTACCATTATGAAAAATTAATATATACAGGGTAAAAAAATTGAAAATAAATTATTTACATAATATAAAACAGTTTTACATGAAAAACCAGGAAAAACACAACTTCTGGTAAACCGATTCTTCCAGTTCACGACATAGACCTTGTAAATCACAAAAAGAACCTATGTGCCGCACACATCTTATGGACATCGCACACATCTTATGGAAAATATAATGTCACTCAAATTCAATAAAACTTACATGAATAGATTCGTTTCAATGTAACGGTCACTTATTATCTTTGCGCCAACTATGAATTTTCAGTAATAAGAGCAGGAATTGATATAAATTATTCTGAAATCAAATGGGTAGGTACATAAGTTAGAGAGAGAAAAAATATTTTAAGATGTCCAAATTATCGGGACTTCATAAATCTTTTAAGATTATTAAGCCTCTTACCTTGTAAATCCTAAATGACAACGCACTTCCAGTGACGCACCGTAAAACAAGGGTATTTAACGCACTAATGAGAATTTAACAGAATTTTATTTAATTAACACTATTGAATTACGACTTAAATTGCATTCTACTGTGTTTTAACATTATCGATCAATTAAAAGAAAATTAGGCAAATCGTTTGCTTTAGAAAGAATCAAAAGTTTTTGTCACTAGTCAACTTTATCTGGTAATTATTGTAAACTAGTAATTATTATAAAGGGTCGTTACGTTCCGCCAAATGGTTAGTTTTTGTCGAACTGTTCTTCTGCTATTAACTATTTTAATTAGTGAAAATGCAGTGTTATATTTGTGATGTTCGAGTTCGTGCTAGAGGTTTTCGTCGAGTTGAGAACTTAGATAATCTTCCACCAAGATTTCAGGAGATTGCATTGGATCGCCGCATGAACAACGATCTACCGGAAGCCAATTTTGATATTGGGATTGTGATTCACATAAACTGCTACAGATACATCATTGAAGAAATTGAACAAGGTAATGATGATAATGTGAATGCTTGTAGATTCAAGTGTGTATTACAAAGAAATAATTTATGTTTTGTATGTGATAGAGCTAGAAATCTTGAACGTTTGTCATTAGAAGCTAGAGTAGATATCTACATGAAACGAGAGATTTTTGTAGGAAAGGGTGCTTTATGTTGCAGTGATCACATAAATGATGACAGTATGTTAGATCATAATAAAATAGAGAATTTGCGTGGTAATATGCGTAATGTTAACTTAAGTCCGAAAGAAGTTTCAGAGTGGTTTCAAGCGTTATGTCTGACAGCAATTGAAAATATTACTAATCGTTTCGAGACAGACACGGGTATTCAAGAGGACGACTTCAAAGCATTGACAAACTTAAGCAAAAATAATTTTCAAGATCTTTATACTTATTGCGATGAGGTCGTAGTGTATGATAGAACTAGAGTTATTACTAAAAAGGATTTAATTACATTTCTTATGAAATTAAAATACAATTTAAGTGACGATTTATTTAAAATTGTGTGCTTATATTCTAGCAGATACAACGTTAGTCTGACAATAACTGCAATACGTACAAGTCTTTGTCAACGATTTGTTAGACAAAATCTGGGTTTAAAAGAAATTGGTCCTCGGACTATTGGATAGTTGAAGCTCGGAATGGACATTTAAAAAGTATTTTTAAATTGTTTTGTGGATTAATACCGGTCCATCATGTGCCTAATATTAGGCACATGATGGACCGGTATGGATAATGGACCATTATTGGATATTAGGCACATGATGGACCATTATGTTTTTAAAAATTGGGTGCAGTTTAACTAATAAATATTTTCCACCTATTCAAATGCAAGGTGCAACTGCAGAATTGGCAGAAACAATGCAGGAATTGGCTGCATATGAAAATGTCGTAAAAGCTCGTGTTGAAGTTGACCGTTTGGACTTACAACGTATTCAAGACGATGCATGGGTGAATTTAGATGAACTTATTTTACCAGAATTTCCCATTTTGTCGTTACAACAGATTAGAGATTTGACTATTGGAATCTACCAAGTAAAACTTGCACCCAGTTACATTCAAGATAAATTACAGAGAGAAAACATTGAACATTTTACATTTCAAGCACTTTTAGAAGAACAGGGTCTTCTTAGAGCTCGTATTTACTCTAGATTTCGTCAGGCGACTAAACATCAATTATGGATAGCTTTTCAACCACTCCATCTAGAAAATGACGGTGACAATATACCAATCGACGGCTACTACTGCACTTGCAAAACTGGTGCACGAACTGTTGGATGCTGTGCCGTATTATGGTATCTAGGGTATGCAAGGCATGACGCAAATGTAAGGTATCCATCAACACAGTTATTACTAGAGACTGGAAAATATGCACTAAAAAATGTCTAAAATATGCATGCAATATGCATTTTAAAACAAGCTGAATATGCACAATTAACATGCAAATATGCATTTATATATGCACTTATTTTTATATGAATAATTTTATGGTTTACGTTAAATACATAAATAAATAAAAAATAATAAAAATAAATAAATAGGTTTGAATTTAAACCAAATTGTATTATTATTTCTTAATATATTTTTTTAACTTCAGGTTTTGTGACAAATAAAACGGCAAAATATTTTATTTTGACCACAAGATAAATAAGAGTACAATAAAATAAATGTACATATTTTTATTGTTACAATATTGATTCATATTTTCTAAACTAATATTATAAAAAGAGTACAATAAAACAAATTTACATATTTTTATTGTTACAATAAATAATCATATATTGATTCATATTTTCTAAACTAATATTATGTCTTCTATCTGTTAATATTTGTTTATAGGCAGAAAAAGATCTCTCAACGTCACAAGATGTAATTGGGGCATATTTAAACTTTGCTATTAGAGACGGATCCATATTAATATTTTCATCGAAGTTTCCAAAATTGATTATATTATTTATTGAACGCAATAAAGTGAAACCCTCATTTTTGTTTAAAACGTCATCAAGTTTATCTTTAATTTTTACTCCAATTTCCCCATTCAGATTTGTTATTTTCTGTTTAACCGAATCAACAATAGACATACTATTGTGAAGACATAAATTTTGAGCCTCTAATTTTGTAATTGAACTTTCAATGATATCGAAATTCGATTTTATATACAACAATTGATTTTTAATAGACTTTTCTTTAAAAATATTTTGACAGTTATCAATAGCGGTACAAGTCGGATCAAAACTTGAAATAACGCTTTTGATGTCGTCGTAGTGTTCAGATAAAAATATAGCACTTTTAAGCCAAGTTCCCCATCTGGTTAATACTGGTTCTGGTGGTAAAGGAATATCGGGAAGCATCTCCCTATATACCTGTACACGTAGTGGTGCTTTCAGAAATACTTTTTTTACATTATTTATTAAGGTGTTTACATTGGGAAATTCAATTCTAACTTTCTCTGCAACTCTGTTTAGGCCGTGCGCCAAACATGTACAGTGAATTAAATTAGGGAAAAAGATTTTAAGATTGGATGCAGCTTTCATCATATATGAGGCGGCATCACTAAGCATTAATAATATTTTTTCAAATGGTACTTGATCAGGTAAAAAAAAATTTGTTAGGGATTCGTTAACAAATCTAGCTATTGTAGCATAGTTTGTTTTTTCCAAACATTTTACACTAATTAAGTATGAGTTTTTAAAATCGCCAGAGTCGTTAAGAACTCCAACAATTAGATTCGCAATTTGTCGACCCTTTGTATCCGTTGTTTCGTCGACGGAAATCCAAAGATATTCGGCTTTTAACTGATTTTTAATACTCGTCATCACATCTTTGTAACATGCACTGACATATTTTTTCCGAAGAGTTGAAGAACTTGGTATTTGAGCTGGTTTATCTTTAATCTTGCAATAAGTTTTTAAAAAGTTTTGACACGATTTATGTTCTAACTTGTGCAGAGGGATATTGCAGTTCAAAAAAAAATGGCATAAATCCTTTGCAAAGGTTTCTTGCCCAACTGACGTATTCTGAATCTGCAAACTGTTCTGTAGAATCTGCTGGCGAGGTTTATTATCATTTTTTGATAGCTTAGTTTGGTGAAGTGAAGTTTTTATGTGTTGAACTACTTGGAATTTCTTTTGACATGGAATCTGGAATATAATGATAATGATGTTTTAGATGTTTTCGTAAATAGATACCTACATTAAAATGATCAAACTTTTTAAACCTCCCCCAATTTTTTTTATTTCTCAAAGTGAAATTGAAATCGTCAAACAATAAAGTACAGTCAGTGTACCGTAGTATACAGGGTGGGCCACTCTCAACACCTCGCTCTGTATAAGCCAAACCGTTGCGAACTTTAAAAAACAGTTTTTGAAGAAATGGGACGGTTTGTCATTTTAGAATAGACAGACACATAGATGTGCAAAGAAGTTTGATAAGTTTAAAAATCTATTGAAGTGGAGAACTTACCTTTTTATCACAAATGGTGCAAAACATACTTTCACTGTCGATAACTTTTAGATGATTGTTACTTCCAATCCAACTTCTGAGAAGACTTGATTTTTCCCTTGCTACTTTAGGCATTTTCACAATAATAATAAAATGATTTTTTTACACAGTATAGTCAATAACTTGCAATCACAAAAGTTGAATAATCGGCGATTGATTTAAGACTAACCATTCATAAAATAAAATAATCTATCCTACCCTTAAAATGCTTAAAATTTCGTTTTGGTTGGTTTTCCCAGAATAATTCATAGTTGGCCGACACCAGCAGAAAGTACAGGTAATATTTGTAATGTTATTCAAAATATAATCGGTATTTACTTAGGTAATTTGTAAATTCTGAGAAGTCTATAAATCTTAAATATCCGGATAATGATACCTGCAGCTATAAATAACGCCCATTATGTTTATGGGTACAACAACAAAGGAGCTTAACAGCAAAATATTTACTTTCACATTTTATTTTAATGGATGTTGATGTTACTAATATATACCTTATTTTTAAATGGGGTAGAGTAAATTCCCATCAAAATATGCATTTATATGCTCTTAAATCTCCAAATATGCAAGGCATATGCATTTATGAAAAACATGAGAAATATGCAGCATATATATGCATATGCATTTTGCATATAATCCAGTCTTTAGTTATTACATTCTGTCTTAGACGCTCCTAATAGAGACGTGCATTTGAATCAGTAATTGTTGACTTTTTGAATACCACAACTTGGTTTTTAATTTTTTTATATATATTTTTAATAATTAATGACAACATGGATTAGGCCTAATGGGGAAACCATGCCAAAAAAAAACGCGCCTTGCATTTTACCTCAATGGTGGTGGGGAAATGAATGCATTATTTAATCGAAATTAGTTACAGATTTTATGTATACTTACCATACATAAATAATAAAAAATGATTAGTATTGCACAACATTTACACAGACGAACCACTCACTAATGAATGCATTATTTAATCGAAATTAGTAACAGATTTTTTGTATACTTACCATACATAAATAATAAAAAATTGATTAGTATTCCACAACATTTAAAAAGGCGAACCACTCACCATTGATAATTTTTAACGAACGCCTATGTAATAATTAAATATTTGGTGAGAAGTAGGAAAGTATAAATAGTTTCACTAATCCGCTTTTAGGACCCGCTGGGTTTAAGCTGCTTTGAATAGCACCCTGAGTAATAGTAATTGTAACTGACATTTTTATGAACTCCCAAAATATGATTTTGATAAACTTTAATTGCAATTTGCGCCGTAATTAATCATAATTAAGAATTGGCCCAATGATAAGATTTGACAGTTAATTTAAAACGAATCTATTCGTATAAATTTTATTGAATTTGAGTGACATTATATTTTCCATAAGATGTGTGCGATGTGCGATGGTTGAAATCGGACTTTTCATCCAAAAGATATCGTGCTATTAGTCACATATGTATAGTCGCATATTTTGAATGTCCGCCATTTTTGTAAAAGGCAAAATCTGAGATGGCCTCATATCTAAATTTGAACCTTTATATGTGCAGTATATGTGGCCCAGTTTATATGCTTATATCATTAAATGTGCAATTCTTATAAATATTTGCACGAATCTGCCGCACTATTACAGAAGTGAGCGCGACTGCTCCCGGGTTAAAACTTACATACACGAAGGAAGAAGAAGAAGAAGACATACGGTCTATGCCATTTTTGAGCTCTTCGATGGTAAATTAGTTTAGAAAAAAAAGTTAATTCCTGTTCTTTCATTCCTATAATCTTTGGTGCCTTGCAACGATGGTTCGCTTTGCCATTCAGATTTCTAGTCATTTGACATGGCTCTTTCATCTTTGTGGGATCACCGTTAAGCTTTAAATCATATTTCAAGCTTGTTTACTGCTATGCGTCATACTCAACTTACTGAATATCTCGCTCCAGCGTTTTTGTCTTAATTTGCTCAGTATTTGCTGCAATCTCTCCGCCATCTCTGCCGTAATTTTGCGAAATGGGTCTTTACCATATTTTTTGGTGAACTTTGTTATTGCGTCTTTTGGTTAGTCGTTCAGACCAGATATAGTCCTGTATCTGTATAGTATCTGTAAAAATATTAGTACATTTGGACGTTGAGAGGTGACTCAAATTTTTTTGCAGAAATTGCTTGAAAATAACTCAAATAATATTATTTGAGTTATCTTCCCTCTCAAAAAGGTCCGGAACATTGTTTAAATAATTAAAATGTCAAAAAATGAAGGAAAAATTCGATTTTTTTCTTGGTTTTTTGATTATAACTTAAAAAATATTCATTTCCGAGAAAAGTTTCACTGACATAAAAGTTGCGTAATTAAATTTCCTATAACATAGAATTGGTTAAAAATTTAAAAAATAGTCACCCTTGTTGCAAAATAGCAATAATTGCGAAAAAAAAAACATAAAAAACAAGTATTCGAACTTTACGTTTTTAAACCATTTATGCTACACTTAGGACGTTCGTGCTTTACCCAGAAAAACCTTATGATACATTAAAACAATACTGTAAATTTCATTAAGATCGGTTTAATAGATTTTGCAAAATAAATTTTGTAATCGAGCTTTCGCAAAAAAAATTCATTTTTTTAAAATGTTACAGGACTGAAAATAAAGCAAGTTGAAATTTTTTTTGCGTATAGAAGTGTACTGTAGCTTTAATTTGCAATTATATTTGCAAAATTAAAATCGATTAACTACCACCGCGTCAGGAATTTTTTTAAATAAACATTAATTATTGGTGCTACGCGCAGGACAGCTGATAGTTTGCTCTGATTGGGCATTCCAATGACCTTTGATAAATATTGATACATTTAATTTTTATTACATTTCGATATAAATAAATAAATTTGTTTTTTGCAAAATAAAAACACATACTCTATCTTTTGAGATAACACTTTTTGTAGCAAAAATTTTCTTTGTTCATATATTCTAACTTAGAGAATAAAAGTTTATTATTTTTAGACATATGCAATTGTTTAAACAATATTTCACAAACAATAATAAAATTAGTTTGATTTTTGTGGAATTACAATATTAAAATACAACAAAATATAGAGTAAGAAAATAATATACTAGATAAAGATTGGAAGAAATTTTGGTGGAAATCAACTTGTGTGAATCGAAAACCGCTGTCCTGCGCGTAGCACCAAAAATTAATGTTTATTTAAAAAATTTCCTGACGCCGTGATAATTAATCGATTTTAATTTTGATATGTACCTGTCATTGTAAATGATAGGTACAGTACACCTCTATAAGCAAAAAAAAATTCAACCTGCTATCTGCCTTATTTTGAGTCCTGTGACATTTTGAAAAAATGAATTTTTTTTGCGAAAGCTGGATTGCAAAACTTATTTTGCAAAATCTATTAAACCGATCTTAATGCAATTTACAGTGTTATTTTAGTGTATCATAAAGTTTTTCTGGGTAAAATATGAATGTCCTAAGTCTAGCATAAACGATTGAAAATCGTAAAGTTCGAATACTTGTTTTTGTATGGTTTTTTTCGCAATTATAGCTATTTTGCAACAAGGGTGACTTTTTTTAAATTTTTAACCAATTCTATGTTGTAGGAAATTTAATTACGCAACTTTTATGTTGGTACAACTTTTCTCAGTAATGAATAGTTTTAAAGTTATAATCAAAAAACCAATAAAAAAAATCGAATTTTTCCTTCATATTTTGACATTTTGATTATTTAAACAATGTTCCGGACCATTTTGAGCGGGAGGATAACTCGAATAATATTATTTAAGTTATTTTCAAGCAATTTCTGCAAAAAGATTTGAGTCACCTCTCAACGTCCATCTCAAAACAGATGCGCCCTGGACTAATATGTAATGTTGTTGATATCCTCTGAGTATGTGATTATAAGAGGTTTTTTCACAAGTTTGATGAACACATCATAATTATTGGAGATCGGGACTATGGTTTTCACTTGTGTTTCCAATTCATTGGTATACTTTTTCCAGTTCCCTTTTTTTTTAAATAAACCTTCATCTGAAAGGCATTTGTAGCTTTAATAGCGGTGTATACGGTTATTCCCATTTGCGGAAGTTAAGTTTTTGAAAGCCCTATCAATGCACTGATGTATGTAAAATCTGTTAATTCTGATGTTTTTCTGACATTACCGTAATTATAAAGAAACATTTAATACATAATCCTAATTAAATTATTTAACATGTTAAAAAAAAAGCCGTTAAATATTTCGAGTAATAACCTAACTAATGGATGTACAGTGATATGAATATTAAGGCAATCTCAAAAAGCTTTTTTGCGAAACCTCCAGTCTGAGGCCCGTAGCCTCAGAGATGGATGAATGGTAAAAGGGTTTCAGAAAATAAAGCATTTTCAAGTGGGTGAGTTCGTGCGAAAGCGGACGTGATCCTTGGCCCACTTTATTTGCATTAATAAAGCTACAATTTATTTCGGTACTTTTATATATTGTTATTTTGAACCTAATTTGGTTAAATTATTCTTAGCGCAGTAGACATTAATAGATAAAAAAATAAAGTTTTGTTATAATATTTAATAGTTATTTATGTATTAAGAGCGAAAAGTGATACATTAGTGCTTGTAAATAATAGTTACCGCTCGAAGCGAAGCGGAGCGCCGTAATTACTAGAAAGCAATTATGTCATTTTATACTTGTAATACATACAACATTTTTCTACAATCACTTAATAAAATAAAACTGTTTTTAAATCATTAATTTTATTGTAACTATTTAAAATATCATCAACTTTATTATAACTAATTGAACAAAAAATATTAACAGTAATTCACTTTTCCATCTATCCATCCAATGGCACTACAGCCCAAATCGAGCCTTGGCCTCCTTCAATAAGCTTCTCCAATCATTTCGATTTACCGCTGTTCTTTTCCATGAACGCGTTCCCAGGAATTCACTTTTAGTATGGTCTAACTAGACCTAAACCCAGACATCCAAAGTATAAGTTATCCTTCAACACCAAATTGTTCTATATTATGATCGACATATTGTTGTCAAAAGTTACACCATTTTGAGCATCGGGTTTGGGAGCAGGTGGGGGAGAAGTCGGCAAATTATTAGTTTTTTAGTTTTTCGTCCATAATTCTAAAACTATGCGGTTTAGAGTGAACAGTGTTATATACAAAAATGTTCTACATTAAATTTTCAACAAAAAATGTTATATGCATAATCCTCCTAAAACTAACGGTTACAAAGTTACGGAGGTAGTGGGCATTATGTGGACCATATAGAACAATTTGGTGTTGGAGGAAAACTTTCACTTTGGATGTCTGGGTTATGCCTTTTTTTGGATCAATTGTATCATACTATTAGTAATTCAATATATCACTGTTTATATGTATATCACTATCACTATTTTCCATAATTTTCGTTAAGTGTATTTAAATTGAACGCCCACATCGTAAAACTATTATTTCAATTTTAAGAAAACTTTTATATCTGTCAGTTTGAATGTTCAATTTTTTTGTATTGTATGGTTCTATGGTTGCTACGGTCGACGCTTGTTTATCAAACTTTAACGCGCTAAAGCGATAAAGTAAGTGACTGTTTTCAGTAAACGTCAACTTTTCGTTGCCATTGACAAACAAAAAAGTCTTCTTTACCAAGTGATTGTAGAAAAAAAAGTTTCGTGAAAACAAAAACGTATCTCTGAGACTTAAGGTCAATTATACAAGAAATGTAACTATTTCAGTACATGATGTAATTTCTATTAAAATTTTCGGATTAACTAGGTTGATTTTTAAGTGATTGGTGAGAAGTTTTCTCACATATCCAAAATTTAAAAAAATATATATTTTAAACATTTTTTTATTAAGAGCAAACAGTAGCGATCAACAGGTAGCAACAAACGCGTTTCAAGATTGCGGCTCTAATTTTGAATATTTTGTCGAGATAATAGGCACACATCGTGGTAATATAATAAAGAATGGCGGTAGAGAGCCCAATTTCAGAAATATGTTAGTATGTGGAAATTACTCTATAATTAAATAAAATATTGAAAAAAGGAGTCTGTACCGCCATTAAGAAAGAAAAAAAAATACACTTTTTTCAAATAACCTTTTTTATCCCGTACCTAGATTTTGTGTCACATTGGAACTACTAAAAATCGATTTTTTTATAACATTAATTCGAACGCCACTGACTTGGCAACATTTCGCGCCTATGTGTATAAAAATTATTTTTTTTATAGTATAAACGTCACTGTCAGTGTCGAATTACCGACGCACTGTTGCCTCAATTTTGAAAGTTCGCAGAACTTTCGCAATCTTGGACCGCGTTTGTTGCTACCTGTTGATCGCTACTGTGTGCTCTTAAGAGCATAGGCGCAAATATTTTACGCAGCTATCCCTACTTTGCTTCCTTTACACGGCAAATTACGTGTAGTAAAATTATTACTGCTATGGAAACTGTAGATGTAAACATTAGTCGTTGACAATGACATTGTCATTAGCATTATAGAGATTTTCGTTCAGTTTTTGAATGTCCTTGGATAACCGTTACTTGTGTAATCGCTTAAAATTACGCGATTATTTTTTCACTAAGTATGTATTCAGGGATTATAATAATTTATACTATACAATAAAAACTAATACTTGATCGAGAAAAGAGGAAAAATGATGAAGTGATTTTTTTAATAATATATTTTTACTATGGAACGCTTATACCTATGACTTTTGAACAATTTTAACAACAAAATACTTGGATCACAGAATATATCCTGGTGTATTCTTTGCTTGGATTTTCGATAAATAATAAATTCCTGAAGCCGTGTCAAATATTTAAAATTGTCACTGTCTTTTCAGCAGACATGTTCGACTGAGTGCGTTGTATGACAAAGACAGCGAATGTTCAATTTGGAAGATATCACCACGGACATGGTGTTAATTTTTTTCGAATCCTGAAAAATATATAAATATTTTTGGAAAAATTAAACGCAGAATGAAAGATTACGTCATTACCAAGGGGCGAAAGTCCCTTAGAATAAACAAAAATTTTGTTTGAAATGATATATTTGAAACTAAAAATCCCACTCAATTTTCTCTTCTTTTTCGCCCCTGTAGTTTAATAAAATAAACATTAAAGAAGTTCTCTACGACTTTCGATCCTCGGTAATAACGTAATATTTCATTCTGTGTTTAAATTTTTCAAGAATACTTTTTAATTTTCTCAAAATTTGAAAAAATCAATGCATTTGAATAGCATTAGTGAAAATTTTTGTAGCCATCCCCTTTACTAATAAAAAGGACGATACAAAAAATAAATCCCCACATTTGGGAAAGATTATTGCCTACAAAAAGGGCAGCAAGAATCGGTGTGAAAATTACAGAGGAATAGGGAACTTGCATAAATTTTTAAATATTAAAATAATATTAAAAAACATAAGGTAACATGATCAAAACGCTTGCATGCGAAAAAAACAAATATTTTTAACCCGTACGCTTATTACGACGCTTTGAAAATTCTATAAAATTCAAATATCTCAGGAGGCTCTTGAGCGTCCTTCTATTGGTCTGACGTCACGAACCAGTCAACCGGGCTAGCAGTCGAAACCAACGCGGTTAGGTTATTACGGCTATTGTTTATTACATTTTAATCGTATTTAAATGAAAATTACCAGCTATTATTTGTATTCTTGCATAGTTCTACAATCAGTTTATTTAGTTTCAAAGTGAAATTTATAAATTTATAAATTTTTAGAAATTACTAATGTGTTTAAAACCTATAAGGGTGGTTCGCCAAAATTAGCGGCATATTGTGTAACTCGCTTTTTTCTTAAGTCTTTTACATACTGTGTTTCAAATTATGTTGCCAAAGTTAAGTTATACAATAGATGAATGTACGCCACTTAACAACAATTAAAAAAAAAGTATTTTACAAGCATTTTATGCAATTTTAATGTCATAATATCAACTCCGAGGCTGTAACCCACCTTGTTTTTTGATCTGTTTTATAGTATTACACACTGAAAAGTTACAAAAGTGCAGATTATTTTATCAATAATTAATTAAAAACCCAATGTAATTTAAAACTGTCAAATTAATAACTTTCATTTTTAAAATTAAACCACAAAAATCTACTACTAAAAACTGTAACCAACTTTGTGCATCAACACCGAGGCTTAATGAAAATATATGAAAATTTAGGCCAAACTTCACTATACTGTATGGCAGGCAGCTTGACAAGAGAGGAACGCTTCAGTCTAACCCAAATTGTGGAAGAAAGTGGACGAACATGATATCGTTAAGCGATAGAAAATTTTTCAAGGTGTCTTAAGCTAAGCGTATGTTTTTATACATTCAACACCGAAGCCTTCGTAAAAACTTAATTTTGCTAATTTTTTTAATACGTTTTTCTTTTAAGTATGCGCTATAATAAAGTTTTTTTTGACACCCCATGAATAAAGCAGAATTATTTTTAATATTTGTAGAAAGTAGAATTAAAAATGTATGAAATCATCAACACCGAAGCCATCAACTCCGAAGCCCAGTCGTGCCACGGAGTTGACGAACGTGCCTCGGAGTTGTTGAAAGTGTGGGAGTGGTCATTCTTAAACTAAAAAAATACAATTTAAATTTAGTCTGATATAGGAAAAGGGTTACCGGGTACGCTCTTAAGATGTTTCGGTCGGTTTGGTAATATTCTCTTTTTTTGTAGAAAATGGCTCGTATACACTGGAGTACGACGGAAAAATGAAGGCGAGAACCCCCAAAATCGCTAAATAAAAATTTTATGAAAGAAAGTAATATTTTATGCATCTATGCTTACTTCTGTCAGAACATATCATGTTGGGTAGTCTTCTCTAATGTTGATAAAAGAGACATCTGTCTATGTATGCACATTATGTGAAAACATGGAGCTCATGTGTGGAAGCGGATAACAAATCATTATGTTGCGCAAAAAGACAGAAGAATGTATAGAAAGGAAATGCCAAGATTGTGTTCAAAAGCAGATTACATTTTTGAAGTTTAACAGAGAAGACACGGCTACTTATTGGAAAGTTTTGTCCACACGAATACCGGTCTAAATCAACTCCGACGCAATTAATATTTTACCTATTTTTCATGTTTTTCTGTAGTAGTTTATATCAAAATGGAAGTGTGTTGTATAGTTTTATTACATACCAATTTTTATTTAATTGTTACGATCATAAATATCAATTAACAGAGAATTACGTCAACACCGTGAACATTTAGTCAACTCCGAAGGCACATTTCTGTTTTTCGGAAAATATTTAAAAATGATATCTGCTGGTATCATGGGTAAGTTGACTAGGTCATTTTATAAAAAATATTTAAAAATGAACTAATTCTAAAGCATGTTTTAAATTAAATTTCTCTACCTCGAAATTGCCGTCTATTTTGGCGAATCACCCATAAGTACTATTACTCACGAGGGTTTTTCAAAAGAAAGCGATTATGTTATTTACTTTAATTGAAAATTCCTAGGTATTACCTATTTATATAATATATTGTAAGTAGTTCCACAATAAGCTTAGTTTCAAACTAAAATTGATAAAGTTGAGTGCTACTTTGTAAAGAGTTTAAAGCGCATAATAAATATGACGGACGAGGGGTTTTCAAAAGGTCAATCTGACAATTTACCTACCGTTGGTGTCTTTATGGTGGCAAATTTTATAAAAAGTAGTGAAAGCTATTCTTAGTATTGCACTTTTTGTATTTAGGCCATGTTAATTACTTTTTAACAGAATTTGATGGTCTTTCAATTTCAATTTCTAAGCAATCGATAATACAAAATACTTTTCTATAACGAGCTCGAAATGCTACGGGTAAGTTTAATTTAACTGAACTCACGTGGGGATTAAAAATACAAGATCTTAAATATTTATAGTATTTTTACTACAAAAGCGATATTACGTAGGTCAAAATTTTTGACATAAGAGAACTGTCAAAACATTAGAATGTGACTTTTCATTATTGCCATGTTTATAATAAACATGGCAATAATGAAAAGTCACATTCTAGCGTTTTGACAGTTCTCTTACGTCAAAAATTTTGACCTACGTAATATCGCTTTTGTAGTAAAAATACTATACTAAGTAATGGAACAGATTTTCCAAATATTCTCGAAGCATTGCTTTCGCTTATGCCGAAATCATCTCCAAGAGACATAAATGTTTGTCATGTACTTATTTTTTAAGAGTTAAAAATAGATGCATTGTTTGTGTCTTACAATATTTTTCCATTAATTGAAACGTATAAAATGCATATTCTGGTAGCCCCTTATACAATCTAGGTCTGTATTGTAACTTCATCTCTGTACACTTCAGAAACAAACTTTTAAATTGTTTTGCTTCCTCTTCTTTCGCATCTTCATCACAAAATAAATAATCACGTTCATTGTACCAACAGTCTTCACTACCACTATATTCACTATTATCTTCAAATACAGAACTTCTTGATTCACTTTTTGTATCTTCAAATAATATTTGCAAGTCTTTTATAGGTGAAGTTCCTGCATCCTTATTATGTATTTTCAATGGCGACAACCCGTCTGTAACACTCCTTTGAAATTTACACTGAATATCTTTACTTCTGATTTTGATGTGAGTCTGTGTTGCATTATTTAGTTTTGAGGTAAAGCTGATTGGTTTAATTCAGGTAATGATTATACTAATTTTGTAAAATTAGGATCACACTGTCTCTTATCATCATTGTCCTCTAAAACAGACTTAGATGTAGAAGCGGAATCTTCAAGAAGCTGTCGTTTAACCCTTTTAAGGGATTATTCCTCACAGGCTGAGAAAAAGCTCGTTTTCTGTCTGGTTGACAATCAAATATGTGCGAGGCAACACATGGCTTAATAATTTTTGGACCACCCATAACCTTGAATTTTATATAGTTACCCATATCTTGTTCCAACTGCAACAAATAAAGAAGTTTAAGTAGGCACCTTTCATGAAACGACAACTAATATTTTTTTTAAATAGAAAATAGGTACCTAATTAGATAAATACTCACATCGAAATAATCTTCACAGACATAAAGACCTTAGCTTTTTTGTGAAATATCCTTTTTATCTCGCCTGCATGCCTTTAGCCATTTTAATCGACGACAATCGACGTTTTGGTTCTACTGGTAGAGTAAAAAAATGTTTGTTGGATGTTCTGACAGTTGTGCTTTTGCATCCCGGCACTATACAGTACTTAATAAGTACTGTATAGTGCCGGGATGCAAAAGCACAACTGTCAGAACATCCATGAAGAGCTTATTGCAACATAATGGTAAGCCACAATTCTACAGAATTCTCTTTTATTGCATTATGTATTTAAAGAAACCTACGTTAAGCCATATAAAAATTATTTGGTGATTACTGCAATAGATGGCGGAGTTATTGCTGTATCGTGTTTATACAATCGCCCATTTCTGTTCACTTTTTCGCGTAAAACGTGGTAAGCCACATTAAAATGGCGTCGACATCAGGTGCACGTGCTGAATTAAGAGCGGTTTTAAGCGAAAATAGCAGTTTAAATGTCAATTTTATTGATGATAGGGATGACAGTGTAGCAGACAAAGACTATAAGCCCAGTGGCGATGATTTTCCGTCTCAATCTAGTGAGGTAAGCTTTATTTTCTGATTTTTTGGCTTACCATGTTTTTGCACAAAAATATTCATATATATTACATGGAACAATATGGTATGCCATGTGGCTTATCGAGTTATTGATATAAAATTTTTGAAATATTCGCAAATTCTAGAGTGTAATACAGTCTCTTTTTGTTGTTCTAGGATGAATTGCAGGAACCAATACCCAGGCTTTTTAAAGATAAGGAGGTTAATCCAGAGAAGAAAAAACCAACAAGATGGAGACAACTAAATGAGGAACACTATGATCGAAATGAAAGAAAAAGTTACAGTATACTTCTAAGAAAACCAAGACGATTATTAGTTCACGTGAAATTGGCGAAGAAAATTCCGTTTTACGGAAAGGCAGACCTGCAATAATAGAGTTGTCAAACATTCCCAAGAAATATAACGAACCTCTGAAAATTGCGAAAAATAAACTGGACAATATAAAAAGTTTGTTACCTTATATCCCGCCAGTCTACCACACTTTTTATAATCAGTTAAACGCAGCTTCTGAAGTTAATGAAGAAGTGGAAATTGTAGAAACAGAACTTAGTTGATTTTTTTGTATTGCGATTTTTTAAATGTAAGAACATGTTAAGCCACATTTTTTTTAATAAACTTATTTTTTTAATATAAATATGTGTTTTTTTTGTGAAATAATAAATGTACATGTATTTTAATAACTAATATAACTAACTAACAAGCGTCCAGGTTTTTACATTTAAACCAATATTTTTTAGATTTTTTTAAAACTTTATACATTGATATCTCGGTTTTATTATTTTGTGGCTTACCATTATGTTGCAATAAGCTCTTCTTATATTGCGCAGATTTGTTTTCCATCTTGATAAAATATATTATACACTAAATACACTAAACTACACTAAATACAATAACATAAATATCGTTCGCGGTAACTATTCCGTACTTGTCCAGGACAACTTCGCATGCGTACTTTAAAAATCGCATGCGCACTTTAAAAAAGAGAACGCTCTTTTTTAAAGTGCGCATGCGAAGTTGTCCTGGACAAGTACGGAATCGTTACCGCGAACGATACTATAAATACCGAGCAAACAACACAGTTATTCGACACGCACACCTGGCAATGGCAAACTGCATTCAATGCAATACCCCACCAAACGGGCGAACGATACGAGTGGTTAGTGACGTCAGACCCCAGATCGTGCTTTTGAAGTTGTTTGAAACGGAAAGTTTGGGCGCGGAAATATTATCAGTTGTTGTACGTACACTATTCAGTGCTAAGACGTAATATTTTGAATGTAACTTTTTTAAACCTAAATTAACAATTTTATGCAAAAAAATTTTTAAGTGCAAGTTCCCTATTGTGGTAAACAGCATAATAAATAGGATGAATGGGAAAATTATTAAGCACAAAATAGAAAATTAATATAGAGATTACAAGGCAGAAGAGCAAGCTAGCTTTATAGCTGGGCGGTTCACAGTAGATCAGCTGTACTCTATTAAACAATTTATTAAGAAAAAACAGCCGTCAATAAAGAAATTCACCTGGTGTATGTAGACTTATATAATATGATAGTGTGCCCGTCAGCAAGCTATGGTCTACCCTACAGCACACCAACATTAAACATGGTTTTATCAAAGCACTCTAAAGTCTGTATAATAGAACGACTTCCAAAATTAAAACTGAGACAAGGATTTCTGAAGGATTTAAGGTCACGAAAGGATTGGATCAAGGTTGCTAAAGGCAGCCAAAATCCCGACAGCCAAAATCCCGACGGCCAAAATACCGACACGTCAGAATCACGACAGGCCAAAATCTCGACACGCCAGAATCCCCACAGGTTTGATAAGTTCCTTTTTAACATTGAATTACATTTATTTCTGGTTTTTTGTTTATGGCCATCTGTTTTTTATTTTTTGTTAGTAAACAAAAGTATTTTTACCATTTAATATGAACTAATTTTCTAAATAAAATTTCTAACATGGGTATATAAATTAAATTATTTTTTTTGCCAATATATAGTCCAATAATATAATATATACATAATTATGTATAATACATATTATGTATAATCAAATCTCAAATTTAAGTTTACTTTCATATAATAGGTATTATCATGTCACTTACAACCTTCCATTTCAGTAAGTTTAATGTCTATATTATAATTCCATTATAATTTAACATGAAGTGTTTAATGATTTTTTTTTCTAAAATACATAACTAGTACCCGTACTTATTAGTAAGTAATTAATTTTTCAATTTCAATACTCTATGCAGTGGTTCCCAACCTTTTATATCTGGCGACCCACCGGTTGGGAAACGCTGTCTATAATGTAATTTAATTAGTGTAATTTAAAAGGAAACAATAAATATTCAAAATGTAGTGGTCGAGATTTTTGCTCATACGAGGATTGTTGCATGTCGGGATTTTGACCTGTAGGGATTCTGGCGTGTCGGGTTTCTGGCGTGTCGGTGTTTTGGCCGTCGGGATTTTGGCTGTCGGGATTTTGGCTGTCGGGATTTTGGGCGCCACCAAGTAAAATAGATGATGGTCAAGACTAGGAATGTGATCTTTGAAGAAGTTATCTATTTGTGCCTCTTCAATAATTAAAAATTGTTTTAAATTAATTATTATTCTTCATAAAGTAGTTTTTTGGACATATTTTTTTTGTTCGTTCCTAAGTACTTTTTATTTATTATGTATAATAATATATCATTTTAACATCTTAAATAAAAAAAAATGAAGGCACTCGTGGGAGTGCCGACAGAAGTGAAAACTTCTTATAGTATATAAATTACGAGCTCAATGTTTTTCCCCATCTAAAAAGGAGTGCTATACCTATATCATATATGCAATGCGTATACCTTATGCTATTTATGTATACATACACATAATTTATATACGTACAAAATTTATCTTAGCGAAGTGATGACGGTCGCAAATTCAATACTTTTTCCTCATCCAAGAAGTGCACAACGTCCCTAAAGAAATTTTCACTTCAAAAATTTATTTCGTCGAAGAGATGACGGTCGCTAATTTAACACTTTTTCCCCATCCAAAAAGTGCACAACGTCCTTCAAGAAGTTTTCACTTCAAATATTTATTTCGTTGAAGCGATGATGGTCGCGATGGTCTCTAATTTAATATTTTCCCCCATCCAAAAAGTGCACAACGTCCCTAATGAAATTTTCACTTCAAAAATTTATTTCGTCGAAGCATTGACGGTCGCTAATTTAATAATTTTTCCCCATCCAAAAAGTGCACAACATCCCTGAAGAAGTTTTTACTTCAAAAATTTATTTCATTGAAGCGAATACGGTCGCTAATTTAACACTTTTTTCCATCGAAAAAGTGCATAACGTCTCTAAAGAAGTTTCACTTCAAATATTTATTTCGTCGAAGCGATGACGGTCGCTAATTTATTACTTTTTCCAAGCCAAAAAGTGCACAACGTCCCTAAAGAAGTTTTCACTTCAAAAATTTATTTCGCCGAAGCGATGACGGTCACTAATTTAATAATTTTTCCCCATCAAAAAAGTGCACAACGTCCATCAAGAAGTTTTCAATTCAAAAATTGTTTTCATCGAAGCGATGACGGTCGCTAATTTAATATTTTTTTCCATCCAAAAAGAGCAAAACGTCCCTAAAGAAGTTTTAAATTCAAATGTTTATTTCGTCGAAGCGATGACTGTCGCTAATTTATTACTTTTTCCATCCAAAAAGTGCACAACGTCCCTAAAGAAGTTTTCTCTTCAAAAATTTATTTCGTCGAAGTGATGACGGTCGCGATGACGGTCCCTAATTTAATACTTTTCCCCATCCAAAAATTGCACAACGTCCCTAAAGAGGTTTTCACTTCAAAAATTTATTTCGTCGAAGCGATGACGGTCGCGATGACGTTCCCTATTTTAATACTTTTCCCCCATCCAAAAAGTGCACAACGTCCCTAAATAAATTTTCACTTCAAAAATTTATTTCGTCGAAGCGATGACGGTCTCTAATTTAATAATTTTTCCCCATCGAAAAAGTGCACAACGTCCCTGAAGAAGTTTTCACTTCAAATATTTATTTCGTCGAAGTGATGACGGTGGCTAATTTATTACTTTTTCCCAGAAAAAGTGCACAACGTCCCTAAAGAAGTTTTCACTTCAAAAATTTATTTCGTCGAAGCGATGACGGTCGCTAATTTAATAATTTTTCCCCATCCAAAAAGTGCACAACGTCCCTAAAGAAATTTTCACTTCAAAAATTTATTTCTTCGAAGCGATGACGGTCGCAATGACGGTCGCCAATTTAATACTTTTTCCCATCCAAAAAGTGCAACAACGTCCCTAAAGAAGTTTTCACTCAATACATATACCTACGTACAAAATTTATTTCGCCGAAGAGATGACGGTCGCGAAATAAATCCTTTTTCCCCATCCAAAAATAGGTTTTACATTTATTTTAAATTTAAATACTTCTATACAACATATGTATAGATACACATAATATAGATATGTACAAAATTTATTTCGCCGAAGAGATGACGGTCGCGATGACGGTCGCTAAATAAATATTTTTTCCCCATCCGAAAATAGGTTTTACATTTATTTTAAATTTAAATACTTCTTTACAATGTATATATACATACAAATAATATATAGCATAAGCGATGACGGTCGCAATGACGGTCGCGATGACGGTCGCGATGACGGTCGCGATGACGGTCGCGGATTCAATGCTTTTTCCCCTATCCAAAAATCGCACAACGTCCCTAAAGAAGTTTTCACTTCAAAAAATAACTTCTAGTAGTTCTTTTTTTAACAATAATAAGGGCCAATACAACAATATATATAGTGCAACAAGTACATAACTGGGATTCTGGTATAAAGCAACAACTATAGGGTGGCCGGAAAGTCTCTTTACACTAATAATAATAATGTTTTAACACCTAGCCAATATTTATTTGAGTTTCGGCGCATGAGCATTTTCAAGGGTATCTGTCTGGTCACGCAGACAGACAACAATAGATGCGATTGAAACATAATGGCGGCCACAAGTGAGTCTACAATTAAAGCGTGTCAATTACTGCTTCAACAGTTTCCGAGAGCATATGATAACCAAAATGTTCTGTTCACCGATAAGTTTGCGATTTCTCGAAATCAAAATGTTTATTTCTAGGCAAATGACAACTTCCATTTCTTTGAGGAAGTAAAAAAAGCCCGCCTCATGTTATGGCATGAGCTGGAATTATTTCAACTTATCTGTTTGGGCCATATTTTTATGAAGACTCCATAACTTATCACATTTATTTATCTGCAGATAATAAAAGAAAGGTTATTATTGCAATCCACAGCCCAGGGCACTGCTGACACTATTTCTTTTCAACAAGATGGCGCCTCATCCCATTTCACTCTCGTTGTTTACAAACGCCTGAATGAAATCTTCCCGAACCGATGGACTGGACGTGGTTCTCCAATTTCTCGGCCTCCAAGACGTCCAGATTTGACAGCGCCGGACAATTCACCGTGGAATTTCATTAAAGAGAAGGTTATAAATGCTGATATGTTTCGAATGAGGACTTGCGAAACGGAGTGCGCCCAGCTTTTGCGTCAGTTTTTCCGGACATGCTGAGATGGATGAGTATATGAACATGGCGTCGTAGCAAGTTGTGTTGCGACAATGCAGGTATTCACACCCATGTTTTAGATAAATAAATAATTAATAAATAACTTACAAATATAGTTATTTTCCTAACAAGTGCAGAAAGTCATTCTTTTCCGCACGCGACTGCAGTTTGCCGAACGACGCGAAGCGGGAGTTCGGCAAGCAGTAGAGTGCGGAAAAGAGACTTTCTGCAAGAGTTAGGAACAATATTTTTTCTAGAAGTCTTTAAAAAATTACCTAATCTTAATCAATAAATTTAATTAATATGAAAATACATACACAAACTTTCAATATAATTAGTTAGCATGACGACGATCTTGGTTTCCATGACGATGATTCAAAACGACTGTTATTGTCTACCGATTTGACTTTCGAATATTATGTCAAAATAATTTTATTTCATCGAATTGTCGCGTTAATTTCATTAAAACAGGAACACAATAAAATATATTTGCCATATACTTTAAGGCCATATTAACATATCTAAATTAACACGCGTGCGGAAAAGTAAAATCCGCGTGCGGAAAAGTAAAATCCGCGTGCGGAAAAGTAAAAACCGCGTGCGGAAAAGTAACAAGCGTGCGGAAAAGTAACACGCGTGCGGAAAAGTGAAACTTTCTAAACTAAAATGCGTGCGCGAAAGTAGACATTTTTGCACGCTCGTAGAAAAAAATTGTGTTATTATTTTTTCCCTCTGTTGTATAAAAAAAATAATTCATTAGTGTAAAGGGACTTTCCGGCCACCCTGTAGATAACTGGTACTTTTCCAAGCTTTCTCATAATATTCCTAATATTGGAAATAAATCCATCATTAAACCCAATGGATGGCCAGTACACAAGGTAAGTATGGTAAAAATTGAATATGGCTTTAATATTACGCCAGTTTTAGATTAGATGCTTACAGCGTCAAGCCAGACGTTACAGCTTTTGTCTGTCGCCAGAAATATCCGATATGTGTTGTTATCAGTCGAGTGCGATATTTCAATTTCTTTGACTTGAAATACTAGAAGAAATTTATGTATTAATTATTACTATTAATAATTAGTGTATAAAAATACAGTGTTCTTAAAAACTTCTGCTTCTTCTTCTTCTTCTTCTTCTTCCTCTTTATAAGCAATTCTGCTTGTTCACTGTCGGATTGATACCTCTATGGAACGTTGTCACTCCATCTTTTGCGCGGTCGGCCGATACTTCTTCTACCGATTGGTGATTTATCTCGTGCTATTTTGACCACACGTGTCACCCCCAATCTGGTTATGTGGTTGTTCCATTCTTTTTTACTTTATCGTACTATATACGTAGTATAGTATAATAGATAAAGTTATAGGATCGTGCAAAAATTTTTTTTTCAGACTTCACTTTTTTTGACGTTTGGAGTCCCCCTGAGTCTAAAAAGCAAATAAAAAAAAACATGTCAGAAGTATGTACGTACGTACGTATGTCGCCACCGCCCAGCAAAAACTACTGGACCGATTTTGATGAAATTCGGTATGAGTAAGTTTAAGAGAATTTTGTCGAGAAACTAAGCTTTTAAAAAAATCCTCTCAAAGGTAGGCCGAAATAGGGGGGTTATTTAGGGCCCATTTTTGCAAATTTTGACCGAAATGAATGAAATTCAACTCACAGTAAGCTCATCGATAGGTAAATAAAAATACGGAACTTGACACTTCCAAATTCAAAATGGCGGCCAAAATGGCCGACCGCCCACCCGACATATTTCCCTACCTATCTAGAAACTTGTTTAAGATAAGTTTAATGTGAAAAAGTCGTTATATAGCCCAAAGATGGGGCTATAAGAAGAATTTTATCGTTTTTCAGAAAAAGTTATATTTAAGGGGTCAAAATTTGACATAAATTTGAACTAGATTTTCTCAAAAATGGCTCCAAGAAATTTTTTTATTTTTTGATCTATTTTTGATATCCTATCGGTAAATTGAACGATATGAGTCAGATTTCTTAACTCCCCATAGGAGGGGAGTTATGACTTTTTTATAAAAAAATATTCGAGTGCCCGTAACTTCCTTCTTAATAGAAACTAAAATTTGAAATTTTGCAGACATATATGGTACTTTATTATCTATTATCGCAATAAATTTTACCAAAAATATGGCTTCCGGTTGAACCGGAAATTAATAAAAAATCTTAATTTTTTTAGATACATATATTTTTACATATTTTGAAAGAATGTAAAATTACCTTTCCAATGACATAAAATGCTATAGCTATAATTGCTATAGCTCAAAAACTCGAAAAGTTACTGTAAATAGAAATTTTGCTATAATCTTATGTGTGTCCTCTCTCACGCGATCATAGCAGAGCATTATTGTAGGGCAGTCAATGAGGGTATTTGGCTCCGAATTCCATCCTACTACATTGATGTACTTGATATTTTCACAGTAAGTAGGGAATAGCTCAAGAAACAAAATATACCCTATATACTAGGGCGCTTTTATCTTGGGGCGGTTCCCACTTCTTCAAGGGGGTGGAAAATTTGTTGGTCAAAATAAGCACGGAAGTGGCTAAAGAACCTATTTCTAAGCAAAAACTGGTCTATACTTTTTTTTGAGAACTCAATACTTTTTGAGATATGCGTAGTTGAAAATTGGCCATTTTCATTGAAAAATGACACCTTTTCGGACGGCTTTTTTGTGAATACCTTAAACACTATACATCAAGCTAAAAACACTATATAAAACATTTTTTAGATTATAAATAATAAAGAGATTCGTTCCTTCGTAAATGTTCTATTTATAATACAAAAAGAGATATGGTAGGTGAAAATAGTTTGTTTTTTGGTGCATGCTCAAATTGGGGTATTCAACTTGAAATAACAGAGGAACGGTAGGTTTTAGGTGTATAATGCTACCAACACCTTTTGTAGTGTTCGAAAAGGCCTTTAAAATGACCACCGTTAAATGTCGGTTACATACAAACTAAGTGAGATATGGTGCAAAAAAATATGACTAATGTACTTTAAGGAAAAATGAAAAGTATAATATACATTTAACTCCCCATCCACCATAATTTAAATGCATTGTTTTTCTTTTGCAATACCTTTTAATATAGTGTTATTTCTACTTTCGAAAAGTTGAACGGGTTTAAAATAAATGGTTTTTGTAAAAAATGTGAGCAAATTATAGAATAAATTTTTAAATGTTCTTAAAAATCTTCCTTTTGCTCCATGTAATTCAAAAATAAAAATATTTTACCCCTGAGAAGTGGTGGGAACCGCCCCATGATAAAAGCGTCATATTATATAGGATAGACTTTGAATTAAGAGCAATCTCTTTGAATTAGGAGATTGGGCTACTCCCATAATTTCATTAAAATCCATGCAGTAAGATAGAATTCGGAGATAATATCTTGTTCTTAATCTCGCTCATTGACTGGCGTAATCGAAATAGAATAAAATGGAAATATTGTAAACTATTAATTTCTCAGAAAAATGAACTAATTTGAAATGAAAGTATGATTATATTATTCTATTAATTTATGCAATAATCGATACATCTATAGTGTTTCCCCGAAATATGGCATCGAACATTTTCTCAAATGCAGGAATTAATGATGCGTAGAACCATAAAATATTTTCAAGTACAGAAGGTGTTTCTAAAATATCAAAATAACGAGTAATTTTGTTATTTTTATAGAATGCCAGTATCTAGTACCATAACGATAATATATCGGTACGGGAAAGTTCTCGGGCGGCCCTTCCGTCCAGCGTTTTTCTATTTAGTGTCCATTCGTTTATACACCGTACGTTACATTGTCTTCTAATATCTTCGCTCCTCATTCGATCGCTCAGTGTATTTCCTGTAAATCTTCTCAGTACTCTCATCTCTGCCGTTTCCAGTAGTATTTGTGTTGTGGCTGTATCGGGTCTTGTTTCTGATGCATATGGCATTATTGGTCTTACAATGGTTTTATAAATTCTTGACTTCATCTCAGTGTTAATATGTTGGTTTCACCATATATTGTTATTAAAGCATCCTGCCAATCTATTTGCTTTTTGTACTTGATTTCTCACTTCCTTGTTTAGGTTTCCGTAACTTGACAATGTAATTCTAAAGTATTTTACTTCCATTACTGGTTAAATACTGATACCATCAATTTATATTTTGCATCTGATTGATTCTTTCTTCTTCTTCTTATGGTGCCTATCCGTTACGGATGTTGGACACTAACATGGCTATTCTGACTTTGTTGACTGCTGCCCTGAAAAGTCCGGTAGTGGTTAAGTTAAACCATTTTCGCAGGTTATGCAGCCAGGATATTCTTCTTCGTCCTGGACCTCTTTTCCCATGCACTTTACCTTGAAGTATGGTCCGAAGTAGGTCATATCGTTGTTCATTGCGCATTATATATTCATTATACTCAAACTTAATCCAACTAATAACTGAACCTACAAGGTTTAGAGTTAGTAATCATCCTTCAATTTTAGACTTATTTTTTACAAATGATGATCAATTAGTTTCTACAGTTGATGTGTCCTCTCCTGTGGGTATTTCTGACCACTCACTTATTACTGCTCACATTCAATTTAATCTAAAACTACTTTGCAAAAATAATCTCGTAACGTATGCCACTACTGATTTTTTCTTTACTGTTAATTTTGTTTTGTCCCAGATAGACTGGCAATCTATTTTTCTTAATCACCCAGATCCATCGTCAATGTGGGACCCTTTTCTTCATACTGCTATTACAACAATTTCTGATAATACAACTGAACGACAAATATACAAAAATCGATTAAAACCTTGGATTAACCTATCAGCTATCCGCTTAATTCGACATAAACGAAAGCTTTGGCGAACGTATAAACTTACTGGTTCCCTGCATGATTTTCTCGCTCACCGTAATTTTTCTAACAGAGTCAAACAATCGTTGCTAAAACTAAGAACAGAATATGAAGAATCTATCATTTCTAGTGGTAATATAAAAAAAATTTATCGGTACATTCGCACATCTTTATCTTCTAAAGTCTCCATACCATTACTTCAAAAAGATGATGGGTCCATATGTTCTTCTAATAATGAATCTTCGGAATGTTTATCCCTATTTTTTTCTCAGGTTTTTACAGACGAACCAAATGACACCATTCCTCAAATAATGAGTCCACGTCTCCTTACAACTCTTGATAATATCTCTTTCACTCCAGATGTTATTAAACAACATTTGTCGAAACTACGCAATAATTCATCACCTGGATTAGATGGACTAACTTCCTTTTTCCTTAAACAGTGGGCAGAGTCTGTAGCCATACCTATATCCTTTATAATGAATACTTCTTTTGTAGCGTTTAAAAAACCAGTGAAAATATGATCTTTAGATTTGTATAGATTTTACAATCCCTCTCTAAGAAGTCCAAATTTTTTTATTCAGTTTTTTACTTAAATTCAGATTGCAAGGAATTTTCTAAAACCGCACCTGTATACATCTACGAAGTATTCCGCAACATTTCAATGTGTTACAAGATTCCTGTTTATTTGAGACGCAAAAACAGAATTTGTAAGAAGTTTTGACAAAAGTACAGTTCTAATGCGTTGATGAACTTTCTAGAATAAATGTTGAAAATCAATTTGATTGGTTTGTTTGAATTTGGTACAAAGATCGAAGCTCGTAATTGGCTCTGAAGAACGGAAGCCGGAAATTGCGTAGTGACAGGATCAAGGAATTTTGGCAGGAGACGGAGAAGAAAGCAGGCATTCTTACAATGGTAGTGAATCAGTAAACATCGATAGTGAGTTACCGGCTTTTTTGTGACGCAAAAAGAATTTCCAAGTAAATGGGATCTATCAAAGTTCTTCTGTGTTGTTGTTAAGTAGGTGTACCATCAGTTTGATGGTGTAGCAGTTCCTTTTTTGATGGTAAAAGTGTAATATACGCTTTGTAAAAATACTGCGTATGTATTTATGAAAGCCGGCATAGTACTAATATCGTAGTGATGAATTAAACCCAAGCCTCCCGTCTCCTGGATTAGAAAACCTATTTCCCGAGGTAAATAAGCAAATTTCTTTTGTTTTATGGTATTTTCATGGTATAATGGTATATGGTGCAATCAGTAATTTTCCATTGACATTTTCCCCTTCGAGTGACGTATGAACTACGTACGTGCTGTCAAGTGTCATGTCAAGTTTCACAATGGTGAAGTTTTGAATTTTAAGGTATAGTGACTTTTAATAATTATAAAATTCTCAAACTAATAACGTTAATTTCTTTCAACATAAAAAAAATAAATCTTTTTGGAACTTAAAATACAAAGATGAAAAAGTAAATTGTTGAACAGAACAAAGAATAATTTTGCTTCCATCATTAAAATATTATTGTAAAGACATAATTGTAAGTTAATGTTAAAATCCTTTTTGAAACCTTTTGAAATAGTTAAAAATAAAAGATTTACGGAATGATATTTGACAGGTGACATAGTTGTTGTTATTTTCAATAATTAAGTACTACGAGGAGTAGTCAGTAATTCTTTAATGTAAACATTGTTCCCTGAATGAATATAAATTTTTGTTTTAATGCAAATGCTATAATATATGTCATAATTAGGTCAGTCAGTCAGTTATACAAGTCATAATTAAGTCAGATATCAAATCCTCAATGCAATAATATTATTGTTTATCTTTTGGTGCACCATAACCTATGTTCAGAAAAGTAGATGTATTTTTTTTTACAGGTAATCTTTTATGTAATCTGAAAGTTTTGTTATGTCAAGGAATAATTTTTCAATAAATGCCATAACTGTGTATTTTGTCCTGTTTATTTACCGCTAACCTATTGGCAAAATTTTAACCACAAACTTTAAAAGCTTTTTAGAGTCAAATTTTAAGATGTTGGATGATCATAGAAAGTAAAACTCCTGGTAAGGCGCCCTAACAAAATATAGCCAGGATTTATATTTAACACCCCAGGATATCTGTAAGTACCCTTGTTTAAATTTTTGATAGTAGTAAATATTCCCTAATCCCTAACTTCTTCTTAACGAACTCACAACCTTAGCTCTCCAACCAAAACACGAGCCGCCGTAGCAAAGTAGTTTTTAGAAATATCCCCTAGTTTTCTCGACCCTTTTGTATTTAAGCAGTATCTAAATTTTCCAAGCTTTTATCTTCCCCCTTATTTCTAAGTGCTACAAAATGTCGCCCTAGAACGTGGGGCCGATTCATTTTTCTGCCTCTTTCAGTGTCCAGTTGTGCGCTACAAAATAGCACCCTCAGACGTGAGGCCAGTCTCTTTTCACCCCCCAGTCATATCGTTAAGTTGTTCCCAAGCAGTTTACATTTTTTTAGTTAGTCCCAACTGTTTTTCAACTTAATTTCCTCTCCTTGCCCCAGATTTGAGACCGATTCTACTATCACAACCAGTATCGCAACATAGTTTAGCCCAAGAGCCCCTACATTTTTTTAGAACGTTACGAAGTGGTATAAAATTTTCAATAGGATGTGTAAATATGTACTCATAGTAGTGTATTAACATTGTTTTTATGTATGTACTTATAGTAGATGTTAATACAGTACCCATGGTGAAAGCAATATTTAAATTTTTTTTAAAAAAGTATTGATTGTATAGACAAGTAGTCTATATAAGTAGCGTTGAACATTCCAATATTGAAACTATTGATAAAGTATAACATTTTAGTTGTATTTGTGCATTTATTCATAATTGATTAACAATTTTTTACAGAATAACTTGTTTTTGTGATTTTTTTTGTTCGTCATTTGAGTATATGTGTATAGTCTGTGTAGTTTCCGTTTGAGTTTTTACTCCCAATGTTGTCTAGTTGTCCCATTATTTTTTTTCTCAACTAATCTAGCTTTGTCAGTGTCATAAAGATACCAAAGGTTAGTTGGAGTCTGCCTGTGAAGTAGTTTGAGTGTATCCGTGAAGTAAAGTAGTTAGTCAGTCCAATTACTATTTGTCTTTCCCTTCTTGTACCAGAATAGATCACAAGTGTAATACTCGTGATAAAGGAAGTGTGCTTAGTTGTCTAGGAACGCTCCCAATAGTTATCGGAACAAGAACCGTTGTTGGTGTTATCCCGTGTAAGCTCATTCGAGAAGCAAGTTTCAATATTATTTGTGTTTGTCTATCCCTGTTTTGTCTGAAAATATTTGAGTCTGTTGTTTCCTGTTTGTTTTGTGTACCCTTGTGTTATTCCCTGTTAGTCCGTGTCAGTGGTGGAGTGTGAATTTTTTGACCAATAGTTTATTGACCCCTCTTTTGTTTATTGAGTGATTGCAGACCAAGAGCAGAAGTTGCAACAAAGTCAGTGAGGTTAGGATCTGGCTGCGTGAGAGTGCAAGTGAGGTTTGTGTTCGTTTGATAAATAGAAACGGTTTTTTGTCCGAAAGTCATACTTTCTACTATTCCCTTTGGTCTTTCCCCTGTGTGTTGTTTTCACCCCAGTTTTAAAAATGAAGTCTACCCAAGTTAATGATCTGAAAACCGATGAGTTATCTTATGAACTTTTCATAAGAGGTTTTAATGTCCAAAATAGGACTGTTGAAGAAAAACGTAAGTTGTTGAGAGGTCAGTTAAGTAAAGAGACCATCTCATCTTCCATTAATTTGACTAAAAATGTAGTCGATCCTGATCAAGAGTTACCTACAATCCAGTCAATATTAGCAGATTTGCAAAGTATTGCGCGGGCAATGAGTGCACAGTCATCAAAGGCTGACTTTGCTCGTTTCAAAACAAGGTCCAGTCATCTGGATTTCAGATTGGAAAATTTCCCTGATAATGTAGAAGAAGCTATAAAAGAAGTTATTGACAACTATAAGATGGATTTATTGATGTTGACTGGAGATGTCTTAGAAAAGGAAGAGACATCTGACAATGTGTCCGTCCCATCGACTAGTGGTACAACTTCAGTCCCCGTTGCCCCTATTAGTTCAGTTTCAGCCCCTATTATACAAATTTCAACTCCTGTTAGAGTTTCTGATTTAAATATCTAATTTAATGGTGAGAGTAAAGCCCTTCCCACATTTTTAGAAAAAGTAAGAGATTCTGCTAGATCCAGAAATATTTCTGATGATCAGCTTAGATCCTGTTTAGATCAGCTTTTGAGTTATTCGACGGAAACGCTGCTATTTGGTATAGGAGTGTTGGAAATACAGTTAACAGTTGGAATGAGTTGGTAACCCTTCTCAAAACTGCTTTCCTACCCCCAGATTATAATGATAATCTCCTTGATGAAATTAAAGGTCGAAAACAAAAAAAGTCTGAGTCAATCACTATTTATTCCGCAATCATGGAGAATCTCTTTAAACGTTTAGAAGAGTACCCATCTGAAGCCCAACGAGTAAAGATTTTAAGAAAAAATATTTTGGTGGATTATATTCCACTCGTAGCCCTTCAAGATTTTCCCACTGTCGAAATGTTAGTCATAACTGTTAAACGTTTGGAGCAAAATGTTTTGCCCCTGCTTCAAACTACAAAAGGTCTTGCTGGTATTTCATTAGAGGATTCAGAAAAACCCCAAGAGAAGCTTCAGGTACTTGATAAACAAGACAAGCCTGATAACCCCAAAGGAGACAAACGAGAAAAGCAAGATCGTCCCTTTAAGAAATCCAAGTCTACGCAGAGAAATGAGAGACCCAATCCTCCAGTAGATACTGATGAAAGACATCAGTCTTCTTCTTCTTATCCACCCCACAGAAATCAGTCTTCTTATCCACCTCCATTGATGCAATCCCCTCCCTATCGACCGTATGGAAATCAGTCTTCTTCTTATCAACCTCATTCAATGCAACCCCCTCCACAACCCTACCAAACACATGACAACCCTAGAAAAATTATTTTTTGTTTTACTTGTGGTAAGCCCAACCACATTTCTCGCAATTGTACAAACAGAGAAATGTCTTGTTCTCGTTGTGGTAATAAAGGAGTGAGAACGTCCTCCTGTATGTGTCAAAAAAAACTAGGTAGTGTGCAGCCAGTCGGCAGTTGCACTCCATATAGAGTTAAGCCCGACAAATTCCCCCAAAACATACTTAACCCTCTTTTTGAAAAGAAAGGTTGTGACAGTCGTCCTCATGTTAGTATTTCTATCTTTTCTAAAAACTTTGTCGCCCTCTTAGACAGTGGTTGCACCACATCCGTAGTAGGTGCCGCTGGAGTTAAATTTTTGGATTCCCAAGGAATTAAATATAATTCTACCCCCTGTAAACACGTCTGCTTAGCAGATGGTTCTCAAAAATCAGTTGTTGGTACTATTGATCTTCCAATTGAGGCTGATGGTGTTTCCCAAGTAGTGAAATTTCTTGTCGTACCCTCCGTTCCCCATAGTTTTATTTTGGGAAGTAACTTTATGCATAAATTTTCAGTGTTCTTGAATTTTAGAGATGGAACATGGCATTCTTCCCAAAAGGAAGAGAAAACAGAAACTTTGTATTCTGTAGACTCATTTTCCCCCACTGAAAAAAATTTAGTAGATTCCACAGTCGCTTCTTTTGAGGAAATTTCTAGTTCCAAGTACATTGGAAGAACCAGTAAAATTGAAATGGTTATTGACACTGGTGATGCAAAGCCATTTAAGAAAAGACAATATCCTTTATCCCCATACATGAATAAAATACTACATGAAGAGTTAGACGATATGTTACGATTAGGAGTAATCGAACCAGCCCAATCCCCATGGTCAAGTCCCATATTATTAGTCAAGAAAAAGTCAGGTGAATATAGGTTCTGTTTTGATGGTCGTTCATTAAATGAAGTCACTGTTCATGATACATATCCTTTGCCCCAAATAGACAGAATTCTTTCGTTACTTAGAGGAGCTAAATGCATTAGTTCCATTGACTTAAGAAAAGCTTTTTGGCAAATCCCGCTGCATCCTGACTCTAGGAAAAAGACAGCCTTTAATGTTTCTGGTAGAGGTTCCTTTCAATTCACTTCTGTTCCTTTTGGTTTGTGTAATAGTGCACAGATTCAACAAAGATTAGTTGATGCTATCTTTGGCCCTGAATTTGAACCCTATATATTCTGTTATTTAGATGACATCATAGTGTGTACCCCATCTTTTGAAGAACATATCCGATTGTTGAAAATTATAAGAGATAAACTGAAAGAAGCAAACTTGACCATTAACATCGATAAGTGTGATTTTTTTAAATCTGAATTGAAGTATCTTGGTTATGTAGTTGGTAACAATTCCCTTAAAGCAGATCCTGAAAAAATCTTAGCTATGGTTAATTATCCCAGGCCATCTAATTCTACTGAAATTAAAAGATTTATAGGTATGTGTTCCTGGTATCGTCGTTTCATTAGAGATTTTTCCAGTTTAGCCTCCCCTATTAATGACCTCCTTAAAGGTCATAGAAAGAAAAAACAACCAGTAGTTTGGACTAGTGAAGCTGAAAAAGCTTTTTTAAAAATTAAAGAACTCCTAATTTCTGCCCCTATCTTAGCCCAACCCAATTTCGAACTTCCCTTTGTTGTGCAATGTGATGCATCTGACACTGGTCTTGGTGGTGTCTTGACTCAAACTATTGATGGTGAAGAAAAAGTTATAGCTTATGCAAGTAGGTCCCTTTCCCGAGCTGAAAGAAATTATTCAGTTACAGAGCGAGAATGTCTCGCAGTGATCTTCGCTATCGAGAAATTTCGAGGTTATATTGAAGGAGTTAAGTTTTCGGTCATTACTGACCACCATTCACTTCTCTGGTTGAATAAACTGTCCAATCCTACAGGCAAATTAGCCAGGTGGGCTATGCGCCTAAGACAACATACTTTCGATTTGATTCATAGAAAAGGAACATCCCATTTAGTCCCTGATGCTTTATCTCGAGCTCATACCAATGATACACCCAAAGATGCCCAAAAAGTTGATTATCTAGAAATAGATCTTGACAGAATAGACCCTTGGTTCGATGATTTAAGATCAAAGATACTCCGTTCCCCTGGTGATTTTCCACAATGGAAAGTGGAAAATGATTTCATTTACAAGTATGCCCCATCCCCCAATTCTTTCAAGACTAATGATATTGAATGGAAAATTTTAGTTCCCAAACCCCAAAGATTAGAAGTAATGCAATCTTGTCATGAGCCACCTACGTGTGCTCACTTTGGATTCTATAAAACTTTGTCCCGTATTCAAGAAAGGTACTATTGGCCCAAAATGCGTTGTGATGTGCTTAAGTTTGTCAGATCATGTAAAGTTTGTGGTGCTCAGAAAACACCAAATCATGCTCCTTTAGGTAAAATGGGTAAGCAGAGAGAAGCCCAATTCCCCTGGCAAATAGTTGCCATTGATCTGATAGGTCCCTTTGTTCGTTCTAAAAAAGGTTATACATGGTTATTAGTGGTTGCTGATTGGTTTAGTAAATATACCTTAGTCCATCCTTTGAGGAAGGCTACGGCTAAGAGTATTACTGAATTTTTGGAAGATAATGTCTTCCTGATGTTTGGTGTTCCCCAGTATGTGATTTGTGATAATGCCTCAAATCTGAACAACCCTCTTCTAATTAATCTCTGTAGTAGGTATAATGTTCAGAAAGTATGGTTTAGCCCCGTGTATGCACCACAATGTAATTTTGTGGAGAGAAATAATAAAACCATTGGAACAGCAATCCGTATGTATATAAAAGACCACGTAGACTGGGACAAGAATTTAGCAAAGATCAGACAAGCTATTAATACCGCAAAGCACGAAGTAACTGGATACACCCCAGCTTTCCTTAATTATGGCCGTCATGTTCCCCTGAGTGGAAACTACTATGGTGTTGATCAAAACGATCAACGGAAGCAAGATCTAGAAATTATTCCTGGTAACCGTGATATGTATGCTTCAGAAGTAAAAGGATTAAGTCAAGTCTTCGAAAAGGTCAGGGCTAATCTTCGAAAAGGATATGAACGTAACGCTAGAAGTTACAACTTACGAAGAAGAGAAGTCCAATTCCAAGTAGGAGATAGAGTATGGAAAAGGAATAAAGTCCTGTCTAATGCTGCTAACAAGTTTATGTCTAAACTAGCACCGAGGTACATTGAAGCTACAGTCCGTGAAAAGTTGTCACCAGTGGTGTATCGTCTATCTGATTTAAATGGTTCTGATCTTGGTAAATGGCATGTTAAAGACTTAAAACCTTTTGTATGTGATGAAGATAATATGTCATCCCCTTAGTCCTGATCCCCTATTCCATGTTCCCCCTGTATTGTTCTTCAGTTCCTTTAGTCTTGATAAGAAGTTGATATTCTCTTTGATTTTGGTATGTCGTCTTTTGGTCCCTGTTGTTGTCGTATACCCCCTTGTATGAATTTGTTGTGATTTGGCCCTTGTTGTTGTTGTATCCCCTTTGTTAGTCTTCTTTTATTTTAGTCTAGTTGTTGAAGTGAGTATATTCCCTGTGAGACGTTTAACATAAAGTTACCGATCTCGACTTGAGACAAATGTTAAGATTACGTTGTCTCATTGAGGTATTTAGAATGGAGATTCTAAATCCTCATTTTTGCTGAACCGTTGCCAACAAAATTCCCTGAAACTCGCTAGGCGTTTAGTGGAGTTTAGGCAGATGTCTATCTGCCGAGCCTAGAGCTCAAATGATTTGTTTAGTTTTTGAGAACCGCTCGCGGTTAGGCAACGAGGTGACAAGGCTGTGCCTGCCCTGATATTTCACTTGTGTTACTGTTGTGGATGTCAGCGAGGTCCACACAGGGCACAATGTTAGCTTCTTCCCCAAGGCACAGAAACTCTTGTCACCTACAGTTCATTTTAGAGTCATTACACATTTCAGTCTACTCGACTTTAAAGAGTCTGGCGATTGATGGTACGCTAGCCCAATCCCTAACGTTTGTTTGTTTAATTTAATCCCCACTAGCCATCATCTAAAAAAAATTTTGATGTGATTGTTTAGCCTCACTCAAGGAGTCATGGTTGATTTTTGTCTGGTTTATCGAAAACTGGATAGCTATCCGAGCTTTCTCTTTTCGGAGGAGGGTTTGTAGCGTTTAAAAAACCAGTGAAAATATGATCTTTAGATTTGTATAGATTTTACAATCCCTCTCTAAGAAGTCCAAATTTTTTTATTCAGTTTTTTACTTAAATTCAGATTGCAAGGAATTTTCTAAAACCGCACCTGTATACATCTACGAAGTATTCCGCAACATTTCAATGTGTTACAAGATTCCTGTTTATTTGAGACGCAAAAACAGAATTTGTAAGAAGTTTTGACAAAAGTACAGTTCTAATGCGTTGATGAACTTTCTAGAATAAATGTTGAAAATCAATTTGATTGGTTTGTTTGAATTTGGTACAAAGATCGAAGCTCGTAATTGGCTCTGAAGAACGGAAGCCGGAAATTGCGTAGTGACAGGATCAAGGAATTTTGGCAGGAGACGGAGAAGAAAGCAGGCATTCTTACAATGGTAGTGAATCAGTAAACATCGATAGTGAGTTACCGGCTTTTTTGTGACGCAAAAAGAATTTCCAAGTAAATGGGATCTATCAAAGTTCTTCTGTGTTGTTGTTAAGTAGGTGTACCATCAGTTTGATGGTGTAGCAGTTCCTTTTTTGATGGTAAAAGTGTAATATACGCTTTGTAAAAATACTGCGTATGTATTTATGAAAGCCGGCATAGTACTAATATCGTAGTGATGAATTAAACCCAAGCCTCCCGTCTCCTGGATTAGAAAACCTATTTCCCGAGGTAAATAAGCAAATTTCTTTTGTTTTATGGTATTTTCATGGTATAATGGTATATGGTGCAATCAGTAATTTTCCATTGACATTTTCCCCTTCGAGTGACGTATGAACTACGTACGTGCTGTCAAGTGTCATGTCAAGTTTCACAATGGTGAAGTTTTGAATTTTAAGGTATAGTGACTTTTAATAATTATAAAATTCTCAAACTAATAACGTTAATTTCTTTCAACATAAAAAAAATAAATCTTTTTGGAACTTAAAATACAAAGATGAAAAAGTAAATTGTTGAACAGAACAAAGAATAATTTTGCTTCCATCATTAAAATATTATTGTAAAGACATAATTGTAAGTTAATGTTAAAATCCTTTTTGAAACCTTTTGAAATAGTTAAAAATAAAAGATTTACGGAATGATATTTGACAGGTGACATAGTTGTTGTTATTTTCAATAATTAAGTACTACGAGGAGTAGTCAGTAATTCTTTAATGTAAACATTGTTCCCTGAATGAATATAAATTTTTGTTTTAATGCAAATGCTATAATATATGTCATAATTAGGTCAGTCAGTCAGTTATACAAGTCATAATTAAGTCAGATATCAAATCCTCAATGCAATAATATTATTGTTTATCTTTTGGTGCACCATAACCTATGTTCAGAAAAGTAGATGTATTTTTTTTTACAGGTAATCTTTTATGTAATCTGAAAGTTTTGTTATGTCAAGGAATAATTTTTCAATAAATGCCATAACTGTGTATTTTGTCCTGTTTATTTACCGCTAACCTATTGGCAAAATTTTAACCACAAACTTTAAAAGCTTTTTAGAGTCAAATTTTAAGATGTTGGATGATCATAGAAAGTAAAACTCCTGGTAAGGCGCCCTAACAAAATATAGCCAGGATTTATATTTAACACCCCAGGATATCTGTAAGTACCCTTGTTTAAATTTTTGATAGTAGTAAATATTCCCTAATCCCTAACTTCTTCTTAACGAACTCACAACCTTAGCTCTCCAACCAAAACACGAGCCGCCGTAGCAAAGTAGTTTTTAGAAATATCCCCTAGTTTTCTCGACCCTTTTGTATTTAAGCAGTATCTAAATTTTCCAAGCTTTTATCTTCCCCCTTATTTCTAAGTGCTACACTTTTAATCAGGGTTCTCTTCCCTCGTCATGGAAATTGGCTTCGGTTACTCCTATATTCAAGAACGGAAATAAACTTGACTGCAATAATTATCGTCCAATCAGCCTAGTTACTATTGTCGGCAAGGTCATGGAATCCATTATTTCTGAAGCTATGTCTGAATTCCTCCTTCAAGAAAATGTCATCCCTCACCAGCAGCATGGTTTTATCAAGGGTCGTTCAACGATCACAAACTTATTTCATTGTATAAGTGACTGGTCTTCATCTTTAAACAATCGACATCCTGTTGATGTAGTCTATTTAGATTTCTCCAAAGCTTTCGATCGTATTCCCAAACGTCGATTACTAGCTAAATTGGATCACTATGGTATCCGCGGAAAGTTAAACTTTTGGATTCAAAATTTTCTATCAGACAGGTACTTCCGAGTTCGTGTTGGGGAAGCTTATTCACTGGACAAACCAGTCAAGAGTGGAGTTCCACAAGGATCAGTACTTGGACCACTACTATTTTGTATATACACTAGTGATCTTCCTCTTGTTGTATCCAGTAAGGTTTCCATTTACGCAGATGATACTAAATTATATGTTAATTCAATTATTGACCAACATGTTCTTCAAACCGACCTTGACGCAATATTCAAATGGTCCTCAGAGTGGTTACTTCCACTGAATATTGAAAAATGTGTTTTACTACATATTGGCAAAAATAGCCCATTACTACCCTACTTTATTAATGGGCATCCCATAGAGTCAGTAACCTCCCACAAAGGTCTTGGAGTGATAGTTAACAGTAACTTAAATTGGTCTGACCATATTGTGTCCGTGTGTAAACGTGCAAATTCCAAACTGTTTCTAATCCGCAAATGTTTTACACGAATATCTCTAACCTCAATGAGTAAACTTTACTCTATATAAGTCAGACCTATTCTTGAGTTTGCAGGACCAGTGTGGAGTCCAGATCTTAACCGTGATAAAGTCTTACTTGAAAATGTTCAACGTAAAGCCACAAGACTGGCATTTGGCCGTGTAAGACCTAATTATGAAGACAGACTATCCTTGGCTCATCTAACAACATTTGAACATCGACGTCTTCGAGGTGACCTAATTATATCCTTCCGTATTTTAAAATATAATTTTGGAAACCTTAACACAATATCTACGCTAAATCTAGACGAACGATTAAGAGGTCATCGTTATAAATTAAAGAGGGAACAAACGACAACAAGATCCAGAATGAACTTTTTATCAAACAGAATATTTAACATCTGGAATAACTTAGATGAAGACACCATATCGGCAACTAGTGGTAACATTTTTAAATATAGACTTGATAATTCTTTATTTTCTTTGCAAGACTGAATAATTTTAGGACGCCATTATTTATTGTTTCAAAATTTTGTTTGAAATTGTAATCTTTAAAATTTTTATTAGTTTTATAACGATATTTTTCTTTGTTTTGAACATTATGGGAGCTTTACAGGATTGAATTGTTTTAGGGCGACATTGTTTTATTGTTTCAATATTTTTATTTGATGTTTGTTAATTTTTAACTTTATTCTTAATTTGTATTACTTGTAAAATGATATTTCTCTTTGTTTTTGGGCATAATAGGAGCTCGCTTCTCTGCCCTTATTTGATTTATAATAATAATAATAATAATAATAAGGCCCAGGCCTGTGGGAGTTTTTTGTCAGTTCTTCTATCAGGCGCGGCCCCCTGCGAATGGAGGATGCTTTCTGGGTATTCGTAGCGCCAATACCCAGAGAGTAGCAGGGATACTTGCCGTGGAACAAAAACTGACACCTGGCAGTAGGTATAAAATGCACACCCATGAGAATGGAGAATCATAATTTATGTTTAGGATCGCTGCCTGGGGATCGCCAGGCCACGTCTGGAGCCGGCGCTGGACGTGACAGCATGCGGGACGTCGGTGGCAGGGTGTTGAGGAGGCGGGCCCCTGTCATACAATCAGCTACAGCCCAACCACAACCACAACCACAAGCGAGCCAAACAACAGCAAGAGCTCCACCCGCCGAAGGTGCTGCGCTGGATCATCAGCCGGCGCTCACTCAAGCGGGACGACCGAGGCAGCGCATGAAATGGACTGTGTCCATCAATGAGAACATTTTGCGCTTCTACTACAAGGTGACAAACCTCGGTCAAGAAACAATCGGCTACCGACAACAGCTGTATGCCGAATTTTGCAGGACGTACCCAGATATTCAAGTATCGCAGCAACGAGTATCAGACCAATACCGGGTAATTATAAGAAACAACCTTATCCCAGAGACTAGACGCAATATCATCAGAAGCGAAGTCGAACGGGAGATTCATAACGATGTTGTAATTGAAGATCAAGTCCCCAATGAAGTGCATGAGCAGATTCCTGAGCTTGCCATACAAGAAACTCAACCTGACAATACAGAGCAGGAAAACAACGAGCTACATAATAAACTAGTAAGCGAAATGGCACGTGCTGTACAAGAGTTTAATGGAACAAAACCACTTAGCAGACCACCGCTACCACGAATAAACTCTTGTAAGAGACTAGGTGTGCTGTTACAAATTGTGAACACTGAAGTCCTACCCAATTATGTCGTAGAAGCCCACACATTAGAGTATCTGCACATGCTAATCTACTGTGCAGCAACAGCAATTGCTAATGTAATGGGCATTAAGATCAGAACACGACGGGGTTCTAATAAGGGAAGGACTGGTAGCAGAAATGCACCCTGGGAAAAAAGACTGCTCGGAAAGATTGAATTGCTGCGTAGGGATATTGGTCGAGTCACAGAATATATACGAGGTGTAAGAAGTACAAGAGTCATCAGGAGAGCTGAAGAAATAATACGGAATACTGCAAGACACTCAAGATACGATCCAGAAAACAACACAGCCCAACAGTGCCTGGATACGTTAAAACAAAGACTCTCAGTTTATTCAGGACGACTAAGAAGGTACAAAGTAAGTAACAACCGAAAATCCGACAATGCCCTTTTTGAGACTGCTGAGAAGGCGTTCTATCGAAAACTCAATTCCACCGTAGAAAATCTCGATAAGTCTTATCCAAGCCAAGAAGAAATTCATGAGTTTTGGGGAAATCAACTTTCCACACCAGCTGCTCTTAACAACAATGCTGGATGGATCGAAGATACGGCACAGAACTGCCAACACTACACTACTACTCTCTACGAACCCTTCACCACTGAAGAAGTCTCAAATATCATCAAAGAGCTTCATAACTGGAAATCTCCTGGACCAGACGGAGTTCAAAACTTTTGGCTCAAGAAGTTTTGGAGTGCTCATGAATGCTTATCAACATTAATTAATTATGTTATTTCTAATCCGCGGGATATACCATCATTCCTAACTCAGGGAACCACTTATTGAATACCGAAGGATCAAAAAAAATAACACCCAAGATCCAGCAAAACACCGCCCAATTACTTGTCTTCCAACTTTGTATAAATTGGTCACATCCTGTGTAGCCCGGCGTATCTACCAACACTGTGCGCTGAACAATATCATAGAGCCTCAACAGAAAGGATGCGCTAAGGGTTCCATGGGCTGCAAAGAACAACTTATCATCGACTCAGTCATTTCTAATCAACTATATTCCAAAAAGAGGAACCTATTTACTGCTTTTATTGATTACAAGAAGGCCTTTGATTCAGTGCCGCATGAATGGCTTATAGATATATTGAGAATATATAAAGTCGATGATAATATAGTGACCTTTTTACAACATATAATGACAGAGTGGAAAACTAGAATTCACCTTCAAACACCTGGTGAAAGTAACATCGAAACTGAAAATATCGCAATCAGCCGGGGCCTGTTTCAAGGAGATTCGTTGAGTCCTCTGTAGTTCTGTCTAGCTATGAACCCACTATCTCAGCTATAGAACTCCACAGATGCAGGTTTTAGCATCAAAAATAACAACAATGTGGTGGCGAAGCTTAATCATTTATTGTACATGGATGATTTGAAATTAATGGCTTCCACTCGAAACCAACTCGACGAGATGCTAAAAACTGTAGAAACTTTTTCTAATGATATTAGTATGTACTTTGGACTAGACAAGTGCCGTATTTTAAATATAGTCGGAGGAAAAGTACAGCCCGGAGGATTCGATATGCAAAATGGCCAGAACATCGAGGTCATGGGTGAAAACGATATGTACAAATATCTTGGAGTAAAGCAAGCGCGGAAAATTGACCATAAACAAATGAAAACAGAGATAACTACTGAGTTTATACAAAGGGTAAAACAGCTGCTTCGCTCACACCTTAACAGTAGAAATTTGTTTAAGGCACAAACACCTACGCATGTTCCGCGCTTAGCTACTCATTTGGTATTGTTAAGTGGACAAAAACAGATATAGAAGCTCTTCAGCGAAAAGTGCGAACACACCTCACCAAGGCACAAAAACACCATCCTAAGAGTGCAGTAGAAAGAACAACATTACCACGGAATCTAGGAGGAAGAGGACTTATGGATATAGGTGAGCAATTAGATAAACAAATTGCTAATTTAAGAACTTATTTTCAGATGCAGGCTGAGACATCTACTCTACATCGCGCTGTCTGCGCAGTAGATGACACAACACCGATCAAACTGAGGGAACCAGAAATGCGCATAAACCACCTTACTAAGGACGAAAAAGTGCGCGCCTGGATGGGTAAACCTCTGCACGGGCGACATCCCAATGAGGTCAGCCAAGACTATGTCGACAATATAGCGTCGAACTACTGGTTGACATCAGGAAAGATGTTCCCTGAAACGGAGGGTTCATTACTGGCCATTCAGGATCAGGTTATACCAACCAGAAATTACCTGAGATATATTATCAAAGACCCTCAGGTTCAAAACGACAGATGCCGATATGGATGTCAAGCCCAAGAAACCATCCAACATCTTACAGGGGGCTGCCAGGCATTTGCTGCAACTGAATACAAAGAACGGCATGATGCAGTAGCAAAAATCCTTCATCAAGAGATAGCTATCAAGCTGGGACTTCTCCAAACGGACCATCTCCCGTATTATCAATACGTCCCTGAGAGTATGCTTGAGGATGGCAACTACAAGCTATACTGGGACCGCACTGTGCTCACAGACCAAACAGTGGTACATAATAGACCAGATCTCGTACTAGTTAATAAATTAACAAGACAAACAACACTAATTGATGTGGCGATACCTAACAACAATAATCTACGTAGTAAATTTACTGAAAAGATCGCCAAATACAGAGATCTAGAAATTCAAATACGAAGGCAATGGAGAGTGCAAAGTACCCAGACGAAACCGATTATTATTTCTACTACTGGAGTCATTCCGAAGACCCTCCTCGAAAGCATAAAAAAGCTGGGTCTGAATGAACATCTTTATAAGACCATGCAGAAAGCTGTACTACTCGCGACGGCCAGATGCGTACGAAAATTTCTGGGAGATACACCTGCATTCCAAGTCACCTAGGGCTCGATAACACGGAAAGAGTCCCACCAGAGCTCAATCCTTTTGATACCGTAGGTACCTGGGATGAGTCAATTTTCCCCTTAAAAGGAGTGTGAGCGGTATGGCTAAATCTGAGGCCCAGGTATTCCAGTTTGCGACGTTTTACGGTTACGACTAGTTCGCGCTCTTTACCCATTCTATGTAGAACTTCTTCGTTGGTAACTCTCTCTATCCAGGAAATCCTCAACATGCGTCTATAGCACCACATCTCAAATGCTTCGAGTCTCTTCAGTGATGCTTCAGTTCAGTTCAGTTCATTGATTCTTTACTGATAACTATTGTTTTGGTTTTCTGAGATCAAAGGGTCATATTGAATTATTTTGCTCTTATGTTAAATCTGTGGACTAATCTTTGCAGACTATCTTCATCTTCGGCTATCAATATTGCGTCGTCTGCGTAACAGACGTAACTTTATGTTAAATCTGTGGACTAATCTTTGCAGACTATCTTCATCTTCGGCTATCAATATTGCGTCGTCTGCGTAACAGACTATTTTTAATTCTTTGTTTCCCATTCTACATTATCTTACTTTGTTGACTTTTTGATGATTTCATCCATGATTAAATTGAAAATCATAGGACTCAATGAGTCTCCCTGTCTTATTCCGCTGCCTATGTCTATGAGTTCTGTAAGTTGTCCATCTATTCTGACTTTCTTTTTGTTGTTTTGGTAGATGTTCTCAATAGTTTTTATGATATCTAGATGGACTTCTTTATTATACAGAAGATGGATTACATCTTTGAGTCTTACTCTGTTAAATACTTTCTTTAAGTCAATTAGACATAGAAATGCTGGTCTAGTGATTTCTCAGTAATTTGCTTTATGACGAATATTACAGCTGTAGACGATCTTCCAGTACAAAAACCCTGTTGCTCATCTGCTAAACTTATCCTCTCCCTGATTCATTACGTCTTTTAAGATTTTAGTTGTAAGTTTTAGGGTAGTATTTAATTATGCCAAAAATGTCTTCGGCAGGTACATAATATTTGATGGGATCAATTTTAGAAGCTAGATTTTTTATTTCGCCTACTTTAATAATTCTAAATCGTTTTAGTCTTCGATACCGTGTTTTCTTGGTAGACAGTTCCGCATCTTGTACTTCGACCATTAATTTATTGTATATTCTTTTGGTCACAATATTGCAGTGACTTTCTTTCTTCTGTCTCTTCCATTTGTAAAATAATTTCCAAATCACGTTTTTTCACTTTCTTATATCTCTGCTCTCAATTTGATTTTTGATATTATCACTCATGGTGAATGATTGAATGATACACAGTGGTGTAATATAACCAATAAAAATGATGCAAAACAATCAATAGTTGCACACACTAGTTTGCTACCAACCGGCCGCCTTCGTCATTAACACTACCCCGAATAAGCCGTAGTACTTGTCTCTTCTCGCCACAATTTTGACTGGTATTCACTAGTAATTCCAGAAAAAACTATTTGGAACTAGTATAAACTACTCTAAATAAAATCCGTTTCTATACTAAATTTAAAATCAAGATGAAGTAGAAATAGGCAAACCAAGACACGTTAAATGCTACTAGGGGCAGTCTCGAATCACAATTTACAATGTATAAACTTTGGAAATCAGGATTTGGGATTTACAATATATATCTGGGTTGGGATAAAGTATGGAACCAATCAAATATCTTTGAAACGAAAAGAACAATATTTATGAAACTTTACATGCAAGTACAGTGACGCAAAAGGCATCTGTTGCCATATTTTTTGTTACTATTTTACTTCCGGTTTCACCGGAAATACCCCTAACTTATTTAATTTAAATGGGACACCCTATCTATTTTTGCGGATTTTAAAAGAACTTAATATTTTTAATTCATACATACTAAATTTTGTAGAGAAAATTTGTTAAAAATTGTCTGTAAATAATTTTTTGTGTTATACAACGTAATAGGAAATAAACGAGTACCATCTATAATCTATACTGTAGACTAAAATTGTTGTTTACATGCACTGCATGACTTATTTGAATTTAGTATAGTAGGTAAAACTCTAACTGAACTAATTGACAGAAATAAGTTGTATTAAAAATGGTTCATTTAAGTGGAAAATATCGTATTGAAATATTAATGATAATAGGTTATGGTGAATTTTCATTTTTTGGAAGTGAATTTTCCAAATTCATGGATTGGACGTAGATGATTCATAGAGTGGCCCGCTCGTTCTCCGGATCTCAACCCGTTAGAATTTTTTTTGGGTTATCTAAAATTACGTGTTTACGTTAGGCGACCAACATGCTTGCAGGATTTGAGACAAAGAATAATAATTGATGAATGTGAACTTATACGTGGAGAAATCTTGCAAAAAGTGACTAACGAATTTATTAATAGGCTTGCACGTTGTCAGGAGGTGAACAGCAAACATTTTCAACATTTGAATTTTTTTTTTATTTTTAATATCATTGGTCTAACGTAAATAAATTAACCTATTTTTTAACTGTAAAGAGATTTATTTCTTGTTTTAATATTTTTTTTTCCAAACTTGGTATGCACGAATTAAAAATAACAAGTTCTTTTAAAATCTGCAAAAATATACAGGGTGTCCCATTTAAAATAAATAAGATTTTAAGAGTATTTTCGGTGAAACCGGAAGTGGAGTAGTAACAAAAAATACGGCATCAGATGCCTTTTGCGTCACTGTACTTGCATGCAAAGTTTCATAAATATTGTTCTTTTCCTTTCAAAGATATTTGCTTGCTTCCATACTTTATCCCAACTCTGTATACATGGTAAATTATGATTTGGGGAGTGCTCCTAGTAGCATTTAACGTGTCTTGGTTTGTTTATTTCTTCTACTGCATCTTGATTGTAAATTTAGTATAGTTTTAAGTGAAGTATAGTAGTCAAATCTAGTTTTGACTAGTTAAAACTAGAATTGTCTAAAGCGCATAGTTAAAACTAGTTTTTCCTAGTAAATTCGGGTTTTAACTGAATAGGGTTTTAACGGTAACATATATATTGACATGTTACTTTTGACCAATTCAATTAACAACTCGTCTTTTTCTCTTTTAAATTCACACATGCATAATCTTTTATTCTTGTATACAGACGCGACCTACAGCGTGACTCTGTACGCAGCCTACGGCATTTATTGGAGACCACACCCTTTAAGACAACTGAAGCATCATGTTAAAAATTTCTAATAGTAGGCTTAGGAAAAATATACTATTTTACACCAACAAAAACCTCAAATATAAGTAAAAAATCTGTTAATTTTATGTAAGGTACACAAACTGTGTAAAATTGTTTGCTTATATCAAATTGTGAACATTAATTATTTTAAATATCACTTTAAATTTAGTAAGCTTTTATAATAGACGGAGAGGCAGAGCTGAAAAATCTATTTGAATTTACTAAAGCTAGATTTTTCACAGTTGATTACTGTGAGCGTGTAGAGAAACATACTGCGGTCGGTCAAGCGAAACGTAGAACAGGGGTTACTGAGAGGATATCAAAGTTTTCAATTATTTCCATTTACTAATGCTGAAAATCAGTACACACATTCTAAATTAAATATAAATAAAAGTTATTATAGTCGGTCAGCTGTATGACGGGACAGAGCCGGTCGGTGGGCCCCAATATTCGATTGAGGAAACGAAGCATTTTGGCTCGCAATTTTTTCGTCCAGTTTGGATTTACTTGAAGTTTTCAGAGAAGGTAGGGAATAGTGAAAGGATCATTTTATATACATGCCGCTATCATACGCTAAAATCTTGGGGGTGGCTGCCACCCCATCTCGGGGGTGGGAATTTTTTTATTACATTTTAACCATGTAATTCGATAAAAAATGTGATTCTAAGAACAAAATGTTTTTTATATTTTCTTCGTCAAACTAATATTTTTCGAGTTATTCGCGCTTGAAAGTAACAGTTTTTCGACGAAAAAATTGACTTTTTTAGAGGGTTTTTTGAGAATACCTCGAAAAATATTCTATACATTTTTGGCGACAAAAAGTTCCTTCAGAAATGATTTTGTAGGATTTTTAAAGAGCTATTAGTCTGTGTAAATTAAATTCCGTAAGGTCTCTTAGTTTTTAATTGGGGCGGGTTTAAAGGACTCGAACAAGGGGGTGTTTGCTGGTAAATAGAGGTTTAAACAGCTATAACTGGCTAACTGTTTACTGTAATGAAAATCTATGGAAAGGGTAATTTTAGTCATTAAAAAAGCTACAATTTAGTCATTTTTAATTTTTTTCGTATCTTCAGTATTTTCGGAGATATTTTGAAGTAAATGGTGAAAAATACCAAATTGCAAAAAATCTATTTTTGTTTAAACTCCAATTTTTCCAAAATTAGGCATTTTAAATAGGTCAAACTCCTTGAGTCTATTGATAATATGAATATAAAAGGAACTACAGAAAGGTGAAGACCAATTTTGAATTAGGAAGGTAGTTAGGGGGTTGTTTTCACTGATTTTTTCGTAGAGAAAAGCAGGTACCGACATTTTTTTGATTATAAGTCGCTTAATTTTCATGCTAGAAACTTTTTATTATTTTTTTTGAAAGGTCTAATTGTATACTTGAAAAAAGACTATTTAAGTTTTCCTCGAAAAATGCAATTTTTTCCCATTATATGGCTTTGAATATTTCAAATTATGCATTTGAAGAAAAAGCTAACCTTTAACATGCCGTATCTCGGTTTATATTGGTCTTAAAGATATTACAGGAAAATAATTTGATTTGCGTTACTAAAAGATACAATTTCGATATCTACAGTTTTTTTGACTAAATGCATATTTTTCGCGGTATTCTCAAAAAAACGTCTAAAAAGTCGATTTTTTCGTCGAAAAACTGTTATTTCCAAGCGCGAATAACTCGAGAAATATTAGTTCTACGAAGAAAATGTAAAAAATATTTTTTTTAGAATCACTTTTTCCATCGAATTACATGGTTAAAATGTAATAAAAAATTCCCACCCCGGAGATGGGGTGGCAACCACCCCAAAGTTTTAGCGTATGATAGCGACATGATATATAAAATGATCCTTGGACTATTCCCTACCTTCTGTGAAAATATCAAGTAAATCCATGCTGGACGAAAAAATTGCGAGCCAAAATGCTTCATTTCCTCAATCGACTATTGGGGCCGACCCCTGTTCTACGTTTCGCTTGACCGACCGCAGTATGTTTCTCTACACACTCACAGTAATCAACTGTGAAAAATCTAGCTTTAGTAAATTCAAATAGATTTTTCAGCGCTGTCTCTTGGTCTATAAATAACAGAACAATCATTTTTATCATCACATAATAACTGTACAATTATTTAGCTGTTTCATTTCTATCAATGTATTCATTAAAACAAAATAATGGTGTAAAATCACGAATGCGATCATTGTCCGTGTATCAGATATCTGCAAAATGGAGGCTTTTTCAAATTATGCTCATTATCCTGGTATGTACATTTTACCTCTATAATTTTTTTAATTAAAGAGCAGCCAAGTAACATATTTCAAGTTTCCGCTAAAAAGGCAGTAATTGGCTGTACTGTCGATTTTCTTCTATGTAGGAGAAGTAATTATATTTTCCTCAAAGATCTTTGGAAAATAAATTTCGTATTCACTGTTTCCTACAATAAAATTCAATACGGTCTAAATAAGACACTCGTGGGCTTTTATGTTTAATTTATGTTTCTTTTTTGATTTATTTTTTTATTTCCCTATCGTATACGTACCGTATATTATGAAAAGTATTTAAAATTAAAAAGCATGAAAATATCCCTCATTCATTGTAAGACTCTCATATTTTAATAATCGACACTTTAACAATAAGCTTAAAAGACTTATTTTGAAATTATTTAAGCAAATAGATTTCTTATATTTGACAGTTGATAGCGGCCATATTGTTGACTCTACTTCTCTCAAATTGGATGTTATTTATTCAATGTGTTTTAGTGCGGCAGATTCGTGCAAGTAATATAAGAATTGTGCATTTAACGATAGAAGCATATAATTTGGACCACATATACTACACATACAAAGATTCACAATTGGATATGAGGCCATCTCAGATTTTACCTTTTACAAATATGGCGTGCATTCAAAATGTCGACGATACATAAATATATGATTAATAGCACGATAACTTTTAACCCTTAAACGCCCAAGGGTGGGTAAAAAATGTCCACCTAATGCGTATTCCCTTGTAACATATTTATTACGTGTTTAAACATTTTCCAAAAATTATTTATTGTTAAAAAGACAGCCTTTTATCGAATGTTAAATTGTTTCTACCGATATTTTTGGAAATAAAAGTAATACCTTGAGTTAAATATGGGTGGGCATAACAAGTAAACCCTTGGTAAAACTTGTTACTAAAGGTTTCTATATAATTTATCGTTGGTAGGAACATAATCCATATAATGATAGACGTATAATTACATAGTCGACATAATTATCCGCCAATGAGGAGGCTGAAAGGAAGAATGTGAAGAAAATCGACAAATTTGAATTACTGGCTTTTACTGGTATGTTAATTTTGATGTACATTGTAATTTTGTTGTAAGGTTTGTAAATTGTTTATATTAATATTTTACAAGATGCTGTGTTTATTAAGCATAAGATCCTTAATTTTAATCCATTCCCAACAACTCTCAATAAATATATTAGCTATTTTCGAGGTGGATATTTTTTACCCACCCTTGGGCGTACATAGAACCTAAAAAAGGTTGGGCGTTTAAGGGTTAAACGAAAAGTCTGACTTCAACCAAATTTGGTATATGGCTTCTTTTTTTTTGATATATAAGATCTAGCCCCTGAACCGGAAGAATCGGTTTACCAGAAGTTGTGTTTTCCTGATTTTTTATGTAAAAATATGTTGTTTTTTTAATTATTTCACCCTGTATGTATTAATTTTTCAAAAAGGTAATAAAAGCATTGAAAAGAGCGTAAAAATATTTTTTAGTAAATAATTTGAATTTTCTAGTTATGTTAATTACCGTGTAATAAATGCATATCTTATCTTCACATGTACATATATGTGCGGCAGATCCGTGCAAATATTATAAGATTTAATTGATGGATTCGACCGCTACTTGATGGAAGTTCATTTTATCTAACAATAAAACAATGAAAACGTTTGTTTTCTATACTTCCACAAAATTTGGTATAACTATGTGACTACAGTTGTTTCGGCAGAATGCCTTTCTCAAGTGATTTAGTTTACTATGGTTTACTATGATTTACCAACAACTATAGACTAATTTCATTTAACGCAAAAAATCTTTTCCCTAGTGTTCCTCCTACAGAAAGTTTTGTTCTAATTAAAAATCTTTTAGACCATAATAGTACAAATCCGATCATTGCATCTAAAATTATACACCTTCTTGAAATTTGCATAAATCAAGACTATTTTGAATTAAATAATCAAATATACACAAAAAACAGTGCAGGACTTATTATGGGTAATCCTCTAAGCCCATTGCTATCAGATATAGTTATAAACCAGCTTGAAACAACAATTTCTAAACATCCCGCATTTAAACAGTTCTTATATTGGTGGAGATACGTGGATGATATACTAGTATGCTCTACATGAACTAACAGGCAACTTGACCAATTTCTATCATACATTAATTCACTTCATAGTAATAATGAGTTTACAATAGAAACAGAACAGAATAAGTCCATAAACTTTCTAGATTTAACAATTACCAGACTACACAAAAAACATGCGTTCTCCGTATATCATAAACCTACCCATATGACACAACTATACACAATTCATCATCCCATCCTACACAACACAAATTAGCAGCCTACTATAGCATGATATATAGACTGACAGAAATTCCCATGTCAAAAAATAATTTCGAAATAGAACTGAACATCATTAAACAAATAGCAGTAAACAACGGCTCTAACGAACAAACAAATAATAAAATTTAAAATCAAAAACTTCATAAGATAGCCATGAAATTAGTCTATCCACCACCACAAAAAGGACCCAGTACCTTCTGCTCTATCACATATACTGGCAAGATAACAAAAATAGCGAGATACATAAAAAGAAGGAAATAACACCAGCTTTCAGAACTAACAACAACTTAAGCAAATATATTAAGAGCAATAAGAGCCGAAAGAGAAAACAACTGCAGAGTGGTGTCTACAAACTAACTTGTGGTGACTGTCCGAAAACTTGCATCGGTCAAATTAGCAGAACCTTTGACAAACGAATACAAGAACACAAAAGGGCTTTCAACAATAGAAAAACAGATACTTCTACATACGCACTTCACCTTCTAGATCATAATCATTCTATTAATGAAGAGTTTCAAATTTTACATATTCAAAATAAAGGCCTTAAGCTATCTTTATTAGAATCTATGGAAATTAATAAATTAAAAAACACAGATATAATTCTGAATGACCAACTCGAGACAAACAGCTCCCCACTCCTCAACCTCTTTAGTTAAAGACCTTAAAAATGCAAACCCATAGTAAACTAAATCACTTGAGAAAGGCACTCTGCCGAAACAGCTGTAGTCATATAGTTATAATAAATTTTGTGGAAGTATAGAAAACAAACGTTTTCAGTGTTTTATTGTTAGATACACTAAGCGTCAAAATTAACGCACCACCTTAAAAATGGGACATTTTTAATGTCTCATATTTCCTAAACCTGTTGTCCGATTTTAGTGATTTTTTTAATATGTTATAGCTTTATTCTTCAAGAATATCGATGTAATAATATTGTTGCTAAACAGATAAGTGTCATTGTATACCGGGTGTAACAATGATAGTGTGTTTTTTCCTCAAAGTTTGGAACGCCCTGTGGAATATTGTAGCGTATATAAAAGATTGAAATTAAAACTCAACTGAGCCTTAGGCTATATAAAATATAGATATTTGGGTACAATAATTAATGAAACTAATGAGTACACAGAAGAGATTAAAGCAAGAATAGGACAGGCAAGGAATGCTTTCAACAAACTGAAAAAAGTACTCTGTAGCAGGGACATTACAATTTCTTTAAAGATAAGACTTCTGAGATGCTACGTGTTCTCCGTATTATTCTATGGGTTGGAGGCTTGGACATTAAAGAAGGATGTTTCGGACAGATTAGAAGCCTTCGAGTTATGGGCCTACAGAAGAATATTAAGAATAAGTTGGGTGGATAGAGTCACGAACATCGAGGTGTTGAGAAGAATGGGAAAAGATAAAGAGGTTTTAAATACAGTTAAAGTCAGAAAACTACAATATCTGGGACATGTTATGAGGGGCGAGCGTTATAACTTGTTACAATTAATAATGCAAGGAAGAATACAGGGTAGAAGGAGTCGCGGAAGAAGACGCATCTCCTGGTTAAACAATTCGAGAGCTTGGTTTAATTGCACTTCTGCTGATCTCTTTAGAGCAGCGGTATCGAAAGTGCGAATTGCCGTGATGGTTGCCAACCTTATTAGAGGAGATGGTACATGAAGAAGAAGAAGTAGCCTTAGGATTTCGTAACATTTCGCTTTTTGATTAATTTGATTATGTTGGATAATAAAAAAGTTAGATATTTTAACCCCTAGCAACGTTCTTCATCAATACTGGGTGTTTCTAAATAAGTGCTACAAACTTTAAGGGGTAATTCTGCATAAAAAAATAATGACCGTTTACTTTATAAACATGTGTCCGCAAATGCTCCGTTTCCGAGATACGGGATGTTGAATTTTTTCTTACAAACTGACGATTTATTTATTGCTCTAAAACTGGTTGAGATATGCAAATAAAATTTAGTAGGTTTTAAGAGCTAGTTATTGTGCATTTTTTGAAGCACAACTAAGAATTTTATATTCACCATTGGCGTGCATACGGGTCATATTACCCGTATGCACGCCAATGGTGAATATAAAATTCTTAATTGTATGCCAAAAAATGCCCAATAACTATCTCTTAAAACCTACCAAATTTCATTTGCATATCTCAACCGGTTTTAGAGCAATAAATAAATCGTCAATTTGTAAGAAAAAATTCAACATCCCGTATCTCGGAAACGAAGCATTTGCGGACATATGTTTATAAAGCAAACGGTCATTATTTTTTATGCACAATTACCCCTTAAAGTTTGTCGCACTTATTTAGAAACACCCTTAATTGATGAAAAACGTTGCTAGTTTTTAAAGTACCTAACTTTTTATTATCCAACACAAGCGAATGAATCAACAAGCAAAATGTTAAGATAGCTTAAGGTTACAGTTGGGTTTTAATTTCAATATTTTATATATGCTAGAATATTCCACAGGATGTTCCAAACTTTGAGGAAAAAACCCACTATCATTGTTACACCCGGTATACAATGACCCTTTTCTGTTTAGCAACAATATTATTACATCGATATTCTTGAAGAATAAAGCTATAACATATGAGAAAAATCACTAAAATCGGACAACAGGTTAAGGAAATATGAGACATTAAAAATGTTCTATTTTTAAGGGGGTGCGTTAATTTTGGAGCTTAGTGTATTAGAATTATTGTGCATTTAGTGGTAGAAGCATATAATTTGCACCACATAATAATATACTACACATACAAAGATTCAAATTTAGATATGAGGCTATCTCAGATTTTGCCTTTTACAAAAAAGACTGGCATTCAAAATGGCGACTATACATATGTGACTCACGATAACTTTTGAACGAAAAGTCCGATTTCAACCAAATTTGGTATATAAACTTATGTGCATAGAAATCGGCCCACCTAAAAATTTGGTCGTATTTAAAGTCCCGTGTTTCCTAAACCTGCTGGCCGATTTAAGTGATTTTTTAATATGTTATAGCCTTATTCTTCACCAATATTGTTGTAATAATATTATTGCTAAATAGGTAAGTGTTATTTTATACCGGGTGTAACAATGATAGTGTGTTTTTTCCTCAAAGTTCGGAGCACCCTGTGGAATATTCTAGCGTATATTAAATATTGAAATTAAAAGTCAACTGTAGCCTTAGGCTTTCTTAACATTTTGCTTTTTGATTCATTCCCTTATGTTGGATAATAAAAAAGTTAGATATTTTAACAACTAGCAACGTTCTTCATCAATACAGGGTGTTTCAAAATAAGTGCGACAAACTTTAAGGGGAAATTCTGCATGAAAAATAATGACCGTTTCATTTATAAACATATGTTCGCAAATGCTTCGTTTTCGAGATACGGGATGTTGAATTTTCTTTTACAAACTGACGATTTATTTACTGCTCTAAAACCGGTTGAGATATGCAAATGAAATTTGGTGGGTTTTAATAGGTAGTTATTGCGCATATTTGACATATAATTAAGAATTTTATATTCACCATTGGCGTGCATACGGGTCATATAACCCGATCATATTACCCGCATGCACGCCAATGGTGAATATACAATTCTTAACTGTATGCCAAAAAATGCGCAATAATTACGTATTAAAACCTACCCAATTTTATTTGTATATCTCGTGCGGTTTTAGATCAATAAATGAATCGTCAAATTGTACGAACAAATTCAACATCCCGTATTTCTGAAACGAAGCATTTGCGCACATATGATTATAAACCTAACGGTCATTATTTTTTCATGCAGAATTACCCCTTAAAATTTGTCGCACATATTTAGAAATACCCTGTATTGATGAAGAACGTTGCTAGTTGTTAAAATACCTAACTTTTTTATTATCCAACATAAGCTAATGAATCAGAAAGAAAAATGTTAAGAAAGCCTAAGGCTATAGTAGAGTTTTAATTTCAATATTTTATATACGCTAGAATATTCCACAGGGTGTTCCGAACTTTGAGGAAAAACACACTATAATTTTTACACCCGGTATAAAATAACACTTACATGATTAGAAATAATATTATTACAGCGATATTGTTGAAGAATAAGGCTGTAACGTAGTAAAAAAATCACTTAAATCGGCCAACAGGTTTAGGAAATACGAGACTTCAAATATGACCAAATTTTTAGGTGGACCGATTTCTATGCACGTAAGTTTAGGTACTTTTTTTGATTTATAAGATAGAGCTCTTGAACCGGAAGAATCGGTTTACCAGAATTTATATACCTATGTGTCGAATATGTGGTCACAATTATATACTTCTCTCGTTAAATGCAAAATAACTGTTTTACATATCGGCTGTACTATTTTACTAGATTACATAAAAAGATATTTACCAGCAATTTTATTGCTGGAATCGAATCTTATGATTGTATATTTATGTTAATAATTAAGATGTGCAAAGTCCGCAGATAGATTTTTATAAAAAAATTAGCACCATGAAATCGTGTTTTTCAATGACTGCTTTGTAACTCCGAATATTTTAACTTTACACCAAAAATACGCAAATAAAATTTCACCGTAATTTAATTCTGCATAGAGATATTTTTCCCGAATTACTTCGACGAAAATTTTCCTGAGGAAATACAGGTTTTCCCAAAAAAAAATTTATTTTCAACTAAAATTTTAGGTGAGTAATTATTATTTATCAATAATTAAATTACTTGGTGATATACAAGCTTTTTTGGTACTTATATGACATACCGGAATGGATACGATTTTCATATAAAGAGGAAATTAATATACGTATCTAACTTATTTTACAGAATTGAAATTGGTCTATTTCATAGGCCTCAGAAATGTTTTAAATGTTTAAAAAATTTTGGCATATAAACAAATAGAATATCTCGGCAACTGTTAGATCAAAATAAATTAAAAAAAAAACGGCATTGTAAAAGACTCGACAGAACGCTCCTTTATAAAAGAAAAGTTTAAACAGGCGGTCAAATTTGACCGGCATTTACGAAGAAGTTATAAACAATAGGACGGAAATTTTTAAATCATTACTTTTTTATGCCGGTCCTCGTTCTACATACAAATGTTCATATCTTCAGAAGACTCATAACTCATATTATAATAATAAAAACGATCGGCATTACGCGTGAAACATACCAAAAATACCAAAAATCCAATGAAAAACTAGGTTAAAGGAGAAAGAATCTCAAACTTCAAAATCGGCTACGTTAAAATTTATTTTCTGGGCTTCCCATGCAGTAATTTTTTTAATTTTTATTCCCAAGCAACTCGAGTAGAGCCTCCTTACTAACATACTACTAAAGGACAAGGAAGCTCTCGTTTTGTTATAATAAATTAATTTATTTATTATAACAAAAAATTTTAATTTGCTTAACTAATTATTTATACAGCTTTCAAATGAGAATATTTGTATTTTGAACGTTAAAAGGTACAAGCGTAGTAAATTTTTCTAAAAAAAGGTTTTATCTACTCTATGTCATGTATAAGTTTTTAGTTTGTGAAAACTGTCATTATAGATCAGTGCGTGAAGGGTTTAAAGTGTGCGTGAAGTAACAATGTATTTTAAATGGGATTTACTTTTTCGTACACATTCAATGTACTCTGGGCTAATTAGCAAAATACAAGGAAAAGTTATTTACCAGCAATTTTATAGCTGGAATCAAATCTTATTATTGTATGTATTAATAATATAGATATGCAAAGTCCGCAGATAGTGTGCTACTTTTTTTATAAACAAAAGGGCGCCCGAAAATCGTGTTTTTTCAATTTTTGCTCTATAACTCCAAAGATTTTAGCTTTAGACCAAAAACACCCAAATAAAAATTCACCGCAATTAAATTCTGCATAGAGACGTGTTTTTTCTGATTTACTTCGACCAAAACTTTCCCCGGAAAAAGCGGGTTTTTCTAACAAAATCTTTAATTTTCAACTAAACTTTTAGATAAGTAGTTGTTAATCAATAATTAAATAACTTGGTAACGTAAAAGCCCTTTCCGTATATATTATAATTCCAGAAGTATATGGAAATTGAATGAACAGTTTAGCAACCATTAAAATGTTAACTAAAAACTTACGGTCGCTATAATAACGACAATAATTATGAAAAATTATTGTTATTAAAAATTATTAAAAAATATCAAAAAATTATATGATTTTTCATAAAAAGACACTATACCTATCTAATGTACTATACAGAATTGAAATTGGACTATTTAAGCGGCCTCAGGAATATTTTCAAATTGTAAACAATTTTTTGGTTCATAAACAAATAGAATATCACGGGAAATATTAAACTAAATTAAATTTTGAAAACGGTATTCGAAAGACAGCGGCAGGACGCTTCTTTTAAAAGAAAAAAAGTTTAACTATGACGAGCGGTTCCTGAGATACAACCGGTCAAAGTTGACCGGAATTTACGGCAAAGAGATAAACAATAGGATCAAAGTTTTCAAACCGTCACCTTTTTATTTTTGTCCTCTTTCTCCATACCAATTTTCATATCTTTAAAATCCTCATAACATATATTATTATAATAAAAACTATCGATAATACGTGTGAAAATTGCCATAAATAGCAAAATTCCAATCAAAAATTAGATTGGAGAAATGTAACCCTCAAAGTTTAAAATCGGTATACGTTAACAAAATGCATTTTCTCGGCTTCCCATGAAGCAATTTCCTTCATTCTTTTTTTGTTCCCTAATAACTCGAGTAGAGCCATCTAACTAACGCATTATTATTAAATGTCAAACTTGCTTTTGTTTTGTTATAATAGATTAATTTATTTATAAGAACAGAAAATTACATATTTTTTCCAGTTGTAGGCTTTTTTTAGATAAACTTACTACAAGTGTACCTTTTAAATTTAAAAACATAAATATTCTCATTTGAAAGCTGCATAATTATTTAAACAATTTTTATTTAAACAAATTAAAATATTGTGTTATAATAAATAAATTAATTTATTATAAAAAACAAAAGCAAGTTTGACATTTAATAATAATGCGTTAGTTCGATGGCTCTACTCGAGTTACTTGGGAACAAAAAAAGAATGATGATTCAGTTCATTTGTAGTCTACGAGCCCCCTAGTGGGAAAGTTTTGGGGTAGTTCTGATTTCTTTCATTATATATGGATTTTGGGCTGCTGAATCCGAATCTGAGGTTTGCGGACAAAATTTCGTGACGGAACATTGAAAAAATCACGAAAAAAACGAAAAATTCCTGCTTTTTCCCGCTTTTTTGCTTAAGTCTCGAAAACTATTAACTTTTAGTAAGTAATATGTTAACAAAAATTAAAGTGCATAAAATTATCTACAAACGTCAGTTTTTACTTTTTTTTTCAGATGAACCGTTCGGTTTAAAGTGCAAGTTGAAAATTGCTAATTTTCAACGGTCTCTGTAAAACCCACATTTTACATTCCAAAACTTAATTTTTTATTAGAATGCTGTCATTTGATACATTTCTGCTAGTTTCCTGCAAAAGTAATTAAAAAGAAAAAAGTCGAAATTGTACAAATTCAGTATCACAACAGGCCAGACAGGGGGCCACGTTCTGCCAACAGTTGAAGCTTGGATTTAAATTCTTCTGGCACATATTTTACAATATTTTTTACATCATTAGAAAGAATTACTATTCTGTCTAGGTTGAACAAGATCTACTCTAATTGATCCACCATTGTTGATGATAGGGCCATTGACTTAATCACTATTTTGGCCAGAGTTCTGTGAGCCAACATATAAGCTCGTACTGCCCTTGTGTAAGCGTGACCAGACATAATTTTTTCGGTTGATTTTGCCGCATATATGGTATTAAAAAGTTCAGCCAATCCACCACCTTACATAATGTAACCAATTGCCCCCATGAAGGACATCAATAGTGAAATCCACCGAGCCTTATAACAACATTTGACAGATCCGGATCATGGGACGACTAGCAAGGATGTATCTTGCCTTGAGGTAGAGGGGTTGGTCAAATGTCACCAGACATGTAACTTGCTTCAAGGATTTAGTTTTCTCTACTCCTTTCAACAACTCTGTAAATATTTTATCATAATCACTTAGAGGAGCGTTGATAAATGGCTGGTAAACAATAAATGTTAGTTCACATGGCATGTTTCTTGTGACAGCTTCCATGAATCTATTCCATCCGAAGAGGCCGGGAATATCTCTACTTTTCCCATAGAGCCACAGAAGATCAGGCACAGATGAAGTCACAGTTTCAGTTGGTGTGAACATTCCCTTCGGATCTATTATCTTGATTTCTGATAAACCTTGAGATTTTTTCCTTTAAAAATGAATTAGTTGAACAGCTCCCTGACTTGCATAAATCTCAGGCGTGGGTTTCGTTTCTAACCGAGGAATGGATTGGTTAGGTGCTACTGCATGTTTTGGTGCAATACAAGAAATGCCACCCATGACGTGAAAAGTGACCTGCTGTGTAAAGCACGGCTGGTCAATTTTCTGCGGATCGCCTGCGATTGCTGATTTTTTCAGACAAATAGCTTCTTTATACGATGAACACAACCCCAAAGAGGAAACTACATCAACCAATTTTCTTGAACCGTACTTTTTTTAGAGCAACACGGCCAACCCTACAAGGACTGGTGAGACGAATGATCTGGGCCTTACCGCCGCTACAAGACTATGAGCAAGCGCGTTGCTTTTCTTCTTCCAGTTATCATCCTCCCCACGTTTTTATGAAGTACAACTTTTCCCATAAATGCACGTAGTGTGAGTGCTTCAGGAATTAGTTCTTCATTTCCTTCTAAAAACTTATCCGGTGGATGGTATTCCTGTGTCTCGTAAACCTGGCTCCGGACATCCTCAACAATAATGGCAGCAGCCGTTTGAACAATCCGTAGTCTTTCATTTTTTAACGCTTGTTGGTACCAAGCGTCGTTCAAGATTTTGTAACCTGTGTCTTTGAAACAAACGACCGAATTCTTGTTTCGGGACATGGTAATAATTATGTCGGTTCTGTATTTTTTGAGTAGATGAGCTTTGACTGCCTTTTTGTCAGGACGATATTTATCCTTGATTTGGTCGATCAACTCATCGAGCCAAAATTGGCACTCCCCATCCCTATTCTCTAAATAATTGTAAACATTGCTCTTAATATATCATAACTCTTGCATTGCTCTTTCAACATCATCGGCAAATGGACCCGATTTTTTAATCTTTTTTTGAGTGATTGGGCGATTGTACAGTTTTCTCATGTATAAACTATGATACCGGAAATCAGAGGCTACTAAGTCTGAGACAGGCAAAAGGCGTTTGATTATGGATTTGCCATACTGATCATCACGTTCTTTTGCTCGTTTTATAACAGTTTCTTTAAATTTTAAAACTCGAACCTGATACACCATATTGCAGTTGGTTGTCATTTTACTTTGCTGTGCTATAAACTTAAGTGTTATGACGAGACCACACATAAAACATTTAGTTTTTAAGTTAAAAGGTGATGCAGTAAAACGTCTTTGAACTTGCTCCCTATCCTCAACTTTCTTCAAGTAAGCGTTAATCATTTTTACATCATTGTAATTTTTACGACCTCACGCTCTTAACAGCTTAATTAATCTTACTGTCATTAAAAAGAAAGAAGAATTATTGGAAATAATTCTTATTTATTTATAAGTAGGAGAAATGTATTATGTATTTAAAAGAAATTAGGAGATTTTATCAAATGACAGCATTCTAATAAAAAATAAAGTTGGTTTTGCAGAGACCATTCAAAATTCGCAATTTTCAACTTGCATTTAGACCGAACGGTTCTTCTGAAAAAAAAAGTAAATAGTGATATTTGTAGAGAATTTTAAGTACTTTAATTTTTGTTAACACATTATTTACTAAAAGTTAGTAGTTTTAGAGTTTTAAGCAAAAAAGCGGAAAACAGCAGGAATTTCTCGCTTTTTTCGTGATTTTTTCAATGTTCCGTCACGAAATTTTGTCCGCAAACCTCAGATTCGGATTCAGCAGCCCAAAATCCATATATAATGAAAGAAATCAGAACTACCCCAAAACTTTCGTAGACAAAACACAATTTTATTGAATTATGAAGGAAATTGCTCCATGGGAAGGCAAGAAAATGCATTTTTTTAACGTATACCGATTTTGAACTTTGAGAGTTACATTTTCTCCAACCTAATTTTTGATTGGAATTTTGCTATTTTTGGCAATTTTCACACGTATTATCGATAGTTTTTATTATAATAATATATGTTATGAGGACTATAAAGATATGAAAATTATTGTAGAGAAAGAGAACAAAAATAAAAAGCTGATGGTTTGAAAATTATGATCCTACTGTTTATATCTTTGCCGTAAATTTCGGTCAACTTTGACCGATTGTATCTCAGGAACCGCTCGTCATAATTAAACGTTTTTTCTTTTAGAAGAAGCGTCCTGCCGCTGCCTTTCGAATACAGTTTTCACAATTTAATTTAGTTTAATATTTCGCGAGATATTCTATTTGTTTTTAAGCCAAAAAATTGTTTATAATTTTAAAATATTCCTGAGGCCGCTTAAATAGTCTAATTTCAATTCTGTAGTATACATTAGATAGGTATAGTGTCTTTTTATGAAAAAATAATAGCTATTCTTATGCATCATAATTATTCTCGTTATTGTAGTGACCGTAAATTTTTAATTAACATTTCAATTTTTGCTAAACTGTTCATTCAGTGTCCATCGCCTTCTGGAAATATAATATATACGGAAAGGGCTTTTACTTTACCAAGTTATTTAATTATTGATTAACAACTACCTATCTAAAAGTTTAGTTGAAAATTAAAGATTTTGTTGGAAAAACCCGCTTTTTCCGGGGAAAGTTTTCGTCAAAGTAAATCGGAAAAAGCACATCTCTATGCAGAATTTAGTTTCGGTGAATTTTTATTTGGGTGTTTTTGGTCTAAAGTTAAAATCTTTGGAGTTATAGAGCAAAAATTGAAAAAAACACGATTTTCGGGCGCCATTTTGTTTACAAAAAAAATTGCACACTATCTGCGGACTTTACATATCTATATTATTAATATATACAATCATAAGATTCGATTCCAGAAATAAAATTGCTGGTAAATAACTTTTCCCAAAAATGGCCTATTCTCCGATAATCAGCCCAGACTAATGGGTTTTTTGGCATACTTTTATATAATCAAATATCCTTAATTTTCGCGTTGTTATGGTGATGGCAATATGTGTAATGACTTACAACAAAATTTTTGACAGTTTTGTGGTTTGAAAGTAGTTAGGATTTTTAAATGTCAAAGTTCTAAAAATTGTAGAATAGAAATGAATTCCAGTCAGGAAGAGTTACAGTTTTTTTATTTGTTTATCGTAGGTAAAATATTGTATGAAACTGTGCGTGTGACGTACTTTTTGCGAACTTACGCGATGTATAGCACTCGATCCGTTGTCGCTCATGGTCTAAAAATCGCGTGCGTTCGCAAAAAGCATACTTCACGAACTGTTTCAAAAATAATTATTTTAACTCATATTTTTTCAGAACAAATAAAAAACTATGAAGTGAAACGTAGATACATCGGCATATACTGTCAATATAATTATATATTATGAAATGGCTATTATTCCCGTGGACTAAGGCTTACAATACCGAACTGAAATCTAAATACCGGTTTTGATATTTGAAATTTGAAATATCGGGATACCGGTATTAAAACCGGTATTATTAATAAAAAATTTACTAGATATATTTTTACTTACCTGAGTTGTAATATTGACTTTTTAGCAAATAGTACCGATAAGTCGGCCCCCGATAACACGGAAGTCCGGCTAACCCGGACCGATTCTCTTCAGACAAACATTTCAACAATAAAAATGTATCTAATATTATATTTGAGAGATAATGGGTATATGTGTAATTTGAACTATACGATACTAAAAATGACTCATGGCACACGGCGGTAGAGCGATGTTCATTGTCTGGGACTATGGGAAACAACAGGCACCTGTTATTCCTTTATTCATTGTAAACTGTTTTAGCATTGTTTAAAGACTAAAAGACTACCTATTTAAAAAATTATTTTTTAAACAATTGTCTTAGTCCCCACTGTTCTTAAATAACATAACATCGTTCCGATTGTGACCGTATTGTGTAGTACAGTTGTATTTCAATTGTAACGGAGTTTATTTGTAAGTATGCCGTGTTTTATTAATTTTTACCATATTCTCCAGCTAACCCAGATTTTCGATAACCCGGATCGGCCGTGGTCCCGATTAATCCGAGTTATCGAGGTTCCACTGTATATGAAATCCTGAAACAAGCTGTTTAAAAATAAAACTTGATCCAAATTTTTGGGTGATAAACGATATCTTCTTATGCTTGTAAACTGTCCAGACTTTGAAAATACTGTTTCGGAAGGTACTGATGTGACAGGTATCGACAACTATTTTATAGCCAAATAATAAAGCTCATGGAAAGTGGATTTGTATTTTTTCCAAAATTTTATCGGGTTATTTTTTCTTGCGAAATGTGGAATTTCGCAAGAAAATGTGGCATTGGATAGTAGATGTAAAACAAACAATCGATTTATATTACCGACACCTCCGCTACTCGATGGTGCCATACCTACTCGGCTCGGTATATGTAATAAATATGCCTGATATAGATTTTAATATAACGAAATTGTTTATCTTCAAAAAAATTAGATTTATATTGTGCATAAATTCACATTTTATCAACTAATCTTCTTCTTAAGGTGCCGAGACCGCTTGTCTATCGTTGACTCTCATGCTGCTTAGCATATTAACAATCATTGTCTTATTTACAGCCGCACGAAATAGTTCAGTGCTAGTTTTCCCAAATCATTGGCGTAGGTTTTAAGCCAAGAAGTTGTACGGCGGCCCGCACTTCTTTTTCCCATTATTTTACCTTGCATGACAAGGTGAGGTATGTCATATTTTTCAGGGTGACGCATTTTATGATCAAAGTATTCCAATTTAAGCCTTTTAACCGTGTTCACTACTTCACAACTTTTATTCAAGCGTTCCAAAACCGTTTCGTTTGTGACTCTTTCTACCCAACTGATCTTCAGAATATGGCGGTAGACCCACATCTCAAATGCTTCTGGGTTTTTTAATAGCGATTCTGTCAGGGTCCACGATTCAACCTCGTAGAGTAATACTGGGAATATATAACATCGAACCATTCTTATGCGAATTTCCAAATTGAGATCGTGACTGCAATCAAAATCAATATCAACCATTGTAATACCAAAACACCGGTATTTTTACATAAATACCGATTTTTAATAACGGACAAAAATCGTCCGAGCTTCCTGTATTCGGGATCCTGGAATCCCGGTATTATAAGCCCTACCGTGGACGTATTTTATAAATTAATTTTATGGAAATGTTTGATTTTTTTTACATTTGAGGAGATTTACGGACTCAACATTGAACAGCTTGAACATCGTATCGACTATTACTAATATATAGATATAATATATAACGGTAATAAATAAATCAAAAAAGGTAACAATAATCACGAAAATAAACAAATACGTTTCCGTTCGACAGAATTATAGCCAGACTCATGTAGCAGGTATAATTACAATTTGTAGGTTAGAAAATGCTACTTGTCATAAATTTTAGCTTAAAAATATAAATAATTACTAGTCTGGGCTGATTATCGGAGAATAGGCCATTTTTGGGAAAAGTTATTTACCAGCAATTTTATTGCTGGAATCTAATCTTATGATTGTATATATTAATAATATAGATATGCAAAGTCCCCAGATAGTGTGCTACTTTTTTATAAACAAAATGGCGCCCGAAAATCGTGTTTTTTTCAATTTTTGCTCTATAACTCCAAAGATTTTAACTTTAGACCAAAAGCACTCAAATAAAAATTCACCGCAATTAAATTCTGCATAGAGACGTGTTTTTTTCGATTTACTTCGACGAAAACTTTCCCCGGAAAAAGCGGCTTTTTCCAACAAAATCTTTAATTTTCAACTAAACTTTTAGATAAGTAGTTGTTAATCAATAATTAAATAACTTGGTAACGTAAAAGACCTTTCCGTATATACTATAATTCCAGAAGCCGATGGAAATTGAATGAACAGTTTAACAACAATTGAAATGTTAATTAAAAATTTACGGTCGCTATAATAACGACAATAATTATGATGCATAAGAATAACTATGATTTTTTCATAAAAAGGCACTATACCTATCTAATGTACTTTACAGAATTGAAATTGGACTATTTAAGCCGCCTCAGGGGTATTTTAAAATTATAAACAATTTTTGGCTTATAAACAAATAGAATATCTCGGGAAAATGTTAAACTTAAGTAAATTATGAAAACGGTATTCGAAAGACAGCGGCAGAATCATTCTTTTAAAAGAAAAAACGTTTAATTATGATGAGTGGTTCCTGAGATACAATCGGTTAAAGTTGACCGAAATTTACGGCAAAGATATAAACAATAGGATCATAATTTTCAAACCATCACCGTTTTATTTTTGTCCTCTTTCTCCACACCAATTTTTATATCTTTAAAATCCTCATAACATATATTATTATAATAAAAACTATCGATAATACGTGTCAAAATTGCCAAAATTAACAAAATTACAATCAAAAATTAGGTTGGAGAAAATGTAACTCTCAAAGTTCAAAATCGGTATAGGTTAAAAAAAATGCATTTTCTCGGCTTCCCATGGAGCAATTTCCTTCATTCTTTTTTTGTTCCCAAGTAACTCGAGTAGAGCCATCGAACTAACGCATTAATAAATGTCAAACTTGCTTTTGTTTTGTTATAATAAATTAATTTATTTATTATAACACAATATTTGAATTTGTTTAAATAAAAATTGTTTAAATAATTATACAGCTTTCAAATGAGAATATTTATGTTTTTAACTTTAAAAGGTACACTTGTAGTAAGTTTATCTAAAAAAAACTACAACTGGAAAAAAGATGTAATTTTCTGTTCTTAAAAATAAATTAATCAATTATAACAAAACAAAAGCAAGTTTGACATTTAATAATGCGTTAGTTCGATGGCTCTACTCGAGTTATTAGGGAACAAAAGAAGAATGAAGGAAATTGCTCCATGGGAAGCCGAGAAAATGCATTTTGTTAACGTATACCGATTTTGAACTTTGAGGGTTATATTTTCTCCAACCTAACTTCTAACCTAACTAATTTTCTCCAATTCTGTACAGCACATTAGATAGGTATAGTGTCTTTTTATGAAAAAATCATAGTTATTCTTATGCATCATCATTATTGTCGTTATTATAGCGACCGTAAATTTTTAATTTACATTTTAATTGTTGCTAAACTGTTCATTCAATTTCCATAGACTTCTGGAATTATAATATATATGGAAAGGGCTTTCACGTTACTAAGTTATTTAATTATTTATTAACAATGACTTATCTAAAAGTTTAGTTGAAAATTAAAGATTTTGTTGGAGAAACCAGCTTTTTCCGGGGAAAGTTTTCGTCGAAGTAAATCGGAAAAAACACATCTCTATGCAGAATTTAATTGTGGTGAATTTTTATTTGGGTGTTTTTGGTCTAAAGTTAAAATCTTTGGAGTTATAGAGCAAAAATGGAAATAACACGATTTTCGGGCGCCATTTTGTTTATAAAAAAAGTAACACACTATCTGCGGACTTTGCATATCTATATTATTAATACATACAATAATAAGATTCGATTCCAGCAATAAAATTGCTGGTAAATAACTTTTCCTTGTATTTTGCTAATTAGCCCAGAGTATACAGGAAGTAATCAAATAAGAGAACAAGAGTTAGTCATTCGCATTATTATGTTTATAAATAAAAATGACAATAAAATGTACCAAAAAATAATAAACGTTTAAATAATGTGAAAAACCATTTTTAAACACAATAAATGCACCAATGTCACTGAAAATAATCAACGTCAAACATCTTGGTGAATAATGTGTCCATTGTATTGTTTGTCCTTTGAAATTTTTATAATGTATTGGTTATCTTTGTTAAATTTATTGTGGTTTATATGGACAAGTGGCTTACTTTTGCGATACTATTAGGGGAGTGCAATTAGAACGAAAAGATACAATGTTTCGGAAAAAATCAAACAAGTTTATATCTTTCTAAAACTTTTTTGTTAGTTTATAAATATGTTAAAGTAAAAAGTTCTACTCACAAATTTCGCCGCTAATTGTTTATTAATTGTTTAAACAATAACAATTTTTTTTGTATAAATAATGCTAAGAATATGGGTGAATGCAACATTTTATTTTAATAAAAAATGTTTTTATTTTAGTTTTGATTATGCTGAACCCGAATCTGACATTACAATTTGCAAATTCAAAATGGCGGATTCAAAATGGCGCATTTTTTCCTAAAAATCCTTAAAAAGTGGTTGTAAAATCCCAATGTCTTTTATAAAACGTATTCGTTTACATATATGTGGATATTTTTGAGAGGTTGCTGAACCTGAATCAAATTCTGATAACTTAAAAAATAGTTGTAAAATCATAGTTTCTTTACAAAATGTATTTATTTCTACATATATTTATTTTTGAGAGCTTTGATAAACCTAACAAAAAATGTTAACAATATAAACTATAAAATGGCGGATGCAAAATTCGGATTTTCTAAAAAGAACATAAAAAAGAACATTTTTCTAAAACATTTATTGTCTTTATTTTAAACAGGTTGTTGAATCTAAATTAAAGATTAAAAATTTAAAATTTAAAATGATGGATCCAAAATGATGGATATTTAAATGAAAAACAAGTAGAATCCAATCAAACAAATATGGAATTTCATTCTTAAAAAAAAGATAAACAAATAATTTTCACAATAATATTAAAAATTAAAATGTATTAGAAAGAAAGAACAAATTATTCAAAATCTATCTCTTCAATATCACCTCCAACTGGGCTGACATTTTCGCTTTCTTCAATTTCTTGTTCATTTAAAACGGGACTATTCAACCAGTCTTGTCCGAAAAAATGAGAATAATATTGATAAAATATAATATTTTATATTTGCATATTAAGTGTTAGACCATGCAGAGCTATTTATGACGAATAACTGTCTTCATAAAATTAATAATAAAACAGTTATCATAAATAATAAGTGAAAATTTAATGATGTTGGGTATAATTAATTTGAAACAATATTAAAAAAAAACAAATTTGCGATTAGAAGGATATAATTACATATTGGGACATAGTTTTTAATTCCAAACAACTTTTCTTTATAAAAATTTTCGATATTGTGAAATATAAAGGTATTTTACTCTTGAGTGAAATTCATATTTTTTGACATACCTCGTACAAAATTAAAAAAATTTGATATCTGATGGTTGCATCTTATGTTATGTACGATGCAGAGTATTTTATATAGAATACATTTTTTTCGTAAAACTGATATTAAAAAAGTTATCAATAGGTTCCAAGTTACGCAGACATACTGTATAAGAACTAAAAAAAATTTTTTTTGTTGAACATTTATTATTGTTGAAGCTTATTATTAAATGTATTTTAGTTAAGTTTTACAGAAAAAAGTTTTGATCACTCTGTATATACATTTTTTCAGCTGGTAATTTTCGGTTTTTGTATTACATTTTTGTTATCTTTCTTAGTTTTCTCAAAAAGAAATTATTTATTTCATTTTTAAAATAAAATAATTCAGTGTTTTTTAAAGATTACATCCTAACCTTTAAAAAAATATCAAAAAAATTGTATTATATTTATTCAACCATGAGTAATACCGTCTTAAAATGGTGGGAATTCTGTAAAACTACAAAGTTTTCAAAAAATACATTTTTTGAGACATCGTATTATTTGAATTAAATTTTTGAGATTTTTTTTTGAACGAAACATCGTTTAGTAAGATAATTGAAAGGTAAGTTGTGGAAATTTGAGAGCTTTATAAGTAAAATTGTATTAGTTACACATTTTTAAATCATTTTTAAACAAAATTCATGTAAAGCTCACTTTCCGCCCACACCGTACTTATGTCCATACATTTTATTTCTTTTTGTTACAACCATAAGATAGCTTATTTCATCTTCTTTCATGTCCAATTTGTTAAATTTCTTTTGATCCATTAGTTAAAGAATTACATTAAAAAAACTCAACCGTGCACTTTTTCCAACGCTAGTTTACAGTGCGCCAATGTATGTGAGAAGGGTGACTTTAGCGTTATAAATAAAAAATTACAGAAGCTAGAGATTTAATTTTAGAAAAATCTTTATATAAGGATTTTTGTAAAACTTTCTGAATTTTTCGATGGTCGAGACAGTTTTTTTCTAAAAATTATTTTTTCGGAGTTATTTAAAAAAACATCCAACTTCGCTGTTCATTTGTTTAATTAAAATGAAGCACCCACTTCTCGAGTAGAACTTTTTGATATGTTGTTTATTAAACATTTCTTAATGAAATTACAAGAAGTTTTATCTTGTTTGATTTTTTCCGAAGTGAAAATCTAAATGCACTCCCCTATATGCCCTGTTTTTAAAATAGGTGAAATAAGGAGCAAGTCTACTGTGACAATGGAAAAAAACAGGCTGATTTTTCGGATTTTTTTCTAGCAAAATATGACTCGTACATTAAATTAAATTAAACCGTCATCTTTACTATATATTCAGTATTTGTAAAAAAAATTTCAAGTCGAAATATTCAAAATTTCCGTCGTGGCACTCCTTCAAGCGCAGTTACGTTTTTTAGGTGCCCACACGGTATACATGAAATCTCACGTCTGGGTGATCTGAAACAAAAAACAGAATATGGTTATCATCTACATAGTATTTACTCTCGTCTGACGGATAATTTTTTTGTGCCACGTGCCACGACTAGTCCTGTCGCCAGGGGGGGGGGTACAACGGCCTCCTGTATTCAGATGGACTTACCCAAGTTTTTATTATGTATTTTGGCCCGTAGAACACGAATTTTTTGGGTAACAGTTGATCCGGATGTCGATAAGATTGTTATAAACAAAGAAGTTGAGGAATTACATAACAGCGGTTTCTCGCAAAACAAAACATGTTTTTGTATTTTTTGGGCCATTCTAACCAAAAAATGTTCCTACAAGTTTTTTCGTAGGATGCATAGTTTTCGAGATAAACGCGGTTGAACTTTCAAAAAATCGAAAAATTGCAATTTTTGAACCCGAAAATCTTTTGATTAAAAAATAAAATAGCAATTCTGCTTACCGCATTTGAAAGTTCAAGTCAAATTCTATCGGTTACGAATATATACATTGCTAAAAATTTATGTGTTTATTGCTAAAAAAAGCTATAAACACATAGTGTTTCCCGTGCCTAATACATGCGTTTACATGCATGCTACGTAGAAATAGCCTCGCTTGCACTTGTACCTACTCTACCTACTCGTTCGATTTTAAATGAGAAATCATTGAAAACATCACTCCAGCACTAGGTGTTTATACTTTTGTTTAACAATAAAATAATAAATTTTTAGCAATGCAAATAACTAAAACCGATATACTTTGACTTGAACTTTCAAATGCGGTAAGCAGAATTGCTATTTTATTTTTTAATCAAAAGTTATTCGGGTACAAAAATTGCAATTTTTCGATTTTTTGAAAGTTCCACCGCGTTTATCTCGAAAACTATGCACCCTACGAAAAAAATTGTAGTAACACTTTTTGGTTAGAATGGCCCAAAAAATACAAAAACATGTTTTGTTTTGCGAGAAATCGCTGTTATGTAATTCCTCAACTTCTTTGTTTATAACAACCTTATCGACATCCGTATCAGCTGTTACCCAAAAAATTCGTGTTCTACGGGTCAAAATACATAAAAAAAAATTGGGTAAGTCCATCTGAATACAGGAGGCCGTTGTACCCCCCCTGGCGACAGGACTAGACGGCAATTTTGAATATTTCGACTTTTTTTTTACAAATGCTCAATATATAGGGTGTTTGGTAAATAATGGGCCATAGCTTAACCTCAGATTCCTTAGGTTAAAATAGGTCCACTTAAGCTAACTTACCTTAGTACAAAAGTTGATAAAAACCGAAATACAGGGTGTCAAAGTTAAACTTGTAACTTTTGAAATATTCATTTTTGAATATTTCCTGACACGCATGGGACAACACTAAATTTGGTAAGTGGTGCTGGTACTATTCACCCTACTGAATTATGTTAAACAAACGTTTCTGGCTACTACCAGAGGCATACGACGGGGGAACGTGAATGGTTGACCCTTTCCAAATTCTACGCCACTGGAGGAATTGCTATTTTAGTGTAATTTTTTGATTCTCTAATACTTTGTATGTAAAAAATATACCCTTCATTCGTAACGATAAAGCCATTATTGTTTGAGATATTTGAAGCTAAAAACGAAGGAGAATAATACATTAATCAAAATAAGTGTGCCTTTTCACTTCTGACTTCAAATATCTTGAAAACTAATGACTCTATCGTTATGAATGAAGAGTATATTATTTACATAAAAAGTATTGGAAAATCTAAAAATTATGCTAAAATAGCAGTTTCATCAGTGGCGTAGAATTGGAAAGGATCAACTAGTCACTTTCCCCTGTAGTACGCCTCTGATAGTAGCCAGAAACTATTATTTAACATAATTTAGTAGCATGTACAGTACCTACACTTTCTGACAAATATCATAAGGATATGTCAAATAGTTTCATAGTAACGGGCACACATAGTTCTTAAAGTTTTAAACAAAGAATAAATTACTTAAAAAAAAGAATACTTTAAAATAATTTGACATGTCTAGCTCATACATGGCAGAAAGTGTAGGCACTGTACATCCTACTAAATTATGTTAAATAATAATCGTTTCTGACTACTAACAGATGCGTACGACAGGGGAAATTGAATGGTTGACCCTTCCCAATTTCTACGCCACTGATAAAACTGCTATTTTAGCATAGTTTCTAGATTCTCCAATGCTTTCCATTCAAATAATGTACTCTTTATTCGTAACGATAAAGTCATTAGTTTTCGAGATATTTGAAGTTAAAAATGAAAAGGCACACTTCTTTTGATTAATGTATTATGCTCCTTCGTATTTAGCTTCAAATATCTCGAAAACTAATGGCTTCATCCTTACGAATGAAGAGTATGTTATTTACACAGAAATTATTAGAGAATCAAAAAATTGCACTAAAATAGCAATTCGCCAGTGGCGTAAAATTTGGGAAGGGTCAACCATTCACATTCCCCCGTCGTACGCCAGAAACGTTTGTTTAACATAATTTAGTGGGGTGGATAGTACCAGCACCACTTGCCAAATTTCGTGTCGTTGTCCCATGCCTGTCAGGAAATATTTAAAAATAAATAAAATAAAAGTTTAACTTTGACACCTTGTATTTCAGTTATTATCAACTTTTGTACTAAAGTAAGTTAGCTTAAATCTACCTATTTTAACCTCAAGAATCTAAGGTTAAGTTATGCCCATTATTTACCAAACACCCTGTATAATAAAGATGACGGTTTAATTTATTTTAATTACCAGTCATATTTTGTTAGAAAAAAAATCCGGAAAATCGGCCTGATTTTTCGCTTGTCACAGCTTCCCCCCTAGACTCAAAAGACAGATTCACACCCAATATGTCAGTGAAGAAATCACCAGGTTCATCCCCTTTTTTGGTTGATGATGTTGGCCTTCGACGGTTTTCCATAAATATTGTATTACCCTAACACGTCGCTAAAGAGTTCTAACAACAACTACTGTTTTTTTATAAAAATTTAAAAATTTAAAGAATAAAGCAGAAAACCAAAAAAATCGCCGATTTTAGTTAATTAACCTAAGAATTTGAAATGCCTACAGTGTCAAAATTTCATAATAAATATCAATAGTGTCAAAATTTCACGATATATTGGAGCAGAGCTGCCTGCGGCTGGACCATTTATACCCCAGGCTGTGGGTGAAGAGTAGGTCGATTTCAAGATATAATTCAGGAATTTTTGAAACCTATTAGGTGTTGTAAAGGATGATGCCAGGAAAAACTTATACTACAATGTAACCAAAAATTTTTTGCGCTATTTTTAAAAGCGATTTTTATTTTTCAAATTTGCAATTTTTAAAGATTTTTAATTTTGCAGCTTAGGATATTGATTTTAGAGAAAAACTTTAATAGAAAGTTGTAGTAAACGAAAAAACCTACAATTTGAGCTATGGTAAGTTTAATTTCGTTTATTGGTTATTGCAAAACAGCCTGCGAAAGTCAAAAATGGCCGTTTTTTACAATTGCATTATTTATTGTACAAATAATTTTTTTTTATTTTTTAAAGCTTGAAGATCTTTCAATTTCACACATACAAAAAAATTGTAAAGCCAGATTAACGAATTTGTTGCTTAGATATTATAAATTGTTTATCCCAAGAGGTCAAATTGTCGAAGGCTACAACTTTTTGAAAAAAAAATCGTAGAGAGTTAGTGAAACATCCAGTCTCCTTCTAAAGAGTTATGTTTTCATATTCTAATGTAAATAAATGCGTAAGACGTTTTTAAACCGCTAATTTTTGGGTTTGAAAATAAGGGGGCAAATTTCGTTAGAGACATTTAGAGCTGAAGCGGACCTGTACATCCTATGAGTTTTTAACTTACAGGTTATTGTTGCCGAAGACGAAACGAAGATTTATAAAAAAATAAAAAAATTCTACGACCAAATGAAGCCGAGATAATTTTTGGGTTTTAAAATACGGCGGCAAATTTCGTTAATTCATTTAGAGCTGAAGCGGTCCTGTACATCCTATGAGTTTCTAACTTACAGATTATTGTTCCTGAAGACGAAGCGAAGATTTATAAAGAAATAAAAATTTTCTACAAGCAACTGAAGCCGAGATAATTGTTTTTTTTTTCTTAAATCGTAGCGCCTTTAGTTATAACAATTAAGAAATTATTTTACCGTCATTGACTAAAGAAAGACATATTATCTTAAAATAAAAATTGTTATAAAATATAATTACATTTAATTATTAAAAATTATTTTTAAAATCGGTGCTTTTGCGAGCGGCCGAATTTTTCAAATCGCCCGGCTCGCTTCAAATCCGGACGCTCGGAAAATTTTTACGTAACTTGTATTAAATTTTGACAGAAAACAATTTAATAATATCACCATTATAATATACAGTCTATTTACCACTGTATTTGTTTTTCTTGATAAACTTTTATATATGAAATCTCATTTCTGAAGAAATAATATTACAAAAATGATACTAGATTTTTAATTTTTTCATTGTTCTATAAATATAATAATAATAATTTTACTTCTTATTATACAATATAAAACTTTTTCTTCTTGTAGTGACTATCCGTTTTGGATGTTGGCGACCATCATGGCAATTTGGGACTATTCCATAGAAAAATGAAAGTTAGGATAGAGAAAGCAACATTTGCCTTTAAAAAAATGGCTAAGTTATTCATTATGTTATGATTTATCAATACCCACCAAAATCAGGTTATTACGATGTTATAATATATTTCATATTTTGTTGTATGGAGTTGAGTTGTGGACTCTCACAGACGCCTCCTACAAGAAAATTGAGGCTTTTGAAATGTGACCTTATCGTCTAATCCTGAAGATCTCTTATAGCGACCACGTTACTAATCAGGGTGTTTTGTTGGGAATTTAGAAAGAATAAGAGCTGTTAACCCTAATAAAAACAGCCAGAATCAAATACTTCGGTCACATTATGAGGAAGAGCGAAATATATGAACGGCTGCAACTAATCTTGCAGGGAAAAGTAGAAGGAAACTGAGAACCAGGAAGGCGAAGGATTACCTTGCTAGAAAATTTACGTACGTCGTTCAGCACAACAACTACAAATCTTTTTAAAGCAGTAGTACCGATTTAGTGTACAAGTACAGATTGCCATGATGGCCACCAACATCCAAAACGGATAGTCACTACAAGAAGAAAAAGTTTTTTACTGTATAATAAGAAGTAACATTATTATTATATCTATATAACAATGAAAAAATTAAAAATATAGTTATATATTTCATATATGAATTGTAATATTATTCATTTTTGTAATATTATTTCTTCACAAATGAGATTTCACATATAAAAGTTTATCAAGAAAAGCAAATACAGTGGTAAATAGACTGTGTATTATAGTGGTAATATTAGTAAATTGTTTTCTGTCAAAATTTAATACAAGTTACCCAAAAATTTTCCGAGCGCGCGGATTTGAAGCGAGCCGGGCGATTTGCAAAATTCGGCCGCTCGCAAAAGCACCGAAATTAAAAAATTTTAATAATTAAGTGTAATTATATTTTATAATAATTTTTACTTTAAGATAATATAAGTCTTTCTTTAGTCAATGACTGTAAAATAATTTCTTAATTATTATAAATACAGGCACTACGATTTAAGAAAAAAAAAACAATTATCTCGGCTTCAGTTGCTTGTAGAAAACTTTTATTTTTTTTTATAGATCTTCCTTTAGTCTTCAGCAACGATAATCTGTAAGTTAAAAAATCATAGGATGTACAGGGCCGCTTCAGCTCTAAATGTTTATAACGAAATTTGCCCTCTTATTTTCAAACCCAAATTTATCTCGACTTCACTTGGTCGTAGAAATTTTTTATTTTTTATAAATCTTCGTTTCGTCTTCAGCAACAATAATCTGTAAGTTAAAAACTCATAGGATGTACAGGGCCGCTTCAGCTCTAAATGTTTATAACGAAATTTGCCCCCTTATTTTCAAACCCAAAAATTAGCAGTTTAAAAATGTCTTACGCATTTATTTACATTAGAATATGAAAATATAACTCTTTAGAAGGAGACTGGATGTTTCACCAACTCTCTACGATTTTTTTTTCAAAAAGTTATAGCCTTCGACATTTGACCTCTTGGGATAAACAATTTATAATATCTAAGCAACAAAATCGTTAATCTGGCTATACAATTTTTTTATGTTTGGAATTGAAAGATCTTTAGTTTAAAGCTTTAAAAAATAAAAAAAATTTGTACAATAAATAATGCAATTGTAAAAACGGCCATTTTGGACCTTTCGCAGGCGGTTTTGTAATAACCAATAAACCAAATTAAACTTACCATAGCTCAAATTGTAGGTTTTTAATTCGCTACAACTTTCTATCAAAAAGTTTTTCTCTAAAATCAATATCCTAAGCTGCAAAATTAAAAATCTTTAAAAATTGCAAATTTAACAAATGAAAATCGCAATAAAAAAAACGCACAATATTTTTGGTTACATTTAAGTATAAGTTATTTCTGGCATCGTCCTTTACAACACCTGATAGGTTTAAAAAATTCCTGAATTATATCACGTTTTTTCACCCACAGCCTGGAGTATTACAGACAAACATAACCGCGCGATAAAATTTGCATTACTCCCCTAGTTTAAAACGGGGTGTAGTTTCTGTAAGTAAAAAATAGACTGCAAGCCGTTATTGCTTGCAAATTGTAGAAGCCTCGGAGGTGTTACCATACAGAAGGTTCCCATTGTTTTCAGTCTGGTAGGATTACTCTGGGCTAACTAGCAAAATTCATGGAAAAGTTATTTACCAGCAATTTTATTGCTGGAATCGAAATATAAGATCCTATATATTAATAATAAAGGTATACAAAGTCCGCAGATTGGGTGCTGCTTTTTTTATAAAGAAAATGGCGCCGACAAATTGTATTTTTTTCAATTATTGCTGTATAACTCCGAAGATTTTAACTTTACAACAAAAACACCCAAATAAAAATTCACCTCAATTAAATTCTGCATAGAGATAGGTTTTTCACGATTTGCTCCGACGAACATTTTTCTCGAAAAATGCGGGTTTTCCCAACAAAATCTCTAATTTTCAAATAAAGTTTTAGGTAAGTAATTATTAATCAATAATTAAATAAATTTGTGACATCAAAGCTTTCTTGGTATAGATTGTAATTCCAGAAGCCGGTGAAAAGTAAACGAATATTTTAGCAACAATTCAATTGTTAATTAACAATTTACGATCGCAATAATAACCAAAATAATCATGATACATTGATCAAACTTATAAAGATTATAAAGATGAGATGCTTATTTATTATTTTATCGGCAAAATAAAAATTTTTCGTTTTTTTGCATAATCTTTAAATTTTGAAAAAAAATAGTTATAATACGCTGGTCTAATTAGTAAAGTACAAAGAAAGGTTATTTATCAGCAATTTTATTGCTGGAGTCGAATATTATGATCCTATATATTAATAATATAGGTATGCAAAGTCCGCAGATAGTGTGCTACTTTTTGTATTAACAAAATGGCGCCCCCAAATCGTGTTTTTTTCAATTTTTGCTCCATAACTCCAAACATTTTAACTTTACACCAAAAACACTCCAATAAAAATTCACCCCAATTTAATTCTACATAGAGGCATGTTTTTCCCGATTTGCTCAGACGAAAATTTTCCTCAGAAAATGTGGGTTTTCCCAACAAAATTTCTAATTCTCAAATCAATTTTTTGGGCAAGTTATTATTTATCAATAATTAAATAACTTGGTGAAATAAAAGCTTTCTTGGTATAGATTATAACTACAGAAGCTGGTGAAAATTAAACGAATATTTTAGCAACAATTCAATTGTTAATTAACAATTTACAGTCTCAATAACAACCAGAATAATCATGAGACATTGATCATACTTAAACAGATTATAAAGATGTGATGCCTATTTAATATTTTGTCGACAAAATATAAATTTTTCACTTTTTTGCATAATCTTTAAATGTTAAAAAAATAGTTATTAATAAATTAACATTTCTCAGAAATTGTTTATTATATTATAATTTTAAAAAATACTTAAAATGCTTATTTCAAAGGTATTGAAAACGAATGCCTTAAAAAATTTTTCCAACCATTTGCAAAAAAGTTATCAAACAGAAAAGTAAACATACGATTTCTCCGTTGTTTATAATTTGTTTTAATTGTTTCAAAGCTTAAAAATGAGTTTATGGTACAAACTAATTACTCTCAAAAAATATCAAACATTAGTTTAATGATTATATTTTAATCAAAGATTAAAAATGTTTTTTTTTTATAATTTTTAGCGCGAAAGTAGGCTTGATACAGAGCCGGAGATGTTCACTCGAAGCTGTAGCGATAACGCTACTGAATCTTTAAATTAATTACATTCACCGACCTCTAACGAATTCCCTTTTGGAGACGCCTATGGAAATCGTCCATCGTCGCCTACAGTCAAAGCGCAGCGAGTAAGAACCGCTGCGCATGGGCGTTATTGGATCAATGAACGAGTCGATTCAAAAAGTCAGTCGGTTACAGAAACTCAAATTAAGAGGTATGCAAATTTAAATATTTCCCTTGGGACGAAATCTGAGAAGAAAATTGAGCACAATCAAATAGAAAACATATAATTAACAACTTAATCAGTTCAAGAACACATGGAAACTCCTGGATACTCAATTTAAAACGAAAATATCAAAGAATTCAAACATTTATATAAAGCGTTGAGCTATTCATTATGGCGGCTTGAAGTTTTGCATAACCTCTTCTTCCAGGTAAGTCTCTAAACTATTTATGTAATAAAACCCGTTCTCTGATATTCATCCATATGTATATACATAAATCGTTATTTTCTTTGTCGAAATCCAACATTTAATCCAAAGTTTCACGTTTCCTTATCATTAGATCCTTTTTTTTTATGACAGTGAGTAGTTTTTGTGTCATTTTTATAAGTCATACAAAAAGTTCTAGCCATAGATAAGGTATATATAATTAAGATATATGGTTCTAGCCTTGCGGAAATTTTATTTAATGCGCAGAGGCGACAATGTTTCAATTTGACAGTAAAGATGTCATAAGTTTGACAACCAACATGCTGTCTAGATAATGCTTGCTTTTTTGGTAACAGTATTACCGGTCGTTGACCCGATGTAAAAATGTGTGCTGTTACAATCATTTTGGGAAACTGTTCCTTTTCTGAAAGCTATTTTGATTGTATATTTCGTCCTATACATATAAATAGAAGCAGTATTCACATTGTTTTGTTGGAACATTACTTTGAAGACCAGTACCTAGTTTTTGGATCCTTGCTTTTGATACCAGTAGTTGAGACAACACCACCATTACCTAATTTCCACCACAACTAATACAACAACAGTTTCTTGCTTTTCCCAACAGATGTGAACAAGTTTTAGATTTTTGTCGTGCCTGGAAAGATCAACCTTTAGGACTTTCTCCTGGAAACAGCTGTGGGATAAGTTAAGCTTTTATTTTATATATACATTGATCAAGGTCTTGATTTTAATTCTCACTTTATTTACCACCAGTGTAAACTGTTTTATATGCATATAAGTCAGGTTATCTATCTATTTTTTTTCCTTGTAATAAATAGGAATTTTCAATCATAAATAGGACTATGAAATATAGATAAATTAGGTAATGGTCAATAATAAAACAAGTTTTTTTTAATAATAAATCAGTTCAAATCATAAATAAGTAAATTCAGATAGTTTAAAATTTAATAAGATAGGGAAATAAAATTTAACAGTTTTTTGAATAAGAGAAAGACATTAAAATTTATACAGGATTTTTTTATAGCATTTAAGTAAAGAGTTTTGACCGACTCAGATCTAGTGTTTTGTATATCTCCCAGTATCTGTGGTCAAGCATATTACATGCACCCAGATCTGGAACGTTAAGTAGTTGGACAACTGACAGTCCCAGGATTATTATATTATTAACCGTAGGTTACGACTTGTGCTTTGTCCCGGACTTTGACTGTTTACCTCTTTGATATTTTGTTATTCGGCCCAATAGTGGTGTGTATTTTTATTAGTGTCCATAAAGGTCCTGTTATATCATTTATTCCTCACACACCACTATTGTTAAACTATTTATTGTCTGTATACTTACTAAATTATTAAATTGTATTTATAGAAATATTTATTAATAATAATAATATATTTGTTGTTACTATTTTTTGCTTTTATTTCAGTTCCTACTTAACAGTATATCATATAGCAATACAAGGTAATTATTGAGTTTTTTTATTTCAGGTCACGGTATCAACTGTCGTTTGTTTCCTGTCTTCTTTATTTCAAAAATCTCGAACCTTTCAAATTCTCGGTTCAGAAATCTGAGCTGTTCGTTCGAGTTGGCGCCCTTCTTCCTTTTCTTTCCTTGTTGTACCTCCACATTATTCTATCTCCAGCGTGCTTATCTAGTTGCGTTCCCTTCTCATAGTAACCGGTCTCATTTTCTTCCTTGTTTCTACCATTTCGTAATCCCATCTCTCTGTTTGTATATTTAAAAGCCAATATTCAGTGTATTGAAGCTAGCCCGAATCCTCACTTGAGATATAGTGTCTCTCTGCCTATTTGATTTGGTCGTCTGAGCTAAGCCACTCTTCATTAGTATCATAAATCGCTTCGTTCCTATTTTCCCCTATTTTATCGGTTTTTTTCCCCTTCAAAATCCCAATACCCAGAGTATAGGGTTACAAAGCGACTGACACGCTTTAAACTCGCGCGAGTTGTGTATGTGGACGGGTATAATACATATAATAATACATACAGTAGGAAAAATGAAAGAATACCCATGAACGAACATATAAAGCACGCTGTGTTTTCCTTTCACCGTGTCACACAAAAAACTGGCCAGAGCAAGTACATGTAATAATAATTATTACATGTAGTTGCGCTGGCCAATTTTTTGTGTGACACGGTGACAGGAAAATACAGCGTGTTTTATATGTTCGTTCATGGGTATTCTTTCATTTTTCCGACTGTAGCTACGGTACTGTATTAGTCAACTTTCGCGCGTGTAAATTACAAAAAAAAATATTTATATTCTTAAATTAAAATATAACCTTTAAACTAATAATGGATATTTTTTGTAACTAATTAGCTTGTACTTTAAGCTCACTTTTACGCTTTGAAAGAATTAAACATATATATAAACAACGTAGTCATCGTATGTTTATTTTGCTGTTTCATAACTTTTTTGCAAACAATTGGAAAAAAGTTTTAAAGCATTCATTTTCGAGATCTTTAAAATACGCATTTTACCTATTTTTTAAAATTAGAATATAATAAAAACTTTCTGAGAAACGTTAATTTGTTTTTAACTATTTTTTTTACATTTAAAGATTATTAAACAAAATTAAAAATTTATAATATTTTGTCGACAAAATATTAAATAGGCATCTCACCTTTATAAGATTTCAAAGTTTGATCAGTGTATCATAATTATTTTGGTTATTATTGCGACCGTAAATTATTAATTAACAATTAAATTGTTGCTAAAACATTCGTTTAATTTTCACCGGCTTCTGGAACTATAATCCAAACCAAGAAAGCTTGTTGGGAAAACCCGCATTTTCCGAGGAAAATTTTCATCGGAGCAGATCGGGAAAAGTATGTCTTTATGCAGAATTTAATTTCAGTGAATTTTTATTAGGGTGTTTTTGGTGTAAAGTTAAAATGTTCGGAGTTATGGAGCAAAAATTGAAAAAAACACGATTTGGGGGCGCCATTTTGTTAATAAAAAAAGTAGCACACTATCGGAGTGTATGCGGACTTTGTATACCTATATTATAAATATGTATAATCATAAGCTTCGATTCCAGCAATAAAATTGCTGGTAAATAACTTTTCCCAAAAATGGCCTATTCTCCGATAATCAGCCCAGACTAGATGTAGAATACCATTTTTGGATGTTGTTTTATGTTCTATTAGATTGAAAACTTAGTTTTTTGATAGCAGTTGCCGCTAGGGCATCCCTACCATTTCGTTAGTTGCAATATGTGACTGCACGCCGGGGTTTGTCCTAGTTGGGTCAGAGAGAGCAGCATATGTGCCTCCTGATGAGACACTAATAAGTTTAGAAACCGGTAGAGGTGGTTGTTGCGCTCTCTGATTAAACTGGACTAATGATGCGGCTGCAGTTTTGTGTTGCAACTAAACTGAAAATGGATATTTATATTTATTTGTAAAAAATAGACCTTGTATAAAAAGTAATTATTCGTGAATAATGCTTGTGCAAAAATCCGTTGGAACAACTGTATGTGACAAACGATATATCAATTTATTGATACGTTGTATTAAAAATAACAGATGCGTATGGCGTATACCAAGATGAAGCTAATTTTATAAATAACTGGCAAACTTGAAAAGGATAACAATTACTCATCGATGTCACCAGAACACTGACTAACAAATAGTATTTAAGTTGAAATGAGATACGCCGCTGAAGTTCCTTGAAACGAAGTTTCTCATATTAGAACTGTCTTTGACACTAACGTTTAGTTTGTTTTTGTAGTGACAACCCGGTTAGTAGGAGAGAGATAGAAAATGTCACCGTGTTGAAGCTTATTAGACCGCGAAGTTGTCTAAACTGCCATTCTGGCCTGTCTCGTTGATGCTCTTCATCCAACTGAAACGTCATGAACCTGAATATTCAGCGTTCGAATTACAAGTCGATCCATTTGAGGTTATATAGACGTGATAAGAATAATATGTATATTTATTATGCGAAAAGGAAGTTTTCTAATAATTTTTAAATCAGAGGAAATAGATTAAAACGAAAACGTGCTACAATAGTTGTTTAATCTCAAATATTCAATTTTTCATATCCGATCTTAAACCATATTTTTATCACACTGTACATCATAGTAAAGCAATTTGATATTATATTAAAACATGTGTGGCCTGCTAATTTAGTTAACTGTTGCGAATCATAAACAATAATTTGAATAATTGCACATAAAATTTGATGAGTTAATATAAACTCTTTGTTCTCTAATATATGGTAAAAAAATATTTGTAAAATAATAAGCGTGGGCTTGACCCAGAAAAATACTGCCACAAAAAACGCGTACATATTCATTCATTCGAATCACCTCAAACGGTCAAGATGTTACTTCATAATTATCAGTGTTATATCATTCATCCATGTAAGACAGTAAAAGCAAGTATGGTTCATTCCACCAACATACGTCTGTTTTGGATTATAGCGACAACGAATATTTTAGTGAGCAACATAAGAAGTACGAAAGTAAATGGCTCTAATAATTATTCCAATAAACAGCAATGTAATTTGCAATTTATTTTCGTTCTTCATATTTTGCACAATAAAATATTCGTTGTCGAAATAATCCAAAACAGAGGTATATTCGTGGAATAGGGTATATAGTCCTGTCGCAGTGGGGGTACAACGGCCTGCTTAATTCAGATGGACTTACCCAAGTTTTTTTATGTATTTTGACCCGTAGAACACGAATTTTTTGGGTAACAGTCGATCCGGTTGTCGATAAGATTTTTATAAACAAAGAACTTGAGGAATCACATAACAGCGATTTTTCGCAAAACAATACATTTATTTGTATTTTTTGGGCCATTCTAAGCAAAAAATGTTTTTACCAGTTTTTTCGTAGGATGCATAGTTTTCGACATAAACGCCGTTAAACTTTCAAAAAATCGAAAAATTGTAATTTTTGAACCCGAAAAACTTTTGATTGAAAAATAAAATAGCAATTCTGCTTACCGCATTTGAAAGTTCAATTCAATTTCTATCGGTTTTGTTTACTTTCATTGCTAAAAATTAATTTTTTTTATTGTCAAACAGAGCTATAAACACATAGTTATTGAATGATGCTGATTGAATGATGATATACATTAAAACACATGCATTGGGCACGGGAAACACTATGTGTTTATGGCTTTGTTTAACCGATTATGTAATCAAAACCGATAGAATATACCTTGACTTTTCCAGTGCAGTAAGCAGAATTGCTATTTTATTTTTGAATCAAAAGTTATTCGGGTTCAAAAATTGCACTTTTTCGATTTTTTGAAAGTTCAACCGTGTTTATGTCGAAAACTATGCATCCTACAAAAAAACTTGTAAGACCATTTTTTGCTGAGAATCACCCAAAGAATACAAAAAAACTGTTTTGTTTTCGAAAAATAGCTGTTATGTAATTCCTCAAGTTCTTTGTTTATAACAATCTTATCGACATCCGGATCAACTGTTACCCAAAAAATTCGTGTTCTACGGATCAAAATACATAAAAAAAACTTGTCCATCAAAAAGTCCATCTGAATTAAGGAGGCCGTTGTACCCCCCCTGGCGACAGGACTAATAGATTATTATTACTTTGTATTCCTCCCGGGTTATATTACGTATCGGTTTTAAATACAGTTCTATCATCGTTAATTTGGTGTTTCACTGTCGGCGAAAGTAGTTGACCTGAGCCGATTTTATTCAATAGTTCTAAATTAGTTGTAAACATTGATTTACATGATGTCTAAAAATTGTGAAGCAAACTTCAAATACCACATTATTTAAGGTTAATTTACAATTTTCAAAAATGTTTTGAATGGACATAACTTCTTTTCTATTTCTAAACAGTTAACGGTCAAACTGTCGCTAATTACTAATACCAGATCATTAAGATATTTATTTGGGTATAATCATAGTCTCTACCACTACAGCCATAAAGGAGTTATACCAAGTAAGTCTGTTAGTTATTATTGGAACATCCTTCTTGGAGCGCTTCTTCCTCTTCTTGTAGTTCCTTCTCCTATCGGAGCTTGGCTTTCATCACAGCTGTCCGTATCTTATTGGCGGCTGCTCTGAAAGGATCTACTGATCTGCAACTATATCAGTCTCTTAAGTTCTCAGCACGAAAATTCTTCTTCTACCTATATATTTTTACCCTTAATGTTACCCTGCATTATGAGCCTCAGTATCTCATATTTCGCACCTCCGGGAATGTGGCCCAAATGTTCCAGCTTTCTTGTTTTGATGTTCTTGATCACCTCGCAATCCATTTGTGGTCTTTTTGACACTTCTGCATTTATTGTAACTCGTTGGATGCATGGTATTTCCAAAATCCTTCTATAGCAACACATTTTAAATGCTTCCAACTTCTTTTTCTTTTTCACTTTTAGTGTCCAGATTTCCATTCCATACAAAAAAGTCGAAAATATGTAGCATCTTAAGGATCTTATTCTCAGATCCAGAGGAAGGTCTCGATTAACAAACATTTTTTCATTTTTGTAAATGTTTTTCTTACAATTTCAATGCGTGTCCTGATTTCTCTACCTAGGTTTTCATTTACCTAGGTTCCCAGATGTTTGCAAATATTTACTCTTTCTACTTTTTTTCCCTCGATATCTAGACTTCCTACTGTATATTGCTTAGAAAATAATCATGAACTTGAATAACAAGCGCTGGTGAAGACCAAATTAATATCCGTAACTTTCATAGTTATTTCTATGCGAGAATGGATATTATCGGCAACCTGTATGCACGAAGGACCAGGTATAGGGTATTTAGTACTTACAATTTGGATATTAGGATGTTTGTTCAGGAAGTCAGTGATGGCTACTTAAATCAGGGAGTTCCTGCTCTGAGAAACACAACTATCACTTCATGTGATTGTCTCATTTATTTCGGGATGTTTTAAAACCATTTTTTTTTAAATTTGTAGTAGGGTACTAGACAAATCATTGCCTGATCTCCTACATAATGCTTCTGACCATACTGCACAGTAAAGTTCTGAATCAACAGAATTGTGAGCTGTTAGATTGTATTCATTTCATTTCTGTTTGTGAACAGCACAGACACTTCATATTTAGGTAGATTTATAACATTTTGTAGATCAAAACATAAAATGGCATAGTTTAATTTCTCTTTTTTTTAGTAATTTTTACGCTCTTGGTGCATTACCAATTTATTTGTAATAAAAGAATGATATGCTTGTACCTCTTCTGCATCCACCCCCTTCTGTTTTTTAGCCAATCTATAGTCTTAGCAGACGTCACACGTCTGCGGTTTCGGTTGCAAGAACTATAGATTATGCTCAAATTTAAAAATGTGCCTATACAACGACAGCGTTTGTGGAGGTTTATTATTTGCATTGAACATTTCAATGTACAAATCATACATTTTTGTGAATGAATAAAAAAGTAAGGTTATATTTTTTTCATAATGTAAAGTACATATTATAGTGTTTAATAGGTCACCATCTATTTCCACTGCTATTATTTTCTGGTAGATATTCAGAACCGGAGCTACAATAGTCCGCCCAAGGTTCATTTTCGGCCACAGAGGACACTGCAAAACAAGAAATGATATTTTTAACCGGTAAAACTGACATTTAACTTTCACCAATACTCTCACTATATTAGGTACATGCAATTGTACGGTTCTAACTTTAAAGCATTTCGTGCACTTTCGTGAAATAGATTTCACTGTTGACTGTGGCGCTGTCTGTCAACGAATGGCAAAACTTTCTATTATATGCATTATGCATAATTCAAAGAACAATAAATTTCTCTTAAAAAACAAGTTTTCTACAAACTGTCGCTTGGAACCCTATGGTTCTCAGCCCTCGATTTATTAAAATGTCTTCAGTCTCAGTAGATTTTCGAGGTGTTCTTAAAATTTTGCTGTTATTTTTGGTGATATATATGTCTTTCGTTTTTTATTTACTGTTTTGTGAATTTTCAGGCTTCATTGCCTTTTCTATTTATCTTGTTGCATGCATGATCTTGGTCCTTTTATTTATTCTTCTCATTTATATTTCAAGATTTTTTACCTTCACATAATTTTGTTACAATTGTTTTGTGATGTTTTTACGCTCCTTAACGATATAATCACATTGTATAAATAATTCTCTTTAGCTACTTTTAAGGAAATAACATTTTAGCTTTTGTTTTGTCCATACATTTAATTGCTACATATATTTTTAGAATTAATTTTAGGTTATTTGGATACGTTCCATTAAAATTTTTGATTAATAATAAAAATTAAATGTCGAAATGTACTTTAAAAACAATAAATGAAAAAGCTAAACAATGTTTTCTCTTCCGCTATAGAGATACTTAAAAATTTAATCGTCTCCAATCACTCTCGTCATTGAAATTCTGTTTGCGATCCAGCTAGAAAATAGAAATTTCGACGGGAAAATTCTGCTTTAGGTGTCGTGCAGTAATCAAGTAAATCGCCAATGCTGTTAGAGCATCTCCACCATCGATAGAATAAGAATCGAATCGAAAGTTTCTGTTAGAGTGAACAGAGTAAAGATTTTCAGGTCAATTTGTAGATAAGTAGGAGTTTGAATCAATTCGATCAACTCAAACTAATCTAATAGACCTCACCTTCGAGACGAACGTTCGGAGGAAGGTATTCAACATGTTGGGGAAGCGAAAAATGTCGTCTAAAATATCTTTCGAAAATGTTCTTCCTTCATTGACATTAGTATACGAGTATATTGTACAATGAGCCCGTAAAGGTGGGAATAAATTCATTTTCTCGAGAATGGACGATTTCGGAAAAAAGATCCCGAAACAGGTCAATTTTTATTTTTAAATTACGACTTTTTGGCATATATATCATACTAGTCACGTCACCCACCTGGGCGTGATGACGTCATCGATAATTTTTTGAATGAGAATAGGGGTCGTGTGATAGCTCACTTGAAAGGTAATTAAATTCTCTATTTAGTAATATAAACATTAATATAATTATTTCTACAGGGCGTCCAAAACAATTTTTTTGGATTAAATTTATTGACATGAAAGAAGAATGTATGTAATATATTTAATTCAAAAATACATTTTACTGCTCTCAGAAAACAGAAAAAAATGTTTATTTGAAAAACAGTCATGGTGTTTCGCTTAAATTAAATGGTCAAACTGTCACGAGGCTGGTGGGTGGCTGCTTTAATGTTGAATTTAACCAAAAAACAATATTTATTTGCCAAATATAAATATTTTTTCCTGTTTTCTGATAGCAGTAAAATGTATTTTGAATTAAATAAATTACACACATTCTTCTTTTTATGTCAATAAATTTAATTCAAAAAAGTTTTTTGGACACCCTGTATAAATAATTATGTTAATGTTTATATTATTGAATAGAGATTTGGATTACCTTTCAAAGGAGCTATCACACGATACCTGTTTTCATTTAAAAAAATCATCGATTACGTCATCACGCCGAGATGGGTGACGTCACTAGTATAATATATATGCCAAAAAGTCGTAATTTAAGAATAAAAATTGACCTGTTTTAGGATTTTTTTTTCCAAAATCGTCCATTCTCGAGAAAATGAATTTATTCCAACATTTACGTGCTTACTGTATATAGGCTATTGATTATGTACCTACTATAGAAAGGAACTACAACGTTAACGGGGTTTTATTATTTCATATGGTCAATGAATCTCTATCTATGAAAAAACCGCGCATTTAAAGGGGTGCGTTTTTGAGAAATGGGTGAATTAGTCCCTGGGCACAGGTTACATTAGGGAGAGTTCTATGAACTTTTGGTACAAGCACGTCTACATAAAAATTGTTCCTGGTTAAATTTCCTATCTAAATATAACTTTTTAAAGTGAAGGATACCTTTTTTTACACAAAATATATTGAAAAGAAAAAGCACAAAGAAACCCAAAAGAAAGAAATTTTGTTTTTTGTCCCATAACTTTTGTCCACGGAGATATAGGTATAGACATTGCTTCACAGAAAAAAAACTTACATATTTTCTCTTTAAAATGGTGTTTAGCAGAGGCCATTAGGATTTATAGTTTTCGAAATATGATTTTTCAAAATTTGTCACTCACAGCAATTTTGGGCAATTTTCCTTGTTATTTCGCAAATATTGTTCTGTAATTTTTTCTACGAAACTTTAGGCAGATGCAATGCTACATGTAAGAGGAATAGAAATTAGTTACCTTTAAAATGTTCTACAGTATAATGTTGTACGACTTCTTTTAAAGAGGTTATCTTTTTCAAGATTTTATACTTTTAGCGAGTTTTTATATTTTCTACGATTATTTTTTAAATTTCACATTATAACTATTTTTTCTACATTTAGGTATATATTATAATAAAAAAGAAAGCTTATTCTGTTTACTTTGAAATGGTGTATTATAAAAAATTCTAGGATTATTTTTGAATAAGATATGGTTTTTCAAAATGTAATAAGTACTTGCATCGATTTTTGATTTTAGGATTATTTTTTAATTTTCTCATTACAACTTTTTTACGTGATTGTGTGTTATGATTGAATCTAATTTTTTATAGGTACCTAATACTTTGGATCCACTTGACTCGGCCGGGCAAACTTCAAAGTATGGATTAATTCCAATATTTACTGTCAAAGCTCCTCCACCACAAGCTTTGCTTAAAAAAATAGCATGTAAATGTACCAAAGGATGTACAAAAAACTGCGGTTGTAGGAAGACAAGAATTAGTTGTTCAATATTCTGCAAAGGGTGCATGTGCTTTGGTACTAATTGTGTGAACTCTAAGATAACTGGAGTGTCAGAGGAAGATATTGAAGCTAATGCTAACGAAGAGATGGAATTTGGTTTTGAAAATTTTTTAAATGTCAACGTTTAAATAATTTTAACTAAAGTGATGTTTTCTAAGACTAATGTTTATGTAATTTTTTAAAAGAAATAATTTTGAATAATACAGTTAAAAAATATAAAAGAATCACTCGGTTTCCATTATTTAAATATAGATGATACACCATTTTAAATAAAAGAAAATAATCCCTCTTTATTGAGCAATATATAGTGTATTCACTTACAAGAAAAAAATTATAATGAGAAATTTAAAAAATAATCCTAAAATCAAAAATCGTTGTAAGTACTTATTACATTTTGAAAAATAATATCTTATTCAAAAATAATCCTAGAATTTTTTGTAATACACCATTTTAAAGTAAATAAAATAAGCTTTTTTTATTATAAATAATATATACCTAAATGTAGAAGAAAAAAAGTTATAATGAGAAATTTCAAAAATAATCGTAAAAAATGTAAAAAATAACATTTTTTTATATTAGGTATTATATAATATATAATATAATATTATATTATATATACTATATATAATATAATATTATATAATATATAATATATCATATAATAATATTATTTTATTTTTATATTATATTACAAAAATCGTTAAAAGCATAAAACCTTGAAAAACCATAATCTCTTTCGAAAATAAAAAGTCGTACAACGTTATACAGTAGACCATTTTAAAGGTAATTCATTTTTGTTCCTATTACGTGTACCATTGCATATACCTAAAGTTACGTAGAAAAAAGTTACAGAACAATATTTGCGAAATAACAAGGAAAATTGCCCAAAATTGCTGTGAGTGGCGAACTTTGAAAAATCATATTTCAAAAACTATAAATCCTAATGACCTCTGCTAAACAACAATGTAATGAAGAAATATGTAGATTTTTTTTCTGTAAAGCAATGTCTATACCTATATCCTCGTGGACAAAAGTTATGGGACAAAAAACAAAATTTCTTTCTTTTGGGTTTCTTTGTGCTTTTTCTTTTGAATATATTTTTGTAAAAAAAAGTATCATTGACTTTAGAAAGTGATATGTAGATAGGAAATTTAACCAGGAACAATTTCTATGTAGACGTGTTTGTACCAAAAGTTCATAGAACTCACCCTAATGTAACCTGTGCCCAGGGACTAATTCACCCATTTCTCAAAAACGCACCCCTTGGTAGCACTCCGCGGTTTTTTCATACATAGATGTCCATTGACCATATGAAATAATAAAACCCCGTTAGCGTTGTAGTTCCTTTTAGCTATCTTATTTTGAATATAATCAATAGCCTAATAGCTGGATCCTAAAAAAACTGATACGACTCTTATTAAGATCTGATCATTTTGAGCAGTGTATTGGATTGATCTGACATTATACTATATTTATTATGACAGACAAATAATAAAATAAACAAACAAACAACAAACTACTGATTAAATTTATGTTAAAATTCATAAATTGTAATAATTATAAAGATCTAAATTTTTATATTATTTTGATTTCCTGCATTTTATAAAGGTGAGCACGTAAAGGTTGGAATAAATTCATTCTCTCGAGAATGGACAATTTTGGAAGAAAATCCCGAGACTGGTCGATTTTTATTTTTAAATTACGACTTTTTCGTATCTATATCATACCAGTGACGTCACCCATTTGGGCGTGATGACGTCATCGATGATTTTTTTAAATGAGAATAGGGGACATATGATAGCTCATTTGAAAGGTAATTCAATTCTCGATGCAGAAATATAAACATTAACATAATAATTATTTACATAGAGTGTCAAAAAAATTGGCATAAAAAGAAGAACCTGTGCAATTTATTTAATTCAAGATACATTTTACTGCTCTCAAAAGTCAGAAAAAAATGTTTATTTGAAAAACAATCATTGTTTTTCGCTTAAATTAATTTTCAAACTTTCAAAAGGCAGATGGGTGGCTGCTTTAATATTGAATTTAAGCAAAAAACAATATTTATTTGTCAAATAAACAATTTTTCCTGTTTTCTGATAGCAGTAAAATGTATTTTGAACTAAATAAATTACACAGATTCTTCTTTTTATATCAATAGATTTACTACAAAAAAAATTTTTTGTACACCCTGTATAAATAATTATATTAATGTTTATACTACTATGTAGAGAATTGAATTATCTTTCAAATAAGCTATCACATGACCCCTATTCTGATTTAAAAAAATCATCATTGACGTCATCACGCCCAAATGGGTGACGTCACTAATATGATCTATATGACAAAAAGTCGCAATTTAAAAATAAAAATTTACCTGTATCGGGATTTTTTCTCAAAATCGTCCATTCTGGAGAAAATGAATTTATTCGAACCTTTACGTGCTCACTGTATGAATAGACTATGTTATGTAGTGAGACCGCACCCATACTCATTTATTTTGTAAATAATATAAAAAAAAAAGATTAAAAAATATACATTCTAATAACTGTATGTAAAATAACCCCACGTTTTCTATACTCAGTAACAAAAAAAGGTAAATACCTCCGTATATTTATAGTCCTGTCGCCAGGGGGGGTACAACGGCCTCCTTAATTCAGATGGACTTACCCAACTTTTTTTATGTATTTTATAGAATAGAATAGAATAGAATAGAATAGAATAGAATAGAATAGAATAGAATATAATAGAAATATGCTTTATTGTCACTGAAAATTATACAAATTTTATGGACAAAGCTTAATTAAAGTCAGAAAAAAATAAATAAATAATATCTAACAATAACAATAACAAATACAATTTTCTGAAATTTGATAAATCGTCAATATAAAAAAAATATACATAAATACAAAATATAAGTTAATAAAGTAAAGAAAAAAAAACAAAATCGATATATTGCAACAATTTATAGAAATTGCAAAGTGAACATACAACAAAGTAAACTATTTATAGACATAGGAACTAATACTTTTAAGCTGCTGCATGTGACACCCAAATATAGATAAGTTTGGTTACTTGTACATTACTGTAATTTCTTAGTTAGTCATTAAGAAACTCTTCTACTGAATAATATGGTCTTTTAGATAGATGAGCTTTTGTCATTTTACGGAACTTGGGGAAAGCTGTTGCAGATTTGAGTTGTAAAGGAAGATGGTTGTATAGTTTTTTTGCGGAATATAATATAGATTTTTTTACTAACTCAGAGGACGGGATCGGCAAATAGACATCAAAATTTGAATTTCTGGTGGAGTAGTCATGACGAGGCCTTGCTGGAAAGACATGCATGTGTTTACGAATTAAGCAAACAGTTTCTAAAATATATAAAGATGTAAGGGTTAAAATGCCGTGATCTTTGAAATAACTTCTGCAATGTGTTGTTCTTCTGAGGCCAAATAGATACCTTATTGCTCTTTTTTGTAATTTAAAAATAAAATCTAATTGGGCAGCTGTACTAGAACCCCAAAAAGGAAGACCATATCGAAGATGAGACTCGAACAAGGAAAAATATGTTAGTTTAGAAGATGCTAAATTGAGTTTTTTCGAAAAAGATCTTATAGCATAGCAGGCTGAGGCGAGTTTCTTACTTAACAAATCGATATGAAGGGACCATTTGCGGTTGCTGTCTAAAAAAATACCAAGAAATTTTACAGAATCAACGGTAGAGATCTGGCTGTTACTAACAAGCAGGGGTTGAAGAGCACTTTTATAGGATAATGCTACTGTCTTATCCACCTTAAAAGAGAGTAAATTAGAGTCAGACCAGGTTTTTATCGTAAGCAAATCAGAAGTTATAGTTGCATGAAGAGATGCAATAGTTGAGTTGCTCCAAGTGATACTGGTATCATCAGCAAAAAGAAAAATTTTTCCATCAATTTTTAAGTTAGTGATGTCACTTATAAAGATGAGGAACAGTAGAGGACCCAATACTGAACCTTCTGGTACTCCACATACAGTGTTTTTGAGACTAGAGTCAGTATCATTTGCTCTAACTAGTTGTTTCCTATTATTCAAGTAAGATTGGAACCAATTCAAAGAAATACCTCGAATCCCATAGAAATTTAGTTTTCAACCCATAGAAGTTTAGTTTTAATTTTTAGTTTAGTTTTCAATTTAGTTTTGACCCGTAGAACACGAATTTTTTGGATAACAGTTGATCCGGATGTCGATAAGATTGTTATGAACAAAGAACTTGAGGAATTACATAGCAGCCATTTTTCGCAAAACAAAACATTCTTTTGTATTTTTTGGGTTATTCTCAGCAAAAAATGGTCTTACAAGTTCTTTCGTAGGATGCATAGTTTTCGAGATAAACGCGGTTGAACTTTCAAAAAATCGAAAAAGTGCAATTTTTGAACCGGAATAACTTTTGATTAAAAAATAAAATATCGGTTTTGATTATTTTCATTGCTAAAAATTAAGTTTTTATTTATTAAACAAAGCTATAAACACATAGTGTTTCCGTGCCCAATGCATACGTTTTAATGGACGTAGTATACGTAGAAATTCTGTATGCGCGCCTACTCGTTCGATTTCAAATTAGAAATGCATTGAAAACATCATTCAATCACTGTGTGTTTACAGCTTTGTTTAAAAATAAAAAATTAATTTTTAGCAATGAAAATAATCAAAACCGATAGAATTTGACTTGAACTTTCAAATGCGGTAAGCAGAATTGCTATTTTATTTTTTAATCAAAAGTTATTCGGGTTGAAAAATTGCAATTTTTCGATTTTTTGAAAGTTCAACCGCGTTTATGTCGAAAACTATGCATTCTACGAAAAAACTTGTAAAAACATTTTTTGCTTAGAATGACCCAACAAATATACAAAAAAATGTTTTGTTTTGCGAAAAATCGCTGTTATGTGATTCCTCAAGTTCTTTGTTTATAACAAGCTTATCGACATCCGGAGCGACTGTTACCCAAAAAATTCGTGTTCTACGGGTCAAAATACATAAAAAAACTTAGGTAAGTCCATCTGAATTAAGGAGGCCGTTGTACCCCTACTGGCGACAGGACTATTATTAGAATTGCATAGTTTTTACGTATCAACATAAATATGTATCTTGCCATGAATAATCCGTAATAAACTTTTAATTTTATCCATTTAAGTAATTTGTTGTGGCCGCGTGAATTTTTTGGTGATTGCACTGAATCAGTTAAATTTTGAATTTCGTATAATTTATTGAGAAGCCTTGTGTCTGATTTTAGAGAAATATTTATTTTCAACGTGAGAATAAATTGAAAATAATTCGACAATTTTTCGAAAACTTATTGCCTGGCAATAGACACGAGAGCCGGGAGGGCTTGAGTGACTATTGCCGATTGGAAACGAGTTAAAAAAATTGGAGCAGTATTTTCTTATTTATTCTTACTATCGTGTCATATCCACCAGAGTATTTGTTAATACTTACATATAAAATTCAAGTCTGTATAAAAAAATTCTGTAATATTTATCCCAATTAATGTGGCACGCATTTTTCAACTTGTTAAAGTGAACAGCACGGTTTAGCAAATATTCAGACAAAGATATCAATAAAATAATAGTTAAAATTACTTACAAATACAGTTTTATGTATGAAATAGTCTTTCATAAGTACAATCGAGCGCTTAAAATTGCCGATTTGTGTTCTCCTCGTGATAATTAGCAGTGTTGTCGTGTTGTCCTCGTGATAATGTGTAGAAATAAAAGTTTATTATGGATAATTTTCTTTATTGTGACAGTTGTCAAAACTAGGAAATTCGTTGTAAATAAACCGAAACAGTCTACCTAAAAACATTCCCACTGTAATAATATAGGTAGAAAATTTCCACTATAATAATAATCTGATTGGACAGAATTAAACTCGCGATGAAAAACCTTACTACAAGATTGGAAATTAAAATCATTAAAAAATAATCACTGTAATTTATTAAATCATATTGCACTGTAACTGCACTGTATTGCAATATCGCACTGTAATTATTCATTAAATCTTGTACATGTATCCTTTCGCTCTAAGAGCATCATCATTTGGACCATATTATAATATATTATGTGTAGTTTGTGTGATATATTCCAAACAAAGGACAAACATATTAAAAGTTAAATGCTGCTACTATATTGTTCGAAGTTGGAGGCAGTGTCACTTCGAACAATAATGTAGTAGGGTAAACTACTCAATGATTGGCACTCTAAGGAGATCGTAACAATAAAATTACCTCTAAAATAATCAAGTGCTTTCCATATGATCGATATGTATTTTTTATGCATATTTATCACTTTCGGGCCACTCATTTGAATATTTTGTAATCATATTTTGATTGCTATAGTTAAAGTTTATTTAATTTTATTGAAAATCGACGTTTTCTAATTATAATTACGATATAAATGAATAGCATACGAGTGCCAACGAGTACTTGCAAGACCTTGCGGGAACCCGCAAGGAACTTTTGGTGCAATAACTTTACCCATTTTGGGTCAAAACTGGAAACACGTTTCATCGCCGTTGTATATTCTGCTTGCGACATTCAAAACAGAAAAGAGTTTTTTTCTGTAAGGTAGCATTTGTTTCGGAAAACCAACTTCGTGTATTTTCCGACACATTTGCTAAAGCCGCAGTTACTCTCTCAGGTGTCCGTTCCGTGAGTATTGGATGCCTCTTTAAAAATAGATTATACCAGTGTTCACCTAGAGTGTTGTTTTTAAATGGAGTGGTTTTATTATTTACATCCAAAAAGTCTTTTTTATGGCTATCTATAATCCATTCGACCAGTTTGTTTTCTTCATCTATTGTTAGATACGTATTTCTTCCAAGTTTTGGTTTTGAAAATTTAGGATCCAAACGATATTGAGGTGTTTGCCTTTGAATGCCATATTTCATGCGACGGTCTACTTCTGTTCATCATTCCTCACATCAGTTAATGCTTTCTGAAGCAATTTCTCGGTGTATGAATTTGTATATTTTGCTTGTTTCTTTATTTTGGCATCTAGAATGTAAAAGAAAAAAAATATTTTTTGACTAGTCAATGATTAATTATTTTTTTCACGCACAATTATTATTATGAATCGCGAATTCAAAAGAGGCGGTAATTAACGTTTACCGTTGGAGGACCAATATTAGGAATAACAAAAATAACTGCAATATACCGGAATAACGAAAATATGTACCGGCACCTATGCCAATAATTAGATTATGTTAAATTGTGCTTTCCAAATGTTGGCACACTCTAAATTGGCGCGAATCGACCTTTTTATTAAGATAAAATTATGCTAAACTCAAAACAATAAGGTCCGTAAATGTGTGTAAAAATGTGTGCTGTATATTACAAAAATTAACCTGATGTACAAAGCAGTCTAACATTGCAGTATCCTTACGAAAAACTTAAAATCTTACCTTGTTTGGTAAAGTCACCACAACATTCATATAAAACACAAGCCACACTGATTTCAACAAGCACGAGCACCACGAGCAGTCGTTTACTATCAAGGGAAATGTTGCCAGATTTGAAATATGTATAATTTTTTTAGATAATTGACTTATTGTCTTTATAAACATAGTTTAAAAGTTAGTGTTCCAATCGATGGTCGAGTGCCAACGTTTGGGTATGTGGCAGATTGACAGTTAACCTACGACCACATATGTGTTGACCGACTGGGGAAAGAAGAGGAGACTGATTAACCGACATCTGTCAGAACACATTCAGAAACTCTGAAAAGAACTGTCATAGTTTTCTTACTTGTAGTTTGTTGTAAATAAACCAATAAAGTAGTTTAAAGTGTGCCCCGACTACTTTGCATCCCGCAAACCGGCCACATTGGTGACCCCGAGAAAAAAGACTGTAAGTACAACGATTTAAAGACGACATTATGACGGATAACGACCAAACAATGCCAAACGATAATGCTACACCATACGAAGGCAATGATCACCCAATAATTGCACGAGTAGGCATAAAAGCTCCAGAGTTTTGGCGCAATGAACCAGAACTATGGTTTCTTCGGCTGGAGGCGCAGTTCCGACAAGTCAAAATAACATCTGACAACTGCAAATTCGATCATACTGTTGCTAGTTTAAACAGTGACATACTAATAGAAGTGGCGGATATTGTAAAGAATCCAACTGCTGGCAATGCCTATACACAACTGAAAGCTCGCCTTCTCGAAAGGTATGGCATTAGCTCAGATAAAAGGATCCACAGATTAATGGAGCTCACTCTGGGTGACTTAAAACCCACTCAACTATTCCAGAGAATGCAAGCTCTGGCCACGGATAGCATTAGTACACAAGTCCTAAAAAAATTTTGGATGGACCGCCTACCACCTTCGGTTCGAAGTGTTATATCTGTTCTTGATGGAGATCTAGAAGAACTTGCTAAGAAAGCCAATAAGTACCTCCGATGTTCCAGTTTTCCAGTCATGGCTGTTACCGAAAACCCTACCTTCGACAAAGCAGTGGCTGCATTGAATGACCAAGTGAGCGCATTATCCAACAGATTAGCTGTAGCTGAAAAATAGATTCAAATGTTCAAGAGTACCAAGTCATCATCTGACGAGCAGTGTTACTACCATCGAATATTTGGTGCACAAGCAAAGAAATGTAGACCACCTTGCAGTTTTACAAAAAACGACGAAAGGGCGCAGTAATGGTGGCAACTGCAGCCCCTCACATACCACGCCGCCTCTTCATTCCCGATGGTGTTCTCCAACTTCAGTTCCTTATTGATACAGGGGCAGACCTGAGTGTGCTTCCACGTAAAATCTGCACTGCGACTCAGCTCAGCACTGTATGCCTATATTCTGCCACCGTATCGTGCATTCAAACGTATGGACAGAGACAACTTTCACTAAACCTTGGTCTAGACCAACCTGTAACATGGACTTTTGTAGTCGCAGATGTCACCACACCCATAGTAGGAGCCGATTTTCTTTCACATTATGGCATTAGTGTTGACGTGAGAAACAAACGACTAGTAAGCTGAAATATGTCAAGCAGTATTACCTGTGTGTCTCGTCGTGTTAAAATACCAGAAGTAGGCCTATCCACTGCCCATCCTTACGATCGTCCGACAGCCACTATACAGAGGATACTGAAAGGGTCCAGCACTATATTGAGACTCGAGGTACACCAGATCGTTTTTAAGCTGCACGAGCAGAATTCAACGAGCTGATGCAGGCAGGCATTATCCGACCATCAAAGTCATCTTGGGCCAGTCCGCTTCACTTGGTTAAGAAGTCCAATGAACGATGGCGTGCCTGTGGAGATTTCCGCCGTCTAAATGCCATGACCAAACCAGATCGCTACCCAATACCGCACATCCAGGATTTTGCTAACCAGTTACATGGAAAGAGAATTTTCTCTTTTATTGATTTGGTACGTGCTTTTTACCAAATTCCAGTCCACCCGAAGGATGTACAAAAGACGGCTGTAATAACCCCCTTTGGGCTTTACGAGTTTCTCCGAATGTCATTCGGTTTGCGAAATGCTGCCCAGACGTTCCAGAGGTACCTCGATCACCTTTTGCGAGAATGCCCATATGTGTATGTATATATCGACGATATTTTGGTTGCCTCGGAGACTGATACCGAGCATGAGAAACACCTGGCATCAGTACTTCGGATTCTGGAAGCAAATGGACTTCAAATCAACAAGGATAAATCAAAATTCCGTGAAAGTGAAGTAAACTTCCTGGGTGCCACGGTCTCCCCAACTGGCGTTCGTCCATTGTCGGCTAAAGTAGGCGCAATTCGCAACTTTCCACAACCTACGACCTATCGACAGCTACGAAGGTTTATGGGTATGCTCAATTTCTACAGACGTTGGTTACCAAATGCTGCGAACGAACTAATGCCATTAACGGACTTACTGTCTCAGCAAAAGAAAAAGAAGCAAGAACTGACATTAACACCAGCAGCTGCAGCAGCTTTCTCCAAAGTCAAAGAACTCTTGGCCGCGTCGATTGAATTGGTTTTCCCAGCACCGAATGCCCAATTGAACATGTCAGTTGATGCCTCAGATGTTGCCATCGGCGGTGTTTTGCAACAGCTTATAGGTGAACATCTACAACCCATCGCTTTCTTCTCTAGAAAGCTTTCTAAGACGGAGCGAAACCATAGCACTTATGACCGAGAGCTGCTGGCCATATTCAGTGGCATACATCACTTCCGCCATTTTCTTGAGGGCATGCCGTTTACCATTTATACTGACCACAAGCCTTTAACGTTTGCCTTCCAACAGCGACATGAGCGGCAGTTTCCACGACAGATACGCCAACTAGAATTTATTGGACAATTCTCCACCGACATTCGACATATTCAGGGGCAGCCAATATCGTTGCCGATTGTCTCTCACGACCCGAAGTAGACGCTGTCACAACACCCATTACCATTGACTATAACCGGCTATCCGAAGCTCAGACTACGGATGAGACTCTCCAACAGACTCTGAACGATCCTGCTAGCTCCTTAAAACTTCAGCGAATGGTTCTACAAGATAGTCAACGACCTATTTATTGTTCAGTCCAAGATGGTCGTATACGAGTTTATGTGCCAGATGTGTTCCAGAGAGATGTTTTCCTGAAGTTCCACACGCAGTCCCACCCAGGACATGCTGCTACATTACGAATGATTGCCGAACGCTTTGTGTGGCAAAACATGAATCGCCAAGTCAAGCAGTGGTCACGAGATTGCATCCAATGTCAACGTGCCAAAATTGGACGTCACACTGTTACACATACAGTGGAACCCCGATAAGTCGGCCCCCGATAACCCGGAACTCCGGCTAACCCGGACCGATTTTTATCAGACAAACATTTTAACAATAAAAATGTATTGCTGTTACAAAATCTCGTGAACCTAATTCATTCATTTGGTGACGTCAATATACGAACGAAACGATTGATGAATCCGACATTACTGAAAATATCAGGGTGCAGATGGGACCCTGTCGCGCAATTCGCAGCAAATAAAATAGTCGTATGTTTTTGGCTTCATTTTATTTCGGTTATACATACGCATTTTCAAGGTTCACGAGGTTTTGTACCAACTCTATGTAATATAATATTTGAGAGATAATGGAACCGGATTGAACTACATATACTATAGTAAAAATGACTCATGGTACACCACATTCATTGTCGAAAACAACAGGCACCTGTATTATCCTTTATTTTTTTGAAACTGTCTGTGTTAGCATTGTTTAGAAAAGACTATTAAAATTCTTTTTTTAACAATGGTCTTAGTCATCACTGTTATTAAATAACATAACATCAGAGACGGTATTGTGTGTAGTAAAGTCGTATTATTGTTCGCTTCCGTTTTGTAATCGTTCGTAAATTTATTCAGATTTTGTGTTTGCGTGTCTTTTGTCTATAAGGGCAACAAAACGTAAAAATGTTGTAGTGACAATGGAAAAGAAACTAGAAGCATTAAGTAGAATTGATAAAGGTGAATCTTGCAGCATTATATTATGGTGTCGGTACATCTACAGTATCGGATTGGAGGAAAAATAGAACTAAAATCGAAATTTTTTTTTTTTCAAAATGATAACAAAAGAGAGTTTAATCGGTGCAAAGCTAATAAAGCTAAGAATGAGACTTATGACGACGCTTTGTATGTGTGGTTTTGTGTGGAATGCGAACGTGGTTTACAAGTGTCTGTGTGACAATTATAACGGAGTTTATCTGTAAGCATACCATATTTTATTAATTTTTACCATTTTCTCCGGCTAACCCGGATTTTCGATAACCCGGATCGGCCGCGGTCCCCATTAATCCGAGTTAACGGGGTTCCACTGTACTTCCAACAAATCAGAGCTTTCGATACCTGCTCACAATCATCGATCGTTTCACGAGATGGCCCGAGGCCATACCTATCTCGGAAATTACAGCCGAAGCTGTTGCGCAGAAGCTTCTTGAGGGATGGATATCTCGGTTTGGTGTGCCAGCAACCATAACAACGGATCGAGGTAGGCAATTTGAGAGCCACTTATTTCGCCAGCTCAATAGATTGCTAGGTGTACAACATATTAAAACCACTGCCACCACCCACAGTCAAATGGAGGTATGGAACGTTTCCACCGATCCCTCAAGGCTGCTCTCATCGCCGCGGACACAGTTTCGTGAGTTGACGCCCTCCCTGGTCATGCTAAGCCTTCGAAACACTTTCAAACAGGACATTGCGTGTACAGCCTCCGAGTTAGTGTATGGTACCCCAGTATGTCTCCCTGGACAGCTGCTTATCTCTAGTGCTGCTACACCCGACGAGCACAGTTTTGTCCAACGACTACGTCAGACCATGGGAGCATTGCGGCCTGTACCGACGAGCAACCACTCAGTCCGCATTGCCTTTGTCCATACGGATCTGCAGACTACGAGTCATGTGTTTGTGCAGACTGATAAAGTAAAGCCTCCGCTTACACCTCACTATACAGGCCCGTTCAGAGTGGTAGAACGAAGTGACAAGTTTCTAACTGTGGATGTCAAAAATGTTCCTCAGCGAATTTCCATGGACCGACTCAAACCAGCATATATTCCAGCCGCCCAACAGGTGCAGGAAGAACATGCATATGCCAACCGTCTGATGAGCAACACAGGTCAACATAGCCGTTCGAAACCAGTAGGTTCCTAACTGGAGGGGAGCCCAGTGGCAGATTGACCGTTAATCTACGACCATATATGTGTTGACCGACTGGGGAAAGAAGAGGAGACTGATTAACCGACGTCTGTCAGAACACATTCAGAAACTCCGAAAGAACTGTCATAGTTTTCTTACTTGTAGTTTGTTGTAAATAAACCAATAAAATAGTTTAAAGTGTGCCCCGACTACTTTGCATCCCGCAAACCGGCCACAGGTGTTTTACCCTAGTAGCATTTAAATCTTGATCTCTTTGTCCTTTATCCAGTGCTATTGCTTATTGTACAGATCATCACTTATTTTCATCAGAGGCAATATAACAGTCCGACGCTATATTCAGGAAATAGTGGAGTTTAATTTTATTCCATACTTAAATACCCTTTAAAATCCGATTTTTCAGCAAGACAATGCCAGACCGCATATTTCCAGTGATTTTTTAGTCTTAATAGATTAACATCTAATCATTCATTTACCGTAGCTACCACGATCGCCTGATTTGTCTCCACTTGAACATGTCTAAGACATAATTATAGGTCGCAGGCTCTTGAATTTTCAACATGCTCCATAGACTAGCATCTCTTGCGAAGTTGCCTTTGTTAAATTAGCCTGAAATGAGATACCCCTACAGAATATCGACTACCGATATCCAGGGGCATCAAATAGAAATCATGGATCCTCAACACTTTATTTATACAGATTCTACAATAAATTGATGAATCAAGCTTGAAATTAAATCACTTTACTAGTGAAAGACACTGAACAAGTATACCATAAACTGTTATAATCAGATAAATATACATATTATGTAGGAGTTTACATTTTTACAACTCAGTGCATAAAAATCCCCCTCATAACAAGTTTGATAAGGAGAAACACAACAAATCTGTACTAAAATTACTCCCCTATGAACTTACCTTTCAATGAACGCGTAAATCTTCTACAGATAGATGTCGGTATCCTGCCTGGACACTTGGACAGTTCAAATCCCAAAAGTATATTTTACATTACTAAACTATCCCAAATACTCACACAATCCTTCTGAAATAAAACAACATTTCCAATCTACCATCTGCAGATAGAGTTGCACAAATTTGACTTGAATGTTTGAACTTGACTTGAGTTTGACTTAATTTCAAGTCAAACTCAACTCAATCTTTCTGACAAATAATTCAAGTCAAGTCAAACTGGTCAATCGTACAGGTTTGAAAATTCAAAGTGTATGTCAAACTAGTTTGATAGAGTTTGAAAGAGTTTAAAAAATAATTTATTTAGTAAATATTATAATTTTTTGTCGAGATTGACACGTTAGTTGCCAATTAAGATAAGAAAATTAATAATACAATGAGTGCCACTTAAAAGTATCTTGATACAGGGAGCGATTATAATCAAAATAAGGTAAATTTTTTGAAAATGATTCCTGTATGCTTAGAATTGCTTTGCTGGTAAGTTTCGTTTTATCGATATGACTTTTTTATATTTGAGTGTCACTAACTAGATTAAAACAAAGAATTCGCTGGATAGTTTTATCATCATACCAAGTGTAATTTAATCTACTTTGGAAGCTTTAAAGTATTACGTAACGCAAGTTGGGGGAGGGTAACCCAAGTTAGTAAATGGACTAATTAAAAATCTAAGATCTAACAACATCACGAGAAAAACCAAATGCAAAATATACAAAACCCTGATAAAACCGGTCCTTATATATGGATCAGAGACATGGACACTGTCGAAAAGCGATGAAAACTTATTAGGTACGTTTGAGCGAAAAATCCTCAGACACGTATATAAAGGGGTGAAAGAAAATGACGTATGGCGCAGAAGATACAATTTTGAACTATACGCAGCATACAACGAACCCGACGTCATAACATCCATAAAGATCGGAGGTCTGCGCTGGATGGGCCATGTTAAAACGGATGTTGGAGACCGACACACCAAAACATATAATGAGGCAAACAACAGTAGGGAGAAGGTCAAAGGGAAGACCCAAATTTAGATGCATGAAACAAGTGGAACAAGATCTGAAAACACTTGAGATTACCCACTGAAAGAACAAAGCAAGGAACAGAATAGCATGGCGAAAAATCCTAGAACAAGCCAGGACCCAAAAAGAGTTCTCAAGCTACTGATGATGATGAAGTTGGGGGAGGGGGTCATGTAAAACGTTACGGCGCGTTATACGGGGGGAAGGGGGGTTAGAACAGCGCATTACATAACATTGTTTTTTAACTTAAATAAAAAAACTATGTAATCACAATGTCCCAACTTTTCAACTTTTGTTTATATTGTACATAGAACCCCTGGATTGTATTATATTGCTCCCTCACGCTCCGCTCATGTTACAATATGACAATAGTATTCAAGTGAAAAAATCTTAAAATTTGTATTACCAGACCAAGCACAGTAACACATGTTTGCAATAAATAGCTGGACCTTCCTTCACAACAAAAGATGAAAAGGTACAGATGGGATAAAGAGGTTGTAAAATTGTGTTACGATACTTAAACGGCCCCTATAACAAAAAATTATGAAGAAACAACAAAATATGATATTTTGATAGAGTAGGTTTAATGAATTTTTTGTGACTTTTCAATGTCGTTGTAAAGAATTAGTTCATTAATTTTCATTTTATAACACTCTTCTTAATTTTTACATAATACAAGTATGCACTTTTCAATTTTCATTGTTTTGAAATCACCTGCCGCAATATCAAATAAATCAGTAAATTTATTTTTCTTAATTAATTCTTCTTCAACTACAGATTTTTTCTCCTAATTTTTGCAGTGGAAGAGAAGGGATACCTTCAAAATCAGACTTAATTTGATCTGGTACATGTTCTGAGCCGAAAAATATTCAGGTTCAGATATTATTTCATAAAGCACACACTTCAAAACGAACGTAATAAACAAGCCAAGTACATACTTCTTAATATGAACTACAAACTAATTTGCGGAGTGGCAGAGTTCAGATTCAGACCTATCCAAATAAGTCAAAACAAAAGTCGGTACGCTTTTAATTAGAATTGGAAATAAACACGTTGCGCAATGTGATATTCAAACTTCAAACTCTTTGAAGAAGTTTGATTTCAAGTCAAACCTAAAGATATCAAAATCAAGTCAAGTCAAACTTTTTTAGAGAAAAAGTTTGATTTTCAAGTCAAGTCAAGTTTGTTGAATAAAATCAAACTAGTTTGACTTGATGCATCTCTATCTGCAGATATATCATGATTTTAAACACATTTTTTCTGATATATCCAAAAGCAGCAATGATGTGGCCTAAGGTGCTAAACAGATGTATCCTAAACATAACATCCTGCGGCTACCATCCCATGTTGTAATAATTTGTAATGAAGCGGCTGATAAAACCGCAATAGAAACTGTCAATAACATGGCTTTTCCAGTAGCGCAAAACATATCAATTGCAGACCAAAAAGCATTAAAAAAAACCTACATTAAAAGACATAACCAAGTAGCCTTCAACTGACTTCGGCTAGTTCATACAAAATTTAAGCATACATACATCACCTCTAAGGAATTTCAGCCGATTTACCATAACTTTCAGATAGCAATTTCAGTTCAACATAATGATGCGGGCGGCAGGCACCCCCCAAAATAACATGGTACTAGCCACAGTGTGGTAAATGACTAGTGTTGGTCATACTTTATGTTTTTGATACACATAGTACTTAAAACGAAAATTTTATTTTGAATTTTAAGTGGGGTGAACATGGTCAAAAACGCAATTTTACCCTAAAAATTAAAAAATAAATCACGCTTTTTGCGTTTAACTCGCTACAACTCTCTTCGGTTTTAATAATTTTTTCCGAAATTTTTATAGCATATATATTCTGAAGGTGCTGTTATTAAAATCAAACAGAGCTGTGTCTAGTTATACGCAGAAAACCTGAATTATTTTTTTTATTTTTAGGATAAAATTATGTTACTGACAATGTTGCCCTAATTAAAATCCAAAATAAACTTCATTTTTGTTTTCAGCACCATCAAGATCATAAAGTAAGATAAACATTACCCATTCACCAACCGTGGTCAGTATCTCGAAAAAATTTGCGAAATCGGCGTTATTTTGGGGGTATATAAAGTCAATATTAAAAACTTCCCAGAAAACCTATAGTCCAGAAAGCCACTGCGCATCCGCTAGGAAAAATATTCTAATTCGGATTTTTTGCACAATCTTACTCAAAAAGGACCCCTTTTAACAAATTTGCATGTTGCCAGGACCAAAAATTGGTCAAAAATTTTAAAACGTTTTTTTTTGTTTTTTTCCTAAAATTATTTTTTTTGTATGGAACAAAATTTTTTAGGTTTTTTGGATCATTCCAAACAGAAAAGCTCTTTAGTGACTTTTCTCTAAAGTTGATAGTTTTTGACATATAAGCGATTAAAAATTGAAAAATTGCGAAATCGGCCATTTTTAACCCTCAAAAACTATGTGAAAAGCTGAAAATTTGAATGTTGCCAAGGTACGTAGATATTCTTTAAATATCTGTTGATGAAATCCCGAAGAGTTTTTGCAATACAATATCAAAAATCCCTTTGTTTTTTAATTGCCAATCAAGAGTGCGCGACACTATTTTCCACCGTTGCATGTGTATGCAGTATGGTGCAAATGAAAGGAATAAATTCGTTATTTCGTAAAACAGCGACTTTAAGAAAAAATCCCGAAAGAGGTCTATTTTTATTTTTAAGTTATTATATTGTGACATATATGGTATACTAGTGACGTCATACATCTGGGGTTGATGACGTAATCGATGATTTTTTTAAATAAGAATACGGGTCGTGTGCTAGCTCATTTGAAAGGTTCTTCAATTCTCTATTCAGTAATATAAACATTTACATAATTATTTATACAGGGTGTCCAATAATTTAATTTTTTGTCAATTTGCCAAATGATTTAATTTAATAAAAATTTTTTGGACACCCTGTATAAATAATTATGTACATGTTTATATTACTCAATAGAGACTTAAAGAACCTTTCAAATGAGCCATCACACGACCCGTATTCTTATTTAAAAAAATCATCGATTACGTCATCACGCCCAGATGGATGACGTCAGTAGTATACTATATATGCCACAATATCATAACTTAAAAATAAAATCGGACCTGTTTTGGGATTTTTCGTTAAAGTCACCGGTTTACGAAATAACGAATTTATTCCTTTCATTTGCACCATACTGTATGCACATGCAACGGTGGAAAATAGTGTCGCCAACTCTTGATAGGCAATTGAAAAACAAAGGGGTTTTTGATACTGTATTGCAAAAAACTCTTCGGGATTTCATCAATCGATGTTTAAAGAATATCTGCCTACCTTGGCAACATTCAAATTTTCAGTTTTTCACATAGTTTTTGAGGGTTAAAAATGGCCGATTTCGCAATTTTTCAATTTGTAATCGCTTATATGTCAAAAACTATCAACTTTACGAAAAAGTCACTAAAAACCTTTTCTGTTTGGAATGATCCAAAAAACCTAAAAAAATTTTGTTTCAATTAAAAAAAATAATTTTAGGAAAAAAACAAAAAAAAACGTTTAAAAAATTTTTGACCAACTTTTGGTCCTGGCAACATGCAAATTTGTTAAAAGGGGTCCTTTTTGAGTAAGATTGAGCAAAAAATCCGAATTAGAATATTTTTCCTAGCGAATGCGCAGTGGCTTTCTGGACTACTAGCTGTATTTTATATTTTAACATAAACGTGATTTAAAATTTAAATTTCAAATTTTGGCGCTCAACTTTTGCGATTTAATTTTGCAAGTCACGAATCTGCACTTTAATCTGCATTTTACTTTAAAAATTCATAACTTTTATTGGAATACGACTGAAGGCTTGCAACAACCTCCCATAGTCTTCAGAAAGGTGAAAAATATATGATAAAAAAATTTCAGAGAAAAAATATTAAAACCCAACAGAGTTGACGCCAAAAAAAGTGATTTCTTTATTTTATTTTTAGGGGAAAATTTATTTTTTGACAATGTTTCGGCACTTCAAAATAAACTTTATTTTTTCATCAACATCAAAAGCAAAACTAAAATTAGCCATTCACCACTTGTGGTCAGTATCTCGAGATATAAGCGATTTTTTGAGTGTGTGCCGCTCTAAGTGTACTCAATAGCAAGATCGACAGCGAAAATATCACAATCTAAAAGAAGCTCTATTATGTAGAAGACATTGATAAAACAATAAATTTTCTCAGAAATTAGTAAAGTAAATTCAATGTCTTTAGATAAATTTGGTTTTTGTGACAGGTGATTTATTAATTAGGCCGATGATACAGTATGAGCAAATGTTTGGAATAAATTCGTTATTTCGTAAACCGGTTACTCTAAGGAAAAATCGCGAAACAGGTCGATTTTTATTTAAAAATTATGATATTTTGGTATATATACCATACGAGTGACGTCATCCAGAAGGGCGTGATGACGTACTCGATGATTTTTTTAAATGGGACTAGGGGTCGCGTGATGACTCATTTAAAAGAGTATTTAAATATGTATTCAGTAATATAAACTATTAACATAATTATTTGTACATGTTATCTGAAATTTTTTTTAATTGATTGCCAAAAAAAGAATTGTGCATGTAATTTATTTATTCATAATACAGTTTTCTGATGTCAGAAAACAGAAAAAAATGTTTATTTGACAAACAAGCATTGCTTTTCGCTTAAATTAAATTAATATTCAAACTTCCAAGAGGCAAGTGGTTGACGGGAGCTAGTTTATGAATTTAAAAGTGTAGGCCCAAATATTTTATGGAGCTATCCCTACTTTTTCTTTCTTTACCCGGCAAATTACGTGTAGTAAAATTATCACTGGTATGGAAACTGCAGATGTAAACATTGACAATGACATTGTCATTAGCATTATACAGATTTTCGTTCAGTTTTTGAATGTTCTTGGATAAACGTTACTTGTGCAATCGCTTAAATTAGAAGATTATTTTTTCACTAACTATGTATTCAGTGATTACAATCATTTATATTATACAATAAAAACTAATACTTAATCGAGAAAAAAAGAAAAGTTATAAAGTGATTTTTTAAATGGGTACTATGGAACGCTTATATAAATTTTTTACACCTTTAACAACAAAATACTTGGACCACAGAATATATTCTGGTGTGTTCTCTGCTTGGATCTTCCATAAATAATAAACAATAAATAACTTTTTATTAATTTCACGTCTTAAATTAATTATTATTTATCAAATACACTATCAACGCTATTTAATAAACAACTTAAAATATTCCTGAAGCCGTGCCAAATATCTAAAATTGTCACTGTCTTGTCGGCACATTATGTTCGACTGAGTGAGTTGTACGACAAAGATAGCGAATGTTCGATTTGTCACCACGGACATGGTGTTTATTTTCTTAGAATTCTGGAAAAACTAATAAATATTTTTGGAAAATTTAAACGCAGAATGAAAGACTACATCATTACCGAGAGCCGAAAGTCCCTTAGAATAAACAAAAAGTTTCGTTCGAATAAAAAATAACAAATAATCTCTCAAGTTAAAAATAACACTCAATTTTCTCTTTTTTTCATGCCTGTAACTTATTAAAATAAACATAATAGAAGTTCTCAGAGACTTTCTGCCCTCGGTTATAGTGCAATCTTTCATTGTGCGTTTAATTTTTTTAAAAATACTTAATAGTTTCCAGAGGATTCGAAAAAAAAATGGATGCATTTGATGCGCCTATCCCCTTAAGCGAGGAACAATGTTTATTTTTTAAATAACCATGTTTTTATTAACAGTAAAATATATTTTGAATTAAATAAATTACATAGATTCTTCGACCTGTTTCGGGACTTTTCTTTAAAGTAGCCGGTTTACGACATCTTGAATTTATTCCAGATATTTGCACCTTACCGTATTAGGGGAGTGCATTTAGATTTTCACTTCGGAAAAAATCAAACAAGATAAAACTTTTTGTAATTTCATTAAAAAATGTTTAATAAACAACATATCAAAAAGTTCTACTCGAGAAGTGGGTGCTTCATTTTTTATTAAACAAATGAACAGCGAAGTTAGATGTTTTTTTAAATAACTCCGAAAATATAATTTTTAGAAAAAAACTGACTTGACCATTGAAAAATTCAGAAAATTTTACAAAAAAAAAACTTATATAAAGATTTTTCTAAAATTAAATCTCTAGCTCCTGTAATTTTTTATTTATAACGCTAAAGTCACCCTTCTCACACACATTGGCGCACTGTAAACTAGCGTTGGAAGAAGTGCACGGTTGAGTTTTTTAAATGTAATTCTTTAACTAATGAATCAAAAGAAATTTTACAAATTGGACATGAAAGAAGATGAAATAAGCTATCTTATGGTTGTAATAAAAAGAAATAAAATGTATGGACATAAGTACGGTGTGGGCGGAAAGTGAGCCTTACATGAATTTTGTTTAAAAATGATTTAAAAATTTGTAACTAATACAATTTTACTTATAAAACTCTCAAATTTGCACAACTTAACTCTCAATCATCTTACTAAACGATGTTTTATTCAAAAAAAATCTCAAAAATTTAATTCAAATAATACGATGTCTCAAAAAATGTAATTTTTGAAAACTTCGTAGTTTTACAGAATTCCCACCAATTTATTTTATTTATAAATAAACAATTTATTTTTGAGGAAACTAAGAAAGATAATACAAAAACAGAAAATTACCAGCTGAAAAAATGTATATACAGAGTGATCAAAACTTTTTTTCTGTAAAATTTACCTAAAATACATTTAATAATAAGCTTCAACAATAATAAATGTTCAACAAAAAATTTTTATTAGCTCTTATACAGTATGCTGCGTAACTTGGAACCTATTGATAACTTTTTTAATATCAGTTTTACGAAAAAAGTTATTCTTTATAAAATACTCTTCATCGTATATAACATAAGATGCAACCATCAAATATCAAATTTTGTTAATTTTGTACGAGGTGTGTCAAAAAATATGAATTTCACTCAAGAGTAAAGTACCTTTATATTTCACAATATCGAAAAATTTTATAAAGAAAAGTTGTTTGGAATTAAAAACTATGTTCCAATATGTAATTATATCCTTCTAATCGAAAATTTGTTTTTTTTTAAATACTCTTTTTAATACATTTTAATTTTTAATATTATTTTGAAAATTATTTGTTTTATCTTTTTTTAAGAATAAAATTCCATATTTGTTTGTTTGGATTCTACTTGTTTTTCATTTAAATATCCGCCATTTTGGATCCGCCATTTTGAAATTTAAATTTTTAATCTTTAATTCAGATTCAACAACCTGTTAAAAATAGAGACAATAAATGTTTTAGAAAAATGTTCTTTTTTATGTTCTTTTATGAAAATCCGCATTTTGGATCCGCCATTTTATAGTTTATAATGTTAACATTTAAGTTAGGTTTATCAAAGCACTCAAAAATAAATATATGTAGAAATAAATACATCTTGTAAAGAAATTATGATTTTACAACTATTTTTTAAGTTATCCGCCATTTTGGATCTACCATTTTATAATTTAAATTATCAAAATTTTATTCAGGTTCAGCAACCTCTCAAAAATATCCACATATAATATGCAAACAAACATATTTTATAAAAAAAATTCGGATTTTACAACTACTTTTTAAGGATTTTTAGGAAAAAATCCGCCATTTTGAATCCGCCATTTTGAATTTGCAAATTGTAATGTCAGATTCGGGTTCAGCATAATCAAAACTAAAATAAAAACATTTTTTATCAAAATAAAATGTTGAATTCACCCATATTCTTAACATTATTTATACAAAGCAATTGTTATTGTTTAAACAATTAATAAACAATTAGCGGCAAAATTTGTGAGTAGAACTTTTTACTTTAACATATTTATAAACTAACAAAAAAAGTTTTAGAAAAATATATCCTTGTTTGATTTTTTCCGAAACATTGTATCTTTTCGTTCTAATTGCACTCCCCTATATGTAACAACCAGACTGTGTACTTGTAGACAATAACACAACGACACATATTGCTTAACTCAGTAATTCCTGTTCTAAACAATGTGTGTAATACACGTGCTCTTTAATGCTATTACAGGGAATAAGTGCCTGTAGGACACCGTATTATTACTATATCGTAGCATCCTGAATACTCGTCAATATAGGCATTCTATGATATGTATACAGATGGTGGTCTGACGGAAACGTAATGGATACGTTATCACTTATCAGTAACTATATTATTTTTGAAAAAACTAGCGGCAGGTAAACTTTTTATTAAGTGAACATCTCTCTCTTTCTACTGGGATTTGGTTGACTTAGAGTTGACCATACGTTACCTTTTTCTTGCTTATTTTCATCAGCGGCTCACTTATGCATATTATGAACAACACAGATTTTTCATCTTTCTTAATAGTCCAGGCTCGCACCCTTCGGTAAATTTTTCCGATTCGTTTTTTTTTTCACATACTTACTCAAAAAGAGGTCCTTATAACGAATCCTCAGGGTGCCACTAGGTACCGCGGTGGGCAAATTTGTTAAAAAATATTTTTTAAACAAATTCAAATAATCAAATTTTTCACTTCGGACAAACAATTTTTTAGATTTTTTGGCTCCCTTCGAACAAAAAAGGTATTTTCTAATATTTCTCTAAAATTGATTGCTGTCGAGTTATATGCAATTTAAAATTTAAAAAACGCGAAAATGGCCATTTTTAAGGCTTAATAACTCGGTTAAAAACTATTTTTATGAAAGTCAGAAAGTAACCAAATTAAAGTTTATAGCCCCCCCAACTTTACAAGATCCTGAAGAAATTTTTCTCATTATTTTATTACGAAGCTGTTATTTTTAATTATTAACAATGAGCGCTAAGCGCGTATTAAGGCAGTCGTCAATGTAAGTGCGAGTGAGATGCACCATTGGACGGCCGAAATGGTGCATCTCTTTCGCACTCACCATTGACGGCCGCCTAAAACTGGAGTTATAGTACAATGATCGCTAGCATCCAGTATATTCTACACCGCGAATTTAACAGTAGGCTACCGCCGTCAGATTTGCACATTCTGGACTCTTGCAACAATAATTGCGACGTACTGGAACAACATTATCAGCAATTGTAATTTTAATTACATAATAATTATAATAATAATAATTATAAAAACCAACGAAAAACCAATATTACATATTCCAGTCTGATAAAAATCTCATAAATTAAGTCTGATTTAAGTGTAAGTATAATAAAAGTCTGATTAAATAGTTATAGTGCAATAACTGAAGGTTTTCACCTCCGATTTTGTTGAACCTCCATCGATTTTTATGAAAGTTGGTGACTAGTTAGAAGAGACCTCAAGGAAAAATGGTGACATGGTACCACCTTGCGCTTTTATCCTGGGATGGATACCACCCCTTATTTGGGGTGAAAATTATTTTGTTAAAAATAACCCCAGAAATCAATAGAGGGTCAAATGATAAGAAATTTTTTTTATATAGATTTATTAAAATAAATCAATAATTTTTGATTTATTGAAAATCAAAAATTTTATTTTTTCGTGAAAAAAAATGCATGTTTTAAAGTGGTTTTTCATAAATAACTCAAAAACTCTAAGTTTTTACTAAAAAGTTAACATTACTAAAATTAAAGCTAAAAAAAATTGATACATCTCTGACTTGAAAAACTATTGAATCTTAAATTAAAGTGGGTAATAGACAATTAAATATATATTTTTTTCGGTGAGTACTCAAATCTAAGTATTCAAACTTAAATATCGGGAAACGGTGCATTTTATAGCATATACTTAGTAAACACTTGTTAAAGTACTTAGCAAGACCTATCAAATAAGCTTTAGAAAGAGTTTAAAGCACCACCATTTAGCAAGTTGTGATGAAAATAAAAGAACCCTTTCGATTTTTTTAGGAAACAGTGAAAAGTAAAACATGTGCCATCTTCACAAAAGTTAAAATTTACAGTAATTTCTATAAGGCTTTCCTTATTTTCGTGTAATTAATGATCTCAAAAAATTTTACTGGTTTAGAGTACCTACATATTTTTGAAAAAAAAAATATGATTTAAAAAAAATCAGGATATTTCAAATTTTCGTAATTTTCATTTTCTTTTGATAATGACTCAAAAAATACTCTATATACGTAAAAAATTATATAAAAACAAATATTATTTTCTTTAACAAATGTTTTACTGGCTTATTATTATTTCTGTAGCATAAAGAATAACCGAGATAGAATCGTTTAAATCTTTAATTTTAAGGCCGGAGCCATGTAATAGGGTCCCTTTAACCTTTATCTAAAGGGTTCTAAAAGTAAGGGATCTAAAAGATTAAAATTAATATTACTTTAAAATGCTTGAAATTACCTATCAAGTGGTAATTAGACAAACCTGATATCGTAAAAATTAATGGAGTTATTCTAAAAAAAAACACTACATTTTTTGAAAAATTTTTGGAGCATAAATTTTTAAACATTTTTGGAGAATAAATTTTAATGGTATCAACTTCTTCAGCAGCTCATTTGATAGATATTTTTGATTGCTTTGACAAATATTTAGGAAGTATAATGTTATAAATGCATCGTTTTCCCGTTATATACGCTTAAATACTTAGATTTGAGTACTATCCGAAAAAAATATACATTCAATTATCTATAACTCACTTTAAGTATATAATAAAAGATTTTTCGGACCAGAAATTTATTTTTAATTTTCTTAGCTTCAATTTTGGTAAGTATCACTTTTTTGTAAAAACTTTAGTTTTTAGGTTATTTACGAAAAACCGCTTTAAAACATGCATTTTTCCATGAAAAATTAAAATTTTTGATCTTTATTAACTCAAAAAGTTTTCATTTATTTAAAAAACTTGATATAAGAGATTTTACTTAGAATTTGTCCCTCTATCGGTTTATAGGTTTATTTTTAATAAAATAATTTTCACCCTTGAAAAGCCACCCCTAGGATAAAAGCGCAAATTAGCACCATGTCACCTTTGTTCCTTGAGGTATCCTCTAACCACTCACAAATTTTAATAAAAATCGATGGAGGTTCAACGAAATCGGAGGTAATAGCTCATATCCACCTTCAGTGACTGAACTATAAACTAAAGTCTGATTTTTAATTATTGAATTGGAGTTAAAATCTTTGTTAGTCAAAATAAAAGTTTTAATCTGTGTGTTCAGTGTTTAAAAAAAACATTCATAATTTTCGAGAGGACACTTAGCGCTCATTGTTAATAATTAAAAATAATAGCTTAGTAATTACATAATAACCAAAAATTTCTTCAGAGTCTCGTAGGGGGGATTTATTATTTGATTTGGTCACTTTTTGCCATTCATAATTATAATTTTTAACCGAGTTGTTAAGCCTTGAAAATGGCCATTTTCGCGTTTTTCAAATTTGAAGCCGCATATAACTAGACAAAAGTCAATTTTAGAGAAAAATCACAAGAGACCTTCTTTGCTCAAAATGACCAAATAAATCTAAAAAAAAATTGTCCGAAGTGAAACAATTGATTTTTGGAATTTACTAAAAAAAATTTAAAAAATTTCCGACCGCGCTACCTCCTGGCACCCTTTGGGATTATTATAAGGACCATTTTTGAGAAAGTTTGTGCAAAACAACGAATCGGAATCATTTACCTAACCAGGCGAGCATGCAGCCTGGACTATAAGCGTTATATATCAGAAAGAATCTAAAAGAATAAATAATATAAAGTCCACATTTATAGATGGTCGCATGATGTATAGTTTTTGTCGGGAGTATTTCTTTCATAATATTTACCGTTTGACTGAAGAACGCAAAAGACCCATATCTGTGACTTTTGACACTAAATATATTTTTTACAGATTTGATACCCCTTTTTTGGGCTAGCCTGACTGGACCATAATATAATTTAGTCATAGTATTTTGCACTATTAGGATACCATACTGACTCAAGTGTTTTACATTAACAAACGCTTTTATGTCAACAATTCCATTTCTTTTAAACTGTAGCGGCTGTGATGTCACTAGAGGTCCACAAGATTTCTTCTCTTGATAACAACTTCTTGTCTTGTCTTGAGAGAAAATTAAGAAATTTAAAAAAATCTTGCCTTGACGTTTCCTTGGTATCGTATATCTTCTCCCGACTCAAGAAATTTCAACGTTTTGAAGTTTCTTGGTTACCCGGTCCGGTGATTCCCGACGACCGTTTTATTGCGTTGCGTGGTAATACGGCCTGATAAATCCCAGAATGATCTACAGAACTATAACAGAGCCAGCACTTAGTCCTCAAAAAGAAGATAACGAATTTGATTTGATATTACTTTCCTATTTAAGAAAGCTGATAATAACTTACAATCTTGGAAGTATGAAATTAAAAAATACTTCAAAGAGCAATACTTCAACAATAACAAAGCCAATAAATTATCTAGGCGTTTACTCTACAAGAAGTGTTCTCTGCCTTAATTCATTGCTTATCAATTCTGATTTAAGACTGTGCTAAATTTAAAATAAAATCTAGTTTGCAATTTTAATTTCAACAGGATTAATTAAGCATCATTTATTATTTTTAATTTCCATTTTTTAATTTTTTTAGCAAAAAAAAGTGTTCAGTACATTAATAGCTATTTATGATATAAGTGTTAGACGTACAATTTTAAGGCACGCATGTGAAAGTTTGCAGAATGAGCGAAGCGAATTCTGCAATTCACATGAGTGCCTTAAAAATGTACTTTTTAACACGTATATCATACAATATTTTTTCTACAAAAGTTATAAATTTATAAAATAAACTATTTTTGTTAATTGCTGAAACCATGAAACCTATGACCCGTAAAAGGTATAACTGGTTGTCTACACTCGAGGGGAATGTCTAAAAATTCTTAGGGAAAATATTATACCGTTACATAAACTTGTTTTTTCTACAAACGTGTTAAAAATGCAATAATACAGTTTAAATTATTTTATCAATATGTAATATTATTAGTATGGTATAACTAGATCCAAACCCATCTACTAGACACTAGACATCCAAAGTGAAAGTTATCCTCCAACCCCAAATTGTTCTATATGGTCCGCATAATGTTCAGAAAAAAGTCACACCATTTTGTGAGCGTCGGGTTTGGGGGGGAGAGCATGAGAAAACTATGCGGTTTAGCATGAACAACCTTCTATACAAAAATGTTCTACAATAAATTTGAAACAAAAAAGGCCCTATGCATATTCCTTCTAAAATAAACGGTTCCAAAATTACGGAGGTAGTATAATAAAATTGGTCCAAAAAAAGGCCTAACCCAGACATTAAAAGTAAAAGTTTTCCTCCAACACAAAATTGTTCTATATGGTCGAGATATGGTTCAGTAAAAAGTTACACAATTTTGAGCGTCCGGTTTGGGAGGGAGATGGGGGAGAAATCGGTATATTAGTAGTTTTTTTTAAGTTTTTCGTCAATATTTCTAAAAACATGCTTTAACGTAAACAATGTTCTATACAAAAATATTCTACATAAAATTTAAAACAAAAAAGGTCCTGTACATATTTGTTATAAAGTCAACGATTCCAGAGTTACGGAGGGTGCAAAGTAGAGGTTTTCGATACTTCTTATATCTTTTGGGCAATTTATAATATTTTTACTGATTGAAAGAAATTTTCTTTAGCAGGATTTGCTATTTCCGTGGCCGATGGTATGTAAGGGATAAGCCATTGAAGAAACGTTAACCTCACTACACAAAATCATCATCAATTGCCCAAAAAATATAAAAAGTAACGAAAACCTCCACATTTCACCCTTCGTAACTCTGGAACCGTTGATTTTATAACAATTATGGATAGGACCATTTTTGTTTTAAATTTTATGTAGAACGTTTTTTATAGAACATTGCTTACGCTTAAACACAGTTTTAGAAATATTGACGAAAAAAGTAAAGAAACTACTAATTTACCGACTTCTCCCCCATCTCCCCGCAAACCGGTCGCTCAAAATGGTGTAACTTTTTACTGAACAATATGTGGACCATATAGAACAATTTGGTGTTGAAGGAAACCTTTTACTTTGGATGTCTGGGTTAGGCCTTTTTTTGGACAAATTATACTATTCTACCTCGGTAACTTTAGAACCGTTAATTTTAGAAGGATTATGTTTAGGGCCTTTTTTATTTCAAATTTAATGTTGAATATTTTTGTATAGAAGGTTGTTCATGCTAAACCTCATAGTTTTAGAAATATTGACGAAAAACCTAAAAAACTACGAATTTACCAACTTTTCCCCCCTCTCCTCCCCAAACCCGACGCTCAAAAATGTGACTTTTTTCTGAACATTATATGGAACATATAGAACAATTTGGTGTTGCAGGATAACTTTCACTTTGGATGTCTGGGTTATGTCATTTTTTTAATCAATTCTATCATACTATTATGTATAAGTTTTTAGTTTGTGAAAACTGTCATTATGGATAGAACTGCGTGAAGGTTTTAAAGTGTGCGTGAGGTAACAATGTATTTTAAATGGGATTTACTTTTTCACACACTTTCAATGGGTTTTTTGGCACAATTCCATATAACCAAATATCCTTAACTTTCGCGTTATCATGTTGATGACAATATGAGCAATGACTTACAACAACATTTTTGATAGTTTTGTGGTTTGAAAGTAGTTCGAACTTTTAGATGTCAAAGTTATAAAAATTGTAGAATAGAAATGAATTCCAGTGACGACGAGTTGCAGCTTTTTATTTATTTATCGTAGATAAAATATTGTATGAGACTGTGCGTGAAGTAATTTTTGCGAACTTACGAGATGTATAGCACTCGCTCCGTTGTCGCTCGTGGTCTAAAAATCGCGTGCGTTCGCAAAAAGCATACTTCACGAACTGTTTCATAAATAGCTGTTTTAAAAAACCTTTTAAACCACGTTTTTCAAATTGCGCAGGTTGTATTATTAATAGTAACGTTAATAAATGAAATATAAATATTTTGACGTTTCACAATTTGAAAATTCACTTTTAACTGCAATGCCTTAAAAATTTTATAGCACTAGTGCCTTAAAGTAGTATTCTTAACGCTCCTATGGAGTGCTAAAAATTACATTTTTAACACGGTTGTAGAAAAAATATGTTATGTTGTGTTAAAATAATATGTTATATTTTTGACCAATAAATACGTTTTAGAGTTTTCATCATTAATCAAGGTATTTGAAAATGTGTTGATTTCTTGACAAGAAATCTTTGTATTGAAATAAAATTTCTTGTCTTTTCTTAAATCTAAAATTATTTCTTGTCTTGATCTTGTCTTATAATCTAGACAAAACCAAACCAGATCTTGAAATTTTCAAGAACTTGGCGACTCCTAGGAGTGAACTCAATCGCTTATAAACTGCATAAACTCCCTTCAAAATATTATTGCATAAACTACTAACTGTCCGAATGCAATTGTCCGTGGCTGCATGATATCAGATATCAAAAATATCATATTTTAATAACCCTATCTCGCGTTACGATCGGACCAATAGGCATGAAGATATGTTTCTAATGTGTTTATGATAATAATATGATGATTGATTTTTCTATAGCATTCAGTTCTAATCGTTAAATCCTATCTCGTGATACTTCATACAATCCTGCACGTTAAGCCGTTAGGACGCTACATGCCCCTTACCCCCCAAACCCATCAGTATTTATTTATTGAGCTACTCTCTTTCCTCTCATACCTCACGACCCAATGAGCCATTCATCTCCACCACAAAGCGATTAAAATATGACCAGAATGAACCTTACAATTAATTTCAAAATTTCTAGATTCTCAGGAAGAATTTAGGGAAAACTTTAATTAGTCTACGAAATATACTCTTGTAATATTAATGATTAATGCCTCGCTTTTTACTAAATCTAAGAAAAACAATTATTGTGAGGCCATATCTTCTTTAGCTGATTATTTTGAAGAGCTCCTAAATATCCAAAATTTCACTGAAGAAAGCGACGACAACAATGAAAATGGTGGAAACAACGGAGAAGATGAGTATCCAACGGCCGAATTAGAAATACCCCCAACAAGCATGTAAGAAATTGCGCATTGCATAAAAGCGCTTAACGATCAGTCCGCTGGTCTGGATAATATTGATGCCGAGCTAATTTAAACAGGGGTCATGAACTCATAAGTAAAATCACTCAATTAATAGAAAAGGCCTGGCAACAAGAAATAATGCCGAAAGAATGGTGTGGTAGTATTATTAAACCAATACACAAGAAAGGAAAAAAGAAACCATGCATGAATTACAGAGGAATCTCACTAATCAACACTACGTATAAAATATTGGCTTCGATATTATTAAAAAGATTAAAGGCGCTTTTATACGTATCCGGTAATTGACGCCAGTCGCACTGACACGACACCACTGGCATGGTAGTGGCATCACGTAAACACTTTTTTGCGCTAGTTCAGCGCTGTCTGTCAGGGTTGTCTCGAATAGAAAGGTGGTCTCTTTTCATGGCATTGGCATTCCTAGAGATTTAAAATTTCCGGAAAAATTGGGTGCCGGAAAAAACGGAAAAATGGAAAAATTCGGAAAAATTTAAATTTGTTATATATGTTATAATCAAAGCCCGAATTACAGGCACTCCTAGGTTTGACTAGGCAATCCTCAGGTCTGACTGACGGTCTTAGTCAAAGCCCGAAATAAATTACAGTTTCGGCCTGTGACTAGTCAATCCTAGGAGTGACTAAGTTGGTCAGGCAAAGGTCGAAATTTAATTTTATGAAATCGGGGTTTGACTAGGCAAACCCCAATTTAGGTAGAGGAGCCCAAGCGGGGAATTTTGCAGTTACTCGAGCGCGCCAGATTATTATATGGGGGCAAACCTTGTACCCTGAAACTGTACCTCTACCATATACTGGCTCTTAATGCAGGGGAGTTCGTTAAGGGGGGACAGAAAAAAAATCCGTAGGAAAACCCGAAATCGTCAGATTAAGATAAGGTAAGTTAAGTACATGCAAAACAGTGTATATTTCAAAAATCTGACGATTTGAGCGGGACGTAAGGAAATTGGTGAGTCCCAAAGTTTCTCAAGGAAAAAGCGAATATTTGGCGAAATGAATGACAGATCGAGAAACTAAAAAATACGTTCTCAATATTTTTCAAAAATCTATCGAGTGATATCAAACAGGACTTCCCACGGAGAGGGGTAGGGGGTAAATTTAAAATTTTAAATAGGAATCCTAGTCGTCGTCAAAACTTGACCGAGAACGGTTGTCTGTAAAACATTTATCTGTGCTAAATAATTGCTGCTATCAATTTTCGATTAAAATCTAATTACACCTTAATGGATTTAGAGTGTTAAAAATAAATCTGATTTAGTGATGGGAAACAGTTAATTATATTACATTAGATTTCAAATTAAACTGAATAATAATATTATAAAACAAACAAATTAATAGGGTTGTTAAGAAGTCTCCCTCCGCACGGTTGAAGTGGGGAGACTTCTTAAGCGGAATTTCAAAAATACTGTAGTTTAAGTGCGGTACATTAAAAACTCATTAAGTGATATCAAACATCTGAACACAAACTTCTTTTTGTTAGCTACTCATTTAGATCGGTAAGTGATAAAAATAGTAATTTAAACAATAGGTATAATTTAATTTAATCCTAATATTAAAAATGGAAATACGAGTAGAACCATATACAGGGTGACCTCAGGAACAAAATGAGTAATAATGATAATGGAACACAACCAAACCAAATGGTTTACTATGATCAAAATGGACAAATGATAACAAACCAAGCCATGATGCCGCAACAGCAACAGCTTATGCCCACAAATATTTCACCAAACACAATGATAATGCCTGATCAACAACAAACAAATATCGTGCTACCAATGGATCAAATTACATCCCAAATAAATCCGTATCCTTCAATATCATCATCCGCAAGTGGATCCCAACAACAGTCTCATATAAACTACGAATGGCAAACAGTCAGCAGAAAAAGTTTATGCAGCCCTGAAGAAAACCCAAGAGTTAAAAGACAAACCTCTATTAAAAACTACTGGCTGAGCTCGAATAGAAAAGATGGAAATATATTTAATAATCTCGAAAACGAAGATGATGCCCCTCCCACAGAAGGTAATTTAGAAAAAACAAATGAGCCCAAGCCTCCTCCAATATTCATAGATAAGGTAGAAGATATCAATCCATTAACCGATCTATTAACAAAATTATGTCCCAATCAGTATACATTAAAAGCCTTGGGCGAAAAACAAATAAAACTACAACCTACTACAGGAGAAGTGTATAGTAAAATCACAAAAGCACTACAAGAGAAGAAAACAGAATTTCATACATACAAACCAAAACAGGACAAAGTTTTAGAGTGGTATTAAAGAACCTCCACCATTCAACAAACATTGAGCATATTAAAAACAACGTAGAAGACCTCGGCCATGAAGTTGTCCAGATATGGAATATGAAACAAAACAAGACAAAAAAACCACTACCAATGTTCGTCGTCGACTTAAAGGTCAAAGAAAATAACAAAGATATATACAATACCAAACTGTTCATGAATACAAGCGTAATATTCGAACCGCCAATCTCTAGAAGAACAATACCACAATGTATGCGATGTCAAAGGTACGGACATACAAAAAACTTCTGTCAAAGAGAATACAGATGCGTCAAATGTACAGAATTTCACCAAACATCTGAATGTCCTAGAAATATAAAAGACAACACAGTCAAATGCGTAAACTGCCTGGAAAACCATCCAGCAAACTATAGAGGATGCATAATACACAAAGAATTACAACAAAAGTTATACCCCAGACTGCGACAGAAAAACACAGCGACCACAACTAATAGTGCACGCGCAGTAACCGCTGATAATACATAATATGCACAAGTTGTTACAATGCAAAACGTAACAAATAATCCTAACGGAGCAACCAATATCCAACAATCACAATCAAATGATCTCACGGAACTAAAAAATATGATGAGAGATCTAATAACCCAAATGGGAACGATCATGAATCTAATCACAACGCTTGTTTCAAAACTTTCTTAATGGATACTCAATTGTTAAAGATAGTACAGTAGAACGCCAATGTTCTGAGTCTACATGCTCATGAAATTAAAGCTTACATCATCGGCAATAACATTGATGTATTTGTAGTCTCAGAAACACATTTTACCAATAAAAACTATTTCAAAATACCTAAATATAACATCTACCACACAAACCATCCAGATAATACAGCTCATGGAGGAACAGCAGTTATAATTCGTAGCAGTATACAGCATTATGAATTAGAAAGTTATCAAAAAGAGTACCTACAAGCAACCAGTGTAGCAATAGAAAGTAGCACTGGTACTCTGGTTCTATCAGCAGCATATTGCCCACCTAAACACAACAACAAAAAAGAACAATATACTAACTACATAGGAACACTCGGAAAAAAATTTATAAGTGGAGGTGATTACAATGCCAAGAATACACATTGGGGATCTCGACTTACAAACACTAAGGGCAGAGAATTATTGACCACAATCACAGGTAACAATTTAAGCATCATAGCAACAGGAGAGCCCACCTACTGGCCGTCCGATCCTGCGAAAATACCAGACGCTATCGACTTCTTCATCGTAAAAGGTATTAACCCAAACTACCCAAAAATTAAAAGCAGCTATGATCTTTCATCAGATCATTCTCCTATAATATTGACGTTACATGCAAAAGTAATAAGAAAATACCAAGAACCTCAATTATGCAACCTAAAACCAACTGGGAGCTATTCCGACAAAAACTTGATGAGAACATTGAACTAAACGTTCCACTCAAGACACCACAGCACATTGATGAAGCCGTCGCAAATCTAACAAAAGGAATTCAAACAGCAGCCTGGCACGCAACTCCCAATGTTGCCGATAATAAATCCAATCCAATTATTGTAAAAGAAAAAATCATAGAGAAACGAAGACTTCGTAAAAAGTGGCAAAACAATAGAACTGAAATCAATAAAAGGAATTATAACAGAGCAGCATCTGAATTAAAAAGACTACTACACACAATAAGGAATCAGAACGTACAAGAGTACTTCGAAAAAGTAACACCTACGGAAGCAACAGATTATTCTCCATGGCGTGCTACACGAAAAATGAAAAGACCAATACAACAAATACCTCCGCTTAGAGACTCTGCGGGAACATGGGCCAGAAGTAATAATGAAAAAGCAAAGGCCTTTGCTGAACACCTAAGCAACGTCTTTAAACCTTACAACATGGACCAAAACGACGAAGATAATAATGAAATCTTAAATTTTCTTGATATACCTTTTCAAATGGATCTCTCAGTAAAAAAAATTAAACCTAAAGAAATCCGAATGGTAATTATGGATGAAATCAATCCAAAAAAGGCTCCTGGATATGACCTCGTCACTGAAAAAATCCTGCAAAACGTAACTAAGAAAACAATCATGGCAATAACACATATATTGAATGCAATACTTACGTATGCACATTTTCCCAATCAGTGGAAAGTAGCAGAGATCATAATGTTACAAAAACCAGGAAAAGACCCCAAAGGACTGAACTCATATAGACCCATTAGTCTATTACCTATATTATCTAAGCTATTTGAAAAAATGTTTCTACGTCGATTAGAACCAATAATACTGCCGTGCTAAGCCCAAAGGCGGTAACTGATTTTTTATCGAAAATGAGATTGTTGTATTTCTACGTAGATTATAGGTATTTAGAATATTTTTACCAAATCTTTAGAGTTGTAGAACTATTCTAATGGGTATCTAGAATATATTTACAAAGTCTTTGGAGTTGTAGAAGCATTATAATATAATGAAACCTACCTAGAAATACAAAAATGTCATTTTCGATAAAAAAATCAGTTACCGCCTTTGGGATTAGCACGGCAGAATAGAAGAAACAAGATTAATTCCAAAACACCAATTTGGTTTTCGTAGCAAACATGGAACAATAGAGCAAACACATCGTATAGTCAAACAAATCAGCAATGATCTAGAAATTAAGAGGTACTGTAGTGCAGCTTTTCTAGATATCAGCCAAGCATTCGACAAACTGTGGCATACAGGACTCCTCCATAAGCTGAAGAAAAATCTTCCGTATCAATATTATTTATTTATAAAATCGTATCTGACAGAGCGCTTTTCATTAGTAAAACAACAAGATGCTCGCTCAGAACTATTTAAAATAAAATCCGGAGTCCCATAAGGTAGTGTACTTGGTCCCTTACTATACCTGTTATTTACTGCTGACCTACCTACAACTAGATTGACAACAGTCGCAACATTCGCGGATGACACAGGTATTATCGCATCTCACACAGACCCCCAAAGAGCTTCGCATAACTTACAAGCCCACTTAAATAAAATAGAAAAAGATGCGTTAAGAACCATAGTAAACGCTCCATGGTACGTCCCCAACGCAATAATAGAGAGAGACCTGAAAGTTTCCAGCATCAAAGAAGAAATCAGCAAATACAGCGAAAAGTATGAAGAAAGACTTAGTGCGCATCCAAATGATTTCGCGAGTGAATTATTAAACACGGAGGGTTGAAGTTCGCAGACTTAAGCGTTATAAACCAACTGACTTACCAAATAGATTTTAGATAAATTAGAACTATTTTAAGTTTTACTTTATTTTACTAGTAGTACTATCTATAAATTTGTTGATAATTTAGAAAGGAAAGTTTTCATTGGAATTCTTACCTACATGTCATAGCCTAAGAAAGTCATAACTTTAACTGATTGTTCCTAACGGAACAGATTGTTAAATAAATTGGAGTAATAAAAAAAAAATAGGAATCCCGCGATATTTCGCGAAATGAACATCAGATCGAAAAACTGAAAAATACACTTATTCAGTATTTTTTAAAAATCTATCGAATGGCACCAAACACGACGGAGGTGGGGTGGGGGGATTACTTTAAAATCTTAAATGGCAGCCCCCATTTTTTATTGCAGATTTGGATTCCTTACGTAAAAATAAGTAACTTTTATTCGAGTCATTTTTTCGAATTATGGATAGATAGCGCTATAATCTAAAAAAAACGATTGTTCGAAATGGAAAATTAAATTAAAAATGGAAAGTCCCCAATAAAATGGAAAATGACTGCACATTTAGCATACTTTGCTCCCCTACCATTAGATAAGGTTTAATAAGACCTCATTTTTTTATTTTAATGTTTATTATTTTTATATTGTCACAGTTAGATTTGCACAATACGTTAGATCTTTTTACACTTACATAATTTTGAAGAGCATTTCTTATTGCTGTAGCATTTTATAAAGCCTTGCAATCCAAATTTAGAATATTTTGTTCTAATTCGTCTTAGAGACAGCTTAATGTCTAAAACATCTTCGAAATTAAGAAAATTCTCTTTGCATTCTCTTATTTGATTTCTTGAAAAAAGTGTGTTTATTGTTTCGTATTTCGTACCAACTCTATATAAACCGTCAATTGTTTTATCTTGTATGATAACCAAAATATTTAGAGCATCTCCTTTGGCTGTATCAAAGCTAGGGATCGGTATGGTTACAGTTTTTCCGATCGAAATTGGAGGATTTTTTTTTCATTTAATTGTTCCATAGCATTAGCCTAGGCATAAAGACCTTCAATCGCCTTTCCTTTATTTATTTTAATCTTTTCTGTGTGTGCACAACGTGTGCATGTAAATTTTCTTTCAAAATCTTCATAGTATTCACCAAGTGTGCTGTAAGCGTATACAACATGTACCACCTGACTACAAATTATGCATATGTGTGCGTCAGAGCTCTCTTTTTGGCAAATACAACAAACCACATCTGAAGAAGTAATCTGAGTTGTTCCACCATTTTCTTCCTCTTCTAGTGACGACGATCCAGGGGCTTCGTTAGTATTATGGTGATCCTTAGTTTCTTCTCCGATTGCAATATCTTCTTTCACAGTTGACGATAAAACAATTTACGGTTTAGATAGAGTTGGTACGAAATAAGGAAAAATAAACATACTTTTTCAAGAAATCAAATAGGATAATGCAAAGAGAATTTACTTACTTAATTTAGAAGATGTTCCAGATGTTAAGCTGTCTCTAAGATAAATTAGTACAAAAGATTATAAGTTTGGAGGATAAGGCTTTATAAAATGCTACTGCAATAAGAAATAAAAATGCTCTTCAAAATTATGTAAGTGTAAAAGGTCTAGCGTATTGTGCAAATCTAAATGCCATAATGCCTCAACATGTGAGAATAAACACTATTTTTTTATTTTAATTACGACAATGTAATAATAATAAACATTAAAATTAAAAAATGACGTTTTATTAAATCTAATATAACAAATTACGACATTTTAATAGCTGATCGGGGTTTGACTAGTCAAACCCCGATTTCATAAAATTAAATTTCGACCTTTGCCTGACCAACTTAGTCACTCCTAGGTTTGACTAGTCAAAGGCCGAAACTGTAATTTATTTCGAGCTTTGACTAAGACCGTCAGTCAGACCTGAGGATTGCCTAGTCAATCCTAGGAGTGCCTGAAATTCGGGCTTTGACTATAACATATACACGATGACAGTGTTTTAGTTACTGAATTTATCATTAATATGAATTAAACAGAAGTACTTGCAAGGTGCGGCTCTGTAGGATTAGTTCTCGGTAAATAAAATACTCCTCGATTTTCGGTGATTCCGGGAAAACTATGGTTAATTTCGGAGGTTCTTCAAGAATGGCAAGTTTTGTTAATTTTATTGACACGTTTTCTTAAAATTATTTTAAAGCACGCATTTTAGTAGTTTAGCGTTATCCGCAGTCAATGCGTTGAACAAAGTGAAACTTTGCTGTAAAATAATTGAGTGTCTTTGTTTTGAAAATTGTTAGTTTTTGACCAAAGTGTTTGTTTTGGTTTCTGGTAAGTAATTATTTTATAAATTTGGAATAGCTTTTAGTGTTTTGAAGGTGTGATTTCAGTTTCCATGCATGTTTTTATTACTATTACTAATTTTGAAGATTTAAATTATCTGTATAATATACTGTATACTCATTTAATTACAATAGTATGGGCAGATTATCGGAGAATAGGCCATTTTTGGGAAAAGATATTTATGGAATTTTATTACTGGAATCTAATCTTAGGATTCTACAGTGTGTTTTATGTATAATTGTCCATATAGTAACTGGAGAAACCTTAGCACAAAATACGAAGATTTAACCTAAAACACTTAAATAAAATGTGGTTCCTTACTGAGTTACAGGGTGTTATACCTAAAAATTTAAAAACCATTTTTGCTCAGTATTTTAAAACTATTCGACGTATCCTTTTCATACTTGGCAGAAAGTATTGGTACTGTACAAACTACTAAATTATGTTAAACAAATGTTTATGGCTATTACCAGAGGCGTACGACGGGGGAAAGTGAATGGTTGACCCTTTCCAAATTCTACGCCACTGGCGGAATTGCTATTTTAGTTCAATTTTTGGTTTCTCCAATACTCTCTATGAAAATAGTATACTCTTCATTCGTAACGATAAAGCCATTAGTTTTCGACATCTTTGAAGTTAAAAATGAAACGACACGGTTATTTTGATTAATGTGTTGTGTCGCTTCATTTTTAATTTCAAATATCTCGAAAACTAATCATTTTATCGGTACGAATGAAGAGTATATTATTTACATAAAAAGGATTGGAAAATAAAAAACTACACTAAAATAGCAATTTTGTCAGTGGCGTAGAATTTGGGAAGGGTCGACCAGCCACTATTCCCTGTCGTACGCCTCTGGTAGTAGCTAGAAATGTTTATTTATCTTAATTTAGTAGGGTGTACAGTACTTAGACTTTCTGCTAAGTATGATAAGGATACGCCAAATAGTTTTAAAGTACTGGGTACAAATAATTCTTAAATTTTAATGATACGAATCATATAATAATGTAATCAAAATAACTGTGCCGTTTCATATTTAACTTCGAATATCTCTAAAACTAATGACTTTATCGTTACCAATGAAAAGTATATTATTTGCGTAGAAAGTATTGGAGAATCTAAAAATGGCACTAAAATAGTAATTCCGCCAGTGGCGTAGAATTTGAGAAGGGTCAACCATTTACTACCCCCTGTCGTACGCCTCTGGTAGTAGCTAGAAACGTTTGTTTATCATAATTTAGTAAAGTGTATAGTAGTCGCACTTTCTGCGAAGTATCAAAAGGATACATTGAATAGTTTTAAAATACTGAGCAAAAATAATTTTTTAAATTTTTAGATAAAACACCCTGTAACGCTTAAGGAACCACATTTTATTTAAGTGTTTTAGGTTAAATCTTCGTATTTTGTGCTAAGGTTTCTCGAGTTACTATATGGACAATTATTAATGAAACACCCTGTATATATTAATAATATGCAAAGTCCGCAGATAATGTGCTACATTTTTTATAAAAAAAATGACACCGGAATATCGTGTTTTTCCAATTTTTGTTCTTAGTCCTGTCTCCAGGGGGGTACAACGGCCCCTTTAATTCAGATGGACTTACCCAAGTTTTTTTTATGTATTTTGACCCGTAGAATACGAATTTTTTGGGTAACAGTTGATCCGGATGTCGATAAGATTGTTATATACAAAGAACTTGAGGAATTACATAACAGCGATTTTTCGCAAAACAAAACATTTTTTTGGATTCTTTGGGTGATTCACAGCAAAAAATAGTCTTACAATTTTTTTCATAGAATGCATAGTTTTCGACATAAACGCGGGTGAACTTTCAAAAAATCGAAAAAGTGCAATTTTTGAACCCGAATAACTTTTGATTTAAAAATAAAATAGAAATTCTGCTTACTGCATTTGAAAACTCAAGTCAAATTCTATGGGTTTTGATTATTTTCAGAGCTAAAAATTAAGTTTTTATTTGTTAAACAAAGCCATAAACACATAGTGTTTCCAGTGTCCAATACACGCGTTTTAATGTACGTAATCTACGTAGAAATTGTATGTATGCCCGCCTACTCGTTCGATTTCAAATGAGAAATACATTGAAAACATCATTCAATCACTATGTGTTTATAGCTTTGTTTAACAATAAAAAAATTTATTTTTAGCAATGAAAGTAATTAAAACCGATAAAATTTGACTTGAACTGTCAAAAGCGTTAAGCAGAATTGCTATTTTATTTTTCAATCAAAAGTTATTCGGGTTCAAAAATTGCAATTTTTCGATTTTTTGAAAGTTCAACCGTGTTTATGTCGAAAACTGTGCATCCTACGAAAAAACTTGTAAAAACATTTTTGCTTAGAATGACCAAAAAAATACAAAAAAATGTTTTGTATTGCGAAAAATTGCTGTTATGTGATTCCTCAAGTTCTTTGTTTATAACAATCTTATCGATATCCGGATCGACTATTACCCAAAAAAATCGTGTTCTACGGGTCAAAATACATAAAAAAACTTGGGTAAGTCCATCTGAATTAAGGAGGCCGTTGTACCCCAACTGGCGACAGGACTATCTATATAACTCCAAAGATTTTAACTTTACACCAAAAACACCCAAATAAAAATTCACCGTAATTAAATTATGCATAGAGAAATGTTTTTTGCTGATTTACTTCGACAAAAATTTTCCTCGGAAAATGAGGGTTTTCCAATATAAACTGTAATTTTCAACTAAAATTTTAAATTAGTAATTATTTATCAATAATTAAATAGCTTCGTGATGTAAAAGCTCTCTTGGTATAGATTATATTTCCAGAATTTTGCAGAAACTATCTTGTTGTTTTTTCCGTCCAGGATGATGAAACGATTCAGATCGAGTCTGAATCAGATGCTTGGTCTAATGATTCAGATTCCGACTAAGATGAAAATATACGACTGAGCGCTTTGATTAAACAATGTAGTTAACCTTTGTAGTTTCGGTTTTTATACTTTCCATTATTAGATAAAAATTAAAATTTTTGACCCTATAGGTGTGCATAATATTATATGTCCGTCCGCTATAACTTTTCCCATGCGGTACGATTCATTTTCAATAAAATTAAGTCAAAACAGAAAGTGAAACGTACAATATACGTATAATATACACATCAACGTTAGTTTCGACGAGTCCGGCCCTGATGGCAAGCAAATCTTACAGCTTTATATCGGTCCTGACAAATTTATAAATTCAAGTAGTTAAAAGTTGAAATATAATTTAATTTTGACATTGTTTGCTAGATAAAGTTTAAATGTGACAGTGTGTTAAAAAACCAACGATTCTGTGAGTACAAAATTGCATTATTTATATCTAACCATAAAATCAGAAGTTAAAAGGCAATATTTTATCGATTTCAATCCAAATTATCGATTATCGACAACAACTTTTTGCTGATTCAAGTAATTAGGCTGCCGTCTAATTTTGTTAAGAGGCCAGGTCCGGCTTCAGATCCGCTGTTCCAATGCATGTAAATTTTCAACGGGACGATGGCTGAACCGGAATTAGCTACTACTTCACGAAATACACCGACTACGTCACATATCTCTTACTCTCATGCATTAAACAGTTTTAAACATCCTTCAAAAGACCAAGGTATCATACTTTCAACCATACAAGGAATACAAGTTTTCGAATATGTGAAAGCTGTTGGATCAATAGTAGAGCCCAAAAACGTTATTTGGGCATCCAGAATCGCAAACAACCGCATCTGCATCTACCTCTCGTCTAAATATATAGTTGACCAATTTCTTAGCTCCCACAAACATGTAATTATTGACGGCAACCAAATTGAAGTAAGAAGATTAATAACTCCTGCCCAGAGATTAATCATATCAAGTGTATGTCCTACTATACCTAATAGCATAATTGAAGACCATCTAAAAACTATGGGTATAAAATCCGTCTCCAACATGACGTTTCTACGAGTAGGCATGCAAGACCCGGAATACAGCCACGTGCTTAGCTTTAGAAGGCAAATCTTCATAAGTCCTTTAGAAAATGCATCGATTCCTGACTCATTCCTAATTTCATTCGACAATACATCATATAGAATATACATTTCCATAGACGGTTTAAACTGCTCCAGATGCAAGACGGTCGGACATCAAGATTCTGACTGTCCTTCTTTATCATCATTAAGTAGTCCAATTAATCAAACGGAAACTGACCATCCAGTGAACGTACTCAACTCTGCCAATAAAGAATATAGCCAGCCAGAAGAACAACTACGGAAAGAACACGAAGAAGGTACCCAGACATTAAAGGAACCGAAACTTAACATCACAAAAAATCACGAATTAACATCAGCCACAAACGACCAAACCACTTCCTTACAAACAAACAAAGAACTACAGATTTCGTCACAACCACAAATATCCCAAGATTCAGTAATTGAAAGCGATAGAAAAATCTCTGAAGCTATTCATGTTACTAAAAGACAAATTTCCACTTCTCCCGAAATCCTTGAAAATGACCTACCTCCTCCCACTACTGAAAAACAAAAAAATAAAAAGCCTAAAACTCAAGATTCTATTCCAGATATTCTCAATGAAATTAAAGAAAAAATTGAAAATAGAATCCCTTCCTTCACACTTTCTTTTCATGAAATATGTGATTTTCTGTCAAATTCCCTTCACTCAAAACATCCTGAACTTATTGCTAAAAATTATTCAAATGAAAGCGATGAAATCAAAGAAATTCTAAACTTTATATATTCTCAAACACAAAATAAAAGTTTAAAAAACAATATTACCAGATTGAAGAAGAAACTACTTCTAAGCAGTCTTTCTTCTACTGACGAAACTGACTACGAATCAAGTTCTCAAGTAAATAGTTAAAATGGCCAATAATACATTCATATTACAGTGGAACCTCAATGGTTATTTTACCCATATAGAATCCATCAAGCTTCTTATAAACGATTATCTTCCTTTAGTCATATGCATAGAAGAAACCCATTTCAAACATCAAAATGTAACATTAAAAAATTATGTTCCTTTTCTAAGAAACCGAGTTACAGACCATTCAAGCGGCGGAACAGCAATTTTCGTAAGGGATGACATAGAGTCAACCGAAATACAACTGCAAACAAACTTGGAAATAGTTGCAGTGTCAATCACCCACAAAATGAAAATTAATATTTGCAACGTATACTTACCTCATCCTACTGATTTAGATATAACTGAACTAAGCAATGTTTTAAACCAAATTCCACACCCAAAAATAATATTAGGCGATTTTAACTGTCACAACAGTACCTGGGGAAGTAACAAAACCGACAAATGTGGTAATCTCTTAAACAATCTCATCGACAATTTAAATTTAGTGTTACTGAACACTGGTAAATCTACTAGGTTCAATTCATACAATGGTACATTTTCAGCTATAGATCTCTCTTTATGCAGTCCGTCGCTAGCTACTTTATTATACTGGGACACATTGGGGTATTTATATGATAGTGATCATTTCCCTATCACAATAAACATAGATACTAATGATATATTGACTTTTCCAATTCACCAAACATGGAAAATAAAGTCAGCTGACTGGGATTTGTATCGAACACTTATAGAAGGACAAACAAACAACTTTAATTTAACCAATACCGCAAACGAAAATCTGGAACTATTTAATAATATTATTATTTCTGCAGCAACAATCGCAGTGGGAAAAACAAAATCTAGTAAAAGGCAGCCAGTTCCTTGGTGGAATAACGAAATTGCGCAAGCACTTACTTTGTCTAAACACGCTTTCAACGTTTATAAGAAACATAAAACTAACGATAACCTTATAATTTTTAAAAATCTCAGAGCAAAAAGCAGACAATTGATCAAGAAAGGAAAACGAGACAGTTGGAAAAAGTATGTGGCTTCAATAAATCCTTCCACTCCCATAGGCGACATATGGAACAAAGTACGCAGAATAAAAGGAACAAAATACTTCCGAGGCATAGATACGCTATCATACAATAACCAAATGCATTCAAACAAGGTAGCTATTCCAGAGATACTAGCAGATATATATGAACTTAATTCTAGTGATTCCAACTATAGCATATCTTTTTTAGAATATAAAAATCTAATGGAATCGTCAAATATACAAATCACCGAGAGCGACAATCCAATAAACAAACCCATAAGTCTTCAAGAATTAGAATTTTGTTTAAGCGCAAAAAATTCGACGCCAGGACCTGATGATATCCACCCTCTTTTCTTACGAAATCTTTCTCTAAATGCAAAACTAATATTAGTTGATATTTTTAATAATATTTTCATTCAGCACGACTTTCCTGATCTATGGTCGCAAGCAACTATAATTCCAATCCTTAAATATAATAAACCAAAAGACGATCCAAATTCCTATCGTCCAATCTCACTTACTTGCTGTACCTGCAAACTTTTAGAAAAAATCCTTAATTATCGTCTTAAATGGTATCTCGAAAACAATAACCTAATAAGTATCAGACAAAGTGGATTTCGTACGGGTAGATCCACAACAGACAATCTAATAACCCTTGAATCAGCTGTACATGAATCTTTTCTGCACAATCAAAAACTTATTGCCGTATTTTTTGACATAAGAAAAGCTTTTGACACAACATGGAGACATCTTATACTAAAAACACTTCAAGAATGGAATGTCCAAGGGCATATGTTGTCGTTTATTAAAAATTTTCTAGAAACACGAACTTTTCGAGTTAGAGCCAATGGATTCACATCTTCCAGACGAGCACTGCAAAATGGCACTCCACAAGGATCTACTCTAAGTCCTACACTCTTTCTGATTGCAATAAATAGTATTATACATCAAATAAAGCTGCCTGTATTTACTAGCCTATATGCAGACGACTTAGTCATTTATCTAAAAACAAATAATGTAACTCTGGGATCACATATATTGCAAACGGTCTTACATACAATTGAAAACTGGTCGCAAAACACGGGTTTTATATTTTCTGGCGAAAAAACACGTTATTTAATTTTTAGCAAAAGGAAAGACTATCCTAATATTCAATTAACACTTAACGGAGTTATGCTGAAGCAGTCAGAAGAAATAAATTTCTTAGGACTTTCTTTTGAACGTGACTTAAAATGGAAAAACCACGTAACGAATCTGCAACGTTCTTGCCAATCCAGAATTAACCTACTAAAAATGCTGTCAAATACCTCTTGGGGGGCTGATACAACAACTTTACTTAATCTATATAGATCATTAATAAGAAGTAAATTAGACTACGGCTGTTTATGCTACGATACTGCTAACAAAACATCTTTAAAAAAACTTGACTACATTCAAAATACGTGCTTGAGATTGGTTTTAGGTGCCACAAGAACTAGTCCAGTAAGTAGTTTACAAGTTCTGGCTAATGAACTCCCTTTAAGCCAACGAAGGCAACTTCTATCACTGAATTACGTTGCCAGAATTTCAGCAAACAAAAGCAACGTAACCTACTCAACAATATTCTACAGAACAAATATATCTTCTGATCATTACGAAAACATTGCAAGAAATATGCTACCATTTCCTGAGCGAACAAAACGTATTGGTTTTAATTTAGAACAGTTCAGTCTCACTATACCCATTCATGTAAATTTTCCTCCCTGGATGATCAAACCTCCAAAAATAGATATGTCTCTAAAAGATCTCCCTAAACATTCCACACATCCTTTCCTTATCCAGCAAGCTTTTAAAAATTTAATTTCCAAATACCCAACAACTCATCGAATCTTCACTGATGCTTCCAAATGTGATGAAGGACATGCTGCAGCTTATATCTGCGGAAACATCAAGTCTACCGTACGAATCCCAACAAATTGTTGTATATATACCGGAGAACTTACAGCAATTCACCAGGCAATGAAAAAATGTGGTTCTATCCATGAAAGCAAATTTGTGATTATCACCGATTCAATGAGCGCATTACTTGGGATAAAACAGCTGTATACAACTCACGCTATTCTTCTCAAAATCAAAGAAGAATTATCTTATCTACAGAATCAACAGAAAGATATTTTCTTCATCTGGGTACCTTCCCATATGGGAATAATTGGCAACGAGGAAGTGGACTCTCTAGCAAGCAATGCAACTACCGACCAAAGTATTTCTATCACAGATCAAATACCTTGGACTGATCACAAAGTAAATATCAAAGGTCATGTCCACAGAACGTGGCAAACTACTTGGGATCAGACTAACAACAAACTAAAAGAATGCATAAGTCAAGTAGGAACTAAACTCATGTTACCAAGTAATAGAAAAGACCAAGTCATCATCAACCGACTCCGAATAGGACATACGTTACTAACACACAAGCATATCTTCAACAAGGAGGCCGCTCCGATGTGTACCAATTGCAACACGCAACTGACAGTGAAACATATAATTATCGAGTGTCCAGTGTACCAGAAAGAAAGGATCGCGTGTGCTCTTAGTGACAATATTAAAAGTGTACTGACTTCAAACCTAAACTCCTTGTTAAATTATCTCAAAATGACTAAACAATACACCAGATTGTAAAGCATTTTTATATAATAATATGTATCTTACTGTTTGTGTATGTCCCCCCGCTAATAACCCTTAGGGTTGATGCGGGTTTATTTGTGTAAATAAAAAAAAAAAAAAAAAAAAAACGTTAGTTTCAATTTATGTTTTGACTTAAGTTGATTGAAAATGAATCGTACCGCATGGGAAAAGTTATCGTCCGCTATAACTATATGTACTTATATGTTAGAGATATTAATAAATATTTTTAGGTATTCCTCCATTTATTTTTACAAAATATATTTAAAACACTTTAAAATTTGTATTTTTTCACGTTTCAAATCTCCATTAAAAAATATTCAAATTTTCTCATTTTTTCCAATTTTTCCAATGGTCTGGAAAAAAACGGAAAAAACCTGTTTTTTCCCAATTTTTCCCGTTTTTTTTTCCGATATGTTAAATCTCTAGGCATTCCAGTGAGACTGGTGCCAGTTACTTGATACGTGTAAACGTTACGTACTACCATATGCCGAAGAAATAGTTGGTGACTACCAGTGCAGTTTCAGGCCTGGAAGATCGACTATTGATCAAATATTTACAATAATACAAATGCTTGAAAAGTACTAAGAATATAATCAGAACGTGCATCAGATCTTTATACATTTCAAACAGGCTTATGATTCAATTAATCGTGCAACATTATGGAAGGCAATGATCAAGCTCAGCGTACCCAAAAAATTAGCTGCGGTAACACAAATGTGTGTAAGTAACTCCTTTGCACAAGTAAGAATAGGGGGGAAAATCAAATGCTTTCTGCGTAAATTCTGGACTGAGACAGGGAGATACGCTCTCCCTATTGTTGTTTAACCTGGCCAAAAACCATACTCGCCTCTACCGATGACATAGACGCAGTGGCACAATCAACATTAGAAATTCAGGATATTTTCTCGAGCTTTGAAGAAGCTGGATTAAACATCAGTCTAAAAATAAATGAAGACGAACCAAAATTAAAACAAGAACGACGGCGAATAAGGCAAAACATTACTATCAACGATCATAACTTCGAAGTGGTTAAAGAATTTAAATATCTAAGAGCGACAATAACAAATGGCAACAAAATAGAGCGAGAAGTTCAAACACGAATAATGGCAGGAAACAGATCTTTCTTTGCAATACAACATCTAATGAACTCAAAACTGCTTTCACGAGGTGCAAAAATCCAGATCTATAAGACCATAATACGACCAGCAGTCGCGTATGGAAGTAAAACATGGAGGCTAACAAAAAGAGAAGTAAATAAATTGCTGGTGTGGGAACGTAAAATCTTTCGAATGATATAATGTGGCCCTTGCAGAGACAGCGTGACAAACAAATGAAGGCGCAGATACAATAACGAGTTAGAGTCTCTATTCGGAAAGGAAAATCTAGTCAGATATATAAAGGCCAATAGACTCAGACGGGCAGGGCATGTGACACGCAGTAAAAACAATCGTCTTATAAACAATGTGTTCTGGAAAAGGCCAGAGGGAAGAAGGTCCGTAGAACGGCCTAGAAAAAGGTGGAAAGATGCAGTCAAACAAGATCTAGAAAAAATGGGAGTGCGATAATGGGAATTAATTGCACAGGACCAACAAACATGGAAGGCAATAGTAAACGCGGCAAAGACTCGCCAAGAGTTGTAACACCATTGATGATGATATCTCCTTTAGCAGCCTCTTCTGGTCCAGTCCTGTACATAGTGTGTACAGAACTTGTGTTTTCTATATTCGCTTAATCTTGAGCTATTTGGTGTCAGTTTCTTCCTGTGTTTTGTATAATGTCGCCGATCTATCTTTTTGCGGTCTTTCTATACGATAGGTTTTTGTGCTATGTGTCGCCACTGTATTATTTTCTTTGCGAAATCTCTTCGCTTTGTTTTGCTACATGTCCTGACAATTTTCATTCAGATAATGCGACAGCTTCTATAACATCTTTTAGGCAGTTTCTTCTTATTCTTTATCATAAGTCTCTCTTTTTAACCACTTATTTTAAGTCTATTGTGGGATTGGTTAGTAAGAAGGATTTATATGTGTCATGAACCTATCGTTTTAAATTAACTGGCTTTCTTGGAACTTTTATAATAAAGCTTAATTTACCTACTGTTATCCAAGTCTTCATTATCCTTTTGGTTATTTCTACAGTTTGATTTTCTTTACCTTGTTTTATTTCATGCCCTGTGTACACATTATTCTTCTACATTCCCAATCGTCCTATTGTCCAGAGTGCTATCTGCTTCTCCAGTTAACCTTACATTAGTTTTCTCAACGTTTATTTTTATTCCTACCCTTTTCGATGCTGTTTTTAATTCTGTAAACATTTCTGGTAACTTCTGTAAATAAGTGCTAATTAATATGTATGTTTGCTAGGAATTTTTTATATCGGAAGTCTATCCGTATCAGTGCTGTCTAATTATTACTACTATACTAGCCCAGTAAATGAACGGAAAATACAGCGATACCGTGTAATTTTCAGAGTCAACTCCGAATTGCACGAAAATTTGGATTTAAGTTGTTCTACTGAACCTCCAGTTTAAAGTTGAACTTTAAACTGCCGTTGGTTGCTTTTACTTGGCGTTTGACAGTCACCTCTTCTCGGGGGTGAAAAGCCGCGTGATTAAAATAAGACCGGAAATGGATAAACTAACTAATTCTAAGCAACTTTCGTTCTATAATTTTTTTAAGTCAATACTTTTCGAGACATTTGCGATTAAGAATGTATACTTTTCTAAAAAATCACGTTTTCAGTCAGTTTTTCGCAAATAACTTAAAAAGTAAGTACTTTATTGAAAAAAATATTTTTATTAAATAAAAAAATAAATATTTTTTTAAAAAGTTTAAAAACTTACAATAAATTTTCCCCAAAAATTGCTTCATTTTTTGGGTATTTCAAGTTGAAATATTCGATTTAGACATGGACGAATAAGAAAGTATCTTTCATGTGCTACAACTATGCTTTTACTTGGTTTATAGATTCTACTAATACACCATTTTTTTTCGTTTTTTTTATGATCTACATTTTTGCTAAGAACATTTTTTTAAAATACTTACTTTTTGAGCTATTTGTTTTTTTTTTTTTGAAAAATGAACATATTCACTCGAAGATAACTAGAAAAGTATTAACTTCTATAATACTAAAGCTCTGTAGAATAAAAGTTACTTAGATTTAGTCAATTTATCCATTTCCGGACTTAGCTGAAGCGTATGCTTTTTCAGCCTCGACAAGGGGTGACTTTCACCCCCCAAGTAAAAGCAACAGGCGGCATAATTTCTACTTCTATCTGGCGGTAGAGTAGAACTAAAAACCAAATTTTTATGCAATTCCTGCATACCTGACTTGACCCTAAAAATTACACTCCAAAACGGTCATTTACTGGGCTATACTGAGCAACTTCCATTATATACCAACTATCGTATCATTTTTCTTTGTTCTCTTTAACTATCTATCTCGAACGTCTGTTAAAAAAGTAAGATATAAAAACTGGGGATATTAAAAATAAACACATTTCAAATATTTTACGTTATATTACGAAATTTTCTTTAAACACATCTATATCAATTTCGATGGGTATAACTCAAATAATGAAGTAAACTTTACTTGAGCTGTTTATATCAACGAACTGAAAATATTTTGTATTATTTACAGGTTCTGATAAACACTGCCTTTTTGACAAAGTACATTTAGAACCCTCAACTTAATAATTAGCAACCATTTTCTTTAGAAACTGGTAATACCGCTAATTAAAAAGTTTTAATGTATTGTGATGTTAAAGCGAGATTTGTTAACAAAAAGTTTGTGGCTCTATAAATTATTTTGGAGTACTCAGTGAAATATTAATTAAATAGAGTATTTCTTGAACTTAGGTATTGTCAAACCACCGAATCATTGTCTACCTTATTATTTCAAATGCTACGGAATATTCTTTGTATAATAGAATTTCTAATGCGGAAAGTAATCTTTTAAGACACTATGCAGGTAAAGAATATTTTAGAAAACTTAATAAAAATCGAAGTAAATAGAAAAAAATTAGAAAAATAGTTCAATAACAATGTTTCCTTTGTTAGGTTTAATATTATGGTGTCAAATGCGGTGAAAAATTTTAGTTGACTTAATTCGTATAAACCTAGCATAACACTGTGATATTTTACAATATTTTTATTTAGTTCTAGTGGCTCGAATATTAAGATAACGACAAAAAAATTATCAGGGCGGTCCAAGTTTATCAAGAACTTACCAGACCACTTTCTTATTTCAGCTTAAAAGTAGAGTACAGTGAAATTGTAAAAAAAACTCTTCCTAAATTTAAACTAACTGAATTATTGACTCCCCACAAGTGATAGCGGATAAAAGGGTAAAAAATTACTATGGTAGTAAAAAATTCATAAACACCTAGCAGAATACTGGGGTATTTAAACATTTTTTTCTTTAATTCTGCTAGCATGAATAAAAAGCTAGCGGAATCGCTCCCATTAAATGTGATTTAGGGATGAAAAAATATTAGGATCGTAACAACTTAGTAAAATTTAGTGAAAATATATGGCGTAGGTTAAATTGGATTCAGTTCATGTACAAACACTTACATTGTCGTTCAGAGCTGCAAAGAATGAGTCTGCGTCTCAACATATTATGGAAATCCAAAATACTAAGTTTTGTGGTAAGTATGTTGTTTACGTATTAAGTAAACAACAGAATATACTGTCTATATATATTATGGAAATAATTTAAAACCGGAACGAGCTGATCAAATGGTTTACCCTGGATATCATTATAATGTAGCGAATACAGTCAAGCTGAATAAATATCATCCATAATTGGGCAGACTAGAGAAGCTGTCAGAAGTATGTCCAAGATGTTGTATAGCAGACACCTAACCGAGAATGCATGTTCTCAGTCGTAGTTTATGGTAAAGAGTCTTGGTCTTTTAGGGTTGTCTAAAGCGCCCTGGGGCTTGTGAAATGTGGTGCTATAAAAGAATTTTCTTAGGTGGAGTTGATTCGAAATTTTCACAGTACTAGGATAACTCGGCAAGGCCAACGAGATTTAAAAAAGCATCCAGACGAGAACTGACTATTAAAACACAATTAAAAAATCTTCTTCATATACCATGTCCTTTCAGAACGTTGGTTACCGTCATAGCTATCTTAATTTTATTCACTGCCACCCTAAAGAGCATGCTTGTATCAACAACATACCAATCTCTCAAGTTCTTCAACCATGAGGTTCTTCTTCGTCCTGGACTGCGTTTGCCTGCTATTTTTCCTTGCATGATATTTTGTAGCAAACTATATTTGGGATCTCTCATTACATGTTCGAAATACTTCAGCTTTCTCTGCTTGATACTTTTTATTATCTTAGTAGTCTTGCTGAGACTGAGTATTGCGGAGTTTCGAATCTTCTCCACCCAGGAAACTTTTAAAATTCTTCTATAACACCACATTTCGAAAGCCTCAATGTGATTTAGATCGATTTTATTCATAGTCCAGGACTCGACACCGTAAATTAGGACCGAGAACACGTAGCAGCGATGTAGGCGGATCCTCAATGCCAATTTTAAGTCTCTGTTACATAACACCTTGGAGATCCTTCTAAAAGCATCTCTAGCCTGCTCCTGCTGGGTTAAAATTTAATTGCTGTCCATGGTAAACGATTTTATCAACTTGCTTATGTTTGGTATTATTTACATAATAATATTAATCTATATATTATATATATGGTTTTATATGCTGTTGTTTACTTATTACGAGTATACTTGAGTGTATGTAGAAGATACTTGAGTGTTGTATATATAGAAAAGGAGGAAAATTGATGCTGCAGTCTACTGAAAACCACAAAACAAAACAGGCAGCTGGTACTTATTGAGTAACATCCCAATTGTGTAAAAAGTTCATGTAGTAAAAAACTTGGAAATACTAAAAATAATAGGCGTAAAACCATACAGCGAACTATGTACTTTGTATATTAAATTATTAAAATAAAATCTTTCCATCACACTGTCTAAGAAGTCAATGTTTAACAATACAATCAGATTCTGGTGATTCTAAAATTTAGTTAAAAAAATAATATATCAGACTTATGTAAAGTTTATTTCAAACGTCTTAATTCAGTTCTATTAAAATTGAAAATTACTTTAAGAAAGACAATAAAGTTATTTATTAATCATATCAAACAAAAATAGCACTAGAAACAATGTTACAATTGAGTATTTAAGAAAATATTTTACAGTAACACTTTCAACAATATATTTAATAGCAATATCGTTTTGGTCATTTTTGTAATAATATACACAATTTTCCATTACTAAAAGTTACTTCTAGTCTGAAATAGGTAAGAACTAGCAACTTAGATTCGTTTTATATCGAGCACAAATAATAAAGTTCATATTAACGGGCAATTTCCTTTAGCATTAATTTTGAGATCAGTATATCAATAAGAACATAAGGCCCAACATTACATTCCCCCATACATAGAATAAGCAATTTTTTCTGTAATGTCGTAAAATATACCAATTTTAGTTTACGTGATATAAAGTCTCTATAACAGAAATTGAATTTTGGAGGCAGCCAAGGCATATGCTTTTTATACGGTGTTGAGACATTTTAGTCTATGAAAAAAGTAATACACGTATTTGAAATGTACATAAAAAGAAGGATTATTATCAAAAATCCCATAGACTGTTCAAATTATTAACTGAGATGTTATCATACGGGTGTAAGTGTAAACCCAAACCAGTACTTAAAGTAAAATATTAAAATATATTTTGCTGGGCATGATCATAAATGAATATAACTATGTTACTCTAGGTTACTACACAAAGAAAAGTCCCGCAACTTAAATGCCTGTAGTGTTTAGACTATTTCACTGAAAAGACTTGTAAGGATCCAGGAAACCATAAATTTAAATTCGCGTATTGTAATTCTCATCCTGACAAAAAGACCAACGTTGGAACTCCTCAATACAACATTTAGTATGGTACAACTGAGGAGCTCAGAGCAACAGTGGCCTAAACCACCTGCCTCTATATTTGGCTAAATGGTGCTAAAAAATTTGTAGCGCCATACCATAAGCATAACGGAAATACGAATATGAAGATTGCAATTAACTCAAAACATTGATTTTGGGGTTAGGCCATTGCTTTGAACACCTCAAATAAACCCAAAACCCAGCCATCCAAAGTGAAAGTTATTCTTGAACACCAAATTGTTCTATATGATGCACATAGTCTTTAGTCAAAAGTTACACCACTTTGAGCGCCAGGCTTGGGGGTGGAGTAGGGGAGAAATCAGCAAATTAGTAGTTTTTTACGTTTTTGTCAATATTTCTAAAACGATGTGGTTTAGTGTGAATAATGAACAATGTTACAAAAATTTTCTACATATAATTTTAAACAAAATAGTCCTTATGCATAATCCTCCTAAAACTAACGGTTCCAAAATTACGGAGGTAGTACAGTATACTGTGCTATGATGTACGGAACTGAATGTTGGGTAGTGAAAAAGAAAGAGGAACAACGAATGCATGTGGTGGAGATGAGAATGGTTAGATGGATGAGTGGAGTGACAAGAAAGGATAAAATTAAAAATGAGTATATTAGGGGAAGTCTAGGTGTGGCACCAATTGATGCCAAAATGAGAGAGCATAGGTTGAGATGGTTTGGTCATGTTCAACGTCGAGACGTTAATCATCCAATACGAAGAGTAGCTGAAGTGCAGATTCCTGGAAGGAGTAGGAGAGGAAGACCAAAGAAGACGTGGGGGGAGACGATTAGGCAGGACATGTTGGTAAAGAGGATTAATATTGATATGACCCAGGATATAATTGTGTGGAGAAATGCAATTAGGGAAGCCGACCCCGCATAGGGATAAGGCAAAGAGAATGATGATGATACAGTACATAATATAATTGTTCCAAAAAAGGCCTAACCCCGTCATCCAAAATAAAAGTTTACCTCCAACACCAAATTGTTCTATATGGTCCACATAATGTTGTTCAGTAATAAGTTACACCATGCGACATTGTCCATAGAAAGTTCAGAATGAGTTTCTTGGTACCAGAGATTTATATGGCCTAGGCCTGTAGAAGGCTCTTGAAGGTGGTCAGGTAGACGTTCCTTCAAGGGCTTATCAGTAATATACCATTGGGCATTGAAATAGCAAATTATATAAATATCGAAAACGCAATCCTGTTAAAAAAATTAGTTTCCTCAGTAATAATATTATAATTTGCCCAAAAAATGTAAAAAATGTGGAAACCTCTGCTTTACACCCTCCGTAACTCCGAAACCGTTGATTTTAGAACAATTATTGTGCATCGGACTTTCTTCGATTCAAATTTAATATATAAAATTTTTGTACAGAATATTGTTGACGTTAACCGATTACGTTTAGAAATATTAACTAAAAACGTAAAAAAATACTAATTTACCGACTTCTCCCCTCAAACCCGATGTTAAAAATGGTGTAACTTTTTACTGAAGAATATGTGGACCATATAGAACAATTTGATGTTGGAGGAAAACTTTTATTTTGGATGACGGGGTTATTAGGCCTATTAGGTAACTTTGGAACCGTTCTGTTTAGAAGGATTATGCATCGGACCTGTTTTGTTTAAAATTTAATGTCGAACATTTTTGTATAAAATATTGTTCACGTTAAACCGCACCGTTTTAGAAATACATGCGAAAAACTTAAAAAACTACTAACTTACCAAATTCTCTCCCACCTACCCGTCAAACCCGATGCTCAAAATGGTTTAACTTTTTACTAAAAATTAGGTGGACCATATAGAACAATTTGGCGTTCGTGGGAAACTTTCACTTTGGATGTCTGGTTTGTGCCTTTTTTTGGATCAATTGTGTCATATTAATTGGAGACCGTTACTTACAAAGGTAGACATTTAAGAGGAAGACCACCGATGAGATGGGTAGATGATATAAAAAAGGAACATCTGGAACAAATAGGACGTTGTTGCTCAGGATAGAGATCGGTGGAAGGACTTGGGAGAGGTCCATGTTCAGAAATGGAGGATACAAGGCTAAGAAGAAGAAGATCACCAATATTTGGATCGAGATTATATAGAATAGAATGGGCACTTATTGTGCAACAACACAATAAGGCGTTGTCTTACTAAAAGGAAGTCAGACTATCTGCTATGAACCTAAGGTATTCCTTCATGCCTTGATCAAAAGGAGGCAAAATATTTTGACCTAGAAATAAACTAGGAAAAGTCAAAATACACGATCTCGGAAATACAGAGCAAAAAGAAGAGAGACAGTTTGTTTGCTTATCAAATTAATATAATTTCGAGAGAATGGTCCCTTTTAATTATCTGGGGATCTTTATAGACGAGAAACGTCAGGAAGAATGGGAGCTGAATGCCAAATTGGCAAAGGGAAATAAAAATATTGTAACCAAAGGATATACAAAATAGTAATAAGGCCAACAGTGACGTATGGTAGCGAACTATCATCATCATCATCATCATTACGCTCTACAACTCTATGTGATTCTTGGCCGCTTTTACTATTTCCCTCCATTGTTGTCGCTCCTGAGCAGCTATTTCCCATTGCTGTACTCCCATTTTGCGTAGATCACTGGCCACTGCGTCCTTCCATCTATTTCTTGGGCCACCAACTGACCTTTTTCCGTCGGGCCTTTCCAAGAATGTGGCGTTCAGAAATCTTTCGTCACTCGATCTTAGCACGTGACCCGCCCATCGTATTCGGTTTGCTTTAATGTAGGGTACTATGTTTTCATATCCATATATTGTCTGGAGTTCATCATTGTCCCTTCTTTATTCTCCTGTAGCGAACTATAGACAACAAAATAGAAAATACGGAGAAATTGGAAAGATGGGAATTGAAAATGCTCAGAGCTATATATGGAGGCAAAACAACGATGGTAAGTTAGGTGCGACGAAAAACAAGGAGCTAGAGGAACTGTATAATGAACCAAGCACCAGTCACTTCATAAAGGCACAGACAGTAATATGGATGGGATACGTGATGTGAATGGAAATGAAGAGGAAGGATACGGGGCCCAATCACGAAAAGAAGGAAAAAAAAAGACCCAGACCAAGATCGTTTGACAGAGTACAGGACAATCTCGGAAATGAGAAAGTTATTGTTTATGAAGAAAGAGCAACAAACAGAAATGAATGGAGGAGAACAGGAGGAAGCCAAGAAAGGAGGATAAAAGAATGGAGGAGCCAATTTTGTTGGCAAGGAACATGATTGGACAAGAAGATACAAGTTTTGTAATATTATATTATTGTAATATATTAATTGTATTTTAGCCCTAGGTCTTCAAGACCTGTTGAGATTTGTAAATAAAGAAATTTAACTGTCAGAAAGATGAAGTAGTTTTCAATATTAATAGCAATATTAATAATATTTAAAAATATCAAAATATTACTAAAAGATTTTTAAATTGAAAACTTATTGGTCCATTTTCTTGGTTACACCTCCAAGGCTTCTAAAATTTGCAAGCCAGAGGGATGCTGAAGCGAAGAAGACAAGAGGGAATTCAAAAACTTACAATTCACGACCCCGTCTGTTCAGCTGGTAAATTTCAACAGAAAATGGACCTAGTTGCTCAAAGAAGTAACGACCAATATAAAAATAAAATAAAAATTCCATTTTTGTTCAGTTGCAGTGCGAAAGGTAAAACAATCTTATTTTTCAATTAGAATAGGGAGCGCAGTCCAGCCCTCTGAATCGACGATTTTCGACTCTTGTTGTCTTGTTGGAGTCTCATCGGAGAGAACGTAGGCCTGCTACTCCATACTTCAATTGACCAAAACCGAGAGTTTATCCCACACACTGCAACTGAAGTGAATGGACTAGGTGACTAGCGTCATCTGGCAATTGAATGATGAAGTAGTTTTCAATCCTAATAGCAATATTAATAATATTTAAAAATATTAAAATATTCCTAAAAGATTTTTAAATTGAAAACTTATTGGTCCATTTTCTTGGTAACACATCCATGGCTTCTAAAATTTGCAAGCCAGATGGATGCTGAAGCGAAGAAGACAAGAGGGAATTCAAAAACTTAGAATTCACGACCCCGTATGTTCAGCTGGTAAATTCCAACAGAAATTCAGCTGGTAAATTCCATCTGGCTTGCAAATTTTAGAAGCCTTGGAGGTGCTACCAAGAAAATGGACCAATAAGTTTTTAATTTAAAAATCTTTTAGTAATATTTTAATATTTTTAAATATTATTAACATTGCTATTAGGATTGAAAACTACTTCATCTTTCAATTACCAGATAACGCTAGTCACCTAGTACATTCACTTCAGTTGCGGTGTGGGCGATAACCTCTTGGTGTTGGTCAATTGGAGTATGGAGTAGCAGGCCTACGTTCTCTCCGATGAGACTTTAACAAGAGTCGAAAATCGTCGATTTAGAGGGCTGGACTGCGCTCCGTATTCTAATTGAAAAATAAGATTGTTTTGCCTTCGCATTGCAACTGAATAAAAATGGAATTTTTATTTTATTTTTTATCTGTCAGAACTTACAAAAAATAGATTTAAATATATCCAAAATAGGTTAAAAAAACTGTATTTTTGTCGAGAAATGTCTTTCTTTACACCCTTCTCTTAAAAATTTTTAAATCTAGCATCTCTGGTAATTTAAATAAACGTATTTTGATATAATCTTGTAGTTCCTTCTTAAACTATTTCAGCCCTTCTAAAATTCTTCCATGTAACCCCACAGAGCAAACATACTGCAAATACTTTTCCAGAACTGTTGCACGTTTCCGAGGTTTAATGAACACCTTGGCATTGACACAGAAGTTACTATAAACGCGCTGGATCGATTGGCTATTTGGATCAAGATTGTATAGAATAGAATGGGCTCTTATTGTGGAATAACACAATGAAGCGTTGTCTTATTGTCAAGATAACAATAAAGAGGTTTACTGAAAGGATTATGCCTTTATAATTAAACATGCGTTTTATTTGTATTATCTTGGATAATGAGATGGACTTCTAAAATGTGATAAATTTCCTATAATTAAAACATTATGTCAATAATATTTTAGAAGTTTTATCTGATTATCCGTTACAATATAAAATTTAGATATGGTATGATACAATTGATCCAAAAGATGGCATAACCCAGACATCCAAAGTGAAAGTCATCCTCCAACACCAAATTGTTTTATATGGTCCACATAATGTTCAGAAAAAAGTCACACCATTTTCAGAATCCGGTTTGGGGAAGAGGGGGAAGAAATCGGCAAATTCGTAGTTTTTTACGTTTTTCGTCAATACTTCTAAAACTATGCGGTTTAGCATGGACAACCTTCTATACAAAAATATGCTACAAAAAATTTGAAATGCATAATCCTTCTAAAACGAACAGTTCCAAAGTTACGGAGGTCTTCTTCTTCTTGTAGTGCCTATCCGTTTCGGATGTTGGCGACCATCATGGCAATCTGTACTTTGCACACTGCTGCTCCAAAAAGACTTGTGGTTGTTGTGTTAAACCATGTGCGTAGATTCTTCAACCAGGAAATCCTTCGCCTTCCTGGTCCTCGTTTTCCCTCCACTTTTCTTGCAAATTAGTTACAGTAGTCCATATCTTTCACTGTTTCTCATGATGTGATCGAGGTATTCGATTTTGGCTGCCTTATTGTGGTTAACAGCTCTTTTTCTTTTTGAATTTTCAGCAAAACACCCTCATTAGTAACGTGGTCGGTATAAGATACCTTCAGGATTCGACGATAAAGCCACATCTCAAAAGCCACAATTTTCTTGCAGGTGACGTCTGTGAGAGTGCACGACTCAACTCCGTACAACAGTATAGGAAAGATTTAACATCGCAGTAACCTGACTTTTATGGGAAATGATAAATCATGACATCTGAATAACTCAGCCAAGTGAAAATTGATGCAAATACATGTTGGTCGTAATGAATTACTTCACGAAATGGGTTTCGATCTACGCAATTCCGGACCAGAAGTCCGCCCTATTGCAGATGTTCTAATCAAAGACTGTATCAGCCGATTTGGAGTACCTCTGGAGATCCATAGTTATCAAGGAAGGAACTTTGAGAGCGGTCTATTTCAGGGAATCTGTGATAAACTAAACATGAAAAAGACAAGAACCACGGCCAATCACCCGCAATCGGATGGAATAGTGGAGCGTATAGATAAGACAGTCGGCAAGTATTTAACAAATATCGTGTCCAATCATCAGCGAGATTGGGACAAGTACCTTCCGTTCTTCGCAATGTCCTATAAATCCACTGTTAATGAATCAACGGACCAAACACCAGCAAAAGTCCTATTTTGACGCGAGATGCGTTTACCCGGTGATTTAAAGTTTGGATGTCGACCTGGAGAAGATGTGGCTGGTGAAGCTTATGTGAATGAATTGCGAAGAAGAATGGACAATATACACGAGATGGTCCGTTCCCATCTTCAGATCGCTACCGACCGAATGAAGAAACGATACGATACCCAAGCCAGGAAGGGATGTTTCAAGGAGAATGACAGTCTGGCTTTATAATAAAAAGAAGCGAACAGGTTGTTCTCCCAAGTTGCACCATTTCTGAAAAGGCCCGTACCTCATTGTCAAGGAAATTAATGATGTTATTTACCGAATAAGCAAGATTCCGAGGGGAAAGCCGATGATAGTCCACCATTACTGGTTGGCACCATACGAGGGAGGCCACGACGTAGATGAAGGAGTGGAAGTAAACCAAGTTCGAGAAATACCTGACCTCACGTTTGAGGAGTTCATGGGGCCTACAGAGGTACCGGTAAAGCGAGACATGGTGTTACCACTGAAGAAAAACGAGATCTACTCGCACTTCCCGATGACTATTCACTGGCCCATACCATCCCCGCTAGTATCAGAGACGCACGAGGGTTGGCATCCGCCTTTCGAAGGAAGTTTGGCCGAGTTGCAGAACTCCAATGCCAACTGCCAGCTCCTGGCAAAGCATGAAAACTCCAATATGCATCATGTTACCTATTCTATTTGGTAACAAAAGACACTGTCCATGAACAACCTACCTACCAATATGTATGGGAGGCATTAATTCAATTGAGAGAGTACGTGTTGGAGTCCGACATGCAAAAGTTAGCCATGCCAAAGTTAGAATGCCGCCAATTAGACTGGAGAGTAATCCGAAATATGGTAGAAGAAATTTTCCAAGACACCGAGGTCCAGGTGTTATTCTGTTGCAATCCGCATAGTTACTGATGCGGAGCGAAAACAGCCCCCTGACACTTTTATACAACTGGAAGTAAAAGAAGGTCCAGTTGCAGATACCAGCATCCAGTTCGAGTCCCGCCAAGGTTCCAGGAGGAACCTTCTTTTAAGGAGGGAGCAATGTGACATAATTATATCACCTGACCGACTGTTTTCAGCTCATCTCTCTCTCTCTCTCTCTTGTCGTTTCCCCATTAGTAAGGATCGTGATTTCTTAAAATATTCCTAACAATGTTTCTCCATTGGTCTCTATCTTCAGCTGCTCTAAGAGCTTCGCAGAATGAGTTTCCAGCTGAATGCTTTATTTGGTCAGACCATCTAGTTGGTCGTCGTCTTGATCTTCTCCCCGGAAAGTTTCCACAAACAATCTCTCTAAACTGTCGTCACCTCTGCGAACCACGTGACCAAAGAATTGCAGAATTCGTTGCAGACATATTTTTTACAGCCTTTATTTAATATTGAGTTGGTTTAGAATGGAAACGTTTGTCCTATGAGCTATCCAAGGTATGCGTAGCATTCTTCTTCAGCACCACATCTCAAGGGCATCAATTTTTTGGCGCTCGCATGCGCGAAGAGTCCAAGTCTCTGCTCCGTATAGAAATATTGAGAATACAAGGTCACTCACCAGTCTCATTTTGATATTTTAAGAGATAGATCTGTCTTTCCAAACTTTAGTTAGGCGACTCATCGCATTTTTTGTCATACCAATACGTCTCCGAACTTCTGCTTCACAGTTACCATCGTTAGTTATACAGTAAAACCTGTGTTAACGGTCACCTGCCAACATCGGCCACCCGTCCTAACGGCCAGTTTAAAAATTTCCCAAACCAATATATGTAGACTACAAAAACTGGCAATAGCGGCCACCTTTCTATATCGGCCAATAGTTCTTTTATTTTTAGTGGCCGTTACTGACAGGTTTTACTGTACTAGACACGAGATAGACAAAGGTTTTTCAAGCTCATGACCTATATATTATAATTTAACAGACCCGTTTTGTTTGCTGAAATTGATTTATGTGTTTGTTAATGCATTTAAAATGGGGACTTTTCAACAGGTACACGCCTCGATAGTTCTTTTTCATTCTAGAAGTTTGATTGATTTATTATGTAAATATTGTTTCTTGATTTTTCTTTACTATTTTTTTACTTGCATTATGTATACATACAATTTCTTTCCGGAATTTTCGCGAAAGATTAAGTTTCTATAAAAAGGAAACAAAATTCTATATTTAGTTAGTTGTAAATTTGAAACCGTCGCGTCGGTGTACTTTGATATGTAACGGGCGCGGTATAATTTTTTAATTTTTAATTAGATAAATTAGTAGATTTGGTGTAATAAATAAATTAGATACCGTAGTTTGTAAAATAAAAGATATAAATTCAGTGTTTTTCATTTGTTTAGTTGTAAGTTATTACAAATAAATAAAGTCAACTAAAATTAAATATTAGTGCTTAAAAGATCATAGAAATGTCAGTTTTGTAACAATAGGGCTTTTCATTCACAGTAATTTGATTCGAGCTTCTGTCATATGTCGTATAACCTGTGTATATTAATATTATACACAGATTATACAACATATCACGGATGCTCGAAACAAATGACAATCGATGAAAAGCCCTATGTATCATTTATGATGTCACTACCTGTATCACAATGAACTTCATTATGATAGAGATTTTCATTAAGATACACATTTTTAACCAATAGAATCGCGATATGGCATTCGCGATAAAGGTGGCGCACGCGCTGTGGTCAATGGCGAGTCAAATACATACGCTTTGACAGTTCTCGATATGTAAACAAACTGCCAAACTGACAAACTATTTAATTTGTTTGCGTCACAAAATTAATAAATTTAAATATATTTTTTGTTGTGAAGCATTTAATAATTATTATCATCATGAAGCTCGTCCTCTATACGCTAGGCGCTAGGCGGCTCGTTTCGTATCCCTCATACTCGCTTCATAATGACCATCATTAAATGCTCCTTGCATAATATACTATTAAAATTTTTAAGTTTTGATGAAAAATGTGTTCCTGTTTTTGAATAGTGGAATCGCTGCATAATTGCATAATCTGCTATTGCCATTCTCAAATTTAACGTTAAATGTGTGTATATGGTTTGGTAAAAATTATCAAGTTACTGAAAGTTTAGTAAAAACTTAACAGTATGAGTTCTCATCTCAGTTATAAGTAGAGTCCAGTGGAAAAATATTTTTTACCGTAAATTGTAACCTATCAGAACTACTAATTTCCCCCAAGGGGTAGTTGAGGGGTGGAAAATTACTAGAGTGGTAATAAATTCGTAAAAACCTAGCAAAACATTGGGCTATTTGAATTTTTTTTTAATTATTCTAGCCCCCATTCTGCTAGCGGAATCGCTCTCATTAGGGGTAGATTTAAAAGTGAAAAATTATCGAGTTAATAATAAATTACTAAAAACTGAGTAAAAAATATGGCGTAGGTTAAACTGGATTTTACTCATGCGTCCCGCCAGCTGAGTTCTGCATAGCAAGATGTAGCGTTTTTTATGTTGTTCTAAACCTGTGATATTATGATTTTTTTTACAGGTATCTTCATTATTTGTGCTTTATAAAACTATAACCTAAAGACCTACTAGTAACCATCACATAATTTTGCATTACAAACCTCAATTTTTATAGTTGTAAGAAAAAAATTATACAAAAGCAATAAAAAAGTGTACAAATTTAAATCAATATAAGTTTAATTTTTCACATTTTATATAACTTTATGCATGTTTGGCAGGATTTTATATACACATTACAATAACTTTGCTTTCTGTCAATCATTCGAGAAAACTGAAATGATAAATAAAATGTTAAACATAAATAAATTGATAAAGAATAAATAAGCTTATTTATTAATATTATGTATTGCATTCAAAATGGTATACTATAAACCAATTAGTTATCAATGTATTAGAGTAATGCACTCTGGTTCGATGAAAAATATAAAAGATTACAGCAGTGTGGCAAAAAAAAGGTTTGTAAAAAGTTTTAATGTTATTTAGGTTTTAATTTTTTTATGTAGTTTCTGTTTATTGCTCCATTATTTAATATAAATAATACACGTATGCAATATTGTATATTTTGTAACTGCATTATTTTTATTAGACATTGTTACCAATAATAACAAAAGAATTTATTTTGTTAGAAAAAGAAAATAATATTTTTATAAAATATCAGTAATATTAGTCAAATTGAGAGAAGACCTTTTAAAGTTAAAGTTTAGGATATAACACAGAAAATAATAATTATAATTATATTCAGAATAAATTAAATATTACATAAATCACTTTAACCCTAGAAACTCACTCCTGGGTGTGCCAAAAGAACTGTCCGTTTGCTGTCTATATAATACACTCCATACATATTCGTTAAATATTGTTACTGGAAAACTCATACACATCTATAATGAATCAAAAGGAGGTATAGTATTTTTACTACAAAAGCGATATTACGTAGGTCAAAATTTTTGACGTAAGAGAACTGTCGAAACATTAGAATGTGAATTTCCATTATGGCCATGTTTATAATAAACATGTCAATAATGAAAAGCCACATTCTAATGTTTTGACAGTTCTCTTACGTCAAAAATTTTGACCTACGTAATATCGCCTTTGTAGTAAAAATACTATAGGCACAGATACGTTTAACCAACTATGGCGTTCTTATACTGCATCACGAAAAACCGGGCGATGGCAAATTAGAATTTTTTTTTAACATATTTACTTGATACAAGGAGTATAAATGCATTTGTGCAATTTTCTCTCGCATATCCCCATTAGACAGAAAATACATGTAATGTTATTAGATAATTTGTGAAATCGTTGAGAATGCCTTTAATTGAATCGCTAATTCCAGAGAGACTACAAATAAATTATTTACAGAAATTACTCAGCAAAAAGTTTGTGGCATTCTTCGAGTTAAAGAACTTCCAACACAAAACCCCACAAGGTTAGTAAAAAACGAAGCATTCATGATCGTCTTGCCATAAAGCATACTGCATGGATCATAGAACTATACCGTATTGTGAATAGGGTCATCAAAATCAATAAAACTGGAATACATGACTAAGATTATAGAACATCTGTTCTGAGTTCTGTATTCAAAAGGTATTAGCTCTTAGTTAGAAATACTACAAAAAAAATTTAATTACGTTTCTGATTTTTTATTATACACTGTTTTTTAATAATTCCTATTTTTATTATATTTTTTTACTAGTACCATTAAGAGAGCCAAAATGGAATAACTGATTTGGTTATTTTTGTATATTATAACGATAGTAAAGACATAGTGCGGTTTTATGCACCATTAGATAATTGAAGAAAATCAAGTTGTAAAAATTCGACTAAAGCTTTCCCAATAGCAACATCAAAATATTAGGGAAGATACACGCATCCAAGGAGCAATCCTCGATCTTTGATTGATAGCCAGAGGGACCCTGGAAATCCTGAGCGATTGGTTGTATGTTTAAAGGACTAGCCGAAGTCATTCTACCGAATACTGCACAATAAATTGATTAAAATAATTAATAAGGTAGGGCTATATCAAACTAACTATCTAAAATATATTATATTGGACCTACAGAAATTGTGTGCTGTTACTTATTTTTTAACATATTTATTTACCGGTACAGCATTACAAATGGTAAACGTAAGTAAGATGCTAAAATTAACGGAATTATATGACATTAATTCAAAAAAATATTGACTCATTCAGAAAAACACGTGAAGTACTGGCTTCTAGTAAATTGTAAAAACAATAACAATAATTATTTGGAGGCCTTATGAGAAGTGGAAAGGAAGTTGAAGGGATAAAGGTGGTTTATGGGACAGTTTGAACACTGCTTGACAAGTCTTAATTTTTTGACGTCGCGCGTCGCTTCGCAGTTTCGTTTTGGGTCACGAAGTGTGAGCTTCTTAAAGATTTCTGTATTTTTATTAAAAAAAGTAAGTTCATAATAACTAAACAAGCTTATTTATTGTTTTTAAAAGTGAATGAAAAACTTGATATATAAAATATTTGGTGTAACAAGAAAAAACATCTTAATTAAATACAATAAAATAAAGCTGTTAAACGTAAAATCCTTTTACGCTTTTTATTTTAGCAGACTTTCTTGTGGTTAAAAAATATATCGAAAATTACCAAATGGCCGATTTAAATAAAGTAAATGCAAAAATGGGTTAAAAACGTTAGAGAGAGAAAGCTGCAGACCACTTTAAAAGATTATGATTTATATAGGATAACTACCAAATTTATATTTTCTAATTCTGTAATAAAATGTCGTATGAAAAACAGATTTTAAAGTTAGAAAATTGATTTAAAAATGTTTGATTTGGGTAAGCTTTTTACACCAAAACTTAGATGGACGCTACTAACAGAAGCGTCGCCAGGATCACTTCATCACTTGATCCTTAATACATCTAAGTCCTATCACTTCCCGATAGGTGCTTAGCCCACTTTCCACTTCAGGAAAATAACATCCGCTTATTCCTGCCGTTCTTAGGCAGATAAATAGGACACACATGTTTCTAACTTATATCCAAGACAGCGCGGAATGTCCCCATGTACCGTTCTCTAAAGAACACGTCCAGGGATATTCCGGGTCGGAAGAGGGGGTGGTTTTAGTTGGTAGGCGGCTGGTTATGGGGATCATGCAGGACGCATGGATCATACTCTGGTCTGTGGGCCCTAGCGTGTTCTCCTCTCCTGTCCGAGTCCAACAGTACTAGGGACACTTTCCCTAGTCTGCTAAGAGCGTTCCACCTCAATCCAAAAAAAAGGATCACTTCATTAACCCTTGCATGACCAAGCGTCATATTTGGAAACTATTGAGTTCTTCTTTGTGGACTAGTTTTTTGAATATGTTTTTGCTAGATCATGTTCTAGCGAATTATCGAACATACTTTCAATTATCATTTTTTCCTTGAAATTGTATAAATATATTGTTTTTTTTAAGTTAATAAAAACTTTGTGATTGGTGTAACATTGTTTACTCGCTTGGCAACACATACGTATTAAAAATATACTGGGCTAAAACACAAATATTAGTTCTGCTTTTTGTTATTTATTTTTCATGTCGTCTAATCTGCCTATACTCTTCCTCTACTTAATTGTTGTTCTTGTTTATTATGTCTGAACCAGTACACACGATTATCTTTATTTTTATACTGTAGAAATGCCAATTTCATAAATGTACAGAATATAACGTACCGCTACAATTGGTTTTTTATAGATTATCAAAAACCCTTCGATTATATTGAAACCTGGTCAGTTATAAGATTTCTAGGAAATTCAAGAATTAGTCCAGTCGCCAGTAGGGGTACAACGGCCTCCTTAATTCAGATGGACTTACCCAAGTTTTCTTTATGTATTTTAACCCGTAGAACACGAACTTTTTGGGTAACAGTCGATCCGGATATAGATAAGATTGTTATAAACAAAGAACTTGAGGAATCACATAACAGCGATTTTTCGCAAAACAAAACACGTTTTTGTATTCTTTGGGTCATTCTAAGCAAAAAATTATTTTACAAGTTTTTTGGTAGGATGCATAGTTTTCGGCATAAACGGGGTTGAACTTTCAAAAAATCGAAAAATTGCAATTTTTGAACCCGAATAACTTTTGATTGAAAAATAAAATAGCAATTCTGCTTACCGCATTTGAAAGTTCAAGTAAAATTCTATCGGTTTTGATTATTTTCATTGCTAGAAATTAATTTTTTTATTGTTAAACAAAGCTATCAACACATAGTGATTGGATGATGTTTTCAATGCATTTCTAATATTTTGAAATCGAATGAGTAGGCGCGCATACAGAATTTCTACGTACATTACGTCCATTAAAACGCATGCATTGGGCCCGGGAAACACTATGTGTTTATATCTTTATTTAACAAATAAAAACTTATTTTTTAGCAATACAAACAATCAAAACCGATAGAATTTGACTTGAACTTTCAAATGCAGTAATCAGAATTGCTATTTATTTTTTAATCAAAAGTTATTCCGGTTCAAAAATTGCACTTTTTCGATTTTTTGAAAGTTTAACCGCGTTTATCTCGAAAACTACGCGTCCTACGAAAAAACTTATAAGACCATTTTTTGCTCAGAATCACCCAAAAAATACAAAAAAATATATATTTTGTTTTGCGAAAAATCTCTGCTATGTAATTCCTCAAGTTCTTTGTTTATAACAATCTTATCGACATCCGGATCAACTGTTACCCAAAAAATTCGTGTTCTACGGGTCAAAATACATAAAAAAAACTTGGGTAAGTCCATCTGAATTAAGGAGGCCGTTGTACCCCCCCCCCCTGGCGACAGGACTAAATCGCCGTTAGCTACATCCAGTTAATTTAAACACATAATATATAATTTCTCAATGCATAATAATGCAATCAACGGCGGATCCAGTAACCGTGCAAGGTGGGGGCAATGAAATAAAAATTTTCTCGTGACGGACGTACGAGGGATACCATATCTTTTCAGAACGTTGGTTACCATCATAGGTATCTTAATTTTATTTATTGCCACCCTAAATCAACCATGAAGTTCTTCTTCGTCTTCGACTAAGTTTGTCTGCTATTTTCACTTTAATAATATTTTGTATCAACCTATATTTGGGACCTCTCATTAAATGTCAGAAATATTCCAGCTCTTCTTGATGCTTTTTATAATCGCAGTAGTCTTGCTGAGACATTCTATTGTTGTGTATTTTCGAATCTTCTCCATCAAATAAAGTCTTAAAATTCTTCTCTTGTACCACATTTCGAGAGCCTCAAGGCGATTTGGTGCGAATTTATTCACAGTCCAAGACTCGACACCATACAGTAAGACCGAGAACACGTAGCAGCGAAGTGGTCGGATCCTTAATGCCAATTTTAGGTCTCTGTTACATAATACTTTGGACATCCTCCTAAAAGCGGCTCTTATTCGGGGGGTTTTATTAAATGATCAAATTACCATAACATAGCCCCGGCAATTACTATTTTTATCTGGTCTCTGGCATTGAATTGAATATATGGTAGTTGCATAGATTTATTGTGCGACTTTTTCATTTATTATGTTCTAAAGACTTTTAATAATTTGCGATTCCAAGGAATTCTGCCATATTTATGTTTCAGTTATTCAGTTATCAACAGGACACAAAATTCACTATTTATGTTCAATCGTAATCTCTTTCTTAAAAAAAGTGCCAGTAGATACCAGGCGAGGTCTCAAGGAGGGGGCAATTTACTCCATTGATCCCCCCTTGGATCCGACCTGAATGCAATGCAATAGATAAAAATACCAAAAGTATTAAAATGCAAGAAGAATGAAAAGTTAAACTAAAAACTACAGTATCACCTGAAATGTTCACGTTAGCACTCTAAAATGTGTTCAAAAACTAGAGTGGCATGCCAAAGGAATAAATATTGACAGCTCATACTTCAACCGTCTGAGGTTCGTGGACGAAATAGTTTTGATAGCAGAAATTAGAAGATCTCTCTGAAATTATGAAGAATTGAATACTAGATAACCACTTCAGTGAAAAATGGAGCCAGTGAGTGTAATATACTCACTAACTATACAGGGTGAGGCAGATAAAGGGCCTATTAAAAATATCTCGAGAACTAAAGGCAACAGACTCATGAAAATTGCCAGGAAGGGGTTTGGAAAAGTAATCTATTTAATGAAAATGTTTTCATCTATTTGCTACTTCCGGTTATACCGGAAGTTACTTATAACTTCGTTTTTTTAAATGGGACACCTTGTATATTTTTACATTTTTAGATTCTACTCGAAGTCCTACTTCTTAAAATATGAGGTTTTGTATTGTTATACAGGGTAGTTTCAAAGATAATTACGTTTTTTTATTAATTTCGTAGCAATTTTCACACCCTGTAGAATTGGAGTAATTTGACATCAAAAACTTTATTTATGTTCAAATGATTTTTATTATAGTCTACTATTGTCACAAATTATTATTATAGCTAATTGTTGAATTTAAGTATACAGGGTTGGTCGAAACTCGGAATGAGTATTTTCTGAGTTTTATTAAATGAAACACCCTGTATTTTAGTATTGTAATGAAATGATATTTATGTTACTTTTTTATTTCTTAAGCATTCCCTATACCTAAATGCTTTAATTTTTGTGTTTAATTGTTAATCGCACCAACAATCTTAACTACGTAAGTATTTTGATAGCTCAACTCTTATTGGGAATTTCAACGATCAGTCTAGATTAATATGTATTTATTTCCGAAAAATTATTTGTGACTGAATATTTTCAAGGCCAACCTAATAAAATTTCACGTATTTTTTGTTGCAATTAATGTTTGGATTGAATCACCAATAACTCACAAATTAAAGCAGTTAGGTATAGGGAACGTTTATAAAATAAAAAAGTACCATAAAATATCATTCCATTACAATGCTAAAATACAGGGTGTTCTATTTAAGAAAACTCAGAAAATATTTATTCCGTGTTTTGACCAATCCTGTATACTAAAATTCGATATATAGCTATATTAATAATCTTTAATAATAGTAGACTATATTAAAAAGCATCTTAACGTAAATAGAGTTTTTGATGTAAAAGTACTATAATTAATTCTGCAAGGTGTGAAATTTGCTACGAAATTAATAAAAACACGTAATTATCCTTTAAACTACCCTGTATAATAATATAAAACCTCATACATTAAGAAAGAAGACATCGAGGAAAATCTAAAAATTTAAAAATATACAGGGTGTCCCATTAAAAAAAACAAAGTTGTAAGCAACTTCCAGTATAAACGGAAGTAGAAAATTGATGAAAACATTATCATTAAATCATTCCAATTTTCATGATTTTGTTTCCTTTAGTTCTCGAGATATTTCTAATAGGCCCTTTATCTGCCTCACCCTATATACAATACATATTTATTATATACCTATCTAGGCCACATTTTCGAATTGGGACGATTTTCAAAACGTGTGAAGGTAACATTGCATTTGATATAATTATATACTAAATAATTAAGACCTTTCCATACATATTAAAACAAAGGAGTATAATACTTGTATTCCACTTGTTAGCACCTACGGCCTTGAAGCCACGGCAAAACAATAGCTATCGAACCAGCAACGCTTAGTGTCTCCCTGAGAGATAATCACGATCAAGAAAATTAGAGAAAGACGAAAAGTTACATATAATAAAAAAGAAGTAAGGAGGATAAAATTGCACAAGGTTAAGTCTGTCGCTCGAAGCACCGAACAAAGGTGGACTCAGGGTGGCAATCAAAAGTGTACTGGAGGAAATGGAACAGGTCTTTGTCCTGAAATGGATAGATACAGGCCGATGGAGATATGTTGCATATTTTATAATTATTTTTTATACATACTCTACAATATACTGGCCTGATTTTATGTGTTCGCACGATATGATAGTATAATTTGTGTGGCTCTATTCAAAGGGTATGCGAATGGAACTAGATGCAGAACAAGCACATAGTTCATAGAACATTCTGAAGTCACAAACAATCTGGACTAGTTATACTTTGATGCAAATATTTTGTTACACAAAATCCAGGATTTATGACAAATTTTTTAATAATATTAGATCTAAAACATGGTACTTAAAAAATATAATAATTATCTAAACCAAGTAACATAGTATGCTAAGAAACTATAATACTGTAAAAACTTGACAATGACTTAAACTATGGAACTGCCACTTAATATTAATAAAAATATAAAAAAAGTTAGTCACAAAACTAGTTTTATAAAAATCTATCATTCTTTTATATTACAAAAAAATAGACTACCTTACTTCTTACTGTGATATTTTTTCTTGTTTACCTCTATAACAAATGTATCAAATATTCACTGTAGCATTGAGAGACATTTACTGAGTACATTATTTTTATATAAGTAAATATATACATTAAAAGCATCTTTTTTTTGAAAAATTTGAAAACAGCTTGGTTGACACTGAGACATATAATAGGTATACTTTTTGTAATTAATTAAATAACTCCTTTTCTTTTGTTCAATATATACAAAAATATTTTACATAAATATCGAATTCGTGTGAAGCTTTAGATTATTCACAAATCCCGTATAAAATTTTAAAACAACTGCTCTATCTAGAATCACTTTGGAATTAATCCATGTTGATTATTGGAAGAGCAAACCAATAGAGCTTTTTAAAACAAATACAGTAATAGATAAATATATAATGGTACTTCAGTTTTTAAATAATAATATTGAAACAATTCTGGGTAAATGAATACTACATTAAATTGTATATTATTTTTAATAACGTATCAAATAGAATAAACACATCAAATATGAGATAAAAATATAATAACTATTACATTTATTTATCGATTTGTACAGCAAATCTGTTAAAAATACCTAGAATTGCAATAAAAATATACTTCATAATATTTCTGAAAATTCTTGCATGTATTTTTATTTACAGGGAATTACTGCAAATATTAAAACTAAATTAATGTTCTTTGTAGTGCTTTAAAACTTTCAGGTGAATTAACTAAATGACATATTAAATCTATCATACTACCCCAAATGTAGGGGCTATGCAGAATTCAATCCGATCACTAAGATGAATACTCTAAATCTGTTTGGAAACCTCTTAGAAATTATTCTGTTACGGTTTTTAAGATTTCGATTGGAGATGTATCAAATCGGCAAATAATGTCAAAATCATGTTTCTCTGTATTTATGAATATTTTCTTATTATTCAATATTTAAGTTACTCTTTAGATTTCTTGATATAACTTGTAAGTAACTATAATTTTCAAAACAATTGATGTTTCACCTAAAATTCAGAATACACTTTGTAATATTCTTAAGCCTTCTATATCACATAGTCGACGAAGTAGACACGTGAAATAACTTTTCTCTACCTACAATATCTTGAGCCAACCACGTCCATCATCATTTAAGTCCAGCAAGAAATGCAGCAGTGTCATGAGCATCATTTAAATCTCTTTTAAATCTATAGTTTGCTTGTTATATTAAAATCTTATTTCATTTTATTGTTAATGTCAAACGAATATGATTATTTAATTTTATGTTTTATTTGACCCTCCCAAGACACATTGTTCATTTTTTCAATTAAGATGGGGCATTCCCACCTCGGCTCACTATAATTCTTTAGTCCTTTATAATACCACCAGTTAAGATAATACTAACCTACATTTTTGAGTAGCTCAGCTAGACGAAGCTTTGAGCCCCATATAAAAGACCATCATAGGCTTGTCCCATAAAAATACGAGTAGAAGGTTGTATTATTTTTCTTAGTGAGACCTCCTAATTTTTTTTGGGTACTTAACCCTTCCATAATAAACGCTAGTAACAGTTAGATGTCCTAAATTTTTTTAGTAATAAACTCTTCCATAATAATTTCTAGTAACAATTTCAATACAGTTTCAAAATTATTCTTAATAAAGAATATCTAGAACCCTGTCATTTTCGTAAATTTTCAATAATCTCCCTGTACTTCGCTAATGTTGGAAGCTATTTTATTACGCTAATTTTATTGAGTAATGGTTGCTTTAACGAAAATAAAAAATCATGATATTGTTACTACTCTTCTTCTAACTTCTCTTATTTTCGGGATAACCTGTAAAGCAAACAAATTTGGGACAGCCAGTACAAATAATATCATTATGATAAAAGTGGAGCTTTAACTAAAAGATTCTGTACTAAAAGGTTTACTACCTCTGTCAAAACACTGTTACTAAATCCGTTTATTCAGAACTTCAAACGTTAATTGAATTGTGTATAAATACTACTGACCTGCTGAATTGGTGGTAAAGTGTAATTCTCTTGTTTTTTTGGGTGTAAGCTTATCCATATGACACTTTTTCTTAGTTTCTAAATTACTCTTAAATAAGAAAACTAGGAACCTTCCCAGAAAGTAAATGAATGCCTTTCCACAACTATTCCCGTGGTGTACATAGAATTTCTCAATTAAATATTGTTTTTGAAAATGCTCCTTAATAAATTGCAACAATTAAATAATTTCTACAGAATTTAGTTCATTTTCCTGCTGTCATTTGGATTTTTCGTATAGAATAGACAGTTGCGTGAAAGTGATAAAATAATGATTGATTTTATTTATACTTTTATTCTATTATGATTTTATTTATGAGTATTTAATTCTATGTAATCATTAAGAGGCTACATCAGAGCGTCATTAATATTAATTCAAAGGATAGTAGCCGCACCGTTTTTTCAAAGCTCTACGAACCTTTGGCAACAGTACGTGACACTATCAAAAAAGAAGGCAAAATGTTGTAATAATATACTACTCAATGTGATGACGGTGATTATTTCTCTAGGTTGCCAAATCAGTCAGTTAAATTACATTTCTTGTTATAGAAAATCGACATTAGTAGTTCCAATGTGACACAAAATCTAGGAGTGGAATCTAGGCATGGTAGGTCAAATCCAGCAAGTGTCTTCGTGATTCAAGGTATGATTGTATTTGGTTGAGAATCCAACCATTCATGGGTAAATTTGGGATCAACATTAATCATATTGAACATGGTGGCTGCGGACAATTCCGCCCTTACAGATATTCTGGAGCTCAGTCCAAGGCATTTTCTATATAGCTATGAATCGGCAGCGCTGTTGTTAAGGATCTTTTTATATTCGTTGGTTAACAAATTGAGTCAACGAAGGTGTGGTGGAGGAATATCGCTCGGCATTGGTATCGAATGGACTGGTGTGGATTTGTTTACTCCAGCGATCATCCTCATGGTGCTGTTTAGCTGGACATGAATCTTTTGAACGTGAACACTGGTTATCCATATTGGTGCGGAATGTTCGGCTACAGAATAAAAAGAGCTAAGACTGAAGACCTGAGTGCGGATTAGGGTGGAACGAAAAAGGTCAAAAAAATTAAAGAAAAGAAAAATTCTTGTGGCTATCGTTTAAAAGTTGTGTCAGGTGATGAAAACAATTGGTGCGAGAGCATTTTGAAATAAAAAAATATCTTGAGGTTTCATATTGGATTTGAAAAATGAAAAAATAAAAAAAATATTTTTTTTTGAAAAAATCAATATGGCTCTGATCAAATTTCAATGATCGTGTTTTACCAACTAACTGCGACATTCTAAAGTGTTTTCTCTTTATCCGTAATGAACTTAAGTTGACAAATAATAATAAAGATCCATCTATCGCCGCCGTCTTGAATGCCGTTGCAACGAAAGTAGAACAAATATGAATAAAAGCTTCTATTCCAACATTATCGCATTAGTGCATTCAAGATATTATTAAAAATATTTATACAGTGTATCAAAATCTTAAGCGATAGGTACACAGAAACTCAGCAAGCATGTGATTCATAAATAGAAAAGATTTGCCAGTTTCGAAAGGAGTGTAAAGAGTTATTGAATGTCCACCTTTCAAGTGCAACATGACTGGAACTGTGTGTGTGTACTTGTGATAAAATCAAAAAAGTACCACAAAATGAGCGAATTTTTCTTCAAGATCAACGATACTGTCGAAAAATGGCAATTGAACCAGTGGAGATTGCAGCATCTGCAGCAATAAGGAAGAAAATGGAAAGAACCATGAAGGCAAAGGCAAGTTTTCATAATACTGACGAAATTGTTTTTAAAGCATGTACCGTTGGTTCCTCTAATCCTTCCATAAGTAACAGCTTGTCTGACTCAAATTCTTCTGATGCAGATGATCATGAAAAACAATTCATTGCTCCTTTGTCAAGAGTTACAGTCCAACCATCGACGTCACAAATACTGCGGCATTTCACTTCAATGGCTAGTATGCTTATTTCATTGCAATGAGCTAGCTCTACGTCATTTAATTCAACAGTCAGATGGACGCACCAGTGGACCACTTGGTTTTTCAGAGCCAATAGGGAAACTTCTGGAACTCTGTGAAGAGAAGGCTGTTGTCGATTTTGTCGCAATAGAAAACAACCTAGCAATATTATTAGAAACAACAGACCTTAGTACCGATCAGAAGTACCTGTACCAAATCAGTCAAGCAGTTGCTGCCGGAAAATGTCCTAATGATTTGAGCCTTAAAAAACCTGGGAAATATCACACGCAAGGTGGCTGACAGTTGATAATCGGTTGCTTCGATTGTATGTTGGAACTGAATGTCCCAGCCCCCAATTAATTATGTTAGTAAGTTTCACCCAAAAAGTGTATGCACCGGTTTAGTTTTATATAAAACTGTATCCTAGCTGTTCTGATAGTTCAAAACATTTATGGCGAATGATCCATTATTCACGATATCTACCAGTTGACCAAAGAAAAATTGTCGATACCGTTATCCAAAGGAATGCTTATTTTGCAAATTCCGAAAATGTATTACTAGGTATGATGAAAGATGAACGAAAACATATACGGGAGCTAGGACGAAAATCCGGAGATTCGAAATACCAACATTAAATTATAGTGCTGCAGATTATAATGACGTAATTTCTATTTCTGGATTCAAAGTTACGGCTCCTCCTTTGCTAAAACATATTTCCAATGAAGATGTAAGGGATATGATTGATTCTGGGAATTACAACAACATAGAGGTCTTAAACTGACCTTGTCATAAAAAATCCGTGGAAAGTTAAATTAGTAACTGAAGCAACAGCTGCTGTTGTGGACAAGAATCAAGGGATGGCTTTATTCATTCAGGGTTGTAGTCTAGAAATATTATGCCGTGTTTTTAACACAAAATCAGACTACCAATCTTAAAATATATATTTTATCGTAAAACAATTATGTATTTAGATTCAAAGAACTGATAAAAAAATAAATTTTTAAAATTTTACTTTTTTTTGTTATTCCCAAAAATTTAAACTTAATATGGAACCTGAAGATAGGGTCCAATACAAAAAAGATTTCTTACAGTTTTATTATACATCAAAACACAACTTTTTCGCACTAGCCCCATAAAAAATAATGACTTCGAATTTTTCGTTCCACCCTAGTGCGGATGCCAATAGATAACAATGATGTTATTTCTGGTTTTTAGCTTCACCGCAACTGACTGTAGTTAAATGTTCTATAAAGCTTAATGTTGTTGCGAATATCACAGCAAGGTATTGTGTATGTTTATTGTAGTTATGTCATGTATTATCAAAGTGAAGGTTAAGTGGTCTTAACGGTGAATTGTTATTAAGGTATAAGTAAATTACTTCGGTTTTAGAGGCTTTGGGACGAGTCTTCATTTCTGAAAGCAACTTTCCATAACTTTTCCTCTTTCATCTGAATCTCTTCAGCTTCTTCAGATTTCTTTCATCGGTATAGCCAACTTTGCTTATGTTACTCTTCTATATTTATTACCTAATGCCTTTTTAGCTGTTCCTTCGTTCTTGCAATATACACCTACGTTTCTAGAGAATCTGATATTTTGGAGCATTTGCGCATCGTTGGTCGTATGTATCATATTATACTTTTAAACTTGGATTACATAGAGGGTTTTTAATAATGTCGTTATTGTTTATAGTTTTGGTTTATTAATGATTTTGTTTAATTACTAAAGGATTATTTTTATATCTACTTTAATTTTAGAGTTTGTTATGTACTACTAGTTTATTAAATTTAATTTTGACTTGATTAGTCACCCAATCGTGGCTAACGATGTTACAGAAAACTTTATTATAGATATACAATACGCTGCTATATATGTTTACTACTATTTGACGTTCTGTTCAATCTTCGTTTTCTAAGAATAAAGTTAGTCCAGAAAGCCATTGCGCATCCGCTAGAAAAAATATTCCGATTCGGATTTTTTGCACAATCTTACTCAAAAAGGACCCCTTTTAACAAATTTGCATGTTGCCAAGACCAAAAGTGGGTCAAAAATTTTTAAACGTTTTTTTTTCTAAAATTATTTTTTTTGCATGGAACAAAGTTTTTTTTAGGTTTTTTGGATCATTCCAAACAGAAAAGGTTTTTAATGACATTTCTCTAAAGTTGATAGTTGTTGACATAATATAAGCGATTAAAAATTGAAAAATTGCGAAATTGGCCATATTTAATCCTCAAAAACTATGTGAAAAACTGAAAATTTAAATGTTACCAAGGTATGTAGATATTCTTTAAACATCGACTGATGAAATCCCGAAGAGTTTCTTGTAATACAATATTCAGAACTCCTTTGTTTTTTAATTGCTAACAAAGCATGCGCGACACTATTTTACACCGACAGTATGGTGCAAATGAAAGGAATAAATTTGTTATTTCGTAAACCGGCGACTTAGGAAAAATCCAGAAACAGGTCGATTTTTATTTTTAAGTTATGATATTGTGGCATATTATATGGCATACTAGTGACGTCATCCACCTGGGCATGATGACCTAATCGATGACTTTTTAAATGAGAATAGGGGTCGTGTGCTAGCTCATTTGAAAGGTTCTTTAATTCTCTATTCAGTAATATAAACATTTATAGAATTATTTATACAGGGTGTCCTTCTACTTCTTTTTTGTCAAATAATTTAATTTAATAAAAGTTTTTGGTCACCCTGTATAAATAATTATTTAAAAGTTTACATTTCTGAATAGAGAATTGAAGAACGTTTCAAATGAGCTACCACACGACCCCTATTCTCATTTAAAAAATAATCGATTACGTCATCACGCACAGATGGATAACGTCACTAATATACCATATATACCACAATATCATAACTTAAAAATAAAAATCGACCTGTTTCGGGTTTTTCCTTAAAGTCGCCGGTTTACGAAATAACGAATTATTTCCTTTCATTTTCACCATACTGTATACACATGCAACGGTGTATACAGGCAAAAAACAAACGAGTTTTCAATATTGTATTGCAAAAAACTCTTCGGTATTTCATCAACCGATGTTTAAAGAATATATTTCTACCTTGGCAACATTCAAATTTTAAGTTTTTTACATAATTTTTGAAGGTTAAAAATGGCCGATTTCGCAATTTTTAATCGCTCATATATCAAAAACTATCAACTTTAGACAAAAGTCACTAAAGACCTATTCTGTTTGGAATGATCCAAAAACCCTAAAAAAACTTTGTTCCATGCAAAAAAAATAATTTTAGGAAAAAAAAAACGTTTAAAAAATTTTTGACCCACTTTTGGTCCTGGTAACAAGCAAATTTGTTAAAAGGAGTCCTTTTTGAGTAAGATTGTGAAAAAATCCGAATCGGAATATTTTTTCTAGCGGATGCGCAGTGGCTTTCTGGAAGTGTCAACTGAATAATCTAGAAGTTAATATGCGTACTGTATTGTTCAAGTTGCTATAAAAATTTGCTCTTCCATAAGCGATCCTTCGATTACACTTCTCCCCGACTCGCTTCCCAAAAAAATTTATTTATTGTTCCATAATTACAAAAATATCAACCGCTACACTAAGAAAAAATTATCACACTAATAAATTTATCACAACACTCACAAAAAGTACTAGAAGAACCAAAGGACGTGGCACAGATGAGCTAGATGCCGATAGTGCACTGGGTGCTGTTTGCATGCACTGATGGAATTCGTCGTAGTCGACTCTGGTGATTGCACAAAAGTGGGTGTGAGCGCAAGTGGCGTCGCATCCTGTTGATGGACTTGTATTGAGGCGGACTGAGTTGGAGCGGTAGTATCTGAAACAAACACATTCTTTATTACTTTTACTAATTTTACAACAATAAAATGTAAAAGCTTGAAAGTTACTCATGTCTGTTTGTCCATTCGTGAACACACAGCTCGTCCGTTATTCAAACAGATTGATAGTATCATATTTATATGAGGTCTCGAATTAGTGCTTATAACACAAAGATGGTATAGTCCAAGCTATGGGTGAAAAATAGATCGATTTCAGGATATAACTCAGGAATTTTTAAAACTTATCAGGTGTGGTAAAGGACGATGCCAGGAATAACTTATACTAAAATGTAACCAAAAATTTTGTGCGGTTTTTTATTTATGACGATTTTCATTTGTTAAATTTGAAATTTTTAAAGATTTTTAATTTTGCAGCTTAGGATATTCATTTTAGAGAAAAACTTTTAAATAGAAAATTGTAGTAAATTAAAAAACCTACAATTCGAGCTACGGCAAGTCAAATTTTGTTAATACGTTATTGCAAAACAGCCTGCGAAATGTCCAAAATGGCTGTTTCCTGCAATTGCCTTATTTATTGTAAAAATAACTTTTATGTATTTTTAAGGCTTTATAATGAAGATCTTTCAATACTAAACATAAAAAAAAATTGTAGTGCTCGATTGGTGAACTTGTTGCTTAGATATTATAATTTGTTTATCCCAAGAGGTCAAATGTCCAAGGCTATAACTTTTTGAAAAAAAAATCGTACAATGTTAATCCAAGATCCACTCTCCTTCTAAAGACATATAGTTTCATATTCTGATGTAAATAAATGCGTATAACATTTTTTAACCTCTTATTTAGGGTTTAAAAATAAGGGGTCAAATTTCGTTATAAACATTTAGAACTGAAGCCGCCCCTGTACATCATATGAGTTTCTAACTTGCAGGATATTGTTTTGGAAGACAAAATAAAGATTAAAAACCAAAAAAAGTCTACGACCAACTGAAGCCGAGAAAATTGTTTTTGTTTTCTTAAATCGTAGTGACTATATTTATAACAATTAAGAAATTATTTCAGTCATTGACTAAAGAAAGACTTACATTATCTTAAAATAAAAGTTGTTCAACAAGAAAATTACATTTAATCATTAAAAATGATTTTTAAAATGTAGTGGAGATTTATTTTTCGTTACGAATGAGATTTATTGTGTCGGTTGCCCTTAGCAACGGCTGGCACCTTATAATCCATTGAATCACGGTTTTTGCTTTAAATTTTAAAGCATCGCTTGGATTGATATGAAATTTGGCAAACACATAGATAACATGTTAAAGAATAAGAAAGATATTGGGCCTCTGTGTGCTTTTGTCCTGGGGTGAGAAAATTATAGTAAAGGGGTGAAAAAATATATGTTCAAAATAAGTTCGGAAATGGATAAAACGTCTAATTCTAAGCACCTTTTGTTCTACAGCATTTTTTTCCAAGTTAATACCTTTCGAGTTATTTTCGAGTAAATACCTTCATTTTTTCAACAAAAAAAAAACACGATTTTAAGCGATTTTTAACAAATAACTCAAAAAGTAAGTATTTTATTGAAAAGAAGAGTTTTAAAAAAAATATAGCAAATTAAAATTTGAAAAAAATGATGTATGCATGAAATCTCTAGACCAGCAGAAACAAAGTTCTAGCTAATAAAAAATAGGTTAATATCTGTCAAATTTCAAAGTGAATTATTTCAACGTGAAATAACCAAAAATCATGCACTTTTTGGAGAAAAATCATTACAAATTTTTTAAAGTGTTTAAAAAAATATGTATATCTCTTTTTTTAAGTCTATAGCATCAAAAGTAAGCAAGTTACGCTGAAAATAAAGTTGATCTTTTTTTATTTTTGGTCAAAAAACTCGGGAAAGTCACCCCCTAATTACCATCTTAAATCAAATTAATCATTACCGCTTCACAAGTTACTTTGCTCATGTATTGTTTATATGATATGTAAGTACCATTGGTTCAAAGGGCTTATTAAAAAAAATTTGGTTTTAAACTTCTGTTTTATCTATTTATAATGGGAAATAAGCCACAATATTATTAAAAAATGATTTTTTATTAACGTTTCGACGCCCAAATCGGGTGCCGTTGTCAAAATACAAAATACTACTAACATAAACAAAAATGTTATTGCTTAGTAAAAAAATTCTTCTAATAATTTATTTAGTTCGACTCATCTATATCGGCAATTCAGATACATATGATACATTTTACAGTAGAACACTTTAAAATGATATTGCCAATATTTATGAGTTGCGTTCCTTGGACGACTTTACTGAAAGATAGTTCATTCGGTTACATGAAATCAACCCCAAATCAAGAATATCCGTCACAAAAAAATCATAGCATGTGATCTGTCTTTAAAAAGACAACCACATGCAACGGTGACATTAAAATTCTCGCGTTAGAGATCTCATAGTAAATCACAAGGGAAAACCAGGAAAAACCTCGTGATACTATCCCGAAATCGTAAGTGTTTGGTCTTACATTTAATTTACTCTCAAAATTAATACCAAATTCTGACTTTACAATAATTTTGTTTAAATTATAAATAATATCAATAATACATGGATATATAAGTAATACTAAAATATAAAATAAGTACTAACTCTACTATTGACTTACTAATTGTGGTATTTTCTTTCTATTGACTTCCTCTTTCAGTATGGGTATCCACATCCTACTGTATTCCACTGAGGAATTTGCGACACAATTGGTTTCGTTTAGCATAATTAGAGCCGCTTCTTTGATTTTTCTCTTTTTACTATCTGTTTCTTTCAGGAATATACTTGAATATCTCCACTGTATGTTAGTAGTATTTTGTATTTTGACAACGGCACACGATTTGGGCGTCGAAACGTTAATAAAAAATAATTTTTTAATAATATTGTGGCTTATTTCCCATTATAAATAGTTAAAATTTTAAAAATGCCACAAGAAAATAGCTTCTAAATCTGTTTTAATTTTTAATTTTGAAAAAATATTTTTTTGGGATATTTTGGATTTTTTGCTTTTTTTGGAAGGCAAAAATTTGTTAAGATATGGCTGTTCTAAATTTGCATACACTCGTGGTTATTAACTGGTTCAAGTCCTTTTACCTACAGCCCCTTCAAAAATAAGCACTTTAAACCGATGAAACTTACAGACATAAACGACACATACACGAGTAAAACAACATTGAAGTAAAATGGATTAATTTAATTTTTGATGCTAATTAGGGGGAGACTTTCCCCAGGTTTTTGACAAAAAAAAAGAGATCAACTTTATTTTCAGCGTCACTTGCTTATTTTTGATGATATAAACTTTTTTTAAAAACTGATATACATATTTTTTAAACACTTTAAAAAATTGTAATGATTTTTCTCCAAAAAGTGTATGATTTTTTGCTTATTTCACGTTGGACTAATTCACTTTTAAATTTGACGGATATGAACCTATTTTTCATTAGCTAGAACTTTGTTTCTCCTGGGTCTAGAGATTTTATGTATACATAATTTTTTTCAATTTTTAATTTGCTATATTTTTTTAAAACTTTTTTTTTTTCATTAAAATACTTACTTTTTGAGTTATTTGTCAAAAACCACCTAAAAACGTGTTTTTTTTGTTGTTGAAAAATGAAGGTATTTACTCGAAAATAACTCGAAAGTATTAACTTGGTAAAAAAATGTTATAGAAAAAAAGGTGTTTAGAATTAGACGTTTTATCCATTTCCGAACTTATTTTGAACATACATTTTTTCACCCCTTATATGGGGTGAAAGTCACCCCAGGACAAAAACACACAGAGGCCCAATATAATTTTTATTCTTTAACATGTTATCTATGTGTTTACCAAATTTCATATCAATCCAAGGGGTGCTTTAAATAATATAGAATAACATAGATTTAAAAAAAATTTATTGACATATGTATATTATCTGGTTATCACACTCTGCCAATATGTATTGGTCGAAGGATAAGGATAAAGAAGCATGTGCATTATAAGAGAAAGCTTGAGCCGACACAGATGGACAATTTTTAAAGTTGAGAATGATTCTAAAATTTTCCAACTGGAGTTTTTTCGGGATTGGTTTTTAAGTTACTAAAATATAGTGGACATGCAGAGAATAGTGAAGAAACCGCTACATCAGTGTCACACTCAGTAAATGGACATCCATCTAAATTTGCTTTACCAGATGAAACTAGATTCGACAATATTGGCCATCTTGTAAAAAAACGCTATAATAGCGCAAGAAAAAAATGTAGGATAATAAAAATAATACTATTTGTTTAAGTAAAAAGTGTAGATACGGTGCATCTACATTCCGAATGTTTCGAAAACTTTCATCTTAACATTTAATTTACATTTAAGATAAAATACGTTCCTTTATTAAAAATTGTACCCGTATTCGGCCAAAAGTGCATATACGCACCCATCTGTTTTTCCTTTCTTGAGAAAAAAATTTTTTTTTGTTGTAAATTAGTCTTAATTTATGTGTTTTTAATCCATTCTAATAAATAAATTGTCAAATTTTTCATTGTTTATTGCCTCGGCCGTTAATGGGTTAACTGGTCTACTAACTATGGATCTTACTCTTTTGTTGTATTTGCTTATTAGGTCTGCTGTTAATTTTGGCGAATGATATTATAATGTACTTGTTCGCCTGGTCTATGCCCTAACGAATTCCTCCACCATTCTAGAGATTTGTGTGCTGCCCACTTTTTTGTAGCCGTTCGTTGTAGCTCAATGTTGAATACCCAGTAAAAATAAGCAACGGCAAATCTAGGGGATTTTTGTTATTGTATGATGTAGTTGGAAACAATGTTATATAAGTGTCAGATGTCTACTACAAGTAAAAATGTGTCAAAAACAAAAATAAATGTTGATTTTGATGTTTAAGTTATTTGTAGAATTATTGAGTTTTCTTTTAAAATAAAACTGACTAGAAGTACTTCGGTGTTTAATTAACATCCACGCAATTCTGCAAAACATCAGGTTATGGGCCCAGATCACTTGTTTTCGTGAGTATTTCGCCAGTAAAAAAAGTCAGTGTTGAAGAGCCTGTGTCGGTAGTTTGCCGCGGCCAACGAAAATAAAAAAGAAAAGCTGAAAAAAAGGTGAAAAAGAAGCTCGAGTATATATACATAAAAAAAGAAAAACATAAATCCGAAAAATGGAAAATTCATCGGCTGCGTTGAAACTTAGTGGTGGTGACAACTGGGTAGCCTGGAAATTTCAAACAAGGGTAGTGCTAAAAAGCCGTGGTTATTATGACATAGTAATAGGAAAGTCTGTGAGACCGAGCGCTACTGGAGATGACCAAAAGAAATGGGATGCTGGTGATTCAAAAGCACAAGAATTTATAGTAACCAGAATAGAGCAAGGCCCTATGACACACATTTTATCCTGTGAGACCTCGAAAGATATGTGGACAAAGTTGAAGTCTGTCTACGACAAAGAGTCAGAGGTGAGCATTCATTTAATGCAACAAAAGTTTTTTCTCTTGGAGTTTTCATCAGGTAAAAATGTTGCCTCATTCATATCACAGCTTGAAGAGATAAAAAATAAGCTAAAGCAAGCTGGTGAAGAGCTGTCCGATAAAATGATCATGACAAAAATACTTATGGCATTGCCAGAGGAATATAAGCATTTTCGGTCCGCATGGGAATCCGTACCATCTGATAAACAAACCCTAGATGAACTTACATCAAGACTACTTATCGAAGAAGAAAGAAGTAAGTCAGCACAGGGCAGCACAGCATTGGCGATGAAAAGTGATACAAGCAGAGAATTTAAAGGGCAAAAGAAAACCAGGTTAAAGTGCCATTTTTGTGGCAGAGGTGGCCATATTGCGAAAAATTGCTTTTTCAAGAAGAAAGAGAGAGATAATAATAGCCAGAAAGACATAAAAGTATGCAGTCAATGTAAAAGACGAGGACACAACTTACAAGAGTGTTGGTTTAATAAAAATAAAAATGAAAAACAACAGACAAGCAGAGAAGAAAATAAAATTGACAGTAATGCATTCATGGTATATACTGGGAGTAAGAAAAATAAAAATGAATGGTGCTTGGACACAGGAGCTAGCGAACATATGTGCTGGAATCAAGATCTGTTTGAAGAATTGATAGAGATAAGCTATAAAAAACAAGTAAAAGTCGGAAATGGAGAAAAATTACCAGTTAAAGGTATTGGAAAAATAACTCTATGGGCATTTAATGGTAAGAAATTTATAAAGTCAACCCTGTCAGATGTATTATTTGTGCCAGATTTAAAATTTAATTTATTCTCAGCTGGATGTGCCTTAGATAAAGGTTATAAGATGTTTTCAAACAATGAAAAATGTGAATTTTATAATGACAAAGGAGAAATAAGAGCATTGGCAACACGGGATAACAAATTATACAAAATGTTATTCTCACAAGAACAAAACACTGAAACCTTTGCAAATATTTTAATTTCGGAACGCACCCCTAACGAAAACTTGTCTGACGGTCAAGTTCAAGAAAACAGCTGTTTAGTAGATGTATTTTTATCAGAGTGTAATTCTGCAAAAACAACAGAAAGTTTGAGAGTTTGGCACTGCAGACTAGCACATCAAAATACTACATATGTGAGAAACTTTTTAAGGCAAAATAACATTGATTTTATAGACGAAAAATTCGTGTGTGAACAGTGTTTAACAGGTAAACAACACAGAATACCATTCAAGTTAAGTGAATCAAGAGCAAGTGAGCCATTACAATTAGTGCATACAGACGTATGTTGCCCTATGGAAGAAGAGTCTTTAGGGGGAAATAGGTATTTCCTGTTGTTAAAGGATGACTATACAAATTATAGGTACGCGTATTTCATGAAAAATAAATCAGAAGTTAAGAAACACCTTAAAAATTTTATATCATTAGCCGAGAGAGAGACAGGCTACAAGATGAAAACTTTACGATCAGATAACGGTTTAGAGTTTATGAACCAAGAAATAAAGGAGATGCTTGACTATCAAGGCATAAAACATCAGAGATCAGTAGTGTATACGCCTCAGCAGAACGGTAGGGCTGAGAGGGAAAATAGAACCCTAGTTGAATCAGCCCGAACTATGATACAAGGGCAAAAGTTGAATAAAAACTTGTGGGCAGAGGCCATACATACAGCAGTGTATGTTTTAAACCGAACAGGCCCTAGTAGCATAAAAAATGTGACACCTTATGAATTATGGTACAAAAAGAAAGTCAATAATATTTCTACACTCAAGAGTTTTGGTTCTAGAGTATCAGTGCATGTCCCAAAAGAGAAGAGATTAAAATGGGATGCAAAAAATATGTTTGGTTTCTTTATTGGCTACAGTGAGGATGTAAAAGGTTACAAAATATTTGTCCCAGACAAAAATAAAGTTGAAATTCATCGAGATGTCATATTTTTGCCCGAGAAAACCATAGAAATAAAAAATGGGGAGACAGACATGAATAAAAACATACAGATGATATGTGAGGAGATAAAGTCAGAAGAAGATGACAGTGAAGCAGAAGAACCTCAAAATAATAGAGAAGAAAGCAGTGAGAGTGACCTCGAAACTGATAGCAGTATTGAAGATGTGAATGAAATAGAGCAGGAGCATGGATATGACCTGAGAAGACATATACAAAGACCCTCAAGATATGATGATTATGTTCTGGATGATGACGAAATGAGTTTGTTGACTTTTAGTGATGATGAAGAACCCCAGACGTATGATGATGCAGTGGCCAGTAGTGAGTGTAAAAATTGGAAGAAAGCTATGCAATCAGAAATAAATGCGTTGCTAGAAAATGAAACATGGGAGTTTGTGCAAAGTAGTGATGGTCAAAAAGTCATTGAGTGCAAGTGGGTGTTCAAGAAAAAGAAAAATGAAAATGGTAAAGTAGTGAAATATAAAGCTCGTTTGGTAGTTAGAGGTTTTCAACAAATTGGTATGTGTTTTAATGATATTTATAGTCCAGTAGCAAAATTACCATCAATAAGGATTTTCTTAGCCATGTGTAATACTTTTGATATGAAAATTCATCAAGTAGATGTTTGTAGTGCATTTCTAAATGGGGATATTAAAGAAAATGTTTTCATTTCACTCCCAAAGGGATTTAAAGAAAAAGAGGGCACTATTTGCAAATTAAGAAAATCATTATATGGTTTGAAAAGTTCACCTAAAAATTGGAATGACAAATTTCATAATTTGATGCAAAATTTGAGTTTTTCAAGATCTGAATATGAATATTGTCTTTATATTAAAGTAAATGAAAAAGGTAGGATATACATTTTGCTGTATGTTGATGATTTGCTGTTGGCAGGTACAAATGATCAAGAAGTTGAGAAAATAAAATACATTTTAAACAAAAACTTCAAAATGAACGACTTAGGTCAAATAAAACATTTTTTGGGTATGTGCATAACTCAAAATTTGTCTGAAGGCAAAATAAAAATTAATCAAACTGTTTACTTAAAAAATGTTTTGAAGAAATTTGACATGTCAAGCTGCAAGCCATCAACAACACCAATGGATAATAATTTTCACCACGATTTTCTCAAACGAGAAAAATCTGAGAGCATAGAGATAGAAAAGAAATGTAGAGTTGCTATAGGATGTTTGATGTATGCAATGTTATGCTCAAGACCAGATTTGTGTATAGCTATAGGTATATTAAGCAGGTATCAAACATGTGCAAGTAACGATTTGTGGGTAGCAATAAAAAGAGTATTGAGATATATTCAAAGCACAGTTACTATGAGTTTGATATACTATAAACATAAATATAAACAGGAAAATTTGATAGTAGGGTACTCAGATTCAGATTGGGCAGGTGACCGTACTGATAGAAAATCTACATCAGGATATGTATTCAAAGTTTTTAATTGCACGGTGTCATGGGCATCACGGAAACAGTCTACAGTCAGTTTGTCCTCTACTGAAGCTGAATATGTTGCACTAAGTGTATGTGTGAGTGAAGCATGTTGGCTAAGATACTTAATGTATGATTTAAAAATAAAACCTGATTATGTAGCGGTTCTAATTCATGCAGACAATCAAAGCGCTATAAGGGTTAGTAGAAATCCGGAATTTCATAAAAGACTAAAACATGTTGATATTAGATTTCATTTTGTACCAGATAAAATTAAGGAAAATATTGTTGTATTAAAATATCTTAATACAAGTGACCAACAGGCTGACATATGTACAAAACCATTAGGTTTAACTCTGTTTAAAAAATTTAGAGAGTTGCTAGGTTTAGAATAAAAAAAAATTAATTTAGATCTAGGAGATTTACCGTTGAGGGGGGGTGTTGAATACCCAGTAAAAATAAGCAACGGCAAATCTAGGGGATTTTTGTTATTGTATGATGTAGTTGGAAACAATGTTATATAAGTGTCAGATGTCTACTACAAGTAAAAATGTGTCAAAAAGAAAAATAAATGTTGATTTTGATGTTTAAGTTATTTGTAGAATTATTGAGTTTTCTTTTAAAATAAAACTGACTAGAAGTACTTCGGTGTTTAATTAACATCCACGCAATTCTGCAAAACATCACTCAAGCTGTAGGATATCTGATTTTCATGCAGATCGAGCGTAATTGATTCCCAGCACAGGCGCGAACATCTAGACATTTTAAAAAAAAATGTCGACAGGCCCCAGGTCGACTCAGCCTGAACAAAATGAGCACTTTCAGTAAATCCAGCTGTAATAATATGTAGTTAAAGCATAGCACTGGTCCTATAACCTTCTTTATGTTCCATAGGCCCTAGTGATAGCAGACTTCCCTGCTATAATCCCAAAGCTGCGTTAGCGGTATAAAACTAACACTATTAAATTCAAGGACGCTGGGCAAGAGAGATACCTCTAGGAATAATTAATAAAGAGATATAAAATATCTACCAGAACAACACAACAAATAGCATTACCTAGCTAGGAAAAGCTAGAGAGAGAAGTACACTATCAAGAGAATGCAGCAAATAGAGCGACATATGTTGTCTGAGTGGACAATATGGAGAAACAAAAATATCACAAAAGAAGCGAAAGGCAGAAAAGAGACAAAAAGGACAAACAAAAATGGTAGTAACAGCAGAGATGAAAATCTTACGAAACACCGATAGTAAAATCAAAAAATATACAGCTATGGTAAAATAGTGAGGGGCAGAGTTAGAAGTACAATATATGACGGAGATATCTACATGTGAGAGAACATTAGGAACTGGGTAATAAATGAAAGAGTAGAATGGAGTGAGCAAAAAAGCCGAATGACAACAAATAGAGTAGTAAAGATGGCAAGAGACGGTCTTCTATTAGGAAGACGATCAGTGGAAAGACCAAGTGAAGAAGAGACATAATAAGATCTTTAATTTCTCCCAGCTATGTATCGTTGTTCTGGTTTGCATTTAAGATAAGACGTAGTTACACCTGAGAGACAGAGCTAATCATCGAAACCTCAACAATAACATCAATATATGTAGCTATTGACTTTAATCCTATACTTTGGTTGTTACAATGTTATACATTGGCTTACAACGTAAGATGTAGTTATATTGTTATAATAATATGTTATATTGTCATATACAACCTATTTTGTGGTGTATTATAGTTCATACAGTTGTTGAGGGTGGACTTACGATGCGCACTGTATATATTTCTATTTTTTAATTATGTTGACCTCAAGTAGATCAAATGTATCGTTGTTATAACGTATAATAGCATTATAGCTCTATCTAGAACAAAGGTGTTACAATATACCACACAAAGTAGGAATCCATGTTTGTCATTAGAATACTTTAAAACTTTGAAGAGAAATAATTGGACGGCGTTATGCAGAAAGCTACCAACCCTCAATATATCAAATATTGGGTTGGATGCATATTTGGACAACAAAATACGAGTTCTCCATTCTGTAAAAACCTACCACCTCTAGATTAATATATAACCTATAAAACTATAAAAATGCTAAGCCACATATTAAATTTATCTGATATTCTAATTTGCAGAAACCTACCAACCCACTTGGTAGCATTTTAATAAAGCGCCACTTGCATCCAAGTGGGTTGGTAGCTTTCTGCAAATATTGGGTTCTACAACTCTACAGTTATAATAACCTAACCTAATAATTTTATGTATTGTTTTGCGTGTGGTTTACTGGATTACCGGCTTGTTTAATGTGTTTTAGTAGTGGTCTAGATTGTCTAGATGTACAAGCAGGAAAAAACCAATCCCGTAAGCTTAATATCATACAAGAACATATTCTACACGAAATTTAATTTGAAAATAAAGCCACTAAAAAAAGACACCTGCAATGTTTGCGATACTTTTAAAATGAAAATAGATAATGAACAGGATGAAGAAAAAAAAAAGAGTTCAAGCAGGAACATACGAAGCATTTTCAAGTTGCAGAGGACGCACAGAAAATGAGAAGAGGTGATTTCAAGATAGTGACTGAACAAACAGATCAAGAGTGTTTAAGTTTTGACTTGGAAAAAACCCTACCGCTTCCCAGAATACCTACAGGCATCGTATTTTATAAGCGTCAGTTGTGGGTGTATAATGCAGGAATACACAGTTCTAAAGAAAATGGAGGATACACAAGAACTAAATTAACTCCAGAAAACCTCTTACGCTTTGGTGTGATTCTTGCGGTGGGCAAAATCGAAATATTAAGTTAATACTTATGCTTAAATCAATTTTGCATGGGACACGCACAAACCTAGAAAGCATTACCGTAAAATATCTCTGTTCTGGTCATAGTTTTTTGCCCAACGACACTGATTCCAGTGATATTGGGTCGGCTCTTAAACGACAGCAAATATTATATACCCCAAATGACTATATCGAGGTAATGCGTTCTTGTAGAAAGCAGAGACCATTGGTAGTAACCCAACTGCACGTCGAAGATTTTTTAGGCGTAATAAACATTGAGAAAAAAATTACTAATCGCAAAGTGACCGAAGATTAGAAAAAATTAATTGGTTGAAGATTAGGTCAATCAAAATAGAAAAGTCTGACCCATTTCGGCTAATGATACAACACGATTTTTCACAACCGTATCAAAATATTTCATCAAAAAATCTTCTCGGGGTAGAACTGCTAACGAAAAATTTTTTAGCGATTTAATACCACTGTGGCCTAACGGAACACCTATCGCTGAGGCGAAATTACAAAATTTAAAGGAAATGATACACCTTATTCCTACTGATGCATTGACTTTTTATCAAAATTTGCAGGGTGCCAATGTAACTGAAGATGTTGAGGATTTAGATTTTGAAGTGGATGAAGCAGATTAATATTAAAATGTATTAAATTAATACGTTAAATATTCATATCCTTAACTTTTCTGTAAATAAAAATTATTTTTTCTTACTTTACTGTTGTTTTAATTTAATATTGTTGGTATTAATTTCCCACTTTGCAAAATGCAGAAACCTACCAATCCACAAAAATTTTCCATTTCTCTTTTTAATTTACGATTAAAATATTTAAACATGTAGAAAATACCAAAATATTTATTCACAGTCAAAAAAAAGTTACAAAGTAGTAGCAACATATCCTACAGATTTTTTAAATCAATAAAAACTTTAAACTTGATTATCTCAGTTTGCCACTATTGAGGGTTGGTAGCTTTCTGCATAACGCCGTCCAATTGATTTAAAAATATTTGTTTTAATAAAGATTTATTAAAAATAAAAATCCCTATCCTTTTACTGTACAAAAAAGTAAGATCCTCCAATGCACCTAATTGACATTCCGCAAATGAATGTAAAATAGGGATGGCGGTTTTTGACAAAACACCGGTTTTCGGTTATACCGTTTTTTTGCTTACAGTTTAACCTGGCGGTTATAACTGGCCAAAAAAACCGGTTTTTGGAAAAACCGGTTTTCGGTTTTTTTAATCCAATAGGTTACAAAGTTACATTTACAATACACTTTAGTTTGCGATACTCCATTCGACTCGATATCATATCAATATTATCAAAATTAGTACTATCGAAAGAACATGTATTACTTTTAACACGTTTGTATATTTGTAGAATATACATTTAACATTTAGTACATTAAGATTTGTACATTTTAACTCATTTAATACTTCCTGTATGAGTGTATCCTTTTAAAAACGTAGCGAAATTCTTGGAGATTCTTATTCGTAATCAGTAATTCGATATTCATAGTCAGAGCATTATTTTTGGTAATCAGAAAAAGTCGTTCATCCACTTTCAATGTCAAGAGTTAAGTGTGAAAAATAGATGATGTTTGCGTCTAATTCAACCAGATCATTTCTTATGTAATTATTATGATTACAAATACCTTTTCAAGGAAATATTATAATAAAACTTAATAATTGTTTTTGGCTGATGTGAGATTGCACTTTCAGATTGCTTCTGTATTTTATATAAAATAAAATTTGAATTATGGTTTTGTTTGGAATAATTACTTGAGATAATAATTATGATTGGGATCCAAAATAATACCTAACCTAATTCTAATCACCGTAAAAACCTAATAACCGGTTTTTACTTTAAAAAGAAAAAACCGGTTATAACCGGGACAAAAAAACAACCGGTAAAACCGGTTATTGCGAAGTAAAAAAGCCGGTTTTACGTTTAAACCGGTAGGTTTTTCCTATCCCTAATGTAAAACCTGAAAAGCTGAATCGGGTTTGTCCGGAAACCAATCGATTCTTATGCACCGATCGTGGTGGCTTTTCAACTAAATTCCATTTAAACTTACTTGGTGAAGATCGAATTCCCATAAGGATTGTCCTGTGTGAATTTGTCGGCAAGGGCGTGTAGACTGCCAGCGCTGCAAGCAAGCAAGCAATTTGATTCAACCCGACCTGTGGGAGATATCCACCCTATCGAAAAACTACATTCGGGTGTAACAACTCATTGGGGCGAGGTCATCCTTTTCTCCCCCATAGCATGCTGATGCGCGATGGGGGCACAACTATCGTAGCCAAATGCTCTTCACAATGGAATCCTGGTTAATAAGATTCCAATGTGGTGCTCTAATCGAATGCAAAAACTAGGCCAGCGTGAGGCGCTCTATGCCTTTATCTTCTTACTTACTTATCCGCGGAACTAAAATTGCTTGCTTGGGCCCCAAGTTATTGTACCAAGCCCCACTGATCCCAGTCGAATGGCTTGGAACTCAAGAATTTTATGATTTTTTTGTTTTTTGTGATTTTTTTTGGTGGCTTACGCCATTTTTTGTTTTTTGTGTTTTTTTGTTTGGCTTACCCTTTTCCTCTATTTTCTTACTGGTTTGCTTACCTGGTCGTGATGTTGAACCTACGCTTGGGCTGCGTGTTTTCTTCGGCACTTGGAGTTTCGAGCTACGGACTGACTACTATCACTTTTACTTTTTTATTTACTTTGTCACTCTTATTATATTCACTCTAATCCACTATTTCTTCTTTAGGACGTCTGTGCTTCCATCGGTGGAACGCGTCATACCCTAGCATCTCTCGCAGTATGTGACTTGGATGGTGCTCCAGTTCCTCGAATTTGACCCTTGCCTTATCTGTCATCATTTCGGTGACTCTCACCTGTTGAAGTTCTCTAAACAGGAATCTTTCTGCTATGTATCTTGAGACTCTGGCTGCTTCTCTTAAGCTGCTGTTGTGGACCGCTTGTATCTTCTTTTTAGACTGCCAGCGCTTAACTCGTTTATGGAATAATACGTACTGAAGTTGTGTTCTACAGTCCACTCGGCGATTCTGTTTTTGGAAAACTAAGTGTGGGTACTGTTCTAAAACCTGCGCTAGATGGATAGATTAAATGACGTTGCGTTTGGCCTATTTCACTGATACCTTTTTAGATCCACTGTGGTCTTTTATCCTAGGTTATCATATTATCAAACTAATCTGGTCCAATTTAAGAAGTCTAATAGCCTTTAAACTGAACTTTTAATGTAGCCTATTCCTAGATTATCATAATATTATCAATCTAATCTGGTCCTTTTTAAGAAGTCTAATAGCTTTGAAACTGAACCTTTAATGTAGCCTCTTCCAGTGATATGCTGATGCACTGATACACAATCTTCTTCTTTTTGTGTAGAGGTGACTGCGTCTGTTTTTCAATGTGTATCCAGTAACTTGCCATTCCATCGTTTTCGTAGTCTTCGAGCAGTTAGGACGGCGAGAGACGGTTCCCCTCTAGGAAGACGATCAGTGGGAAAACCAGGAAAACGATGGTATGAAACAAAATCTAGGTGACAAAATCTACACAGATCATCACTGGCCAATACCATTAGCTTCATCTGCCTATTCAGCTTACAGTACCCTGTTAACAGACTAACCACGGCTTTGACTATTTGGACCGCATTATGTAATAACGGATTAACCGCCAAAAGTCAAAAATCGAGATAATAGTGCCATATTGCAGCTAGGGTGCAAATCTATGTATAAAAATATGTTTTTTGTAAAAAAATTAAAAAAAAAGCTGTTTTTAAATGCCTGTATTAAGCGACATTTTTTATTTTATTAAAAAAAATCTCACACTTTGTAATATCGAACTAAACGCCAATAATGGTACATAATCCATTGTCATAAACAAAAATCCGCATCTTTGTAAGTGTAATAACGAATCAAGCGCCATGAATAGTCGGTTAGTTCTTTATTACAAAACATAACATATTTACTAACGTTTAAGATATCCAATTAAAAGACATCATTTGTCAGGTAACATTAGATTAAGCGCCAACTATGTCTCTTAATCCGGTATTCGGATCTTAACTCATGCATATCTTAAAAAATCATTAACGAATTAAGTGACATTTGATCGAATAACTTTTAAAATATAAATTATTTTTAAAAAATTATAAACACAGGTACAAGTCTATTTACATTTGCATTAATATATTAAATATGAAACATATCAGTACTATATTTTAGAAATAGTACCAAAAACAAATTTAAAATCTTTAAACCGATTTATCTCAAAACTACATTTTGGCGCTTAATCCGCTATTACATAACGCGGTCCATTTTTCCGCCTTTGATTATTAGGTCGGCTCTAAATTTTTGGCGAATGTTGCTAGCTGATTCACCTGGTGATCCTCCACCATTTCAGAGATATTTGAAGTATGTACTTTTGCAGTGCGACAGAATGGACCAATGCGCTCCAATGCCGGTCCAATGTTCATTTCATCTGATCTTTCATTGCCCGTATGATCCTGATATTAGTACTTAGGCTACCGTAACATTGCTACGCTCTCCTAGTCCATTTAGTGCACCCATAAAATTCCATACCAGTTTGGAATTGACCACCATAGAATTAAGTGCCTTAATCGCTGCCTGGCTATCTGTGAATATGGCAATTGAACGGTGCGTTCTTTTCTGCATTTCTATTAGTAGAGGTCAGTGATGGGTCTTACCGGGAAATATATCCTTGGCTTTGTGTACGTGCAATACCGGTATCTACACCCTTCGATGTTTCTGATGGCTTTCTATTATCAGCACTCTGCACCTGACTTTTGTGTTACTGGCTATTTATTACGATGGATCCGCCCTATACAAAGATATAAAGTGGTGGAAGATTTTGCAGGTCGTCCAAAGCCACTGTAGTAGGAGTTGTTTTTGGCCCCCCTTTCATTAATCTCTCATGCAAAAACAGACTGCTATTACTAACCAACATGATTCCTGTCATTTGACATGTTCTTCGTGTTCCACTCATTAAAATGCCCAGTTGGTGATAAGCACCAGTCATTTTTGCATGAGTGGCAATCAATTGGAAGTTCTGTCCGACAAAATACATGGAACATTTTTGTAGTCTGACGATCCAAATTCTTAACCTCTTCCACAATTAAAACTTCCCCTGTTCTAGTGTTGCCATACATTAAAGTATGTCCAACTAGGCACCGTTAAGTTATTAACAAATTTTCAGCTTGCTATTAATCAACTATGTTTTCGTACATGGGATCCAGGTCTATAGTAGTTGGATTAGTTTTGCCAGAGCATTTTGCTTAGTGGTGACTAATAGCCTTGCATATTGTTCGGTTAAATCCTTCTATATATAGAAAGCTGTAATCGTTAAAATACAATAGAATTTACCGAAAACGCGAAGAACAAATTGCGCCCAATCAGTTTGGATTCGCGAACGCCGTTGGTACGAGGGAGGCTTTATTTAGCGTGCATGTGTTGTTTAAGAAATGTAGAGATGTCAGCTGTGAGGTTTTTGAATGCCAGATTAACTATAAAAAGGCTTTCGATAGAGTGCGACATGAACAAATGATGGAACTGCTGTAGAGGACAGGGATTGATGGAAAAGACCTGAAAATAATAGCTAACCTGTATTAGAACCAATCAGCAGTTCTCCGAATAGATCGAGAATATACAGATCAGGTCAAAATATTCAGGGGGGTGAGACAAGGATGCATAATTTCACCGCCTATATTCAATCTGTTCTCAGAGCACATTTTTGAAGAGGCTCCAAAAGATATTGATGAAGGCATCTCAATAAAAGTTAATCTCAGTAACCTGCGGTATGCAGATGTTACAATAGTGTTTTCCAATACCATAGAAAGGCTGCAAAACTTAATGAATAAAATAACTGAAACAAGTAGAACATATGGACTAGATATAAACAATTGCAAAACCAAGCTACTGATCATCAGCAAGCAAAAGATAACTGCAGTAAATCTGTATGTGAACCAAATGAGAGTTGAACGTGTCTTACAATACAACTATTTTGGGAACTATAATTAATGAGTTGTGGGACAATACTTAGAGATTAAATGTCGCATTGGAAAGGCAAAGAGTGCATTCTTGACTATGAGCTCTGTGTTCAAGAGCCATGACATCACTCTAAAAACAAAAATAAGTCTCCTTAAATTTAACGTGTACTCAGCGCTTCTATACGGAGTAGAAACGTGGACATTGAATGCAGAAGCTCAATCGAAACTTCAAGCTTTTGAGCTATGGTTGTACAGAAGGATCCTGAAGATACCATGGACAACGGAGGATGAACACAACCGCAGATTTGGTCAAAATCGTGAAGGGCCGTAAGCTGCAGTACTTGGAACATATAATGAAAAATCAAGGCAGATACGAGACACTCCAGTGCATTTTACAAGGTAAAATTGAAGGAAAAAGGGCTCCGGGACGAAGAAGAATATCATGGCTTGCTAACCTGAGAGCATGGTATAGAAAAACTTCAACACAACTATTCCGTATAGCAACTAACAAGGTCATCATAGCCAGAATGGTCGCCAACGTTCAGAACGAACTGGTACCCTAATAAGAAGAATCGTTAAATGGTATTGTCATGAGAGATGATGGAAAAATCCGAAATTGACACATTTCATTCAGTCATGATTAATTAAATTTGGAGTCGCTGCCAAGCCCTCTCATCGGCCAAAAACTTATATGGATACTAACTGAAATCTTGTTTTATTTCTATTCCTTTAATATTTATATGTTATAATAAATATTGTTATTCTAGATATTAAAGTCAGATTCTGATCTTTACGTCACATTTGCAAAGGTGACATGAAGGTTGCACTATTATTGTGTAATAAAAGTAACTTCTAGTTGAATTTGTCTGCTTATTACTACTTATTATATGCTCCACTAAAACATCTGCAAGGAACTTGCAAATTTATACTTTGACAGTTTTTCGATGTTCGACAGGATTTCATTGTGAATTAAATATTGAATGATTGCGTGTTTGAAATGTATATACAGAATCGAATAGGAATCTAAGCATACATTACGAGACAGACGCGCTTTCAAATGAGATATTACTTGTCACGTACACAAATTATTATAACATATTAGTCGAGGAAATGAAGCTGAAAAAATGGCAAAACCTCGCAATTTTTTCGTCCAGCATCGATTTGTACAAAAATTTGGGATTAGGCTCATTACACCCTCTAGTTCATTTTCTATATTGAGCCGTTGTACGCTTTTGGTTTTTTAAGGCTGAAAACTACCCCTAATTGTAAAAAATTATAAAATAACATTTTAAGCTTTAATATTGTCAACATTTGGTTCCTATTAAATACATAATGATTGTTTTATGCTTTAAGATACACTATCATAATATTTCAACCCTTAAAACCACCCATGTAGGAGCTATATATAAAAAATTTACTTATCCTAAAAGAATAATTTCGGCTTGCATCGATTTACATAAAAATTTGGGATTAGGATCATCCCTGTACTTTATATTCTATATCATGCTTAAGGGCGTTGATTATTTTTAGGGCTGTAAACTACCCCTTATTGTCAAAAATTATATATAAACATTGTAAACTTTAATAAGGGTAAAATTTGGTTTTCATTGGTTAAAATAATGATTGTTTTATACTTTAGGATATAATATCATAATATTTCAACCCTTAAAACCACCCTTAATAACATTACAGTTTTTATAAGTAGATATTTTAATAGATCTATACAGAAAAAGAAGTAGAATTAAAGAATTACAAAAACATTTATTTACACAAAAATACAAATTTACAAATATGTATAAATACAAATACAAATAGTTTTTTAGTCATCTTCCAGTATACGAACCGGTTCTGTGGTATTATACATACCTTGAAAATTATCCATAAGCGGACTATCCGAATTTTTCGAAAAAAAAAATCGTTTTATAAACATAGCTCCTTCATTTTTGGCGGTAAAAAGTTTTTCCAAAAATGACTGTGTAGGATTTTTAAAGAGTTATAACACTGTGTAAACTAAATTCCGTAAGATCCCTTAGTTTTTAATTAGGGTGGGTTTAAAGGCTCGAATAAGGGGGTGTTTGCTCGTAAATAGAGGTTTTAAATAGCTATATCTCGCGAACTGTTCACTGTAATGAAAATCTATGTACAAGGTAATTTTAGTTATTAAAAAAGCTACAATTTAATGATACATCATTTTTTTCGCATCTCTAGTATTTTCGGAGATATTTTGAAGTAAAAGGTGAAAAATGGGAAATTCCAAAAAATTTATTTTTTTAAACTCCAATTTTTCTAAAATTAGGCCTTTTAAATATACACCAGTTAATAAGGAAAAAAATCATCGATTTCACGTAAAAACGTTAAGCAGGGTTTTGAAGGTTTTAAACGAGGGATGAGGGATAAATGATGATAATTCCGTGAAGACGTACAGCTAGTTTTTCTTCTTCTTTTTTTTTAAATAGTTACAAAGAATGAAAAACTCAATTTTTTGACTATAAATCGTTTCTTGTGCATTTTAGAGAAAAATGTTTTAAAATAAGTATTGTAGACTTTAAAAAGTTCTTTAATTTGGTAAGACAAGTATTGAAATATATAAACAATTGACCGAGATAATTGTAAAAAACTCTCATTTTTGCACTAATTTATAAATGTTAATAACTGTATTTTTTGCACAACGATATTTAATTTAACTACCTTAGATTATGCCAATTAAAGGGTTATTTCAGTGTGCTAAATTTCAACCAGATTTACCAAATAGTTTATGAGTTATTCAATTTGTTTATCCCAGAGAGCAATTGTTTAAACAACTGTTCTTGCCCTAACAGTGACTCTAGAGATATTTTACAAATCCCAATCGATTATTTGAGACTTTAATTTTAAGATGTATAGAAAATGTTTTAAGATTTTATCAAAATTGTTATTACAAAAAACGTCTGAAAAAAACCCTACTTTTTAGGTTATAAACAATTGGAATAACTTTGACAGTTTTTACGATACACGCTTGTATGTAGGCTCACTGAAAACTGGTGAAAAAATGTACTTTAAAATTGTAAAAAGAATTTTATATGACCAATAGAAATCAAGTTAGATTTTTTTTTTCAATAAATCATATTTCCATTGTTTATAAACATTAAGAGCTGAAAATTGAACGAATTGTTTAGGAAAATCTATGTTTTATGACCCACTTCATATATTGCATATGTAGTGAAAAAATAAAAAGTCATGACCCGTTAAACTGATGGTATTCGTGAAACACCGCCAACGAATGTAAAGGTGAGAATAGCTTCGTTTTATTTTTTAGAATGGAATCCCAATTTAAAACAATTTATTCTTTTTAATTTACAATTAATTTTTCTCAATTTGCAATTAATTCAACTTTTATGTGCAGAGCTCAACAAATCTGGGTACCGAACTAAAGTAGCAGATGAAGGTGCAGACGTATTAATAGTGTAGACATCTCTTTAGGAACATACATATAAACCTGACAAGTTCGTTGTAATAATTTGTAATGATACCGATATAATCATAATATTGACGCAACTCTCTGTTCCGGACAATAACATATATTTTGAAAAAAAAAAGCGAAAAAGGACAATATATCTATCTATTATAGTTGTAGTAGGTTTAAACAATCTCATATAAGAAAATACGTTGGGTTCTTATATATTTTTACTGGGTGTGATACAACTTTTTAGATCTGATAAATATTTTTTATGACGAGAATGCTAACAAGGAGGACATAATGAAAAACGGATATGATATCACTGTTTTGTGTTCTGCTGCAACTGATGTTACATATAAAAAAAACACAATAACAAATTGGCATTAAATGAGTTACGATTTTTACAATTTATAAGAAATACAGGGAAAAAAGTTTGCGTTTATCATCAATTAAAACACTGGTTAGGTAAAAAACTGGATGCTACCCATACCCAATATGGATAGAAAAAGACTGACATTTAAACCTTAGATTGTTTGACTCCTTAAGTGATATTAAAACAAATAACATGTAAATGTTCAACGGGTTGCAAAAGTACAAGATGTGGCTGTAAAAAATATGGGATAAATTGTACGGATCTTTGTACAAACTGTGCAGTGGAAGAAGAGGAGAAAAAATGTTCCAATCGCGCTGCAGTGGTTCTTGACGATGTCGAGTCAGACTTTGTAGACGATGAACTAACTGTAACTTGCCGAGAAGTTTAGAAGTTGTAGATGTTCACTAGAATAATCAAATTAAAATTCATAAACAATGTTTTATTTTTATACTTATTAGATGCCTACCTAGACAAATATTAATATCTTCTTTCAAATAAATCATATTAAAAAAAAATTAATTTTTTAAAAACTATTAGGACTTTTATACACTTTTTATTATTGCAATTAAAATAAATAAATAATGTATTGTACTAATTTATAATTATTTTATACATATATAAAAAATATACTTTATTTAATAAAATTTAAAGAATTTTTACGAAATACTTGTAAAATTCAATAACTTTTATAGTATAATTGAATCAATTGATTTTCACGGGATTTTCCAATTTTCCCGGAAGGTGAAATTTGCACAGTTTTTATTATTTTTTTGAGCTACCCCAGTTAAAAAAAGAAGGTTGCGCGTGCTATGGAAGGTGATAATTTATTGCAGTTTTTTTCCAAAAAAGGAAGCGAAGCTCGAACAGTTCCCACCTTCACTTTCGTTGGTGGTGTTTCACGAGTACCGTCAGTTAACGATAGCGTTATAATAAAAAGTTTTTATATTATTTCACTGCCTATGCAATCTATACACTGGATCATAAAATATAGATTCCCATAAATACAATATGTTCATTTTTCAGCTCTTAATGTTTATAAACGAGGCAAAATTGATTTATTAAAAAAATACTAACTTGATTCATATTAGTAATATAAAATTATTTTTTCTATTTTAATATGTATTTTTTCATCAGCTTTTCAGTGAGCCTGTATGCAAGCGTGTGGCATAAAAACTGTCAAAGTTATTCTAATTGTTTATAACCTACAAAGTAGGGCCTTTTTCAAACGGATTTTTTAATAACAATTTTAATAAAATGTTACATTTTTTAAATATATCTTAAAAATAGAGTCTCAAATAACTGATTGCGATTTGATAAATATCTCTAGACTCGCTGTTAGGGCAAGAACAGTTGTATAAACAATTGCTCTCTTGGATAAACAAATTGAATAACTTATAAACTATTTGGTCGATCTGGTTGAAATTTGGCACACTTAGATAGCCCATTAAATAGCATAATTTAAAGTAGTTAAATTATATATCATTATGCAAAAAGTAATGTTATTAATATTTATAAATTAGTGCAAAAATGAGGGTTTCTTGCAATTATCTCGGTCAATTGTTTATATATTTCAATATGTGTCTCACCAAATTAAAGAACTTTTTAAGGTCTACAATATTTATTCGAAACATTTTTCTCTAAAATGAACAAAAAACGTTTTATCGTCAAAAAACTGAGTTTTTCATTCTTTGTAACTGTTCAAAAAAAAAAGAAGAAGAAAAACTAGCTGTACGTCTTCACGGAATTATCATCAGTTATCACTCATCTACCGTTTAGCACCTTCAAAACCCTGCTTAACATTTTTTCATGTTTTTTTACCTATTAACTGGGGTAATAGGTCAAGCTTCTTGGGTGTATTGCTAATATAAATATAAAAGGAATTATAAAAAGGTGAAGACCAATTTTTAATTAAAAGGGTAGTTAGGGGGTTGTTTTCACTGATTTTTTATAGAGAAAAGCAGGTACCGACATTTTTTTAATCATAACTCGCTTAATTTTCAGGCTAGAAACTTTTTATTATTATTTTTTGAGAGGACTATCTGTATAATTGAAAAAAGATTAAGTTTTCTTCGAAAAATGCAAAGTTTTTCCGTTATTTTACTTTGAATAATTCAATATATGCATTTGACGAAAAAAGCTAACTTTTAACATGCCGTATCTCGGTTTCTATTGGTCTTAAAGATATCACAGAAAAATAATTTGGTTTCTGCTACTAAAATATACAATTTTGATATCTACAGTTTTTTTGATTAAATGTATATTTTTCGAGGTATTCTCAAAAAAAACCACTAAGCAAGTCGATTTTTTCATCGAAAAACTGTTACTTTCAAGCGCGAATAACTCGAAAAATATTAGTTTTACGAAGAAAATGTAAAAAACATTTTTTTCTTAGAATTACTTTTTACATCGATTTGCATGGTTAAAATGTAATAAAAAATTCCCGCCCCCGAGATGGGGTGGTAACAACCCCCAAGGTTTTAGCGTACACCGGCATGATATAGAAAATGATCCTTGGACTATTCCCTACCTTCTGTGAAAATTTCAAGTAAATCCATGCTGGACGAAAAAATTGCGAGCCAAAATGCTTCATTTCCTTGACTATATCTAGAGTCCGGATTTATTATTATTTACCATAAGCATAATGCTTATGGTAAATAATACAAGCAGAACTATTTTCTTTTTAAATATGAACGAAATATGCAAAATTAAGTCATTTTGACAGCCCTTTTTTATGCTTTTTTTGCTTTTTTGAAATTACTATGCCTTTTTGAATTTTTGTGCTTAATTGGTGCTTTTTTATTTATTTGTGGTGCATTATCATTTTTTGCATTTGCAAACAGCAAAAATTTAATTTTGATCTATGTAGTGCAATTGTGGACTCAGATCTCCCTTTAAATAAATTACAAAATGAAAGTTTTAAATCATTTTTGGAAAAGTACCTACTATTAAAAACACGTGCCGGATGAAAGTACTCTGCGAAAAAATATGTTAATTGCACTTAATTTAAAGCCACAAAAAAAAATAAAAACACTAGTGGGAAACAATTACACCTGGTTTGCTGTGGACGAGACTAGGTATATTTGTGGAATATACGTCGCTTATTTAATCATAGGCGTACTTCACAAAGAAATCTTGACGAAGGGTTATTTAGTGTGCTCAAAAGAACTAGAAGCAACAAATACAGTTCCAAGATTCGTAAATGACGCTTTAACAAATTTTTATCTTTCCGAGGCTGCGCCTACCAATAAAATAGTATTAATGCTTTTCGACGCTGCACCATATATTTATAATCAAAACAGCATCAAATCTTAAAGTGTTTATACAGCTGGATTTTCCACTTGTTATTGAGTTGATAAAAAATGGAAAAAAAATCATTAAAGCTCCTTTAAGGCTGCAACTCAGGTGCAACGACAGATTCCCTAACACTCCATTACCATCGGAACCAGTGTTAACTCGGTGGGGTAGATGGTTAGATGTAGCTTTATACTACGCCGAATATTTTGAAAATTTTAAAAGCTTCGTATTGGAATTTAAAGAGACTGCTAGCAAATCGATAAAATATTGTCAGGGTATTTTAGTTGAAACCTAATTGCAAAACAATATTGATTTTATCAAAAGCAACTTTTGTTCTGTGAGTGAAACAATAAAATATTTGGAGAAATAGCAAATGTCATTAGTTGAGTCGATCTAAAAAATAAACAGTTTTGAAAAAAAGATGGAAGGTATCCCTGGAAAAATGGGTCAGATAATATTAACAAAATTCAAAGATGTATTAACAAAAAACGAAGGATTTCAAAAGATAAAGAAAATATTTTCAGATTTAAATTGAGAACACGTTGAAGATAAAAATATGGATCCGGCAGTAGTGGCAAAGTATAAGTAGGTATGCAACGATAACCAGTGTGGACGTTGAAAGCAGCTTTTAGATATACAAAAAGGTTTTGAGTGATAGGTGCCGAAATTTTACGATGGAACATTAAAATGAGTAATTAGTTATTTCATGCTTTAAACAAAAATGACATATTTTCCTTCATCTAAAGCGTGTCGATAAAAATTAGGATAAAGCATTTTTGTTTCAGTTATCTATTTTTGTTTGTCAAAATTTATATGCTTATTTTCATGCCTTTTTTTGTATAATTAAATGCTTTTTTTCGTAAAATGGTTATTTTTTTTAAGCGCTTTTTTGCGTTTCTTTATGCTTTTAAATCCGAACTCTATATCATATAACTATGGAAAAAAGCCTAGTCACAAGAAATCAAAATAGGTAGAAATCCATACTGGTGTTTAGAATATTTCAAATCTTTTAAGAAATCTTTGGTTTAGAAATATGTTTTTACTAAAAATTTATCGAACGCAAAAAAACAATACAATTCTTTTACTGAACACAACAGTAAAATCCTCCAATGCACCTAATTGACATTCCGCAAATGAATGTAAAACCTGCAAGGCTGAATCGGGTTTGACCGAAATACAATCGATTCTTATGCATAGATCGTGGTGTCTTTTCAACAAAATTCCATTTAAACTTACTTACTTTTTATATTCAACCCTCCATACAGACTTTAGTTATCCGAATGAATTTCTTTGGTATTGAGAACTCCGCCATGGCATTCCATACTTGGCTTCTTTCTACGCTGTCATATGCCTGCCGAAAGTCTATGAAGAGATTGTGTATGGGTCTTTTATACTCCCGTCCCTTTTCTAGAAGCTGTCTCAGCGTGAATAGTTGATCTATTGTGGATCTGTTTGCCCTAGAACCGGTTTGATATTCTCCTAGGACATTTTCAACGTAACGGGTTAGTCTACTAAGAATGATGTTTGAGAGGATTTTATATGCCGTGTTTAAGAGTGAACTTCCTCTGTAATTCGCGCATTTTGTTTTGTCCCCTTTTTTGTGGATGGACACTATGATGTTTTCCTCCCATCGTGCTGGTATCCTTTCTTCTAACCATATCTGTGTTAATAATTGGTGGATTTGGAAATGTAGTTTTTCTCCACCATATTTCAGAAATTCTGCTGGTATCTCGTCCGTACCCGGCGCTTTGTAATTTTCAGCTTATTTAAGGCCTTTCGGGTTACTTCAAAAGAGGGATTTTCGACGGACATGTCTGCTGTTATATAGATCTCTTCTTTTTGAGCTATTCTTCCTGTATGCTATCTAGAAGGTCCCCGAAATACCCTTTCCATTCTTCTGTTAGTTCTTTATCGTCGATTATCATATGGCCTTGATTGTCTCTCAGTGTATGGATATAATTGGTTCTATGTCCTCTTTTCTCATTGGAGATTGCTTTATAGAATTCTCTGGAGCCTGGTTTGGGTCGGTCTCTCTCCATAGCTTAATATTTTTGTTGTTCATAGTTTCTTTTCTTTGTGCGTATCATTTTTTTTGTTACTTTTCGGCAGTCGTCGTATTCCTTTTTACTTTTGTCTGTTTGTAGTTGTATCCATGTCTTCCTTACTGTTTGTTTTTTTTTCTGTTTCCGACATTCATCGTCATACCATGTTTTTTCCCTCTTCTGCCTACTCCTTCCAAAGATCTTGTCAGCTGTTTTGGTTATTATTTCGGCAGTCGTTTTTCACAGCTCTTCTATATCATTGTAAACTGTTTCAAAGTTTAAGGTTTGTTCACCTTGTTCTATATATTTTTGATGTTTCTCTGTGTTCTGCATTTCGTCCATGGTCCATTGTGGGTTCATTGTTTTTTGTTGTATTTGTTGCTAGATATTCTGGATTTGACTTTTGCTCTGATTAAGTAATGATGTGTGTCTCCGTCTATTCCTCTGAGGCTTCTTACGTCTATGATATTGTTCCCATGTCGGGCATCTACAATGATGTGGTCAATTTCGTTACGTGTAATATGGTCGTTTGCTGTCACTCCTATACATTGGTTGTTATACTGTTATACATTGGCTTCCAACGCAAGATGTAGTTATATTGTTATAATATCCAATAACTTATTTTGTGGTGTATTATAGTTCATACAATAGTTGAGGGTGGATTTAGAATGCGCACTGTATATACTTCTATTTTTTAATTATGACAACCTGAAGTAGATCACACGTATCGTTGTTGTAACTTACAATAATAGCATTATAGCCTCCCTAGAACAAAGGTGTTACAATATACCAAGAACAGTAGGAATCCATATTTCTTTTTAGAATATTTCAAAACTTTGAAGATAAATAATTGATTTGAAAATATTTTGTTTTAATAAAGATTTATTAAAAACAAAAAATCCCTATCCTTTTACCGAACAAAAAAGTAAAATCCTCCAATGCACCTAATTGACATTCCGCAAATGAATGTAAAACCTGCAAAGCTGAATCGGGTTTGACCGGAAACCAATCGATTCTTATGCATCGATCATGGTGGCTTTTCAACTAAATTCCATTTAAACTTACTTGGTGAAGATCGAATTCCCATAAGGATTGTCCTGTGTGAATTTGTCGGCAAGGGCGTGTAGACTGCCAGCGCTTATCTCGTTAATGGAATAATACGTACTGAAGTTGTATTCTACAGTCCACTCGGCGATTCTGTTTTCATTGGCGTTAGCCGTTGACAGATCCAGGTAAAATTGGGTGTAGTCAAATACCTGCAACAAAGGAAAACGTATTTAATGGTGTTTGTATATGTATGGAATACGTGATGATATAGTTCTATTTACTGATATTAATAGATGTGATAATCAGATATTAGAAATGTATCATAACAATCTGTTGATACATTTGGTAGTAACTAAGCGGTAATTAGAGTTTACTTAATGTAGACAAATTCAATTTCAAAAATTTTATAATGAAATTTATTCATAGATAATTATTTTTATATTTGTCCTAATCCCTTTGTAGGGTCGGCTTCCGAAATTACATTTTTCCATATTTTTATTTTGGATCATAATCAGGAACACATGCCTGAAAAGGAAAATCTTTGACTAAGGTATAATTATTATATATTGTTTGTACACTCACTTATGGAGCGGAAACATTTACAATCACAAAAAGGTAGTCAGGTAACAGGATTAACAGGTTTTAAACAGCTATATCTCGCTAACTGTTAACTGTAATGAAAATCTATGCACAAAGGAATTTTAGTTATTAAAGAAGCTACAATTTAGTAGTTTATCTTTTTTTCGTATCTCCAGTATTTTCGGAGATATTTTGAAGTAAAAAGTGAAAAATGGGAAATTCAAAAAAATTAATTTTTCTTTAAACTCCAATTTTTCTAAAATTAGGCCTGTTAGATAGGTCAAACTTCTTGGGTGTATTGATAATACAAATATAAAAGGAATTACAGAAAAGTGAAGACCAATTTTTAACCAGGAGGGTAGTTAGGGGGTTGTTTGCACTGATTTTTTCATAAAGAAAAGCAGGTACCGAACATTTTTTGATCATCAGTCGCTTAATTTTCAGACTACAAACTTTTTATTATTTTTTTTGAAAGGCCTAACTGTATACTTGAAAAAAGATTATTTACGTTTTCCTCGAAAAATGCAAAGTTTTTGCGTTATTTTACTTTGAATATTTCAATATATGCATTTGACGAAAAAAGCTAACTTTTAACATGCCGTATCTCGGTTTGTATTGGTCTTAGCGATATCACAGAAAAATAATTTGGTTTGTGTTACTAAAAGATACAATTTTGAGATCTACAGTTTTTTTGATTAAATGCATATTTTCGAGGTATTCTCAAAAAATTCTCTAAAAAAGTCGATTTTTTCATCGAAAAACTGTTACTTTCAAGCTCGAATAACTCGAAAAATATTAGTTTTACGAAGAAAATGTAAAAAATATTTTTTTCTTATAATTACCTTTTACATCGATTTACATAGTTAAAATGTAATAAAAAATTCCCGCCCCGAGATGGGGTGGCCACAACCCCCAAGGTTTTAGCGTAGAGCGGCATGATATAGAAAATGATCCTTGGACTATTCCCTACCTTCTGTGAAAATTTCAAGTAAATCCATGCTGGACGAAAAAATTACGAGCCAAAATGCTTCATTTCCTCGACTAATTGGGAATTAAATCCAAAACGGCATTAAATATTTTACTGACTATTTCACTAGACTGTTTTTAACTGATAAAACGGCATAGCAACGTTTCTTTTCCTACTGACAAAACTTCTTAACGACGTGAAATCTCAGCGACAAAATTATGACAGATAATAAATAAAGATAAACAAACAAATAAAGAAATAAAGATTATATTTCGTTGATATGGTGCATTAATTGTCTCGTGAAATAGTCTTGTCGAATATCATTCGGGAGAAAATTATTTCCGGCAAAATTTTCTCCTGGTTTCATTCAAGTTCGTTGCCTTTTGGTAATTTTCGCTTATGAAATTTTGACAAAATCACTCGACTGACGTCTCGTGATTTAAGTCAAAATTTAATTCGCGAAAATTGCCAGGCAACAAACTTTCATACCAGTCGAAAATATTGCCGGCAAAATTTTCTCTCTTGTGATATTATATACGACAAAATATTGACAAACTATTATGTTTTTTTAACAAATAATTATTAATAAAAATAAACAAAGTAATATAAATGTAAACCAGATCTATAAAATGATTATTATAGCAACAGTCTTTCAAATCTCTGGATTTATTTCTTCGAGATCTGGATCAATTTCCGGTATATTTAGTATAGTTGGAAGATCCTTGTAAAATTGATAAAATATTGTAGGTATTAAACCAATGGGATCTAGTATATCTTTCTTTTCTTCTTCTGTGACAGGAAGAGGACCCGTGTACGCAGAAGTGAGATTAATGGTGTGACCACGACCTCTTCTTTTAACCCGCCGTTACACGCGTCTTCTATTGTGACGTGGTTGCACGCGTATGAGCGTCGCCCTCACCTACATAAGTTCGACTTATTTCGAGGAAGAATGAATGTCAACATGTATAAATATAAAATGGGTTGTACTCACATATTACAGAAAGTCTCGTAAACCAATTTTTTTATTAATTTAACAAAACAAAAGTAAAAATAATATACATAGATCAAAAGCAGTTTTCTTAATTTTCAATTTCAGCAAGCCACTGAAGAAATTAACGTTCTTTACGCGAATTCATTTTACTAAAAATACAAATTAAAATGAACAACTGTTCTGAAGCTATTTCTTTGTGGCATTTATGTAATTAACTATTAATATTTTGTATTTTGATAACGACGTCCGAGGTGGAATTCGAAACGTCAATAAAATCAATTTTTCAAGTTAAATTGTGGCTTATTTCCCAATTAGAATAGGTAAATTTAAAAATGGGTTCTTAACCAGTGGCGCATCTAGAATTTTCCTCTGGGGAGGAGGGGTGTTAGCTTGGGCACCGAAAGTTTTTTGTATTATTTGTGAAAGACAAGTTACATTTTCCTACTTTCTTTTATATATATTTCTATATGCTCTGGGTGGGATTTTAACCCCCAAACCCCCCGCTCGGTGTGCCACTGTTCCTAACCTAATCCAAACAATAATATTTTAATTAAACCTACCTAAATATTAAATAAAAACTTAAAAGTTTCTTTGAGATAACAGAAACGTGATTTCACCGTGATTGCACGCGCAGTGAGGAATTCCCTCACTTGAAGAGGGATGTCTCTTCTTTCAACTATCATACAGCACACTGACCGCCTGAAATATTCTATAACTTTTTCATACCCTCTCATGAACCATGCTAAAGGCATTCCTGGGTGCTTAAGGTTATCGTATTAGTTTACACAATTTCATTGGTTATAAACAAATATGGTGAGGGATTCCCTCATAGCGCGTGTAATGGCGGGTTAATAACATACGCTTAAAAGTTGTATCACATTTTAGAGATCTATTATAATCGATTTGACCGAATATTCTGCCATAAATCAACCATTGGCACTCACGCCATAAAAAATGCTCACCGCTGTTATTCTTGTGGTTTTGGACTAATAGACCGTTTAAAAGTTCTGCTAAGTCCAAAAATTCGTTTTGTTTAATTTCTACTATTTTAAATTATTACTGGTACATCTGATTAATGTAGCCCAGTTATGTCATAGAAACAATTAATCCATATACCTAGTCTGTAAACTATAGGCATTTGAGATGTGGCTGTATCGGAAAATAATTTAAATCCCGTGGACTGACCGGGTCATATATTAGGAAGTCCTCAGAAGAAATAGGAAGAACCAAGAGGTACTGAGCACTATCAAATATGACGGACACATTAAACGAAAGGAATCCAGATATGCATTCCTAAGAGCCATTCTTCAAGGAAAAATATTTGGAAAGCGAGGTCCAGGAAAAAGAACATTGTGCTTAAAGAACCTCAGTAGCTTGTTTAACACAACATCTATGCAGCTTGTCCACACTGCTGCGGATAAGATAAATATTGCCATTATTATCGTCAACATTCTTCACGGATTGGTACATCAAGAAAAAGAAGCATTATACTCTGCGAACCCATATACTTCATGTGTTCAAATTTTATGGATCCAAAAACAGTGATTATTGAACCCCATATCCAATTTCTAAAAAAGGGGATGTTCTTTGGTGTTTTTGAAGATTGGCTTGAAACTATAATAAAATCGAGTGAAATATTTATTGAAAATAAGAATAAGGTTGCTAAAAGAAGGTGTCTAGGAAACATAATGCTCAATAGGGAATTTGAGCAGCTCCAGGCTCCAATATTAGAAGGCAAGAATTGAAGGTTCAAAAGAGACAGCTGACATTGTTCGGTCACGTTAAAAGAATGAATGAGACTCGCTGGCCGAGAAAAATATTAGAGTGGGTCCCACCGGAGAGAAGAAGAAAAGGACGACCACAAAGAAGCTGGAGGGACAATATTCAGGAGGCAATGGATTCGAGGCAATTAGATGAAGATATGTGTTACGATAGAAAAAATTGGGAGCTGGGTATGGAGAGGCGGCGACAGCCGTAAAAATCCATTATATATAAGAATTGAAGGTAAAAGGAGTATAGGAAGAAAGAAAAATCCTGGCTCCGAAATATCAGAGATGAAACCCACGCAACAGGAAATGTCTTAATTCATCAACCCTAGAACAGAGAGAAATTTAAAATATTGATCGCCAACATCAATAGTGAAGGAAGGGAGGAGGAGGCAGGTTGAAACCTTCTTTGCAGACATCACCTTTATTTTGAGCGTAGCTTGCTTAGTTTTTATGCTAAAAACCTTTGTAAAAAAAAGCTTTTTAATAAACCTTAAAAAAAGTTTTAATAAGTTTTCCTTAAAAAGGGCTTTATTTTTTGGTTATTTTACATTGAAATAATCGCTCTGTATTTTGACGAATAAGAACCTACATTTTAGGAGCTACAACTCTGCTTCTACTGCGTCTACAGACTTCGTGGATACAACATTTTTTTTTTCATTTTTCATAAGCTACATTTTTGTTAGAAATATTATTTCCATAAAGTACTTACTTTTTGAGTTTTTTGGAAAAAACGCGCCAAAAAACGTGTTTTTTTTTGTTAAAAAATGAATACGCTAACTCACAATTAACTCGAAACTCAAAAATAATTATTCGCTTAGTGAAAAACTCTATAGAGGAAAAGTTGCTTACAGTCAGTTTATCCATTTTTGGACACTTATTTAACGTATGTTTTTTTACCCCCGAGTAGAGGTGGCTTTAAACCCACAAGTAAAAGCAATCAACGGCACAAATCCAAAAGTGAAGTGGAAGGTAAGATGAATATAAATACAAATTTTCATACAATTCAGTAGTGACACGGACAATTAGTAGTCCAAAAAGTGAAACGCATTGTTTTCTTGGTAATAAATTAAATTAATAATATCTACTAATGTTTGGACTTCACATAAAAATAAAAAAATTGATTTGTGCGTTCCACATAGAACAATAGAATTTATGAAGCTGTAATATTCTGAACTCATATCAGACCAGGGCGCATCTGTAAAAATATTAGTACATTTGGACGTTGAGAGGTGACTGAAATTTGTTTGCAGAAATAGCTTGAAAATAAATCAAATAATAATATTTGAGTTATCCTCCCTCTCAAAAAGGTCCGGAACATTGTTTAAATAATCAAAATGTCAAAAAATGAAGGAAAAATTCGATTTTTTTCTTCGTTTTTGACTATAACTTTAACAGTATTCATTTCCGAGAAAAGTTGTATTGACATAAAAGTTGTGTAATTAAATTTCCTATAATATAGAGTTAGTTGAAAATTTAAAAAATAGTCACCCTTGTTGCAAAATAGCAATAATTGGGAAAAAACTATACAAAAACAAGTATTCGCATTTTACGTTTTTCAACCATTTATGCTAAACTTAGGACCTTCAAATTTCACCCAGAAAAACTATATGATACAGTTAAACAATACTGTAAATTTCATTAAGATCGGTTCAATAGATTTTGCAAAATAAATTTTGCAATCCAGCTTTCGCAAAAAAAATTCATTTTTTCAAACTGTTACAGGACTGAAAATAAAGCAGATAGCAAGTTTAATTTTTTTTTTGCTTATAGAAACGTACTGTACCTTTCATTTGCAATTTGCAAAACTAAAATCGATGAACCACCACGGCGTCAGGAATTTTTTTAAATAAACATTAATTATTGGTGTTGCGCGCAGGACACCGGATAGTTTGCTCTGATTGGGCATTCCACTGACCTTTGATAATTATTGATACATTTTAATTTTTATTTCATTTCGATATAAATAAATAAATTTGTTTATTGCAAAATAAAAACACATACTCTATCTTTTGAAATAACACTTTTTTTAGCAAAAACTTTGTTCATATATTTTAACTTGAGAATAAAAGTTTATTATTTTTAAACACATACAGTAGGAAAAATGAAAGAATACCCATGAACGAACATATAAAACACGCTGTATTTTCCTGTCACCGTGTCACACCAAAAATTGGCCAGCGCAAGTACATGTAATAATTATTGTTACATGTACTTGCACTGGACAATTTTCTTTGTGACAAGGTGAGAGGAAAATACAGCGTGTTTGATATGTTCGTTCATGGGTATTCTTTCATTTTTCCGACTGTACAATTGTTTAAACAATATTTCACAAACAATAATAAAGTTAGTTTGATTTTTGCGGAATTAAAATATTAAAATACAGCAAAATATAGAGTAAGAAAATAATATATTAGATGAAGATTGGAAGAAATTTTGGTTGAAATCAACTTCATGTGAATCGAACAACGCTGTCCTGCGCGTAGCACCAATAATTAACCTTCGAGTGGTAACGTACGGTCCCTGACACCGACGTAGCGGATTTTTCGCGGTAAAACTCAAATGCGCATATTTTTTTGTCCCCGCGGCCAGGTAGCTTTCAAATTCTCATCACACTATTTAGTCTTGAAAAATCTGTGGCCAAGTGTAGATAGTTCATATGTTATTTGACCTGACGGTGTGAGAGACCGAGGTTACCATTTGTGTTATACTTAACGGTAAGTTTTTGTCGTTTTTGGTGCATAGTCAGTTTAAATAATAGATGTTAATTTTAGGAGTTGTATATGAATATTGATTATGAAAGGGAACAAATCACGTTGCAACAACTTTTTGACGAAATTGTTGCTAATTCCGAACCAGAACCGTACAGTGCGGTGCAGTGGAGTGTATAAAAAATGAGGAAACAAACGGACAATAGTTTCAGTTTGTGTTGGACATTTGTTGAATAATTTTATTTTTTTTGTGACATTTCAACCCTTTTCGATATGTTTGTTGATACTTTGTATTCAAAAACTTGACATGTTTTTGTAAATTGTTTGTCAATTATGTTACTATCTAAAAGAAGCCACTTTTTTTAATGTGCATTTTTTTCCCGAATATAAATAAATATTGATTATTTCTTACTATATTGTTATTTAAATATAGTTATATTAAACATTTAGTCACATCAAAATATTAACCCAAAATCACAACCTAAGATATTCATTATTAAAAAAGTCGGTGTCGTAGACCGACGTTACCAACTATGTTACAAGAATTCACGTTACCGGCGGAAGGTTAATGTTTATTTAAAAAAATTCCTGACGCCGTGGTAGTTAATCGATTTTAATTTTGCAAATTGCAAATGAAAGGTACAGTACACTTCTATAAGCGAAAAAAATTTCAACTTGCTATCTGCTTTATTTTCAGTCCTGTAACATTTTGAATAAATAAATTGTTTTTGCGAAAGCTGGATTGCAAAATTTATTTTGCAAAATCTGTTGAACCGATCTTAATGAAATTTACAGTATTGTTTTACTATATCATACAGTTTTTCTGGGTAAAATATGAAGGTCATAAGTTTAGCATAAATGGCTGAAAAACGTAAAATGCGAATACTTGTTTTTGTATGGTTTTTTTCGCAATTATTGCTATTTTGCGACAATGGTGACTATTTTTTTAACTTTTAACTAATTCTATATTGTAGGAAATTTAATTACGCAACTTTTATATCACTACATCTTTTCTGGGAAATTAATACTTTTAAAGTTTTAATCAAAAAACGGAGAAAAAAATCGAATTTTTCCTTCATTTTTTGACATTTTAATTATTTAAACAATGTTCCGGACCTTTTTGAGAGCGAGGATAACTCAAATATTATTATTTGAGTTATTTTCAAGCAATTTCTGCAAAAAAATTTGAGTCACCTCTCAACGTCCATCTCAAAACAGATGGGCTCTGGACTATATTGTTAGTTAATATTTATTATTTACACTTAATTTATAATTATAACTATAGAGGGACCTTGTTTTTTTGTCCAACATTGGAGTTGTACGTAATAATTATAGGACTCTTTGTCAAAATCCTCCTTTAAAAGGATCTGATAAAACAAAAGAATAACAAAGATATATTTACTCAGAACGGTTAGGTATTAACGACTATATCCTTTAATTTTGTATGGAAATTTAATATTCTACCGGATCTTTAGAAGATTATGTAACATGGGTCGATGGCTTGGGTTTTGGGCACTTTTAGGGTAAAGGGACTGGATCGTGTAGGTATTATAAAGATAATGGCGAGTTCCGTATAAGGTGCCTAACTAAATACCTCTTAATTTAAAGGGCGATGCGCCTTACTTGTATTTAAATAAATAAATGTTTTCGTGTTTCTAACGCCTCCCTTTAATTGTCTCAGCTGCCTGCAGCAAATAGTTGATAAAACGTATACAGTATAAACATGGAAAAAGCTACAAAAGTAAAAATTAAATGTTAAAATACAGTAAAGCATTAAAAATAATCTCTTTTACTATTTTTTTTAAAGAGAAACGCGTTATTGAAAAGTGAGATGGGGACAAAGCAGTAGTCAACTGGACAGTTCGAGAAAATGAGATACATAGTTGAAAGGCATGCTACAGAGAAGGATATACCTACAGTAGGGTGGGTCGTTTTTATACTTTTTTTTTAATTTCAAGACACCTGTACTTGAAAAAGTTGCTATTGGTAAAATTATCTTGTACAAATTTTTTTAAATTTTTTTCGTCACTATTTGATCCATCCGCCAGCCCCCTCAAAAAACAAAAAAAATTAAATCAACAAATTAATTTCCCTGTATTTTGAAATGATGCAATATGGTTCTCTTATTACCTAAAAAAAATATTTTTATTTTTAGATATATTTAGGCCCCCCGCCAGCCCTTAAAGCTTGTTTCGCACGGGGAGCTATACTATAATATAATAGTATATTATATCATATCGCTCTCATAGTAATGAGTGAGGCTGCATACATGGAACAAATGCTTCCCTGTGTGCAGGCTCACTCATTACTATAGTCAGCGATATGATATACTATGTATAATATAAATGTACATTATACTATAGCTCCCCGTACGTGACAAGCTTTGGCTAAAAACAATCAAGTACTTTTCCACTTTGGAGCAGCTCTTCGCTTATTTTGTGGTTTAAAATATACAAAAAAACCTAGAACCCCCCGCGGGGAGGTAGCTGCCATCCAGTTCCATCCCTGCCCACCCATCCACACAACCATATGAGCAATTTTTAATTTCCTACTTCATAGTCTGATTTGCTATTAAACTTTGGCATGTTGCTTCTAGATGCTATAGTTGTACGTATCCAACCATCCCTATTAGTAAACTCACATACGGCCAAAAATGCCTCCGTCACTAATTTGACACTTTTTTGACCAGCCTGTGTATGGCAGGATAACTTCCATAAATCTCCTTCTGGATAGCTACCAGTTTTAATAAATTCTTGAATGTCTTCATCAGCCAGATTTTTTGTCATTAGCGGCTCCGATTATCTGCACTCTTGCCAATTTATTCAATCAATCTAGGATTCGGCTTCAAAATTATTGAACTTGGGAATTTGTGTCCTTGAACTTGTATCCTAATTTTCTTATATGACTACGTGAGTCAAAGATCATCGTTAGTAAAATATTTTCAGGATGGCAATAAAAGACATCTCGTTGGATCACAGTGTCAACTACAGCTTTTAGTTCGTCACTTAAATATCTGAAATATTCAATTAGCTTCCAAAGGTGAAGAGTTCCAAATGTACTCACTGGTACAGTTTTTATTAAAAACCAAACCTTTGCATATACTCGCAGAATATACTCTGTTAAAATTTTTAAACTATGCGGCGGATTCTTTACTGCAATGTAAGTCCTAAGATAAGATTCGCCGTAGTTAGCCATCTTCCATGAGATAATTTGCCAGGAGGGTTATTCGCTAAATTATTTGGACAGTTTTCGGAAGATATGGCAGTGCACATTTGGTATAAATATTTTTGATTGCTGCTTAGTTCTTTTAAATTTACCTCAGGCAACTCAACTTTGAATTTTTAGTAGCACACAACAGGTAATCGCTCATAAGTTTCAATAAGTTTCCCGATAGAACACGAGAATGATACAGGTCCTGTGGTATTTCCGTCCAGCTATCTAACCAAATGTCGAAGTGGCAATTCGTTTGTATGTAGTTGACATATTTTCCATTGCAAGGGTCGTTTATGACGTACTCGCAATTCCAAAAAATGTATTACACCACCGTGGGGCCCAGTGTTAACGAAAGTACCACCGCAGCCAACAGCAGTCAACTCGCTAATTGACACCTGATTTTCTGTTAAATAGTTAACAATTGTTGATGCTATGGTCTTTGCGGTACCATTTTGAGGTGTAACGTGCCCTATATAGTCGCTACCAAGTTCTTTCAATAACACTTTATGTTATTCGACAGTGGTTTTTCTAGATGACGATTCTCCCTGATCTTGAATGTGAAGGGTTTGATTTTTGCGACCATCAAAATAGAGAGTTTGCAGACCAGCATCATCCTTTATGTTTTTTTTTGTAAATCAAGTCGTTGAATTTTTTCTTTGTCGATCTAATTTAGACTTGTATATTACATAGATTTGTCATTTTTGGATATCAATCCAATATCTTCAAGAACTGCACTAGCGATCATTGCTACTTTTCTACTCGATAATCCAGTTCGGTCTATTACAGTCAAAGGTAGGCGCTGTAGGCGTAGAGTGCTTAGGGGTATTATGGATCTTTCTGGACCTGGACAAATTTACCTGGCGGTGACGTTTAAGGTTGTTAAAATTAATCAAGTATTTTTTTAAGTGCATTTGAAGTTATTTTTAGTCGTACGACTGCATCAGGTTTCATTGATGTAAAAATTTAATTTTTAATTTTTTTAGGGGTCGGGCGGGGGGGCTAAATATTAAAATAGAAAAAAATAAAAATTTCACTATTCATTCTAGACCATTTGACAACTTTCTTCACTACAGGCATAAAAAAACTAGAGAACCGACCCACCCTAACCTACAGCACTACAAAAAATCAAAAACAGTAGAACTCCTGTGAAAAATGAAATACTATGCATAGACATAATTAGGCTTTGTGTAAATCCACTGCACAGGAGTATCTCGAATATTAGAAATCGGGGAAAATGAAATAATGTCAACTTATTGGCATGAGGTGTATATACGACAGCGGGATAAAAAAGAGATAGCTGAATTAGGACAACTATAGTGGTCCAGTTGTACTAAATATTATATACAAAATCTTGGCAAGATTATTATGGTAGGGGAGCAAAATATGACAAATTTGCAGTCACTCGAGCGTTATGAGGACCTATTGGGTTGTGATTATTTGTTCCTAGAACCAAAAAAAGTTAAGTGAAGTTTTCCATTTTAGTGGGGATTTTCCACTTTTTAATTAAATTTTCCATATCCGATAATCGTTTTTTCCGATTATAGCGCCATCTATCAATAATTCGTAAAAATGTATTGAATAAAATTTGCTTATTTTTACAAAAAAAATCCAAATCTGTAATAAATTAAGATTTTAAAATAACTTCAGCAGCATCTTCTTTAGTTGCCACAGTATATTCTAGTGTTACATTTATAGATAGCCACCATCGAGACATACTTTGAAAAATGTGATGCCAAATTGTTGACGCTTGTTTTTTACGTTTTATTTGAATTTAAGCGCCTCTTGAATGACACCAAAATTTCATCGATGTAGATAAATGCTCCAGGGACATAGCGAGCTTGAAACGATTGGTTGAGTTTATTTAATAGCTCACTGATTTTGAAAAGCTTATCATTTCGGTCTCTAGCTTCATTATTTGCGAAACGCGACATTTTTAGTAGTATTTGAAACCGATTCCGTGACCTAACCGAAGATATAGCATTTATATAAAGAAAATTTGTTGACCAATACAACGAACTAGCAGGTAAATGCATATCACCCATCTACATAATTATTCCTATACATTTTTTCATTTCTTCGACATGTGTACGTACCCACCGATGAATTCTAGCTTTCATTTTTTGTGCCCTTTCATGTTGCAATGAATCATACTGATTGGTTTCATTTATAAAAAAATAATTAGCTCGTCCGGAATGAAAATTTTATAGAAATAATACGGCGACTTGTCATAGTTTTCATACAAGAATATTGCCAAACAGCTCTTCTCCACGTGATTGCGTCATTGTCCCACATTGAATAGTCTGAAATTATTGGTGGATACCACTTACCCACCATGGCCCCACAGTAAATATTTATCAGTTTTGGCCATGAAGGATACCTACCCGTTATCCACCAACAAAAAAAATTAATATGGTCAAAGAGACATATTTTTTTAACAATGGTTGCCTATATGTGTTCATAAACATTATAAAAAACAACATTTTGAAATAAAAAAATGTGGCCCTTGGGGCTTGATATTTTTTATACATGGTGGCAGTCTATGTGTTTTAAACTAGTGAATAATTTTGAATACCTGGGTGTAGTATTCGATGAAAACGGAAAAGAGAAATTGGAGCTCGATGCCAGAATAGCAAAAGCGAATAAAAATTAGGTAGGTAGTTTAAGAACACAAATATATTTAAATACGTTTGTACTCGATAAAAATTACTAATAATACAGGGTGTAACAAAAATACAGGTCATAAATTTAATCACAAATTCTGGAACCAAAAATAGTTCGATTGAACCTAACTTACCTTAGTACAAATGTGCACGGAAAAAAGTTACAGCCCTTTGAAGTTACAAAATGAAAATCGAATTTTTCCAATATATAGAAAACTATTAGAGATTTTTTATTGAAAATGAACACGTGGTATTCTTATGGCAGTAGTATTTTAAGAAAAAAATATAATGAAATTTGAACACCCCATAAAAATTTTATGGGAGTTTGGTTCTTTTAAACCCCCCCAAATTTTTGTATACGTTCCAATTTAAATATTATTGTAGCACCATTAGTTAAACACAAGTTTTTGAAAACTTTTTTGACTCTTAGTATTTTTTCCAAAAGTCAGTTTTTATCGAGATAGTTCAATATTTGTCAAATCCACCACATATTTGTATATGGTAAAGTACGATTATGGAGAATTAGTAATCTTATGAAAATTTATTTATGATTTACATTTTTAAGTATATTTTGAACCATATTAAAAAAGAAGCCACATCTCGATAAAAGATGCTTTATCAAAAAATTACAAAGAGGCAAAGAAGTTTTAAAAACACTGTGTTTAACTAATGGTACCGCAGTACTAGTTTAATTGGAACGTACACAAACATTTGGGGGGTTTAAAGGAACAAAACCCTCATAAAATTTTTATGTAAACATATTAAAAAAGAAGCCACAACTCGATAAAAACTGCCTTATCGAAAAAATACTAAGAGGCAAAAAAGTTTTAAAAATACTTAATTTACCTAATGGCACCATAATAATAATATATTTGTAACGTACACAAAAGTTTGGGGGGGTTTAAGGGAACAAAACCCCCATAAAATTTTTATAGGGTGCACAAATTTCACTATAATTTATATTTAAGATGTTCTTTCCATAAGAATGCCACGTATCCATTTTCAATAAAAAATCTCTAATAGTTTTCGATATATTCAAAAATATCGATTTTAATTTTGTAACTTCAAAGGGCTGTAACTTCTTTTGTGTGCATATTTGTACTAAGGTATGTTAGGTTCATTCGAACTATTTTTGGTCCCAAAATATGTGGTTTAATTTATGACCTGTATGGTTGTTACACCCTGTATATCAAAGCCTGCCATACAAGAAACTCGACCTGAGAACACACAGGAGAACAACAACGAGTTGCACGATAGCCTGTTAAACGAAATGGCACGAGCAGTACAAGAGTTTAGTGGAACAAACCCACTTAGCAGACCACCGCTACCAAGAATAAACTCTTGTAAAAAACTAGGAGCGCTGTTACAAATTATGAACACCGAAGTCCTACCCAATTATGTCGTAGCTCAAACATTAGAATATTTGCATATGCTGATCTACTGTGCAGCGACAGCAATTGCTAATATAATGGGCATTAATATCAGAACACAACGGGGTACTAACAACGGAAGGACTGGTGATAGAATTGCACCTTGGGAAAGACGGCTGCAAAGAAAAATTGAATCGTTGCGTAGGGATACTGGTCAAATAACGGAATATATTCGAGGAACAACGAGTAGAAAACTAATTAGAAGAGCTAAAGAAATAATGCGAAATACGCCGAGACATTCACAGCATGATCCCGAAAACAACACAGCTCAACATTGCCTGGACACATTAAAACAAAAAGTCTCCATTTATTCAGGCCGTCTAAGGAGATACAAATCAGTAACAACCGAAAATGCGACAATATACTCTTTGAGCATTCAGAGAAGACGTTTTATAGGAAGCTTAACTCCACTGTAGAATATGAAAATAAAGCATACCCAAGTCAAGAAGAAATTCATGAGTTTTGGGGAAACCAACTTTCAACGCCAGCTACTAATAACAACAATGCTGGATGGATTGAAGACACGACGAACAACTGTCAATATTACAATAATATTCCTTACGAACCATTCACCACTGAAGAAGTCTCGAATACTATCAAAGAGCTTCACAACTGGAAATCTCCTGGACCGGACGGAGTTAAAAACTTCTGGCTAAAGAAGCTTTGAAGTGCTCATGAGCGATTGTCAATTTTAATTAATTATGTTATTTCTAATCCACAGGAAATACCATCATTCCTTACAAAGGGAACCACTTATCTAATACCGAAGGATGAAAATAACACCCAAGATCCAGCCAAGTACCGCCCAATTACTTTTCTACCTACATTGTACAAATTGATCCCGTCCTGTGTAGCCCGGCGTGCTTTAACACCAACACTGTGCTTTAAACAATATCATAGAGCCTCAACAGAAAGGATGCGCTAAGGGCTCCATGGGCTGTAAAGAACAACTTATTATCGACTCGGTCATTTCTAACCAGGCATATATCAAAAAACGAAATCTCTTTACTGCTTTCATTGATTACAAGAAAGCGTTTGATTCAGTTCCGCATGAATGGCTTATAGATATATTGAAATTATATAAAGTCGATGATGATATAGTGACCTTTTTAAAGCATATAATGACTGAGTGGAAGACAAAAATTCACCTCCAAATACCTGGTGAAAACAATATCGAGACTGAAGACATCCCAATTAACCGAAGGCTTTTCCAGGGGGATTCCTTGAGTCCACTTTGGTTCTGCCTAGCAATTAACCCACTATCTCAGCTACTGAATTCCACTGAATCAAGTTTTAGCATCAAAAATAATAATACTGTTGTAGCAAAGCTTAATCATTTGTTGTATATGGATGATTTAAAATTAATGGCTTCCACTAGAAAACATTTAGATTAGATGCTAAAAACTGTAGAAATGTTCTCTAATGATATTAGTATGCACTTCGGTCTAGACAAGTGCCGTGTTAAATATAGTCAGAGGGCAGGTTCAGCCCGGTGGTTTCGATATGCAACATGGCCAAAACATTGAGGCCATGGGTGAAAATGACATGTATAAATATCTCGATGTAAAGCAAGCGCGGAAAATTGATCACAAACAGATCAAAACGAACTAACTTCTGAGTTTGTACGAAAGGTAAGACAGCTTAATCGGTCATATCTCAATAGTAAAAATTTGTTTAAGGCATTAAATACATATGCATTTTCCGCGCTTAGCTACTTATTTGGTATTATCAGGTGGTCAAAAACGGATATAGAAAGTCTTCAGCGGAAAGCAAGAACACTTCTCACAAAGGCACAAAAACATTCACAGTGCAGTGGAAAGAACAACATTACCGCGATATCTAGGGGGAAGAGGACTTATGGACATAGGTGAGCAATTAGATAAACAAGTTGCTAACTTGAGAACTTATTTTCAGGCGCAGGCTGAAACATCTACTTTACATCGTGCAATCTGCACAGTAGATGTCTCAACGCGGCTTAAACTGAAGGAACAAGAAATGCGCATAAATCACCTATCTAAGCAAGAAAAAATGAACATCTGGATGGGTAAACCCCTGCATGGGCGGCATCTCAATGAGGTTAACCAGGAATATGTCGACAATAGAGCGTCGAACTATTGGTTGGTATCAGGAAAAATGTTTCCCGAGGCAGAGGGTTTTCTACTTGCCATTCAGGATCAGGTTATTCCAACTAGAAATTACCTGAAGTATATTGTGAAAGATCCTCAAGCCCAGAACGACCAATGCCGATATGGATGTCAAGCCCAGGAATCCATCCAACATCTTACCGGTGGCTGCCAGGCGTTTGTCGGAACTGATTATAAAGAACGCCACGACTCAGTAGGAAAGATTCTTCACCAAGAACTAGCTAGCAAACTTGGACTTCTCCAAACCGACCATCTCCCTTATTATCAACACGTCCCTGATAGAATGCTTGAAAATGACAACTACAAGCTATACCTACTGGGATCGCACCGTGCTCACAGACCAAACAGTGGCACACAATAGACCCGATCTCATACTAGTTAATAAACTTACTAGGCAAACAACATTAATAGAGGTGGCGATACCTAACAACAATAATCTGCGTGTTAAGCACAACGAAAAGATCGCCAAGTATAGAGATCTCCAAATACAAATAAGGAGATAATGGAGAATGGAGAGTACCCAGAAAATACCTATTATTCTTTCTACTACTGGAGTCATTCCGAAGAACCTCATAGGAAATATCAAAAAGCTGGGTTTAAATGAACATCTTTACAAGACTATGCAGAAAGCTGTGCTATTCTCTACTCCAAGATGCGTACGAAAATTTTTGGGAGATACTCCGGCATACCAAGTCATCTAGGGCTCGATAACAAGGAAAGAGTCCCACCAGAGCTCAATGCTTCTGATACCCTAGGTATCTGGGATGGGTGAATTTTCCCCGTTAGAGGGAGTGGGGGCCGTATGGCTAAATCTGGATATCAAACAGTAATAAAATTAAACTAACAGTAACATATCTGCAAAGCACGGATATGAGAAGGAAGAGGTTGCTCTGAAAAGATAGAAAAGAAAAATGGTACAAAGTTTTTCGGACAAAGGAAGATATAAGATGAGTAGGAAAAGAGTTACCAACGACTTAATGGCTTTATAAAAGGAACCTTTGCAGAAAGAATGAACCACGATTTCAATTAGGGCATCATCGACCAAAACCAAAAAAAAAATCTAAAGGTGTTTTGCATCGCCCGAAAGATTATAAACGGGTGATTTTTTTAAAAATATTGGAAACATGATTTCATCAGTTTCACTTATTTCTGATCAATCGGTAATACCGGGTTCATAAACATTGTTATCTTGGATAATCGCCTCAGTGACATTTTTTTCTTTATTCTCTCCAAAACAATTATCTTTGTACACATATACATCTGAACTGGTCAGATCTGATGACTCAAAGAGGGCGCAAAATTTGTATCTAAAATCCATCTCAATCTTCATCCAAACTGTCACAATCAGTCAAAAATGTAAATTAAATAAATCTAGACGGAAAAGTTTACGAGAGTCCGGATGATTTTAAGAAATAGTTGGAATATAGGCGATATTTCAAAATTTTCTTGAGTTAAAACAACGAAAAATGAAATATTTAACCAGAAAATGAAAAATCGTTTAAAACGTTGACTGACAGAACGTCTATAGACGTCTAATTTCGATTGATATAATGTGACACAACGTCTATAGACGACATTTTTAAAATAACGAGTTCTGACAAAAAGTGAGTGTCAAAAAATGTCACATTTAATTCTACAGATGTGTATTAAATCTGACACGACGTCCATGGTCGTCGTCCACATGTTTACAAATAATGTTAAAAAGCTCATTGTTTCCATAAACCATAAGCGCTAAAAGAAATTCAGCAATTTCCCTATTTTACTTTGCAAAATACATATACCTATTTAGTGTCACAACACTTGCTTATACATTTGACGCAATTTCCGTCAACATGTTAAATATTTTGAAATCCTACCGTACTTTCTATTATTTACCAGAAAATAGGTTTACCAGAAAATGAGTTTACCTGTTGACATGTGTCAACAGGTAAACCCATAATAATTTAAAACCTAATGACATAACTGAAACGAGGGTTATATTTTAATATACAAAATAAGAGATAATTTTATAATTAATTTAGGTGATGGTTCTGAATCCGACAAAGAGGAAGCCAAAGATTAATTAATGCTTAATAAAATCACTAACTTAATTAGTCATTTATTTAAAGAAATATAATTTTTTTAGCTTCACAGTTGTTTCTTCAAACTGCATTAAAACATTCAGAACCGTAAGTTGTTTCTAATAAAAAATTCCTAGTTCTGTAGAAAGATAATAGTAAAAATAATTATAGTTACAGGTCAACAGATACAGTTGGTCAAAATATTTTGACTAAAATATTTTTGAATGACAAATATTTTTGAAGGACACCGTACACATTTTATGGAAAATGTAATATCACTCAAATACAATAAAACATAGATGAATAGATTCGTCCCGAAATTACAATCATTTCATATCATTGCGTCAACTTTGAATTTTGATTTTTAAGAACGTGTGTTGATATAAACAAATCTAAAATCCAATGGGTATGTATGAGACCCACAAGATGGCTCAAGCAATGATTGCTTGAGCCACTCTTCATCTGAACATATTTAAATAAGGGATAACTTTAAAGTAATAAAAGCATTTTGGTAAAATTGTGGGTTGCGGGTCAGGCCACTTTGCATCTCATAGCGTCAATTTATGTTGTTGTTTTAATTGTTTTTATTTTTTTAAATAAAATAGATAGATAAAATTTTCTCTATAGTTTTATGATACGAAGAGGGTTTATGATCTGAAGAGAGTTAAAATAACAAATTTTAAAAGACGACAGCATCACTAAGAACTTCTACTTAGTTAGTTGCTACATACTATACTCTGTTTGTAAATTAGAAGGGGTACCTAGTTCAAATTTACCGTATAATGCTTGTTTGTAATTATTGGTCCAACCGCAGGCAAGATTACTCCACTGCTATGAAATTTTGACACTAATTAGATTTTTATAAAATTTTGACACTATTGGCATTTCATAGGATAAATACGTTATATCAGCGACTTTTTGTGCTTTCTGCGTTTTTCCTTTAGTTTTTTTGCGACGTGTTAGTGTAATCTAATATTTATGGATAACCGTCGAAGGCCGATATGATCAACCAAAAAAGAAAATGTATTTGGTAATTTTTCTGGTGATTTTCTTGGGTGTGTATCTATCTTTTTAGTTTTTATCCTCCAGGTTTAAAAACAAACCATAGTCAATCGAAATAATTGCGTCAAATTAGGTTATCATTATTTAGTTAAACCCTTAACTTGACACTCCACAAGAAAAACAATTTCAGAACCTTTTTAAACTTTAAATGTTGTGGCTTTCTAGTTAAACTTGAACACTTCCTACATGCAATGCCAGATTCTAAATAGTACAAGTGAAATATGATCCAAAATGGCATTTATTTTTTTCAATAAGTATTATTACACTGCAAAGCATAAAACTGTCAGTTAAAATTATTTTAGAATTTTATTTTTTTCAGTTAGGGGAGTGCAATTAGAACGAAACCATGCATTGTTTCGGAAAAATTCAAACAAGCTTATATTTTTCTAAAACTTTTTTTGTTAGTTTATATATTATATATTAAAGTAAAACGTTCTACTCGCGGATTTGGCCGCTAATTGTTTATTAATTGTTTAAATAATAACAATTTTTTTTGTATTGATAATTATAAAAATATCGTTAAATTCATCATTTTACTTTGATAAAATATGTTTCTATTTTGTTTTTGATTATACTGAATCCGAATATGGCATTGTAATTTGAAAATTCTTATACAGAAGCTCTTATACAGTATGTCTACGTAGCTAGGAACCACATGGAAAACTTTTTTATTATCAATTTTACGAAAAAGGCTATTCTTCATAAAATGCTCTGGATAGTCAAAAATCTAAAACTCAACAATCAGATATCAAATTTTATCAATTTTTTACGAGTTATGTCAAAAATATGAATTTCGTTAAAGAGTAAAGTACCTTTATATTTTAGAATATCAAAAAATGCTATTATGAAAAGTTGTTTGAAATTAAAAACTATGTTTAAATATACAATTACATTATTCTTAATCGAAAAATTTTTTTCAATTTTTTCTCAAATTACGGATATTCATCATCATTTTTATTACAAGTATGATAACTATTTTATTATCACTATTACGAAAAAAAGTTATTCTTTATAAAATGCTCTCCCTGGTCTAAAATCTAAGACACAACCATCAGATATTAAACTTTTTTAATTTTATAAGAGGTATGTAAAAAACATAAATTTTTCTTAAGAGTTAAGTGCCTTTATTATTCACAATATTTTAATTAGCAGGATGTAATTGAACACTAAAACAAATTTTTTAATTCCATACAACTTTTTTTAATAACAAATTTCGATATTGTGAAATTTAGCGATACTTTACTCTTGAGTGAAATTCATATTTTTTTATATTCCTCGTACAAAATTCATTAAATTTGATATTTGATGATTACATCTTAGATTATATACGATGCAGAGTATTTTATTAAGAATAACTTTTTTCGTTAAGCTGATAATAAAAAGTTATCAATAGGTTCCAAGTTACGCAGACATACTGTATAAGAGCTAAAAAAAATTTTTTTGCTCAACATTTATTATTGTTGAAGTTTATTATTAAATGTATTTTAGGTAAGTTTTACAGAAAAAAGTTTTGATCACTTTATATAAACATTTTTTTAGCTGGTAATTTTCGGTTTTTGTATTACATTTTCTGAAAATCTGAATTCTGAATTTTCTGAAAAAGAAATAGTCTATTTCGTTTCTAAAGTAAAATAATTTAGTGAATTTTAAAGACTACATCCCATACTTTACAAAAGCACTTATAAAACTGTAATAGATCTGTTCAAACTATAGTAATACCGTCTTAAATTGGTGGTAATTCTATAAAACTACGAAGATTTCAAAAATTACATTTTTTAAGACGTCATATCATTTGAACTAAATTTTTGAGATTTTTTTTAATGAAACATCATTTAGTACGATGCTTGAAAGGTAAGTTGTGCAAAATTGAGGGTTTTATAAGAAAAATTGTATTAGTTACACATTTTTAAATCATTTTTACGGTAAATTCATTTAAGGCTCAATTTCCGCCCCCACCGTACTTATGCCCATACATTTTATTTCTGTTTATTAAAACAATAAGATAGCTTAATTATTCTTCTTTTACGTTAAATTTGTAAAATTTAATTTGATCCATTAGTTAAAGAATTACATTAAAATAACTCAAACGTGCACTTCGCCCTACGCTAATTTACAGTGCGCCAATGTTTGTAAGAAGGGTGACTTTAGCGTTATAAATAAAAAATTATAGAAGATACAGATTTAATTTTAGAAAATTCTTTATATAAGGTTTTTCTTGTAAAATTTTCTTAATTTTTCAATGGTCAAGTCAGTTTTTTCTGAAATTTATATTTTCGGAGTTATTTAAAAAAACATCAAACTTCGTAGTTCATTTGTTTAATAAAACATTAAGCACCCACCCCTCGAGTAGAACTTTTTGATATGTTGTTTATTAAACATTTCTTAATGAAATTACAAAAAGTTCTATCTTGTTTGATTTTTTCCGAAGTGAAAATCTATATGCACTCCCCTAAGTGGTAATATTGTTTCTCTCTAATTTTTAACGAGAAAAGCTAAAAATAAAAATAAACAATTTTACCTTAATATACTAAGGTAGTAATACAAATACATAATTTGACTTTGATATACTTTTCGTAATACTTTTTGTAAAAAGAAAATAATTTAAGGACTTTATTAGCGAGTTTTCCCTCCTCTGGCAGTGATAACATATTGCAAATGACGAGAGGTTCTTTGTGTCAGATTTTGGATTATATTATGCGGAAGCTTATCTAATTCCTGCATCCGGCAGAGCGTCGGCGTATATCTCCGTCGACATTTCCCCACCTCACTACAAATATGCTTAATGGGATTTAAATCTGAACTGTGAACGGGACAAACAAATACGTCGTTTTTAACATCGCATCGTTAAGAGCATTAAGTAACCATCTGAGTAGTGTGGAGCCGTATATTAAGAGGAAATAGTAGCGATCAACAGGTAGCGAAAACGCGTTCCAAGATTGCGGCTGTAATTTTGAATATTTTTTGAGATATTTGGCACACGTATTCGTAATGTATTAAAAAATGGCGGTACGGAGCCCAATTTGAAAAATATATTAATATGTGGAAATTACTCTGTAATTAAATACAATATTAAAGAAACGAGCCTGTACCGCCATTAAGAAGAACAAAAAAATACACTTTCTTTAAATAAACTTATTTATCCTATGCCTATATTTTGTGTCATTTTGGAACTACTAATAAAATAAAAAATTTTAGTAGTTCCAAAATGACACAAAATCTAGGCATCGGATAAAAAAGTTTATTTGAAGAAAGTGTATTTTTTTGTTCTTCTTAATGGAGGTACAGGCTCGTTTTTTTAATATTGTATTTAGTTACAGAGTAATTTCCACATAATATATTTTTCAAATTGGGGTTTGTACCGTCATTCTTTATTATATTACGAATAAGTGTGCCAAATATTTCGAAAAAAAATTCAAAATTACAGCCGCAATCTTGGAACGCGTTTTTGCTACCTGTTGATCGCTACTGTTTCCTCTTAAAATACATAAATATTTTTCATTTCTAATAATAATCATGATGCGTCTCTATCGCTTCTCTATGGATGCGAAACATGACAACTTACTAAATCCCTGGAACGACGCCTACTTGCATGGGAAATGGACTTCTGGAGAAGATAGGCTAGAAAATCAAGGCTTGAAAGAATACAAAATGACTAAATCAGAAATATAATGTGAGTCAAATCAATCATCATAGACGAAATTCAAAGGAGACAGCTGATCTGGTATGGCCGTGTAGAAAGAATGGACGACGACCGGCTGCCAAAACAAATTCTAAAATGGACGCCAAGGGAAATAAGGAAGAGAAGAAGGCCGAAACAATCCTGGCTAGGCGGCATTCAGAAGGCAATGTCGGAAACGAATCTTCAACCTGGCGAATGGAACGACCAACGAAGCTGGAAACTGGGAATCGGAAGGCGAAGAACGCTATAAATTACCGGGATAATAATCAAAATAAATAATCATGAACGACGGAATATATGGTCTCTATTAAGTAGGTACCTATGCACAGTCAAAGTCCCAATTTTAAATAAGACTTATTCCAAGCTAACATCAGTAGATATGTCCCTCATATCCTAACTGGTTCTCAACCAAAATGAAAGTTGCTCGGCAATACTCACTTAAACAGTTCTCTAATCTGCTCATAGCCACACTCTTATGTGTCCATTTGAGCACGTAAAACAGGATCACGGTTCATCGGAGAACAATATACGACTTTAATCCTCCATTTTCCAAGCCACATATTCTTGTGCAATCTGGCAATTTGATATTCACGAGAAAGTGGCGGTTCGTTTTAATTCTATAAAGCAAACACTAAGTCCATTTATTCATGTTTACATTTCTCACTACTTGCAGATGATGTTTCCCTCACGGAAAAACTGCCGAGGCCGTTCTGTTTCACAAAGTACTGGAAACCAAAAAGCGATCATATCTATCTGTTGTTGTCCTTCGTCACTCTGAACCAGGTCTTCAGTCCGTCTTCAGACCAGAGTCAGCGGATAAGTCTCTTTATTCCGATATTATAATATTCAATGTAAATTCGCAAACACGCGATACGTACGGCAATCCACTGAGGCTGCCATATTACTTTTTGCCGAATTAATGTTGAATGTCATGCCCTTATAACTACTTCGACCAAGTATATAGTGCATTCGTAACGTGTGGAAACGGTCTATGTCTATTATCTCACGACTTAATTAGAGTTTATACTCTACGCCTGGATTTGTACGAGGACCTTGAGATTTCCAAAAACATGAGGACTAGCCCCAATTGCGTTAATCGTCAAACCACTTTATATCGTCCTTTTACTCCTATCCATCGACAACTATTCCCTTAACCAAACCTAGTTTTATCTCATTATTCCCCATACCCCCTTCCCCTTTACTTCTATTCTTTACCTTTTCCCCCTCCCCCGCTTTTTTCCCACTACCCCACTAGTTTCTAACAATCTTCTCTTTCCATACTAATCACCCATTAACACATATCTCAACTTGCATCGTCTATTCCACTATCCCATCCCTAACACAGCTTTGATTCTTCTATTTCCTATCCTTCATATTTTCTTCCATTCCTATTCTTTTTTGGTTTGACCTCATGTCTCTGTCGTTTCAGGTCCTCTAGATCTCAGTTCACCATTTCTTTCATAATTTATTTAAATGGCTCTTTCTTATTATTAATAATCCTTAAATCTGTTCTGGTTTATTTTCTCTTTGGAATGTACCTTATCTCTCATTTTATCCTGTTGCCTGTAATGTTACTTACTCTTTTTCTCTCATCTCCGTTTATAATAAAAAACACCATACAGCTAATCACTCTGGTCTGTCATATATCTCATTTTCCTTACTTATTAACATTGTCACCTCTTTCTTTTTAGGTTCTTTAGACTTTACTTAACAATAGGATACTGCACACCTATATCCATTATGACACATTCATTCAAACTTCTTTCAGACTATAACATTTAACCTTTAACTACCCGCGCATCAAGTTATAACATAACTACACGCGTGGCGTACTTTATACGCCACAAGAAAATACACTTAAAAACAGCGGATTTGTTTATTTTTTTTTTTGAAAAAATACACTTAGTTGTTTGTTATAAACCTTATTCAACATCAGTGAATACTTGGAGTTCCTTCTCAGTAAGCCAATTGTGATTTATAACTGGAATCATGGAATAACTGGATTCCATGATAAATAAAATTACTAATAAAAAATTTTTTAAAACGTGATTTTTTACAGGAGAAAAAGTATTGTTTATAAAGAAAAATATATTTTGTGCCATAATGACTAAAAAACAATTGAAATATGTACTTATATTACTACTTATATTAATATAATCGTGGCGTATATTGTTCACCACCGGAAACAACAAATAATAAACTGTAAATTACGATCTTCCCAGAAAGCCGATTATAACGAAACTAAAACCAAATTGTAAAGCACACTCCGGTGATAGGTTGGAAAGATAAACAAGGTCAAAAATTAAATTTTTAAATATATTTGAAGTAGAATTCTTATATCTGGCGTACAAAGTACGCCAGCGCGTGTAGTTAAAGGTTAAGTTTAATGCATTCACTATCCTTTTTCATCTTTTTCCATCTTTATTTTCATTTCCATTCATATCAGGCAACCTCCAATATTATATCCATTTATCCCAATTTAAAAATTTTTTCACATTTTACAGTTGTTTGATTTCAGTTGCTATCATATACGTTCATAAAGTTCTGCACTTAAATATATTTCATTTAGTTCAGTCTGTTCATTCTACTACCACCTATATAAATCAAACTCATAGTTCTCTATTTCATATACTTATTCAATTTAGATTCTTCTTTACATACTGACACCAACCCACAATTTGACCTATGGTTGGTAGCTTTCATTATAATTTTCATTCACTAATCATCGTTGGTAGCCTATCAAGGTACATTTCCTCTAATTCATTCAGTCCATTCAAAACTACATTAATATCAATTAGACTTTATTGTCACATAGTTTAATTTTTTATATTATTACATACTATTATTCACTCCACAGTATTATACACAATCATATCCTTTACACCTATATTTACCTCACTAACAGTAATCTTTAGTTATTTAATTTTGTCCACAATTATTTTCCCACTTTTAACAGACATAATTATTATTCATTACAATAGTATGCTAATAAATTTAACACAATAAATAGTCGCCTTTTGTATTGGGATAAACCGTAATCGTACCCCCTCCTAACTGCCAAAGTGTCATGGCCGCCGTCGGGACCTATTGTGCTGACATTTACAATGTTTACATATAGAAAAGTTTGTTTTTTTCTGCTTATAATGCCGTTTTCTAAAGATATTAGTGAACAAAATCGATTTGCTAACAATATTTAATATATTTTAAATGTGCTAAAATTGGATTCAACAGCAAAAGTCGCATAAATAACATATAAATAACGAATTTGTTTACCTATTACAAATGGGGATATGTGGTTGTAACTGTTTATTTTGGGAATAAAATGAAAATGATCAATTAAACGACTGGAAAACTGTAAGTATTACAATTAAAACATGTTTATCCTATCACAAGAGTTCACTTCATTTTAAGAAAGCTAATTATTATTATACAATAAACATTTATAAACTGCCATGTACTTTTAAGGTTACTTTTGATCTGTTTTCAAAGCTTATGATTAAATGTTACCTCTTTATTAATTAGATTTGCCAACAAAAGATGCATGATTAAGGCCAAATGCAATTCCTTTGCTAAAGTCATAAAAAAAGTACAAATACAGTTTAAAAAATTATTTTAAAAAGGTCTCTCAAAAGACATGAAAATATACAACAACTCAAAAAACTAGAGAATGTAAAGAAAGCCAGGTTATTGGAAATGGAATTCCTGTTTAATTGAAAGCCAGTAAACTATCCAAGACTTTTCAGAATCAAATGTGTCAACTTGTAAAAACGATTCTTCTGACATTTGTACCTAGTAAAAACCAGATTATCCTCAAGAAAAATTCTGTTTAAGTGAGACTCAAAGTCATATTTGTGAATGTGTCATCTTTGAATGAAACAATTTTTTTACCTAAACAATTAAATGTATGGATCTAATTAAAAACAATGCTGAATCAAGTACAGTTACATAAATACAATCCTTTGAACTTCTAAATGTGATTGTTGAAAGTGTCAAAATAGCTACTGCATAGGGATTCGAAAGGGATAGACTTGTTATGAACGCACTTGATCATGTACTTCTTACTGTTATAAAGTTGAAACAAAACTTATTTTATGCTTTTTTATGTCACTTTTAATTGTGTATCAACTTTACGTGGTACATCGTGCAAAAATTGCTAAAAATGCAAACACTATATTTATTTTCTGTGTTACATTGGATAGTATGATTGAATGTCTTCCTCTTTTAGATAGTGAAGTGAAGAACATCTTGAAGTTCCAATGATGTTTCAAGATGAGGTAAATCGAAATAATTGTATGTTAGAAGGACAGAGAATATGAAGAAATGTTATTGCTGCATATTTAGTGTAGTGAAATACAAACTTCAAACATTATAATATATTTTTTGATTTCAAACATTTCATATGATTATGAAAGAACATCTTTCTTTTTAAAACAATGAAGAAGTGAAGAACATAATAAAGTTCCAACGAAAATGATTCCAGATGAGGAAAATCGAAATAATGGTTGTATGTTACGTGTATAGAGAATACGAAGAAATGTTATTGCTGCAAACTTAGTGTAGTGAATTAAAAACTTATTGTCAAATACAAATCAATTTATTTCAAACTTTTATAATATATAGTGATATAATTTTATATGTGTTCAAATAAAAATATTAATAAATAAAATACAAAAATATCAAAATAAATCTAAAATATTAAAAAGTTACATATAATTTTTTTAGTACCTACATACTTTGGTTGGTACTCTAATAATTTGGAGATCCATTAAAGTTTGTAGATGGAAATTGCAGGTATCTAAAAAATATAATAATATAAAGTAACTCAACAATCTCTTTTTAATTAGGGTAGCAGTTGATAAAGATGACCCTTGCTCGGGAAATCAAATGTATCTAAAAAAAAATTAAGTAACAGCTTTCTAACAAAACAATCTTAGCACTAAACGGAAACAAAGATACTGGTAAGTATTAAAACATTTTTTGAAAAATCTTTCTGAAAGTGAAAATAAAGACTACTCTCTATGGGAACAACTAAAACTGGGCATGCTTTACAAAAAAATGTATCCAGAACAAACTTCTTCTCTATAAGGCAATACTATAACAAGTCTGGATGTACAGGATTTAAATCTGGGGAACTGCCAGTAATACAAATATGCAAAAACTATTAAGATTCTAATCCGAAGTCTTTTATGATGTCCGATGTTTTTAGTACCACTACCAAATATCATGCTAAACTGAAAATTATAGGGTAAAAATCTGTCTGATCGCCCAAACTTTTAAAAGCTGGATGCTTATCTGATCTAGTCCAGAGGCTGGTTTCGGTATTGCAGCTATAAAATACTTAAATAGTAAGCATGGAAATTTTTATTATGGTCCGCCTTGAGGCAAACTAGGGCACTAGAGGGTTAAGAAAAGTTACAGATCTCTACACCACTGGGAAGTAGATAGTAGTTACTAATTTGTAAAAAAGTGAGAAATATGGTAATGTAGACTAAATTAATATAAATATGTAAAGAGTTCTCACCCCTGAGTGTAGTTCCCACTGTGTCATTTTTTATATCTGTCATATTGTTATAATGATAACAGATTGCATTAAAGTTAAAATAAAAAAGAATTAAAGAAGTTCATAAAAATATTCTATTTTTGAAAAATTATTTAAGTGCTTAAATACTTTTTTAGATAAAATATTAATAACATTTATTTTTTCTACAACCGTGTTAAAAATGCAACTTTCAGCACTCCATACAAGCGTTAAAAACGCTATCTTAAGGCACTAGTGCTTTAAAATTTTTATGGCACTGCAGTTCGTATTGACTGTATAGGCATTTTGATGTAATGTCAAAAAAATATAAAAATGGAATGTCAGTTCAAGTAATAGTTATTTATGATATGTGTTAAAAGTACACGTTTAAGGCACGCATGTGAAAGTTTGCAGAATGAGCGATAGCGAGTTCTGCAATTCACATGAGTGCCTTAAAAATGTACTCTTTAACACGCATATCATACAATATTTTTTCTACAAACGTAATTACAGGACAATTCTACAAAAACTTTTACTTGAACTTGACTGACATTCCATTTTTATATTTTTGTGACATTACATCAAAATTGTCTATACGGTCAATACGAATTGCAGTGCCATAAAAATTTTAAAGCACTTGTGCCTTAAAGTAGCATTTTTAATGCTCTTATGGAGTGCTAAAAATTGAATTTTTAACACGGTTGTAGAAAAAAGTTTTTGTAGATATTATTCTGTAATTACGTTTGTAGAAAAAATATTGTATGATATGTGTGTTAAAAAGTACATTTTTAAGGCACTCATGTGAATTGCAGACTTTCACATGCGTGCCTTAAATGTGTACTTTTAACACTTATATCATAAATAACTATTAAAAAACTAACAGAAAATAGTAAAAATATTTGATTTAGCATAAGTAAAAAAGTCACTCTCTCAACCAATAAACATTTGTGATTAAAATTAATATACTTAATTGATTATAATATGAATGTGTTCTTGTAGAGTTTCATATAATAATTTCCATTTGACTAAAGAGACACAAGCTGGAATACTTAGGTCAATAATACTTAGGTATGAAACACCCTAAAAAATATGAACTTTTGCATTTGATAATTCAGAGAAAGATCCAAGGTAAATGTGGTTCTGGTAGAATCTCACAATCATAGCTGAACAATCTAAGACCATAGTATGGAAAATCGACTCCATCATCATTAGTTAGAGCTGCTGTCAATAAAGCCACAATAGCGAATATGGTAGCCAATATGATATCCAACAATTGATAACAGTCATGGAACTAAAAAATGTATTATTTCAAAGTGTTTATGGGATAAAATTAGTAAGAGTGACATGATACCTAACAAAAATTTGATTCAGAAGATTTAACATAAAACTTGTAATTCTCTTATACTAAACTCACAATAAAGATGCACCAGAAATAAACAACCCAAGACATGTTGAATGATACAAATAGCACTCCCGAATCATGATTTACAATGTATAAACTTTGTAAATCATGATTTGTGAGTGCTCCTCATAACATTCATCATGTCTTGTGTTTGTTTCTTTCTAGTGCATCTTTATTGTGATTTTAGTATTATAATTATATACAGTGTGTCCACGGTTGGGGTGCCCAAGAGGAAAAACTTTTTTATTTTCAATTTTAGTGAAAAATGTCATTATTGATAAAAAGTTTTGCTTGTTCTAAAACCCCATAAAACGAAATAAAATTCAAGTTTTTTAAATCCTGCTTAATTTTGTAGCCAATTTTATGTAAATCCCTATTTTATGTAAATTTTTGCACTAGTTTGAAATCTTAACAATAATCTAGTGTTGCCCAGCCACAATGTAGCTTAGTAACTATCAACTTCGATAAATAATTTGCGAATTGTCAATTTTTTTGACAATGTTAAGCGTTCAATAAAGAATTTATCTTGTGATAAATTTCATTATTAAAATTGTTGTATTAATAATTATTTAATTAATAAATAATTGGATGATTCAAGGAGAACGACAAAGTCTGGCTTCGTAATCCAGAGAAGTGAAAGGGTTGTTCTCCCAAGTTATTATTGTTACAATTTCGAACTTAGTGCAAAAATTTATAGGGATTTACATAAAATTGGCTATAAAAATAAGCAGGATTTGAAAAACTTGAATTTTAGTTCATTTTATGGGGTTTTAGAACAAGCAAAACTTTTTATCAATAATGACATTTTTCGCTAAAATTGAAAATAAAAAAGTTTTTCCTCTTGGGCACCCCATCCGTAGACACACTGTATTACTATTTTTATAATAAAAAGATTATAATTTATAAAATGTGATGCTGTATATGATTTCAAATATTAATCTTTTCTATTACCATACAAAAAAAATATTGCCTTTACTCAAAAACATTTTATTTATCATAAAATTTTTAAAGATATATTTAAAAAGTTCATAAATATTAATATTAATTTATACAAAAACATTAAATATTTTAGTTTTACTGGTTTATGGCTGTAAGGTGTCTCTGAATATTTTTCACTCTTTTATAAGATGTTTCGAAAATTGAAATACAGTCGAACCCGCTTATTAGAATACCGGTTATAGGAATATCCCGGTTTAAGGAATAGAAATTTGAGGTCCCGAAACTGATTTACTAGCCACTAATGATCGGTTATTAGAATATCCCGGTTATAGGAATACTTTTGCTTGGCACGAAGGCTATTCCAATAAGCGGGTTCGACTGTATCTCTGAAAGTTTTTAATATTTAAAATTAGTTTTCATAAATTTATCATCAGTTAATATTAGAGATCTTAAGTTCACAGTGGCACAAACAACTGAAAATATCTTCTGCAAGTGGAAGAAGACTAACATACATTTTACATACATTAAATGTTTTTATTTATTTGGTTGGATCTATCTATGTGTACTCAAGCTTTAGCTATCTTCATTGTAAGAATTTTAAGTTTAGCGTGATATTTGGTAGTGGTACTAAAAAAATCGGACATCATGAAAGACTTTGGATTGGAATCTTTGTAGTCTTTGCATATTTGTGTTACTGGCAGTTCCCCAGAATTAAATCCTGTACATCCAGACTTGTAGTAGTATTGCCTTATAGAGAAGAAGTTTGTTCTGGATACATATTTTTTGTAAAGCATACCCAGTTTTAGTTGTTCCCATAGAGAGTAGTCTTTATTTTCACTTTCAGAAAGATTTTTCAAAAAATGTTTTAATACTTACCAGTATCTTTGTTTCCGTTTAGTGCTAAGATTGTTTTGTTAGAAAGCTGTTACTTAATTTTTTTTAGATACATTTGATTTCCCGAGCAAGGGTCATTCATCTTTATCAACTGCAACCCTAATTGAAAAGAGATTGTTGAGTTACTTTATATATTTTTTAGATACCTGCAATTTCCATCTACAAACTTTAATGGATTTCCAAATTATTAGAGTACCAACCAAAGTATGTAGGTACTATAAAAATTATGGGTTACTTTTTAATATTTTAGATTTATTTTGATATTTTTGTAATTAATTTTTGATTTTGTAATTCATTGTAAGATATACATGATTTGTGTTTATTGTATTTTATTTATTAATATTTTTATTTGAACACATATAAAATTGTACCACTATATATTATAAAAGTATGAAATAAATTGATTTGTATTTGACAATAAGTTTTTAATTCACTACACTAAGTTTGCAGCAATAACATTTCTTCGTATTCTCTATACACGTAACATACAACCATTATTTCGATTTTCCTCATCTGGAATCATTTTCGTTGGAACTTTATTATGTTCTTCACTTCTTCATTGTTTTAAAAAGAAAGATGTTCTTTCATAATCATATGAAATGTTTGAAATCAAAAAATATATTATAATGTTTGAAGTTTGTATTTCACTACACTAAATATGCAGCAATAACATTTCTTCATATTCTCTGTCCTTCTAACATACAATTATTTCGATTTACCTCATCTTGAAACATCATTGGAACTTCAAGATGTTCTTCACTTCACTATCTAAAAGAGGAAGACATTCAATCATACTATCCAATGTAACACAGAAAATAAATATAATGTTTGCATTTTAGCAATTTTTGCACGATGTACCACGTAAAGTTGATACACAATTAAAAGTGACTGATAAAAAAGCTTAAAATAAGTTTTGTTTCAACTTTATAACAGTAAGAAGTACATGATCAAGTGCGTTCATAACAAGTCTATCCCTTTCGAATCCCTATGCAGTAGCTATCTCGACACTTTTAACAATCACATTTAGAAGTTCAAAGGATTGTATTTCTACTGTACTTGATTCAGCATTGTTTTTAATTAGATCCATACATTTAATTGTTTAGGTAAAAAATTTGTTTCATTCAAAGATGACACATTCACTAAATAATATTTATATATATGACTTTGAGTTTCACTTAAAACAGAATTTTTCTTGAGGATAATCTGGTTTTTACTAAAAATGTCAGAAGAATCGTTTTACAAGTTGACACATTTGATTCTGAAAAGTCTTGGATAGTTTACTGGCTTTCAATTAAACAGGAATTCCATTTCCAATAACCTGGCTTTCTTTACATTCTCTAGTTTTTTGAGTTGTTGTATATTTTCATGTCTTTTGAGAGACCTTTTTAAAATAATTTTTTTAACTGTATTGGTACTTTTTTTATGACTTTAGCAAAGGAATTGCATTTGGCCTTAATCATGCATCTTTTGTTGGCAAATCTAATTAATAAAGAGGTAACATTTAATCATAAGCTTTGAAAACAGATCAAAAGTAACCTTAAAAGTACTTGGCAGTTTATAAATGTCTATTGTATAATAATAATTAGCTTTCTTAAAATGAAGTGAACTCTTGTGATAGGATAAACATGTTTTAATTGTAATACTTACAGTTTTCCAGTCGTTTAATTGATCATTTTCATTTTATTCCCAAAATAAACAGTTACAACCACATAACCCCATTTGTAATAGGTAAACAAATTCGTTATTTATATGTTATTTATGCGACTTTTGCTGTTGAATCCAATTTTAGCACATTTAAAATATATTAAATATTGTTAGCAAATCGATTTTGTTCACTAATATCTTTAGAAAACGGCATTATAAGCAGAAAAAAACAAACTTTTCTATATGTAAACATTGTAAATGTCAGCACAATAGGTCCCGACGGCGGCCATGACACTTTGGCAGTTAGGAGGGGGTACGATTACGGTTTATCCCAATATATACTGTTTTCTCGCAATATTCTACCGCTTACCTTCAACCTGTTGCCAGCTTGCCTTGTTAGGCAACCAACAGTACATCACATAAAAATACTCTTAAATTATGGTTTTTTGGTTTGTTTAGCTTCGTTTTTTTCCACGCAAGTTCAATTATCGTTTATTATGTAGTATATTTCCTTGTTTCAACTAAATTTAACTTTCATCTCGTCATTTCACATTCGATGCCGTCACAACTTAAACCATGAATTATATCTACATTAAATTTAATAAATCTATAAGTTATTCTGGAATAGACAGTTGCTAATTTAAACTTTACAGTAGATTTTATTATTCAAATAATTCAATTACATTTTCAGACATTTATTAACAACCTTTGCATTTTACTAAAAAATCCAAAATCAAATTAAGCTTTAACCAAAAAATTGGTTTCATCTTGTCATGTCATGTCACTCTTGTCAAATTGTATATCCACTTCCTAATTTCTCAGTTGGTCTGTGCCCATTGAATTGGCAAGTACCTAGCATCTTCGAGCAGGGAACCATGGCACCCTTTTAGCATGTGTTCCACTATATCTATTAACATCGACTTGTAGTCATAAAATTTTAATATATTATATTCTGTAAACCATATATGATGGAGTTAACACTATATACAGTGTGCTAGTTTCAAACTACTCGGCAGGATGTACGTATTCCCACATTTTTCCATTCTAACATTCACAATTTTAACCTTTTGCTTTAAACTAACGTGGAAATACTCCATTCTAGGCACTGAAGATGTTCTGTATATAACGAAAACGTTTTGCAATCCATAACAATTTAAATAGTTTTTAAATAAACGGTTTTATACCAGAATATATCTCGAAGTTTTTACTTCTGTATGAATATTTTTTATTCGTAAAATATAGGGAATTTTTTTATTTCAAAATATGAGGATATCTAGAATGATATTAAAGTTAAATAAAAAATAATGAGTTTTAAATTGAAAATTCTTTTGAATTTATTAAAGACCATACGCTGGGGTCCAAATTTACCCCCTTTGTCTTCAGAAGGTTAACAGAGTGTCGAATAGATCATCGCTATATAAACATGATTAAATACATTTAGAAGCACAAGAAGCATATCGAAGTAGAGGTCGTCCGCCATCAAGATGGTGAGATGACATAAAACGGATCGACAAAAACTGGATGCAAACAGCACAAAACAGAAATTCATGGAAAAGACTGAAGGAGAACTACATCCAGCAGTGGATCGATCCAGGTTGAATGATGATGATGATGATAACGACTTCACAACATAAATAAGTTGCAAACAATAGTAAAATCATCCTTCTTCTTCTTATTACGCCGTCTCATTTCGAATATTGGCGATCCAAATGGCAATTGTAGTTTTGAAAACTGCCGTACAAAAAATGTATGTAGATTATCGGTCAAACTATCTTCTCGGTCTTTCAGCCAGGGGTTCTGGAGCCTTCGTACCATCTTTCTGGAGCCATCTTTTGCCCTGTAGTTTATCTTCTAATATGATTTGAAGAAGTTTATACTTTTCCCCTCTAACACATAGCCCAAGTATTGTATTTTTCTTTCTTTGATTGACTCATTCATTAATTCATTAAGCATCACAATTCCTAGGGATCATAGCTAACGTCAAGTCGTTCAAAATCATATTCTTGGATGAGGTGAATGAGTCCTCTGTCATTTTATAGCTTGCTGTGTGTCTTTGCTGTTCTCGTGACGTTTTTCTATTTCTTCCTGTCCTTGCACTGAACTTTCCAGTCTTTTACATTCATTGCTCTTATGTCCTCTTCTACATCAACCAGCCATCTTCTTCTGGGTCTTCCTCTACACCTGGGCCATAGTGGTGTCCAGTTAGTTATCCTTCTCAACATATCTGAGTGTGGGCGTCTCTGTATATGTTCTATCCATTCTAAGCGAAGCGATTTTATGTATCTGAATATGTTTTCTCTCTTTAATTCTTCTTTAATTTCGGCATTTGCTTTAATTCGTATTTCTCCCTCTCTTGTTACATTGTAGCCCACTATTGTTCTCATTATTTTTCTTTCAAATTTCAGAAGACTGTCTTCTTCTTTCTTGTTAATCGTTGTTGTTTCCATCCCATATGTCACAACAGGTCTTATTAAGGTCTTATAGAGGTTCATCTTGGTTCTCTTGCTCAGGGTCTTGCTTCTCAGCAGATTCTTATTCATTCCATATGCGTTTTTGCTTTTCAGAATTCTTTCCTCTGTTCTCTCTTTTCCAGTTTTCCCTATTTAGTCCAGTCGGGTTAGACGAATAACAGGCCTAACCTTGCATTAGGAGCTGCCCCAAATTTCATTTTTCTAATCTTTAGGGTCAATATTAGTACAAATTTAAAATCTCGACTGAATTCCACCGTTGCGTTAGCCGCCATCTTGATTTTAAACGAGAACCGTTTTTGCTCAATATCTCCGCCATTTTCAATTTTTTGACAAAATGTGTACAAACTGAAATTATTGAAAATACGATTTTCTATAATTTCGTTTATTATAATTTTTTTCGTGCGGTTGATATTTTCCGAGTTATGAGGGGAAAATAGTGACAGTTGGAGCATAATTATTGAATTATTGAATTATCTCGTGTATTATTAGTTTTACAACAAATATGTGCCTTTACAAAAATGAAGAGAATTAAATTCTACACAATTTTGATCTCCCTCATTTTTTTGCTAAAATTAATATTTAAGGTAGTACGTATGCGGCAATGGCGCGAGCGTAAGACCGGATTGATTTTATAGCAATTGTTTTTGTTCAATATCTACGCCATTTTCAACTAAAATTGTTCAAAATATAATTTCCTACAATTTCTTTTTAACAATTTTTTTCATGCGGTTGATATTTTCCGAGTTACATGGGCAAATAGTAAAAAGTGGTGGGGGGAGCATAATTATTGAATTGAATTTTGTATCCGAGCTGCCCCAAATTTTATAATTATATCCTTTAGGAGAGATCAATAGTAGTGTAAATTTAAAATCTCGACTGAATTCCGCGGTTTAATTAGCCGCCATATTGATTTTAAATGAGAACTGTTGTTGCTTAATATCTCCGCCATTTTCAACTTTTCGACATAAATGGTGGGAAAGAAAACTGTTGGAAATGCAATTTCCTACAATTTCTTTGGCACAATTTTTTTATACGATCACTATTCTCCGAGTTAAGGGGGAAAATAATGGAAGCGGAGGGGAAGCATAATTTTTGAATGTCTGATTTATTATTAACTTTAAGACATAATTGTACATAAACAAAAATAAAGAGAATTATATTTTATACAATTTTTGAAACTTCCAATGAAACATCAACCAAACTAAGTATACAGTGTGGTTCATCTTATTCGCCTCGGTCTCTGTACGGAAAACCACTTGATATTTAAAAAAAATTTCTTCACAGAAATATACAGGGCCCTTAATACTACAATTTAAAAATAATGTGAATTATACAGGGTGTTCCAAAAAAGAGTGGTATATCAAAGTTTTATTTTTTCTTATGGAATGCCCTATATCTGATGACATTACTGAATTGACCTTAAAAAATAAGCTATACTTTCATAAGGGTTCCCTATACCTAAATACAGGGTGTTTTGATTTATTGCGATTTTTATGAAAACGTAAGGTTTTAGAAAAAAATAAATATCTACGAATCTAAGAATCAGTAACAAATTCTTTTTTGGATATTAATAATAGACTATTTAGCATACTTAAACAGATGCTTACTGTAACAAAATTTCCTACAGGGTGGTCAAAATATGAGATTGTTCTATTAACAAATTCAAGCTGTAATAATTTACTTATTTTAAATAGAACACCCTGTATCTTACTAGTCTATCGCGTAGAAAATTTACTTAGCTTTTAATTTATATTATGGTTTTCTATACCCACCTTTTACAGGGTGGTCAAAATATTAGATGGTTCTATTAACAAATTCAAGATGTAATAACTTACTTATTTTAAATGAAACACCCTGTATCTTACTAGTCTATCGCGTAGAAAATTTACTTTGCTTTCAATTTTTATTAGGGTTTCCTATACCTATCTCCCTTCATTTTTAAATGTTTAAAGATTTCCTAATTTGTAAGCTTTAAAAATTAGAATTAAGTACCTATGTCGTAGTTATGTACAACACATCACCAACACCGGCAATATACTTAAATACCTTAGTCAAGATACTTTCGTTAATAAAATTTATATTTTTATCATTTAATCACACAGAGTGTTCTTATTTTAAATGACATACTCGATATTCAATTCTTTATAATGGAAGATATTTAAAATCTCTTCAATTTCATGTAAACATTCTCAATACACATGTTATTCTGTAAATGTAAATTCCCATGTTATTCTGTAAATACCCATTTTTACATATTTTTGTACAATAGGCTCGTTTTCGTCATAGTAGCCATTGCATGTAATTGTTTGTAATTGCGATTCAAAGATTCAAACAAAAAGTGGTGTTCTTAAATTTACTTAATAACCGTTGGTTTAAGATATGGAAAATACTTATACGGAATGAAATATAATTTAAATATCTTCCAAAATACGGCATCTAATATAGGGTATGCAGTTTAATATAAACATATTATTCAATGTCACATGTAGGCCAAAATCATCTAAAATAATACAACACTCTGTGTGTGTGTGATTACATGATAACAATTAAAATTATATTAATGACAGTATAATGTGTAAGTATATTGCCGGTGTTGGTAATGTGTTGTACATTGTACATAATATGTAACCACGACATATTTACTTAATTCTAATTTTTAAAGCTTGCAAATAAGGAAATCTTTTAATATTTAACAAATGAAGGGAGATAGGTATAGGAAACCCTAATAAGAATTAAAAGCTAAATAAATTTTCTACGCGATAGGCTAGTAAGATACAGGGTATTCTATTTAAAATAAGTAAGTTATTACAGCCTGAATTTGTTAATAGAACAATCTCATATTTTGACCACCCTGTAAGAAACTTTGTTGTAATAAGCATCTGCTTAAGTATGCTAAATAGTCAGTTATTAAGATCCAATAAAGAATTTGTTACTGATTCTTAGATTCATAGATATTTATTTTTTTCTAAAACCTTACATTTTCATAAAAATCGAAATAAATAAAAACACCCTGTATTTAGGTATAGGGAACACTTATAATTGTATGGCTTATTTTTTAAGGTCAATTCAATAATGTCATCATATATAGGGCATTCCATAAGAAAAAATATAACTTTGATATACCGCTCTTTTTTGGAGCACCCTGTATAATTCGCATTATTTTTAGATTGTAGTATTAATGGCCCTATATATTACTGTGAAGAAATTTTTTTAAAATATCAAGTGGTTTTCCGTACAGACACCGAGGCGAATAAGATGAACCACCCTGTATAAAAGACATAAAAAGACATTATAATATACTACATTAAGTTCACTTAATTTTATTAACTAGCGGGTTTTATTGGTTGAATTTGTCTGTCGATATTTTAAGTTTTATGTCAGCTAATATATCGTTCCAACAATTTTTTTTTAATTTTGGGCCCTGTTGGGGGGAATTTTCCCATTTCCTCCCCTTGTAGACCCGCTATTAGTTCTCTCGAAAAATTGTAGTAAATCGTAATTGCAACAATTTCAGTTCTTACACTTTTTGTCGAAAAGTTGAAAATGGCGGAGATATTGAACAAAAACAATTGCTACAAAATCAATCAGGTCTTACGCTCGCACCTTTACCATATACGTACTACCTTAAATATTGATTTTATCGAAAAAATGAACGGTATCAAAATTATACAAAATTTAATTCTCTTCATTTTTGTATAGGTAAATATTTGTTGTAAAACTAATAATAAACGAGATAATTCAATAATTCAATAATTATGCTACAACTGTCACTATTTTCCCATCATAACTCGGAAAATATCGACCGCACGAAAAAAATTATAATAAATGAAATTATAGAAAATCGCATTATCAACAATTTCAGTTTCTACACTTTTTGTCAAAAAATTGAATATAGCGGAGATATTGAGCAAAAACGGTTCTCGTTTAAAATCAAGATGGCGGCTAACGCAACGGTGGAATTCAGTCGAGATTTTAAATTTACACTAATATTGACCCTCCCTAAAGATTAGAAAAATAAAATTTGGGGCAGCTCCTAATGCAAGGTCAAATGCTATCCCGACTGGGCTAATTGTTGCTACCAGGTAACTAAAGGTGGATACAGTCTCAAATTTATGGTTCTGTGTTACATGTTAGATATTTCTGTTTTGTGGTGTCGTCCTTCCCTAGCGTCATGTATTTTGTTTTGTGCTGGTTTATCTGTAGCCCTATTCTCTTCGCTTCCTTATCTAATTTTTCAACGGTTTTTTGTAAGTGTTTCGTGATTTCTTTTGTTTGTTCATGCGCCGAAGTACTCCATTGTTAGAACATTTTTGTACCCATGGAATTCTCAGCATCTGTCTGTGTATCAAAGGCATCTATTCTCTTTTCTGTTTCAGAGCCCATTGTCCAACTTTAACAGCCATACAGCAAGACAGAAAAGACCTAAGTCCTGATCATTCGGATTTTGAGCTTCAGGCTAAGATCTGATCTTGTAAAATAGCTATTTGTATAACAAGGGAGGAAAGTGCTACTTCTGTAGTAAACATTCAAGAGAGGAAAGGCATTTTACTCCCATGTTATACATAATGATTTTTCCAACTACCTCAAATGTCAAGTAATTTTTTTATTTTAAATAATTTATTTATGTAACTAACTAACAAAATTTATTAGAGCAGTAAAACTAACAAGTAGGTACAGTATAACTGTCAACTGTCAAATATAAGTCAAATGTTAACATTGTTAAGTCAAAATGCGAATTTACTCTTTTTACCATTCTGCAAAATACAAGGTGCTCTATAAATAAACGTTAAAATGAATAGATACTTACGTAATAGGTAATAGAATATGGTATAGGGTGTCAATAAGTTATTTCATCAATGACATACCATGACGCCACTTTTACTTTTCCTCCCTATGGAGGAAAAGTACTTCCCCTCCCTATGGAGGAAAAGTACGACTTTGCTCCCTACAATCAGGTCAGGAAAAGTATACTTTCAGTAGAGGTAGGTGGAAAAAATGTTTTCCACCTACTTCTACCGAAAGTATACTTCTCCGGAACTGATTGCAGGGAGCAAAGTTGTACTTTTCCTCCCTAGGGAGGAAAAGTAAAAGTGACGTCATGGTATTTCATTCATGAAATATAACTTATTGACGCCCTGTGCAATATCTATTTTCTATTCCGTAAGTATCTATACATTTTAAGGTTTATTTAAAACACTCTGTATTTTGCAGAATGGTAAAAAAACAGTAAATTTTTATTCTGATTTAACAATGTTTGCATTAATAATTTGACTTATATTTGACAGTTGACAGTTATATTGTACCTACTTGTTAGTTTTAGTTCTAATGAATTTTGTTGGTTAGTTACATAAATAAATTAAGTCAAAATGAAAAAATGCGTTGTTATTTGAGGAAGGTGGAAAAACCATATGTATAACATGGGAGTAATAGTACATTATATACCGCGGGACTGAAGTAGTACATTTAATCCTGAAGGTAAAGTTTATGGCCCGACCGCAGGGAGGGCCATAATTTACCTGAAGGATTAAATGTACTTCAGTCGCAAGGTATATACGATACTTTTCGTACTTCCGGTATGATTTTATTAATTATTTCAATAATTTCAATCAGTTTTTTCTCTCTTCAACTCATTTAATAAACTGTCTTTAAAATAAGTTACCATAGTAACATTGCGTTGTGACAGTTATAATTTAGAAACATTGTCATTACTAGTGTCATTGTAAAGAAACATTGTTATTGATAATTATTGGTATCATGAGTGAAGAAGGTGTATCTGATATTGATAAAAGAGCAGCCGAAGTAGGTGAAGAATTGTTACCACCGAAATCTAGAAAACTATACGAGCAGCAGTACGATGCTTTTAAAAAGTGGTGCCGCTTAAAAAATGTGAGACAACCTACTGAAAATGCGCTGTTAGTCTACTTCGATGATAAATCAAAAGCGGTTTGTGCCTCAACTCTCTGGGCACATTACTCAATGCTGAAATCGGTTATTAACATTAGAGAAGATATTGATATAAGTAAATTTCCAAAATTATTAGCTTTTTTGAAGAGAAGAAATGAGGGATTTAAGCCAAAGAAGTCAAGAATTCTCACGTCTGAGCAGGTAGATCAGTTCTTACGGGAGGCTCCGGATGATAAATATTTAATGCTTAAGGTAAATTTGGAAATTTGTTTATATTCAGAAATTTTAAGAAATCAATTTTTTTGTAGGTTGCACTTATTTTGGGCGTTGCGGGAGCTTGTCGTGGAAAAGAGTTGGTTGATTTAGAAATCGACGATGTGAGATTAAAATAAAATATCCCTTAAATTCGTTTGTTTGTGATTTAATCGTTCCGGGAGTTTCGTCAATATTTAATCCCGGAGGGATTAAATGTGACACTTTAGTACCTGTCACAAGGGAGTGAAGTTGTCACTTTAGGCCCGGAAGTACGAAAAGTGCCTTTTCCTCCCTTGAATGATTACTGCCCTCCGCTACGCGTCGGGCGGTAAACTTCATTCTCGGGAGGAAAAGTAGCACTTTCCTTCCTTGTTATACAAATAGCTATTTCAAGTTCATGAGTGTTTTCATCGTTTGTTTGATTCTTAATCGGATTTCTCTTTTGGGTTACACTGGCTATTATCATTTGCTCCCAAATGTTTTATGCACGTTAATTGCTCTATTATTTGTCCTTTGGTATACAAATATTGGTGTTTATTGGTGTCTTTGAGAATACATACTCAAATTTTAGTTTTGGAAACGTTTAAGGGTATACCAAACATTTCACTATGACGAACTACCGCATTTATTATATTTTGTACTGCTTGTGCGTTGCTTGCTATTAAGACGGTATTGAGGTATATAAAAAATAAATGTATATTATAGATTCATTTATATTTGTTTTCCGAATTTAACCCTACATTTATCGCTTCTACAGCAACTGTAATTAATTTGGGGTGAAACGTTAGTTTATTTTCTGAAGAAAGAAAAAGCTTTTTTAGAACTATTTACCTTTCATGATGTAACTTACCGTAACAGCAAAAACAAAACCCTTCAGTATTTTTAGATCTTTATTTACACATCGTTTGATACTGATCTATATACACATACGTAAAAAACTCTGAATAGAAAAATATATAAAATATTTTACTCTGACAAACAGCATGTCTCGCACGTGTCCTTTGCAAGCAGGTTTATAGCATTCTCGGCATATTTTTTTGTCCGTTTAATACGACCTATTGAGCAAATTTATACACGAATAATGACATTTTATTGTACATCTCTTCAACTCCACATAAAAAAATAATTGATCTACGTGCTCTTTAGGGTTTGATAGACTCCTACGCAAATGTTTTTAGTAAATTCCAATATCTTGGTATTTACTTCAGGAAAGATAAAAATGAATAGAAGTGTTTTTACCAAGTAATACAAAAAACGATACGTTTTATATATGTTATAGTCAAATCCCGAATTTCAGGCACTCCTAGGTTTGACTAGGCAATCCTCAGGTCTGACTGACCGTCTTAGTCAAAGTCCGAAATAAATTACAGTTACGGCCTTTGACTAGTCAAACGTAGGAGAGACTACTTTGGTCAGGCAAAGGTCGAAATTTAATTTTATGAAATCGGGGTTTGACTAGTCAAACCCCGATCAGCTAATAAAATGTCGTAATTTGTAAGATTAGCTTTAATAAAACGTCATTTTTTAAATTTATTGTTTAATTTTATTCTTATATTGTCGAAATATTTTTTTTATATTAGTGTTTATTCTCACATGTTGATGTTGACGCATTATGGCATTTAGAGTTACACAATACATTAGACTCTTTACACATAATTTTGAAGAGCATTTCTTATTGCAGCAGCATTTTATAAAGTCTTGTCGTCCAAATTTAGAATCTTTTGTACTAATTTTTCTTAGGCAGGCCGCACATCAAAGAAACATGACACGTAAATTACGTTTCATGGAAATAAACCAATGCTAAACAAATATATGTCCGTCCATTTATGAAACCCTCCGAAAATAAAAATGTATCATGAGCATGAATCACACTCGTTTCATTGGTAGGCGGACTTTGAGATTTGTTTAGCAGTGTTTCCTTTTCATGAAACATGTTTTTCGTTTCATGTTTCATGTTTTTCGTTTCATGTTTCTTTGGTGTGCGGCTTGGCTTAGAGACAATTAAGAAAATTCTCTTTGCATTCTCTTATTCGATTTCTTGAAAAAAGTGCGTTTATTGTTCCCTATTTCGTACCAACTCTATATGAACCGTCTATTGTTTTATCTTTTATGATACCCAAAATATTTCGAGCACCTTCTTTGGCTCTATCAAAGCTAAGGATAGGTATTGTTAAAGTTTTTCCATTCGAAATTGCAGGAAATTATTTTCACTTAATTGTTTCATAGCATTAAGGCGGGTTACGCTTACATATTTTGCCCGTGCTATTGTCAGATATTTTATTATCTATTTTCAAACTAAAGCAGTAGGTACATTTGTATCTATGCATTGCATAAATGTAATACACTCGTAATGTCAACCCACCTGTAGGCTGCGCACTATCAAAAGAAGGGATCACCATGGTACTAACGAAGGCCCTGGACCGTCGTCACTAGTGGAGGAAGAAAATTGTCAAACAATTCAGATTACTTCTTCAGGTGTGGTTTGTTGTAGTTGCCAAAAAGAGAGCTCTGACGCAAATTCGAGCATAATTTGTAATCAGATGGTATAGACATGCGTTGTGCAAAGACAGAAAAGATTAAAATAAATAAAGGGAAAGGCGATTTAAGGTCTTTATGCCCAGGCCAATGCTACGAAACAATTAAGTGAAAAAAAATTCCTCCAATTTCGATCAGAGAAACTTTAACCAATACTATTCCCAGCTTTGATAGAGCTAAAGGAGATACTCTAAATATTTTTTGTATCATACAAGATAAAACAGTTGACGGTTTATGTAGAGTTGGTACGAAATACGGAACAATAAACACTCTTTTTTCAACAAATAAGAGAATGCAAAAAATTTTTCTTAATTTCGAAGACGTTCTGTCTCTAAGAGAAATTAGTACAACAGATCTAAATTAGGGGGACAAGGCTTTATAAAATGCTACTGCAATAAGAATTGCTCTTCAAAATTATGTAAGTGTAAAAGGTTTAACGCAGGGCTTCTCAATATGTGGTACATGTACCAATGGTGGTACATATCATTATGTGCAGTGGTACACAAAACGCAAAAACAGCAAAAATTTATCATATTTATAGTTAATTAGATTAACTACCGCCATAGGCATTTTAGTTAGGTGGTACCAAAAATAATTATAAGAATTTTGTGGTAGGTACATCACTCAAAAAAATTCAAAGCCACTGGTCAAACCTATTGTGTAACTCTAAATCCCATAATGCCTCAACATCAATATGTGAGAATAAACTCTATTTTTTATTTTAATTACGACAGTATAAAAATAATAAATATTACAATTAAAAAATGACGTTTTATTAAACCTAATCTAACAAATTACGACATTTTAATAGCTGATCGGGGTTTGACTAGTCAAACCCCGATTTCATAAAATTAAATTTCGACCTTTGCCTGACCAACGTAGTCTCTCCTAGGTTTGACTAGTCAAAGGCTGAAACTGTAATTTATTTCGGGCTTTGACTAAGATCGTCAGTCAGATCTGAGGATTGCCTAGTCAAACCTAGGAGTGCCTGAAATTCGGGCTTTGACTATAACATATAGACTAATTATTATAGCCGGGATGGGTAAATTTGCTAATGATTTTAGGCACCAAAAAAAAAGAGTCTCTAACTTAAACAGTAGAACCTAAAAGAGAATGTATGAGTCCTATTCCGTCAATTTTTAGTGGCACAATCGTCGATAGTGGCGCCTCAAACTTTCCACGAATGGACGGGATAAATAAATTAAAGAGTACGTCACTCACTCCCATAATTAATTTTTTTTTTACGACCGTTTAATAATATGCTCATTATTCGCTATTTTTGAATAGATAATAACACCCATTACTTTACCCGTGAGTAATATTTCATTACTCACGGGCTGAAATTACTCACGGGTCATTACTCACGGGTTGAAGTTAGCTTCAAGTGGTGCATGGCACTTTTAATATATCTGTTATAGTCAAAGCCCGAATTTCAGGCACTCCTAGGTTTGACTAGCCAATCCTCAGGTCTGACTGACGGTCTTAGTCAAAGCCCGAAATAAATTACAGTTTCGGCCTTTGACTAGTCAAACCTAGGAGAGACTAAGTTGGTCAGGCAAAGGTCGAAATTTAATTTTATGAAATCGGGGTTTGACTAGTCAAACCTCGATCAGCTATTAAAATGTCGTAATTTGTTAGATAAGGTTTAATAAAACGTAATTTTTTAATTGTAATGTTTATTATTTTTATATTGTCGTAATTAAAATACGTGTTAAAAAATACCTGTAAAAATTAGTGTTTATTCTCGCATGCTGAGGCATTATGGCATTTAGAGTTGCACAATACGTTAGACCTTTTACACTTACATGGTTTTGAAGAGCACTTCTTATTGCAGTGGTATTTTATAAATCCTTGTCCTCCAAATTTAGAATCTTTTGTACTAATTTCTCTTAGAGACAGCTTAACGTCTGGAACATCTTCGAAATTAGGAAAATTCTCTTTGCATTCTCTTATTTGATTTCTTGAAAAAAGTGTGTTTATTTTTCCGTATTTCGTACCAACTCTATATAAACCGTCAATTATTGTTTTATCTTTTATGATACCAAAAATATTTCGAGCATCTCCTTTGGACACGTTTGAGCATAGGTTGTGCACAGACAGAAAAGATTAGAATAAATAAAGGATATGCGATTGAAAGTCTTCATGCCCAGGCTAATGCGATGTAACAATTAAATGAAAAAAATTTCCTCCAATTTCGATCGGAAAAACTGTAACAATACCTATTCCCAGCTTTGATAGAGCCGAAGAAGATGCTCGAAATATTTTGAGTAGCATACAAGATAAAACAATTGACGGTTTATATAGAGTTGGTATGAAATGCGGAACAATAAACACACTATTTCAAGAAATCAAATAGAATGCCAAGAGAAATTTCCTAATTTGGAAGATGTTCCAGACGTTAAGCTGTCTCTGTCTCTAAGAGGAATTGGTACAAAAGATTCTAAATTTGAAGGACAAGGATTTGTAAAATGCTACTGCAATAAGAAATGCTCTTTCAAATTACGTAAGTGTAAAAGGTCTAACGTATTATTCAATTCTATGTGCCATAATGCCTCAACATGTGAGAATAAACAGTATTTTTTTAATATTAATTAAGATAATATAAAAATAATAAACATTAAATTTAAAAAATGACGTTTTATTAAACCTTATATAACAAATTACGACATTTTAATAGCTGATCGGGGTTTGACTAGTCAAACCCCGATTTCATAAAATTAAATTTCGACCTTTGCCTGACCAACTTAGTTTCTCCTAGGTTTGACTAGTCAAAGGCCGAAACTGTAGTTTATTTCGGGCTTTGACTAAGACCGTCAGTCAGACCTGAGGATTGCCTAGTCAAACCTAGGAGTGCCTGAAATTCGGGCTTTGACTATAACATATCTATTAGCAAATAAAATTACTTAAACTTGTTAATTTAATAAAATAATCATTGTAATTTATATCAACAATTAAATTTGAAAAATGTTTAAAGGATTTTTAACTGTAACAATGGTTTATTATATTTTTTTATGTTTAAATTTCAACATTTGACATTTTAAGATTGACGTTATTAAAAGGTTAATATAAACAATCGGTATTAATTCCGTAAAAGGGCTTACGGATATGAAATTTATATCAATGAATTCTCTTTTACTTACTGTTGATTGTACAATAGATTTTTATTGAGAGAATACGTTATTTTTCATGTAATTGCCATTTAAAAGCCATCGCCATTCCATAACACTAATGACAACTGTTTACTGTTTCATATGCTCAAGGAGGGTAATTCTAACAGTGTTGCCATAGTTATATAAAATATGTTTTCTTATGAAAAATAAAATCTTACGATTTTAAATAATGTTAGTAGTTAATAATTATATTTTTCTACTAATCCAAATAAAAAAGGTAGTAGAAAAAGTGTAGTATTCTACTTGCATGTAATGGCTATTACTCACTCTGATGAATTACGACACTCGCTTACGGCTCGTGTCGCAAACTTCATCATCGTGAGTAATAGCCATCATTACATACTCGTTGAATAATATACTATTAACCCCCCGTTAGTCGCGCGGTCTACAATCGTAGACCACTCTCCTTTAAGTGGTCGCTAATTGCAGAAAACTGTACACACGCCCCCATCCCGCTTAGTAACTGGCACTAATACTTCCAACTTACTCTTCAGTTTGCTAAACGCCGCCGATATGTTTGCATTATTTTTTTACCATTATTCAAAGAGCACTGGTCTACAAGCGTAGACCGCGCGACTAACCGCGTTCCAGTTTTTAGATGTATATATAAAGTTAATATGTAGCCTGCTGTGTATATAAAGCTAAAACACAAATGAAAAATTTCAAGAAGAGACTTCATTGAAAACTTAGCATGGGAACTAATCAAACCGCAAATTGAATATGGATCAACTATACCTTCCCTGCTAAGGGTCGATTTCTCATACCTGCGGTAATTTATGGTTCAGTTGAACCAGGTACACCCGTGATCTTCGGTTTTGTTTGGAATGCATTTCTCATTGCACGTTCATTTTAGCACTCGTTCTACAGCTTTCGAGAAATGCCAATAGATGGCAACAGGTAAAAAACTGTCGCCATTTTGAACTACCTTTTTTATGCTGTTTTTGAATAAAGTTAAATTTAAGTATTTATAGTCAAATAGTCATTTTAATAATTGTAAATAAATATTATAAAAACAAAAATATTGTTATCGTTTATCGTTAGGCTTAATATAATAAAATAGGATATATTTATATTATGACAGCGTTTCATGTTAATATAACGCATGCGTAGTACATGAAATCATCTGAACTAAGTTCTGAAATCTTTGAACGGCCGACTTCCACCGTTCAAGCATCGTTCAAGTTTAAACTGCCATCGGTTGAACGTGCGAATTGAGAAAGACGATTTTGACTTTAAACTGACGTTTACTAGAAGTTCAGGTTAAACTGGAGTTGAACTCGATATGAGAAATTGACCCTAAGAGAACTTAGACGACGAGCTCGCGTACTGCTCGGAGTTCAAAAAGTCGTACCTCCTCCCCCTAATATTCCAACAAGTTACGTGGGACGATGTTGTATTTGTGCACGAATTTACAATATATCAACAAGAACGGCATGCCAAAGGTGTGACAAATTTGCATGCAAGGATCATCTCAGGGTTATTTGCACTGAATGTTTGACGGACTAAAATTTTGCCACATTTACCATTTGATAGTTTTGTTCCTTTTTTTATTTTTAGTTTTATTCTTTATTATTCATCCCTATTGTTAATTCTAGAAGTTCAAAGATAAAAAATATTTGTGTTTTTTACTAAATTGAGCTCAATTTTGTGACCATTTTCATTTACTTACGAATAAAGACCCAAAAAAACATGACCTCGTTTTAAATTTTACCACTGTCAAAATGAGAAAAGCCAAGGAACAAAACATATCTAATATCAAAGTAAGGACCTAAATAAACATGTTATTAACCATTAATACCCCAGGCCGTGGGTGAAAAAACGTGATATAATTCAGGAATTTTTGAAACCTATCAGGTGTTGTAAAGGACGATGCCAGGAATAACTTCTACTAAAATGTAACCAAAAATATTGTGCGCCTTTTTTTTAATTGCGATTTTCATTTGTTAAATTTGCAATTTTTATGGATTTTTAATTATGTAACTGAGGATATTGATTTTAGAGAAAGACTTTTTAATATAAAGTTGTAGTAAATTAAAAAACCTACAATTTGAGGTACGGTAAGTTTAATTTGGTTAATTGGTTATTGCAAAACAGCCTGCGAAAAGTCCAAAATGGCCGTTTTTTACAATTGCATTATTTATTGTACAAATAATTTTTTTTATTTTTTTAAAGCTTTACAATGAAGATCTTTCGATTCCAAACATAAAAAAAAATTTAAAGCCAGATTAACGAATTTGTTGCTTAGATATTATAAATTGTTTATCCCAGGAGGTCAAATGTAGAAGGCTATAACTTTTTGAAAAAAAAATCGTAGGAAGTTGGTGAAACATCCAATCTCATTCGAAAGAGTTATATTTTCATATTCTGATGTAAATAAATGCGTAAAACATTTTTAAACCTCTAATTTTTGGATTTGAAAATAAGAGGGCAAATTTCGTTATAAACATTTAGAGCTGAAGCGGCCCTGTACATCCTATGAGTTTTTTAACTTACATATTATTGTTGCTGAAGATGAAACGAAGATTTATAAAAAAATAAAAAATTTCTACGACCAACTGAAGCCGAGATAATTTTTGGGTTTGAAAATAAGGGGGCAAATTTCGTTATAAACATTTAGAGCTGGGGCGGCCCTGTATATCCTATGAGTTTCTAACTTACAGATTATTGTTGCTAAAGATGAAACGAAGATTTATAAAAGAATTAAAATTTTCTACAACCAACTGAAGCCTAGATAATTGTTTTTTTTTTCTTAAATCATAGTGCCTTTATTAATAACAATTAAGAATTTATTTTACAGTCATTGACTTAAGAAAGACTTATATTATCCTAAAATGAAAATTATTATAACATAGAATTACATTTAATAATTAAAAATTATTTTTTAAATCGGTGCTTTTGCAAGCGACCGAATTTTGCCAATCGCCCGGCTCGCTTCAAATCCGCGCGCTCGGAAAATTTTTACGTAACTTGTATTAAATTTTGACAGAAAACAATTTAATAATATTACCATTATAATATACAGTCTATTTAGTACTGTAATTGTTTTTCTTGATAAACTTTTATATGTGAAATCCAAAAAGAATAGTCACTACAAGAAGAAAAAGTTTTATATTGTATATTATAGTAAGAAGTAACATTATTATTATTATATTTATATAACAATGAAAAAATTAAAATATAGTTATGTATCTCATATACATATATGTATAATTTTTGTAATATTATTTCTTCAGAAATGAAATTTCACATATAAAATTTTATCAAGAAAAACAAATACAATGGTAAAAGACTATATTATAATGGTAATATTATTATATTGTTTTCTCTCAAAATTTAATACAAGCTAAGTATAAATTTTCCGACCGCGCGGATTTGAAGCGAGCCGGGCGATTTGCAAAATTCGGCCGCTCGCAAAAGCACCGAATTTAAAAATAATTTTTAATAATTAAATGTAATTATATTTTATAATAATTTTTATTTTAAGATAATATAAGTCTTTCTTTAGTCAATACTGTAAAATAATTTCTTAATTGTTGTAAAGAAAGGCACTACGACTCAAGAAAAAAAAAACAATTATCTCGGCTTCAGTTGGTTGTAGAAAATTTTTATTCTTTTATAAATCTTCGTTTTGTCTTTAGCAACAATAATCTGTAAGTTAGAAACTCATAGGATGTACAGGGCCGCTTCAGCTCTAAATGTTTATAACGAAATATGCCCCCTTATTTTCAAACTCAAAAATTATCTCGGCTTCAGTTGGTTGTAGAAATTTTTTATTTTTTTTTATAAATCTTTGTTTCATCTTTAGCAACAATAATCCGTAAGTTAAAAACTCATAGGATGTACAGGGCCGCTTCAGCTCTAAATGTTTATAACGAAATTTGCCCCCTTATTTTCAAACCCAAAAATTAGAGGTTTAAAAATGTTTTACGCATTTATTTATATCAGAATATAAAAATATAACTCTTTAGAAGGAGATAAGATGTTTCACCAACTCTCTACGATTTTTTTTCAAAAAGTTATAGCCTTCGACATTTGACCTCTTGAGATAAACAATTTATAATATCTAAGCAACAAATTCGTTAATCTGCCTTTACAATTTTTTTTATGTTTGGAATTGAAAGATCTTCATTTTAAAGTTTTAAAAAATAATAGAAAATTATTTGTACAATAAATAATGCAATTGTAAAAAACGGCCATTTTGGACCTTTCGCCGGCTGTTTTGCAATAACCAATTAACCAAATTAAACTTAATCTAAAACTAAATCATTAAAAATTGCAAATTTAACAAATGAAAATCGCAATTAAAAAAAAGCGCACAATATTTTTGGTTACATTTTAGTAGAAGTTATTCCTGGCATCGTCCTTTACAACACCTGATACGTTTCAAAAATTCCTGAATTATATCCTGAAATCGACCTATTTTTCACCCACAGCCTGGGGTATAATTTGTTAATTTTGTGAAAATCCGGTATTATGCGACAAAAAAATATTGGTCTACAATCGTAGACCGCGCGGCTAAGCTTGTCAGTAATAACCGCGCGCCTAACGTATGGTTATTTTTTTTAAATTCCAAATATGTCATTAAAAAAAGACCTAGCGCAATTGTAATGTACCACTCCTTCCCGCTACCCCTCCAGCTAAAACGACAATTTCCGTTTTAATTTTTAATAATTAAATAATAATAACTTAAAGAGTTACCCTTACTCCCATAAATCAATAATTATTTTCATACTCAATTTTGACGTACCACCCCTTCCCGCTCCCCCCACCAGCAAAAACGTCACTTTTCGTTTATTATTTTTTTATGTCGGATGCAATCAATATTAAAATTTAAAAAAATGCCCACGCATAATTGAGGCTTTTACAAAATATGTCTATTTTTATAGACCCGTAGGCTGTACTGTACATAATCTCAAAAAAATGTTTTATTTATAACTTTTTTTTTATGGCTGTAGATTTTTCCGCAAGGTTCGCCACCTTCAAAAATCCAAAATACCGTGTTCAGTGTTTCGCGTGTGGACAAACGAAGGCAGAGGAACACGAAGAAGACCAACTGGTCAACCGAGGTATACCACAGGTCGTCAAGATAGGCGCTTTAGACTCCTGGCTCTGCGAGACCGTTTTGCTGCTACGCGTCAAATTGTTGACCAATGGTTTGGAGTAGAAGGTAGACTTGTTACTATAGCTACCCTATACCGTAGCATTCGAGCCTTTAAACTGGTTTCATTCCGCCCACGACGAGTGCTTCCTTTGACTGCGGACGACAGTTTCAGCGATGATCGCGATTTTGTTTAGGTATGCATGATGGTCGTAAGATGATAAGATGCCGCCGTGGAGAGCGACGAGATATCGGGTTTGCTGTTGAGAGGCATCTACACAGGAAAGTTGGAGTAATGGTTTGGGGGGTTATTGCCTATGGTAGCCGATCACTACTTTTGTTTATTCGAGGCAGTATGACAGATGCGCGTTATGTTGATGACATCTTACAAACCACTTTTCTGCCTTATCTAGACTGCCGTCGAAACGCCCTTTTTCAGGAAGACAACGCACATCCCCATATTGCTCGTCGAACTATGGACTTTCTCCAAGAAGCTGGCATTAATTTTTTGCCGTGGCTACTCCACTCACTGGGTTTACAACCTATGGAACATATGTGGGATATGATGGGAAGGAGACTGTCCACTTTGCACCAGCCTCTACTGAGTTTGGCACAGTTAATCCATGAAACTCAAGTAGCTTGGAACAAGATGCCACAAGCAGACATCGATCACCTCATTTTTCCAATGCGTAGACGTGTACAGGAGTGTATTCAGCTCTGGGGTCGCCAAACAAATTATTAATTTTTTTTTGATTACATGTCAATATAAAGTCTTGCCAATGTTTCATTACATGTCGTTTCACTATTGATGGAAATGGGACATGTTGCCAAAAAAATTAAGTTCCAGAAATGATTCCTTCTGGGAGTAACACTTTTAATGTCACTGAGTTTATTTGGCCATTTTTTTGTTGATATCCTCTCTGTATATATACAGAGAGAGTCTGTAAAGTGGAATAAATTCACTATCTCAAATACTAATTGTTTTTTTGGAAAATGCTCATACCCGTCGATTAGTATTTCAAATTGTCCTTTTTGACATTCAATAAAAATGTATACAGGGTGTCCCAATTTAGAGATATGACGTCATCGTCGATTTTATTAAATGGCAACACTGTCATTTTGATAGCTAATTTGATAGGGTTTGTAAAGTTATACATAACTGCAAAATATCAAATTTTTATTCTCTACCATTTACAAGATAATAGAAAATAACAAAGTTATATCTGTAATTTGGAATATATTCAATAATTAAAATACTAACTGTTTTTTTGAAAAATGCTCAGACCCGTCGATTAGTATATCAAATTGTCATTTTTGACATATAATAATAATGTATACAGGGTGTCCCAATTTAGAGATATGACGTCATCGTTGATTTTCTTAAATGGCAACACTATCATTTTGATAGCTATTTTGATAGCGTGTGTAAAGTTATACACATCTGAAAAATTTCAAAATTTTATTCCCTACCATTTACAAGATAACAAAAAATAACAAAGTTATGAAGAACAGGAAGTAATCAAATAATAATTGAATTTATTTATTTCAATTAAGCAAATGCTCATAACGTTGCCCATTGACAATTTGACAATAATTGAGGGCAACATTATGAGTTTTTGCTTAATTTATTGAAATAATTAAATTCAATTATTAGTTGATTACTTCTTTTTCATAACTTTGTTATTTTTTATTATCATCTAAATGGTAGAGAATACAAATTTGAAATTTTGCAGTTGTGTATAACTTTACACACCCTATCAAAATAGCTATCAAAATGACAGTGTTGCCATTTAAGAAAATCAACGATGACGTCATATCTCTAAATTGGGACACCCTGTATACATTATTATTATATGCCAAAAAGGACAATTTGATATACTAATCGACGGGTCTGAGCATTTTTCAAAAAAACAGTTAGTATTTTAATTATTGAATATATGCCAAATTACAGATATAACTTTGTTATTTTCTATTATCTTGTAAATGGTAGAGAATAAAAATTTGATATTTTGCAGTTATGTATAACTTTACAAACCCTATCAAATTAGCTATCAAAATGACAGTGTTGCCATTTAAGAAAATCGACGATGACGTCATATCTCTAAATTGGGACACCCTGTATACATTACTATTGAATGTCAAAAAGGACAATTTGAAATACTAATCGACGGGTCTGAGCATTTTCCAAAAAAACAATTAGTATTTGAGATATTGAATTTATTCCACTTTACAGACTCTCTCTGTATATGTGATGTGACAGAAATTCCCATATTAAAAAATGACTCCGATATAGAATTAAATATCGTTAAACAAATAGCACAGTAAACAATGGGTACAATGAACAAACAATTAAAAAAACTTTGATCTGCATAACAAATCCCTAAAATTATCTTCCCTCTACCATAGAAAAAACACAGTACCTTCTTCTGCATCACATCTACAGGCAATATATCAACAAAAATAGCCAAACACATAAGAAAGAAAGGAATAACACCAGCTGTCTAAACTAACAACAACTTAGGCAAATAGAGTAAGTAAGGATAATAAAAGCCAAAAGAGAAAGCAATTACAGAGTGGTGTATATAAATTGCTATCTGGAGACGGTCCAAAACCCGTCATCGGTCAAACTGGGAAAACCTTTGACAAACGCATAGACGAACACAAAGGGACTTTCAATAATAGAAAAACCAGAATCTACATACGTACTCTATCTTGTAGATCACAATAGTTCTTTTAATGAACATTATCAAATCACCATATTCAAAATAAAGGCCTTAAGCTATCTTCCTTAAAATCTATTAAAATTAATACTGTTAGTTGATAAACTAAGATACTGACATAATTGTAAATGACCAACTTAAGACAGCTCCCCACTCCTTAACCTATTCAGTTAGAAACTTTAAAGTGTAGACGCATTGTAAAATATTACGTACATATTTGTGAACAAATTTAAAAAAAATCAGACAAAATTTTTCGTCTTGAGTGCTAAATAAACGGTACATTTATTTGGACAGCATCTAATTAGCAAACTGTTCCCCTATATTTTCATCTGCCGCATTATGTTGAAGTCGACTTCGTACATTCAAACGTGTTTTGATAAATCGGACTGCGACAACAAGGAAATCCCTTCTCGTCTCTCAAGGATACTGAGATTTTTAGGGTAAGGGATCCCAGCTTTTTTCTCTTTTGTGTCAATTTGGCCCTACTTATTATTCCCTTGTTGTTTGTCTTCATTTAGAGTTTTTTGTAATTATCTGCTGGCTGCCTGAGAAAACCCTGAGAACGTGGTTCAATGGAAAAAGAAAGGGCACGGAGCCGAAATAAGAGCCTTCCTTTAATAAAAATGAAAGGAGAAAATCATGTAATTTCACAGTTTTCCGCCCACATAATTATCTACTGGGTGTTTGTGCAAAGTGTATCAGAAATTAAAAATAAATGTTTTTAATATTTAAATAAACGGTTTAAATAAATGGTTAACTGTTTAAACAAATAGTTTTGGTTGATTGCGTTTAAAAACTTTTAAATAAAATGGAAACACTTTTATTTGTAGAAAGTTGTAAATGTTTACATGACGATAAAAACTGATTAAAATTGTGCAATATGATAATGTTTTACTCACTCCTGGCAGAGTTTGTGCCGCCCTTTTGGGCTCTCTGATTTATTTGTTACGGTGGATCAGTCCGCTGTCGTCTTTTTATTATTACAGCAGAGTGTTACGATTCGTGCCTTGGATCCCTTCATTGTCATTTTAGTCAGCCTTACTAGTTTTCCTTGAATGCCTAGTTCATAGTTTCCTTCATATCATTAATTAGCTCCTCCCTTATTACACTGATAAACGCTTTAGTGTAGGAAACAAAGGTTGAACCTTGCAAAATGGACACAAGTCCGGTTTTATTTTTTTTCTGGTATATCAAGGGGTGCTTATTATAAGACTAACTTTTTCTGAAAAAATTTCGCCACGGAACCTCCCTTTTCACCCCTTTAAAGGGGGCAATTTGTGGTTTTTGCGGAACGTAGCCCTTCCTGTAACTTTTACAAAAAATTTCTTTTATAGAAATATAAAGAAGACTATATTTTCTACGATTTATTTCCAACACCATCTCTCTATCATCCACCGTTTAGCGGGGGTGGCGCCCTAAATTTGACAAGTTTTTAAAAAAGATGTTTTTAAAAAATATATATTTTTCCCTAACTGTAACAGAAATTAAGAAGAAATTCTGCGGCAATTATTCACAAATAATTGACTGATTTTTTGGTACAGGTTTCACTTAAGGGTAATTGCCCTTTTTTTAATTACAGGGTGTTACATTTTAAAAAACCTCTTTTTATACCATCTGAACCGTTTATGCTAGAGTAAAAAGACTTTCAGCGATTATCCACGTACTGGTGCTATTTACAAATTTGTATAATGTACCCCAATTTTTTCCCCGGAACCACCCAAAAAAAAAGAAGAATTAATAAATAAATTGATTTTCTTGGAATCCTTCACACACAATGCCCTTTATTAATATGCTTCATATATCATTTTGTGGACGTTATTATTACCCATGCATGGACACCAAAAGCAATTTCCTAGTACAACCCCTGTAGCAAAAAAAATAAATAAAATGGGGGGTTGAAATTTTTTTTTTGTTTTTTGCTTTTTGATCCATATGGGCATATGCTTCATCAAAAGTGTTATTAAAAAACATATATGGTTATTGCAACATCTCTGCGAAAACCACCCCTATCCTTGAAAATATACTGCAGAAACTACCCCTATCCCTTAGCGAGCATGTTTTTACGATTTTCTCATTACCTATGTATTCTTTTTAAACAAAACTTATACAAGGTTAAAGACCACTATTTACTCTAAAAATTATGTCCTATTCATTTTTTCGTATAAGCAACCGTTACGGCACAGTGGCGCCGTAAACCTCATATATGCTGCTTTGGCGGGCTCCAGTTTTTGTTTTTTTTTCATCTGTTCGTTTTAGTGATAAAGTACTTATGCACAATAAAACAGCACAGTGTAACCTACAAATTATGACTTATGCACATTTTACATTCTTTGCTCCCCAAAGCCACAGTGGTGGCCCAAAATAAATTTTTGCATATTTTCGCCACCTACATGCATTTTATTGCATTAATGCTACCTTAACAGCACAATATTTACCCTTAGGTGGTAAAGATTATAAAAATATTTATTTATTTTTATAGAAATTTAACCAATTGGCACCCCCCTCTTAACGATGCTGGATCCGCCACTGTCGCTAAAGCATAAAAAGTCATTCTTATAAAAATAATATTAATATAATATAAGTATTTCTATAAAAATAAATGAATATTTTTATAATCTTCAAATATAATATCACTTGGTTTGAGAGGGGTGGGAGTGATCGCCCCATCACCCCTCCCTGGATCCGCCACTGCTTAGCAACCACTTAGGGGTGAATAGTGTGCTATTAAGGTAGCACTAACGCAATAAAATGCGTGTAGGTGGCGAAAATATGAAAAAATTTATTTTGGGCCACCACTGTAGCTTTGGGGAGCAAAGAATGTAAAATGTGCATAGGTCATGATTTGTAGGTTACACTGTGTTGTTTTATCTTACATAAGTACTTTATTATATCAATAAAACAAACAGATGACGAAAAAATAAACAAAAACTGGAGCCCGTCAAAGCATATATGAGGTTTACGGCGCCACTGTGCCGTAACGGTTGCTTAAACGAAAAAAATGAATAGGACCTAATTTTTAGAGTAAATAGTGGTCTTTAACCTTGTATAAGTTTTGCTTAAAAAAAATGAATAGGTAATGAGAAAATCGTAAAAACATGCTGGATAAGGTATAGGGGTAGTTTCTGCAGTATATTTTCAAGGATAGGGGTGGTTTGCGGAGGGATGTTGCAATAACCATATATATTTTTGAAAAGCACTATTGATGAAGCATATGCCCATATGGATCAAAAAGCAAAAAACAAAAAAAAAATTCAACCCCCCATTTTATTTATTGTTTTTGGCTACAGGGGTTGCACTAGGAAATCGCTTTTAGTGTCCATGCATGGGTAATAATAACTTGCACAAAATGATATACGAAGCATATTAATGAAGGGCATTGTGTGTGAAGGATTCCAAGAAAATCACTTTATTTATTAATTCTTCTTTTTTTTTGGTGCCTCCGGGGAAAAAATGGGGGTGCATTATACAAATTTGTAAATAACACCAGTTCATGGGTAATCGCTGAAAGTCTTTTTACTCTAGCATAAACGGTTCAGATGGTATAAAAAGGGGTTTTTTAAAATGTAACACCCTGTAATTAAAAAAAGGCCAATTACCCTTAAGTGAAGCCTATACCAAAAAATCAATCATCTATTTGTGAATAGTCTCCGCAGCATTTCTTTTTAATTTCCGTTACAGTTAGGGAAAAATATATTTTTTTTAAAAACATCTTTTTTAAAAACTTGTCAACTTTGGGGCGCCACCCTTGCTAAACGGTGGATGATAGAGAGATGCTGTCGGAAATAAATCGTAGAAAGTATAGTCCTCTTCATATTTCTATAAAATAAATTTTTTGTAAAAGGTACAGGAAGGGTTCCCCCTTTAAAGGGGTGAAAAGGGGGGTTCCGGGGCGAAATTTTTTCAGAAAAAGTTAGTCTTATAATAAGCACTCCTTGATATGCCAGAAAAAAAATAAAACCGGACTTGTGTCCATTTTGCAAGGTTCAACCTCTGTTTCCTACACTACTTGCTTGTAGTCAATAAACAGTATTTGTATGTAGATCTACTCCGTGCTCATATTTTTTTCTACGATTTTCGTTACAATGTATACAGGGTGTCACAAAAATACAGGTTATAAATTTAATCTCACATTCTGGGATCAAAAATAATTCGATTGAACCTAACTTACCTTAGTACAAATGTGCACATAAAAAAAGTTACAGCCCGTTTAAGTTACAAAATGAAAATCGATTTTTTCGAATGTATCGAAAACTATTCGAGATTTTTTATTAAAAATGGACAAGTGACATTCTTAAAAAAATTATAGTGAAATTTGGACACTCCATAAAAATTTTATGGGGGTTTTGTTCTTTTAAACCCCCCCCCCCAAACTTTTGTGTACGTTCCAATTAAATTATTATACAATGTTTTTAAAACTTTTTTGCCTCTTAGTACTTTTTCGAACATTCAGTTTTTATCGAGATAATTCGAGTATTTGTCAAATCGACTATATATTTGTATATGGTTAATGGTTAAGTACGATTATGGAGACTTGGTAATAATATGAACATTTATTTATGATTTACATTTTTATGGATATTTTGAAACATATATAAAAAAGAAGTCACATCTCGATAAAAGGTGCCTTTTCGAAAAAATACAAAGAGGCAAAAAAGTTTTAAAAACACTGTGTTTAAATAATGGTGCCGCAATAATATTTTAATTGGAACGTACACAGACATTTGGGGGGTTTAAAGGAACAAAACCCCGATAAAATCTTTATGTAAACATATTGAAAAATAAGCCTCAACTCGATAAAAACTGCCTTATCGAAAAAATACTAAGAGACAAAAAAGTTTTAATAATATTGATTTTATTTAATGGTATCAAAATAATAATTTAATTGAGACGTACACAAAAGTTTGGGGGGTTTAAGGGAACAAAATCCCCATAAATTTTTTTTGGGGTGCACAAATTTCACTACAATTTTTCTTTAAGATATTCCTGCCATAGGAATGCCACGTTTCCATTTTCAATCAAGAATCTCCAACAGTTTTCGATATATTCGAAAAAATCGATTTTCATTTTGTAAATTCAAAGGGCTCTAACTTTTTTCATGTGCATATTTGTACTAAAGTAAGTTAGGTTCATTCGAACTATTTTTGGTCCATAATATGTGATTTAATTTATGACCTGTATATTTGTTACACCCTGTATATTGCGTCTATTTTTGATTTACCCTCTCTGAGTGCATGTTGGTATTCACCTATTTTTGTTCTCCTTTCTTTTTCTATGCTTTGTCTGATCAAAGTTGTTAATATTTGTACATTGTATTTAATAGGAGTGATGCTCCTGCAGTTATTGAAATTTGTCTTGTCGCCTTTTTTAGGGAGTGGTGCTACCAGACCGCATTTCCAGTCGTTCGGCATGCGTCTTCTTCCCATAATTGTTCTATCAGCTTGTGAATTCTGTGGGCTAGTTCCACTCCCTTTTCTTGAAGAACTCATTTATAATGTCGTCTGGTCCTGCTGCTTTATTTATCTTTAAAGATAAATTAAAGATTAAATACTCTGTTTATGGTGGCCAATACTTTGATATATGAGCGAGGCTTTGATTGTTCTTCATTCCTATTTTCTGCTTTTTCTTTATTTTCTGCATTTTCAGCATCGTCTTTCTTTTTGAACAATTCTCGGTAGTGTGTTTATCATTCCTTTTTTCCAATACTTGCCCCTATCTAACTAGAATGGCAGTTCCATTACGACCCTGTTTGCTTTCTTCTGCGTAGTAAATTGTGTAGTTTATTCTAGCGATTATCCCTTCTTCTACCCACCTTATTTCTTGGTATGGATAACTAATGGTACCACGGGCGGAGGTAAATTCATCACCAACCAGTAAAAATATATAATCTGCCAGGTATTTTCCTCACCAAATTTAAGGGTTCCTATTAATCCGGTAGGTATTTTCCTTACCAACTCACTCAGGTAATAAAATAAATGAAAGCATCCGAAATCCGAATACAAGACATTAATTAACTTACATTATAATAATAGTTTATAATATAGATAATATGCAAGAGGTATAAATTATTATTTAATATTTACTATAAGACAGACACTTTACAAAATCCATTCTAATAGTAATTTGATTAGACTGATATCTTATTAATAAATTGTTTTAATTTTTCAATTTCAGTTTAACTTGTTTATTCTTTGATAGGTTTTGCAATATGCAAACTTTAAATTTTACCATACGTATCTACCTGAAATTCTTTAATTTTTTCAAAGAAAATATATATGGATAGGTGCGTATTACAAAACGATAAATTAAAATGCGAATGAAAAGATTCGCAAGCATTCGTAATACGAATAACAGAAGAATTTGCCTCTGTCCACAAAATATGGGGAGAATATGTCATTTTCGCCTATATAAGTTTCAACTAAACAATCTGATATGTCTTCTGGTTTTATATGTAAGGCCAAAAGTATGTTTGAGCCACTTGCCTCCTTCGGACTCATTTTTATATTCTGATATTAAATCAAGAGACCAAGACATTTCTATACCAAGCTTGGGGTAGGTGAAATTTACAACCATGTATTTCGGTGTTCGGACACATTTCAACGATTGCATTATGTATAGCTCATTAAACTCAATTTTGAGAGCTAAAAATTTCTGATTTTAACAAATAAAAAATATTGTTGTAAATTTCTGTTTTTTTTTTGTTAGGCCATAAACAGTATAATAAAGAAATATAATGCCCATTAATTAGCCCATGAATAGTAAATAATTGCAAATAATATGTGGTACAGTAAGAAAATGTGCCATCCATATAATAAAATTCAGTGTGGCTTAAAGTCTTATATTTGTTTCACAACTAAATACTACCCTATTTTGACACAGTTTATAAAGAGAAAATTTTCCCCTTTTGGTTGTTTTTTGAGCACACCTCTTCACAAATTCTGGAACCTCATCAATATTGGAAGAAAGTCGACCAGGCATAATTTTTCTTCGATAATTATATATTTTTTCTTATGTAACTGACAACAGTCGTAGTAATTGTTTCAGACAAATTAGCTGCAAGCGCTTGGCGTATAATTTTTGCTGGTTTTTCAATAATATTCTCTTCGGCTTTAAGTTTACAATAGTTAGAAATAATTTTTCGATCTAACTTCTGACGATCTGGTTCATGATTATGTTGTAGGCTACTTCTAGATATTGTAAAAGTTGCACCAATAGTAAAAAATTTCGCACTACAAGTTGTTTTATCCTCCAGAACACTTCTTCACTTTTTAAAACTTTCACTTTATAAAAAATAAAATTTTCAAATACCAATACCGCGAAAGGTTTACCACGATCACTTTCTATTAAACATGCCATTTTTGTCAAAATTCCAATTGTGACTAAAAATAAAATACCATAATTAATTAATTACTATAGGTACCTACTCTAATTTAATAGTAGATAAATAATTCAATTGAATGCCTTTTAGTAAAATCTACCTGAAATAACTGAAATAATCATTTTGGTCTTGGTGAGGAAAATACCTGTGGGATTATGACAAACCCTTCTAAACGCAGGTAACAGATTATTTTGGGGAGGAAATTACACCCGCCGGGTACCACAATAATAAATTAATTGGAAGGTATGGTATGTTAAACAGTAAATGGTTAAGTTCAATTAGTTACCACTACAAACAGGCCGGATTAACCGATAATAGTATAAAAGGCCCGGTTTCAGGTAAAATTTATTTTAGGCTTTATTATGGGAGTACCGTCTAGTCAGTGTTAATTGCAAAAGACCAACTCTGTCTACCTCGGTGGCTTATCGCTCCGGGTGGGTCTTAACAATGGGTCAGGTCAGATAAATTTAATAATATTTACGACCGCACTAATTGACTCAAACCATTTACTGTTGAACAAACCATACATAAAAGTTCGTGGAGGGAGTTTAAAGGAACAAAACTCTCATAAAATTTTTATGGGGTGCACAAATTTCATTGATATTGGTTTTAAGATGATCCTGCCATAGAAATGCTACATGTCCATTTTCAATAAAAAATCTATAACAGTTTTCGATATATTGGAAAAACATATATATTTTTATATACAATATTTATTTTTAAAATATGCAAAATAAATCGTGTTTATCTTAAATATGCAATGTTGTGTTTGTTGTCTGAAAATATGCAATATATGCATCTATATGCACTTTGCATATATTTCGCTCTCTAATTATAATATATTATAATGCCATATTACAAGGTATGTATTTTAATGTTGTTCTGAAGCTATTTCCTTGTGGCATTTTTATGATTAATTATTTATATGGGAAATAAGCCACAATTAAAATGAAAAAAAAAAATAATTTTATTAACGTTTCGACGCCCAAATCGGGTGCCGTTGTCAAAATACAAAATATTACTAAAATAAACTAAAGTGTTGTTGCTAAGCAAAAAAATTCTTCTAATAATTTATTTAATCTCACTCATTTATATTGGCAATTCAGACATATATTATACATTTTAAAGTAGAAGACTTTAAAATGATATTGCCAATATTTATGAGTTGCGTTCCTGGGACGACTTATTGAAAGATAGTTCATTCGATTACATGAAATTAACCCCAACTGTTTTTATGTATTTTAAGTATGTATTTTACTTTCCCGCATGCCATGCGGAAAAGTGCAACTTTCGGAAACGAAATGCGAGCGTGAAACATTTTGTTTTTATTTTAAGCAAAGTTTATTTTGTATTTTTTTTGTAACAATAAACTTGTACTTCCGTCTACTCTCTTTGTCATTTATGTCAACATACTATGGTCTGTCAATGTATTTAACAATATTTCTTTCATCATATAATAGCTTATTATGAAATGTGACACAAAAGGTAGACCGCCAGGTAATCATACATCGACCAAATTTGATATAGACCAATATCTGTCCCAACATTTTAGTAATAAAACGGCTTATTTGGACAGTGGTGAGTTAAATTATTTTTTTTGTAGAAAATATTAATATTGTGACAACTTTAAACACATATAACATTTAATACATGATCTACACATTTTCAGAACTACATAATACACATGCGTTATGTTATAAGGCATTTTATTTAAAATCCTAGTTACGCAAAACTTTAAATGCGATTTCCCAACATTTTACGTTTTGGAGATGTGCCTATACTTTATTAAGGGTGCGATTTGTACTAAGGTAAGTTAGGTTCAATCGAACTATTTTTGGTCCCAAAATATGTGATTTAATTGATGACCTGCCTTTTTGTCACACCTTGTATACATGTATACTTCTAAAAAATTTCATATTACAATTATAATAGCATAACGAGCTACGTCGGTAATAAATGATAATCTATATTTATTTATTATCTAATAATATAACAAATATTAAACTTTATATAAAAATTAATAAAATAAAGGTATGTAATATATTCGGAATATATATTTTAATCAGATAGCCACTGGTTCATTTGACAAAATTGATGTAATTTCCACGAATTTCATTAGTTAGTCCTATTAGGCTATATAATATTCAAAACTCAGATTTGAAATATATTTTTGTTTATCTGGTCTTTGTGCATATTTGGAACCGAAAATTATGTTTGGGCCGAATATAACAGTTGATGTTTAGCTGAGGTTTCAATATCATGTAATGTAATGAAATATTTTCATTAAAACGTAACAATGTAAATTCAATATATATGCGATTCGATATCGATAACACAAATATTTTAAATTATATAGCGGAGCATTTATTATATACTAATATTAAGATAATAACTAATCCTAAATGGATGTTGGTGGTATCGACAAATATTTAATTAAAATTGATGATTATTCTCACTACTATTTTTACAGTATACACACAATCCTTATCAAATTAATGAAATATTTCTACTTGTCAACAGACATATTATTTATAGCAGGGGTGGGCAAATACTTTTAAGCGCGGGCCAAAATGAAATTTTCAAAATGTTTCCCGGGCCGGAGGACTATATATCACGTACGCACTCTGCGCTGTGTACACGCGAATGTTTTTGGTGGAATTTTTTCACTACCAAGAAATTTTTTTGAAAAAAATTCTTCTTCTTCGTCTTTTTGTATAAGCAGGACTCTGTTTTTTCAATGTGCCTCCAGTAAGTTGTCGTTCCATTATTTTCATTGTCTTCCCACTGATCGTCTTCCTATTGAGAAACCGTCTGTCGCTGTCCTATATTTGTTATAATTCGGCTTACGTGGTCATTCCATTCTACTCTTCTGTTTCTTATCCAGTTATTAATGTTCTCCACCTTGCATCTTTCCCTATTTCTGTACTTCTAGCTCCGTCCCATAGTGTTTTACCATCGATTTTTCGAAGGGTTTTCATCTCCACTGTTTCAAGTAATCTTTTGGTTCTCTCTGTGTCATGTGTTTTTACCGCATATGTCATTATTGGTCTGATGAATGTTTTGTAAGTTCTGCCTTTCATTTTTTTTATTCCGATATTTTTATTTCTCCATATTGTGTCATTCAGGCAACCTGCGGCTCTGTTTGCTGTCGAGCTTTCCGTAGCTAGATAGTGTGATGCCTAAAACGTCATCACTTGTTCTATTATCTGACCCTCCAGCTCTAATTTACCTCTTATTTGATTTGCTGTTATAACCATGCATTTAGTCTTTTTTGGGGAAATTAACATGTTAAATTTTCTGGCGGTTTCATTAAATTGGTGCAGCATATTGTTGTAAATCATCTTCACTCTGAGAGATTAGTATTATTTGCATAGCAGATTATTTTAAGTTATTTTTCTGCCATTTGGTATCCCTTTTTAGTTCTTACTCTTTTTATTATTTCATCCATGATCAGGTTGAACATTAAAGGACTCGGGAAATCCTCCTGTCTTATCCCATTGCCAGCTTCAGTTGGGTCAGTTAGTTCACCTTCCCCTTTTATTTTTATTCTGGAAGATGTTTTCGATCGTTGACAAAAATACTATAAGTATCATTTTAAAACAAAGAAAGACTGTTAATAATAGATAATAATAGTAATAATACATTGTCTTACTATTGTGTACATGAACATGCAAATAATTTGTGCCGAGTAAAATATGTCACGTAATTTTTAAAGAAATATGGTCCATTGTATTATTCATAACAAGGATTAAGATACAAAATGAAGATATTGAACAAGAGGACAAACGGATTCTGTATGAAGAGTAAAGAGTTAAATCCGAAATCAGGAATTCGATCAAGAATACGGCATTCAAGAGCAGCCTTTTTGAAAATGAAATTTCTGAGTAACCAAAGACTCAATCTGCAAATTCGATATCGCATAGAAATCATTCTTTATGGTGCGAAGATTGGACTGTTAATGTTGACTTAACAAGAAAGCTGGAAGCTTTTAAAATATGACTTTTTAGGAGAATTTTGAAAATACCATGGACTGATCATATTACAAACGAAATGGTGCTACACAGAATGAAAAGAGACAGAGAGTTTTTGACTATCTTTAAAAGGAGAAAGATATCATATTTTTAGCACAGAAATGATAAGTATGAGCTGTTGCAGCTGATTATAAAGGGTAAAATCGAAGGAAAAAGGGGTCCTGGTAGACGACAAATAAGCTGTCTGAAACCAAAACATCACTGCCTCGAAGAGTGAGAGTAGTGCCCATTCAATTATATATAGTAAAGTAGTGATATGGTTACAGCTGTTTGAAATTATTATACTCTCTATTATTTATATAATTAACTATTTAGATGGGAAATAAGCCACAATTAAAGTGAAAAAATAATTTTATTGATTATTTTTTGATGATTTTAGCTTCCAATCGTATAGTAAGATATTTGATCACGTGTTTAATTCTGTCCAATCAGATTAAAATTATACTGAGAATTATCTACTGTAGAAAATTACCGATATAATTTTTTTAAGTAGATTGTTTCTGTTTAATGGCAACCAGTTTCCTAGTTTTGGCAACTGTCACATTTAAGAAAATATCCATAATATACCTATTAAAAAATAATCTTACGAATATCACTCATTATTACTCAAATTTCGATGTCATTGGACAATAGCCACTCGAGCCCTGCGGGCTCTCGTGTCTATTGCCAGACAACAAATTTTCGAAAAACGGTCGCATTATTTTCAATTTATTCTCACTCTCTTGTGATATTATACCCGATAATAATATTGATAATATTTTCACTTTAATTGTGGCTCATTTCCCATCTAAATAGTTAATTATAAAAATGCCACAAGGAAATAGCTTCAGAACAACATTATTTATATAATTCATTATTTATATGAACACTACGCACACTAATACCGGTAATTTCAACAAAATCTCATAAAAGAGATTAAAAAAAATCCTTGTATGTTTTTTCAACGGGCCGGATAAAGTAAGCGAAAGGGCCGGATGCGGCTCGCGGGCCGGCTTTTGCCCACCCCTGATTTATAGGTTGCTACTTCTTAGCCAATTCACTCACGGTAAAATATTGCACAAATTGTAAAGAATCGCTTCGATTGACAAGAAATTAGGATTGAGTTTCATCCCTTCTCGGTGGTGACCAATAAACGTTCAAAATAAATCCGAAAATAGATAACCTGACTAAATCTAAACAACTTTCACTTTATAGCGGTTGAGACAGTTTTCCGCAAAAAATTCAACAAGTAAGTAGGTATTTTATGAAAAAACATTTTTGGCAAAAATATAGCTTATGAAACGCGAAAAAGACGTTGTATGAGTAAGCGTTGTAGGCATAATTTTACCAATTTTTGTCTTGCAGAAAAACAGAAAATATTGAGAAAGGCAAAACCTACATTTTTTACCCTTTGGCATTTTTGGTATAACTAATAATACTTTTAAGTCATTTGGAAAAAGAGCATTTTTTCTAAATTGAGAATTAAAAAATTTACTTTAAAACCAACTTTTTTTAAAAATGTGAACCCTTAGAACCCACGAAACTTACAAATCATATAAACAATGCTTAAGTAAAGCAAGTTGTAAAGTGGTAAGGATTGGTTTCATTTGAGATGCTAATTAAAGAGTGACTTTCCCGATATTTTACCAAAAAAGGCGACCAACTTTATTTTGAACGTAACTTACTTATTTTTCTGCTGGAAACTTTTTCAAAAAAATAAATATAATTTTTTTTAAACACTTCAAAACAATTCGCAATGAGCTTGTAACGTTACAAATGTCACATCTTTGTTATTTTATTTTTAAATAATTATTTTACTTTATTTTCTTTAATATTTCATTAACAATAATTTTCTTCCATTTGTTTTATCAGTTTTCTTCGTTAAAAACTCGTTGGCGCCCTCTTGAATTATCCTCTATTATTACCCTCTTTTATTATCTTCTATTTAATATATCTCTTTTCATCTAAAATCTAAATCATCATACTGAACGTACCCGTATATTCTTACTCTGTGAGTATCTGTCTTTCAATACGGAACATGCATGCTACTTCATACGTTCGTACTTGGTCGTCATTTCAAATGCCGTTTTCAATGACAGTGTCACTTCATCCCTACTCACAACCTGAAAGTGGAAGGGAAGAATTATTCCTTAAAAAGGCATGTAATTTGAAAATTAGATTTATTTTTCATCAACAATTAATATTCTCTTTGGGTGAGTTTTGTATTCTAAGTTTTTTTATAGTCTTCTTTTAATTTTTTATAATCATTTTTTCCTATACCTAACCTTCAACCATGTGTTTGGTTTCTATATTTCTTTTCATCTATTAATATGCACGTGTAAATCAAATTTTAACTAGTATCAATATTAATTCCATTTAATATACCCTTGCCATCTACTACTCTTTGAATACTATTTGGCAAAGGTAAAATTTTGGTTTTTGTTCTTGATGGTTGATATGTGGTTTACTCTTCTAGTTTTTGGGAATCAATCACTTTCCTCCGTACGGAGACACCAGCATCCTCATCGTTGATGGAACTAAGGCTAACAAAAATAAAGACCATGACGTCTAGACTGCAACAACTACCATCTCCAACTGCAGGGGCCTAGAGCCGAACATCCGCCCAGGCCTACAAGAAGTCTACAGCAGTACCATCCGACATCAAGAAGTTACCATCAGATGCCAAAAGCCATAAGTATAATCCAGAATTGTTAGTGTTTGGCCAGGATTTGAATATATTTGTTAATGCACCTAATAAGTCACATTTTTATTATATTTTTATGAACAATAAACATGATTAGTTAAAAATACTGTTTTGTTTTCTTTCATTCCGAATTTTCATAGTTCATTTCTAAGATTAGGACAAGACGAACACACACCTTGAGAGACTGAGCTAAGCTGAGCGTGCAGCGATGGCTATCTTGAATGATTGAGGTAATATTTTCGAATGTTATTTCAATTAGCTGGGGTAGTCCATTGCCTTCGCCTTTTCTTTTCGTTTCAAGCTTTCCCCAAAAAGTGCTTCTCTCTCTCCTATGGTGCTACTGCCCAAGTCGGGCCCTGGCCTCCCCTAGAATCCGCCTCCAAGCTGTCTCTGGCTGCTCTACTCCAGTTGTTCACCCTCAATATCTCTTTAGCATGTGTTCTCCCTTCGTCTATCCATCTAATCCTTGGTCTTCCTACTGGCCGACGTCCCACCATAGTTCCACTAAGTGTTCTGCTAGGTGTTTTGTCGTTATCCATTCTTATAAGGTGATCTGCCCAGCGCAGTCTTTGTATTTTTGCATAATTTTCTATAGATGGTTCTCTGTAATATTGGTATAGCTCGTGGTTGAACCTTATTCTCAGTAGTAATTGCACAAGAGCTCTAAAATTCTATAATAATTTTAGAGATCGAGTGCAATTTGTTGCGATTATTTCATGAATAAAACGGTTCAACACCAAAATTTTATTGTAGTTTATATATGTAAGTACAAATTAGTACAATTAAACACACAGTTGTTGTAAATATTAATTTGACGGTTGAAAGTCATCACTTTTATAATTTTTAAAATATTAATTTTTATTAATGTCACTGAATGTATTTTTTCGTAACAACGAAGGGCATCTGACATAACATACTTAACGACGGGAAATTATCAAAAATGATCGGGTATAATATCACAAGAGAGTGTGAATAAATTGAAAATAATGCGACAGTTTTTCGAAAATTTTTTGTCTGATTGTCCAATGACAACAAATTTGAGTAAAAATGAAGCATTATTTTCTTATTTATTTTACTGTCGTGTGATATTCAAAATATTATTTTTTAATACGTATATTATGGATATTTTCTTAAATGTGACAGTTGTCAAAACTAGGAAACTGGTTGACATTAAACAGAAACAATCTACTGAAAAAAATTCTATCGGTTATTTTCTACAGTAGATAATTCTCAGTATAATTTTAATCTGATTGGACAGAATTAAACACGTGATCAAATATCTTACTATACGATTGGAAGTTAAAATCATTAAAAAATAATCGATTTAATTTAGATTTATGTAGCTTTCTATTGGTCAGAATCTCCTATGAATGAAATAATCCATATTACATATACCATTGTCACAAATTGGTCCCAGTATTCTTCTTAATATCTTTCTTTCAAAAGTATTAATAATGTTTATTGTCTTTTCTATTATGATCCACGTTTCTACACCTTCTTCTTTAAGTACCGTGCCCAAATTTTTAGGCGTGGGTAGCTTCCATAACAATTTGCCGATATCGTTCTCGATCTTGTGCGGCATGTAACAATTGATCTGCTGATAAGCCAATATTTCTTTCGACCAATTCCTCTTTTTCCGTCGATCTTTCCATTGAGTATTAACTGCAGCATCCTGTATCTGCTACCTCTCATTATATGCCCCAGATATTCAAGTTATCTCTTTTTTATCATCTTCATTAAGTCACCTTCGCCTTGACCTACTCTGTTTAAGACTTCTGAGCATTCTACGATACGACCACATCTCAAAGGCTTCTAATTTGTTCATCATGTTAACCTTCATGATCCAGGTTTCACATCCATATAGTAATACAAGATACACGTAACATTTTAGGAACTTGATTCTTAGTTGTAAGTTCAGCTGAGAGTTGCTCAGAATAGATCTAAGTTTCATAAATGCTCTTCTTGCAATTTCTATACGAGTTTTAATTTCTTCATCCGGATTTAGTGTCTCGTGTATCCAACATCCTAGGTATTTAAAATGGTTAACATTTGTTATTGATTCATCATTGACAATTAGTTGCATAGGGCCGACGTCTTGTTTACTAACCACAAGTAACTTTGTCTTTGTTGCATTTATGTTAAGTCCGTCATTGGAGCATTCTCTAGTAACTCGATCTATAAGAAATTGAAGATCTTCGATATTTTCAGCCATGATCGCAGTGTCGTCTGCATATCTGATGTTGTTAATAGTTTCTCCCCCGATTCGAACTCCACATTGTCCTTCCAAGGCTTCATTAAAAATTATTTCTGAGTATACGTTAAACAAAGTTGGGGATAACACACAACCCTGTCTGACACCTCTTTGAATGCAAATTTTGTCTGTTTCTTTGCCGTCTACCAGAATAGAAGCTTCTTGATTCCAATATAGATGTTGTAAAAGTATCAGATCTTTATCATCTATTCCAATCATTTCTAGATACTCAAACAACCTATCATGTTGAACTCTATCAAACGCTTTCTCAAAATCTATAAAGCAGACGTAAATTGGTTTCTGTATTTCCCATGATCGTTGAAGTAATGTTAACATTGAGACCAAAGCTTCCCTTGTTCCCAATCCTTCTCTGAAACCGAATTGTTTGTTTCCCATTGTCTCTTCACATTTCTGCTTGATTCTATTAAGAATTATCTTAAGAAGTAGCTTGAGAGAGTGGCTCATGAGACTAATTAGTCTAAAGTCTTTACAGGATGATGTATTAGGCTTTTTTGGGAGTGGAATAAATGTAGACTCTAACCATATCTGTGGCATCATGCCAGTCTCGTATGTATGGTTATAAATGTTTGTTAGTTGTGAGACATTGTCGTCATCCAGAAGTTTGAGCCAGTCGGATGGTATTTGGTCTGGGCCTGGAGATTTCCCATTTTTGCTCTGTTTGATGGCTTTCTCTACTTCCGCTTTTAAAATACTAGGACCAGTAATCGTATACTTTGTGGTGTTAAGTGGTGGCCTCGTATCCAGGAAGAGCTCTTTTATATAGTTAGTCCATTCTTCCTTTTTTTCATCCAAGTCGAGAATTATTTTACCTTTGGAGTTTCTCATAAAGTGAGGAGTTCTTTTTCTCTGAGCGTAAGTAATTTCTTTAAGCTTTTTATGTATATTAAACTCGTCATGTTTTCTTTGTAGTTCTTCCATTTCACGACATCTTTGTTCCATCCAGTCCTCTTTTGCTCGCTTAACCTCGTATCTTATTTGTCGAAATATCTCTCTATGCCGAATCTCGTCTTTATTTTTCCAATTTCTTCTTTGTTGAATAAGGTCTAGTATTGTATCGGTCATCCAATCCTTTTTCTTTATTGGGTCTTTTTCTGGTTTCAAAACTTCGTTTGCTATGGTGACCATGGCGGAATTCATGATATCTAGATTTTGACCAATTCTTGTTTAGATCTTTCTAACTGTTTTTTAATCTCACGATTTATCTTATTTCCGAACTCATCTGATATTACGGCATTTCTTAGGAGTCGAGTATTAGGTTTCTTCTGCGTTGTGGGGGCTTTTATTCTTTTTAGTTTTACTTTGAATCCAGCAGAGAGCAGATTATGGTTAGTTGCTGCGTCTGCACTTGGGTATGTTTTTGCAGATGTAATACTGTTTCTAAACCTTCTATTAATGATAATGTAGTCAATTTGATTTCTGACTATCTTTCCCTCTTGATCAGCTGGAGATTTCCAGGTATATAGTCGTCTTTTAGGTTGCTGAAACAAAGTATTTGCTATAATGCATTTCTCTTCTTGGCAGAACTCTATTAGTCTTTGCCCTCTTTCGTTCCTTTCTACAAGTCCATACTTTCCGGTTATATCTTGTGTGATTTCGGCACCAACTTTTGAGTTGAAGTCTCCCGTAAATAATTGTAGCTTCATGTTTTTTTGTGCTCCGGAGAATTTGTTTAAATTCGCTGTAGAATTGCTCAATTTCTTCATCTGGTTTGTCAGCTGTTTGTGCATAGACTTGTATTATATTAATATTCAGTAGTTTATTTTGCAGCTTAATCATCATGATACGATCACTTAAGGGGACGAAATTTCGGATACAGTTACGAATTTCTTCTTTGGCAATGATTGCGACTCCGTTACGTCTGGGTCCTTCTGCCTTTCCCGAGTGGTATACAATGTATCCATTACTCTCAAATATGTTTAACCCTAGCCATTTCGTCTCGCATATATCTAGGATAGGAATGTCTAGTCTGGACATTTCTAGCTGAATATTTTGTAATTTCGCACCTTCAAACATAGTTGTTACGTTCCACGTAGCTATCTTGTGGATTTCCACGACACGGTGTTTCTACACCATATGTTGCCATTGGCCGTATGATGGTTTTAAATATTTTAAACTTTACTTCACTATGAATGTCTTTGGATCCAAACACCTGCGACAGAGAGAAGTACACTTAGTTAGCAAGGAGAGATAATGAGATGTAATATAATCTATTCCGACTATTTTAGTCAGATAGCCACTCCGACTATTTTAGTCTAGCCACTGGTTAATTTGGCAAAATTGATTTTGACTCAGATTTAAAATATATTTTTGTTTATCTGGTATTTGTGCATATTTGGAACTGAAAATTAGGGTTGGGCCGAATATTACGGTTGATGTTTAGCTGAGGCTTCAATATCATGTAATGTAAATGAAATATTTTCATTAAAACGTAACAATGTAAATTCAATGTATATGCGATTCGATATCCATAACACAAATATTTTAAATTCTATAGCGGGGCATTTATTATATAAATATACGAATTTTAAGATAATAACAATAACCAATAATAATCATAAATGGATGTTGATGGTATCGACCAATGTTTAACCCTGCTGTCCTGTTCGGGTCTATTTGACCCAAAAAATAATTTATTTATTATTTTACAAATTATTACGCGGCGCAACGATTTGGTGTTTCGTGACTTTATTACCTAATATGAGGTCTTTCAATTGCATATGAGATAAACAATCAACTTCCTGATTTCTTTGATAAAATTAAAATTGTTACCTAGGGTACGTTCGGGTCAATATGACCCGCGTATTTAAACCGTTAAAAATTACCTATTTATGTGTGTTTAGTTAGCAGTATTCTATATTGGCAGTACCTGTGTGTTTGTCAGCCGGATACGTCTGTAAATAAAAACAGGTTTCTGCAAGCTAGAACTTGTAAAATAAATTGTAGTATAGCTGGACGATGTTGCAAACCAAATTATAAATATGACCAACATGAACGGACAGCATGTATTTGGAACCAACTGGAAAGACATGAATAAAGTTGGTTTCTACACATACATTGGTCTTTTAATTTTAGCTCGAGTTTATAAGTCCCGTGGTGAATCAACTAAAAGTTTGTGGAATGAAGAAACGGGTCGTAGTATATTTCAATCAACAATGTCGCTTGATATATTTACAAAAAGTTTTGCAAGTAATACGTTTTGATAACAAAACTACTAGACAGGATAGGAGATGTTTTGATAAATTTGCTGCAATACGTGAAATTTAGGAACCATAGGTAGAAAATGTACCAAATTTTTTATAATCTGCTGGACATTTCTGCCTACAACGCGTTCGTGTTATGGGCATAAATAAATATCCAATGGAATACCAATAAACTGGCAAAACGGTGAATTTTTCTTGAGGAATTGGGAAAAAACTAATAAAACCACTCATCATTTCCAGAAAAAATATATCAATAACTTAAGGCTCTCACGAACTGGTAAAAAGGACACGAGCAGAAACAAGTAGACAAGATGGAAATGCTAGTGAACCGTCTATGGACAATCTAACTCCTCCTGCTAAACGATCACGCTGTAAACTTGCCCTAACAAGACTAATTATTATGTTGTATATATCATAAAGATATAGAAGATGAAGTAGCAGGCATAAAAATAAATGGCCTACCCATATGTGAAATTAGATACGCCGATGACACAATACTAATAGCAAAAACTATTACAGATCTACAAAGAATTTTAGATAAGGTTGTTGCAACGAGTGATGAATTTGGTCTGTCACTAAACATAAAGAAAACGAAATTCATGGTTATATCAAAGAAAAATATTAGAAACATCAATCTACACGTAAATAATAAAACGATAGAACGAGTTCAGAGTTATAACTATTTAGGGACAAACATTAGTGAAACAAACGATTATACCAAAGAAATCCGAAATAGAATAGAAAAGGCTAGAAGTGCATTCATTAATATGAAACAAATACATATTATATAGTAGAGACCTCAGCCTAAATCTTAGAAAGCGAGTACTAAAATATTATGTATTTTCTGTTCTTTTGTATGGTGTGGAGACATGGACTCTCAATAAACAATGCCTCAATATATTGGAAGTATTTGAGATGTGGACGTATCGAAGAATGCTGAGAATCTCCTGGACAGACAGAATAACCAATGAGGAAGTACTAAGGAAAATACAGAACAGCAGGGAGATACTGGATTTTATCAAAATAAGAAAACTTCAATACTTGGGTCATATAACACGTGGTGACAGATATGAACTCCTAAAATTAATTATGCAGGGAAGGATTCAAGGAAGGCGCAGCATAGGTAGGAGAAAAATGTCCTCGCTGAGAAATTTTAGAGAATGGTTTGGATGCAGCTCAACTGAACTCTTTCGGGTTGTAGTGTCAAAAGTGAGAATAGCAATGATGATTGCCAACCTTCGTCACGGAGATGGCACGTAAAGAAGAAGAAGAAGAAGAAGATTTATCATAAACATATTTGGAAAATCCATTCTTTTTATTAGTGTCCCAGTTGTAAACTGAATTAAATTTTTGTAGATATTTATTGCTAGGCTTTTTGAAAGAAAAAACTACCTTTTATTTTTGTTAATAAGGTTTAATGTACATTAACAACATAATTTTTGTTTAATTAACCATAATTTCTTGTTAATAACGTTTTATTTATCACCATTATCTTATTTTATTTCGATTAAGGAGCGTAAACCATAGTTGGGTCATATTGACCCGAACAGTACATTTGTGTAGTTGACTCGAACGGGACAGCAGGGTTAATTAAAATTGGTGATTATTCATATTTCTATTTTTACAGTTTTCACACAAACCTTATTAAACGAAATGTTTCCACCTATCAACATACCTACATTATTATATTTATCCGCTAGGGGCGTTAACTTTTAACTACACGCGCTGGCGTATTTTGTACGCCAGATATAAGAATTCTACTGCAAATATATTTAAAAATTTAATTTCTGACCTTGTTTATCTAGCTAACCTATCACTGGAGTGTGCTTTACAATTGGTTTTAGTTTCGTTATAATCGGCGTTCTGGGGAGATCGTAATTTACATTTTAGTATTTGTTGTTTCCGGCGGTGGACAATATACGCCACGATTATAATAATATAAGTAGTAATATAAGTACATCTTTCAAGAATTGTTTTTAAGTCATTATGGCACAAAATGTATTTTTCTTTATAAACAATACTTTTTCTCATGTAAAAAATCTCATTTAAAAAATATTTTTATTAGTTATTTTATTTATCATGGAATCAGATTCCAGTTATAAATCCCAATTGGCTTACTGATAAGAAACTCCAAACTCCAAGTATGTATTCGCTGATGCCGAATAGGGTTTATAACAAACAACTAAGTGTATTTTTTCAAAAAAAAAAAATAAATAAATCCGTTGTTTTTAAGTGTCTTTTCTTGTGGCGTATAAAGTACGCCACGCGTGTAGTTATGTTATAATTTCATGCGCGGGTAGTTAAAGGTTAACTATGATTGTAGGTCACGTGGTACACTCTGACGTCGCGGGTGACTATCTTATGTGTGTACTCTATATAGGCGAGCGGCACACCCCTAATTTGAGGCTTAGAAATCGAAAAAGCGACCACGATAGGTGAATGGCAAATTTTGGTCAATAATTATATCTTCGAAGTCGGCGAATCCGAATATGACGTTTATTTTTATCTATAAATGGTGGAACATGTTCAAAAATCAAATTTTATGCAAAACTGTGAAAAATCAATTTTCATGATTTTTCATATTTTACCTCGCTGTATCTTTGGTTGCTGTAAATATTTCCTCCTTTTGAAAATATTACCGTGTCATCTTTGAAGTATTTAGATAACAACGAGCTTTGTCTAAAATGTTTAAATAAATTAGAAAAATAGATGTTAGTTTTTAAACATTTTGTCGTCAGATTTCGTTAGTTTCATGTTTACTTAAGGGGATGGGTACGTATTTTCGGCTGCAATTATATTCAAATGGGGATTCATTTTTTTCGAATCCTGAGAAAACTAATAAATAATTTTTGAAAAATTTAAACGCAGAATGAAAGATAACGTTCTTACCGAGGGCCGAAAGTCCCTGAAAACTTTTATATTGTTTATTTTAATAAATTACAGGGGTGAAAATCTAAGAGAAAATGTAGTGTGATTTTTAATCTCAAATATCTCATTCAAAAGAAACTTTTTATTTATTCTAAGGGACTTTCGGCCCTCAATAAAAATTTAGTTTTTTATTCTGTTTATATTTTATTTAAATAAAGTTTTTTTTAAATATTTATTAGTTTTTCAGGATTCGAAAAAAATGGACACTAAGTCCGTGGTGATATTTTCCAAATCGAACATTCGCTATCTTTGTCATACAACGCACTGGGTCAAATAGAATATGATGACAAGGCAATGACAGTTTTAAATATTTGACATGGCATCGGGAATATTTTGAGTTGTTGATTAAATAATATTGATAGTGTATTTGATAAATAATTGATTTAATTGGTGAAATTAATAAAAACTTATTTATTGTTTATTATTTATGGAATATCCAAGCAGAGAATACATCAGGATATATTCTGTGATCCAAGTATTTTTTGTTAAAGATGTTGAAAATTGTAAGCGTTCCATAGTAACAATATATTATTAAAAATTAACTTTAACACTTTTCCTCTTTTCTTGATTAAGTATTAGTTTTTGTTGTACCTATAAATTATTACAATCACTGAATACATAGTTAGTGAAAAAAAGCCATCTCTTTAAAGTTAATGATGACATTGTCACGTAGAATGACATTCTAGTAATGTTTACATATCCATACCAGTGTGAATTTTACTTCACGTAATTTGCCGTGTAAAGACAAAAAAGGTAGGGATAGCCGTAAAATATTTACGAATTATGTACCGATGGCCTTTATAATTTTAACCAACACAGGAAAAAAACATAATTCATGAAGGAGTTTTATGGAAAATTTCAAGTCAAAATATACAATAAAAAAAAGTTATGTGACTTTATAGACGAATGGCACTCCCCCAAAAAAACGCTTATATCTCGAGATACTGACCACGGTGTGGTGAATGGCTAATTTTGGTCCAACTTTATGTTTTTGATGGTACTGGAAACGAAACTGTATATTTTGAATTTTAGATAGGGGAATATTGTCAAAATCGCAATTTTACCCTAACAATAAAAAGAAAATGGAATCACGTTTTTCTTAAAACCAATAGTTTCAACATTTCTTTTCTATAAAACATTTTATTCTTTGTGCCATATATTTTAACACAAACTTGACTATAAAGCTAATATCACAAAATAGAATTGCATAATGAGAGAATCGACGGTTGCTAGGTAACGTGACGTCACTAAAATAGAATTCTATTTTGCGTGCTCCCAATGCTGATATCAGCGAACGTAAAAAAGGTATTAGTCGAGGAAATGAAACTGAAAAAATGGCAAAACCTCGCAATGTTTCGTCCAGCATCGATTTGTACAAAAATTTGGGATTAGGCTCGTTTCACTCTCTAGTTCATTTTCTATATTGAGCCCTTCTACGCTTTTGGTTTTTTAAGGGTGAAAACTACAGTTAATTGTAAAAATTTTTATAAAATAACATTTTAAACTTTAATATTGTCAACATTTGCTTCTTATTAGTTACATAATGATTGCTTTATGCTTTAAGATATAATGTCATAATATTTCTACCATTAAAACCACCCTTGTTGGAGCTATATATAAAAAATTTACTTATCCTAAAATAATAATTTCGGCTTCCATCAATTTACATAAAAATGTGGCATTAGGATCATCTGACCCTGTACTTCACATTTTATATCATGATCAAGGACACTGATTATTTTTAGGGGTGTAAACTACCCCTTATTTTCAAAAATTATATAAAAACGTCGTAAACCTTAATGTGGGTAGAATTTGGTTTTGATTGGTTAAAATAATAACTGTTTTATGCTTTAGGATATAATATGATAATATTTCAACCCTTAAAGACCACCCTTAATAACATTGCAATTTTTATAATTAGATAATTTAATAGATTTATTTACACAAAAATACGAATTTACAAATATGTACAAATACAAATACAAATAGTTTTTTAGTCATCTTCCAGTATACGAACGGGTTCTGTGGTATTATATACAAAACTGAAGATGGTCTATAAGGGGACTATTCGAATTTTTCGAAAAAAAAATTGGTTTTATAAACATAGCTACTTCATTTTTAGCGATATAAAGTTTTTTCTAAAATGGTTTTGTAGGATTTTTGAAGAGCTATAAGACTGCGTAAATTAAATACCGTAATATCTCTTAGTTTTTAATTGGGGTGGGTTTAAAGGCTCGAATAAGGGGGGTGTTTGCTCCTAAATAGAGGTTTTAAACAGCTATACCTCGCTAACTGTTCACTGTAATGAAAGTTATGTACAAGGAAATTTTAGTTATTAATTAAAAAAGCTACAATTCATTAGTCTACCATTTTCTTCGTATCTCCAGTATTTTTGGAGATATTTAAAAGAAAATGGTAAAAAATAGTAAATGGCAAAAATTTATTTTATTTTAAACTTAAATTTTTCTAAAATTAGGCAATTTAAATAGGTCAAACATCTTGGGTGCATTGACAATACAAATATAAAAGGAATTACAGAAAGGTAAAGACAAATTTTTAATTAGGAGGGTAGTAAGGGGGTTGTTTTCACTGATTTTTTCGTAGAGAAAAGCAGGTACCGACATTTTTTTGATCAAGTAGCTCAATTTTTACGCTAGAAACTTTCATTATTTTTTTTAAAGCACAAATTGTATGCTTCAAAAAATATTATATAAGTTTTTCTCAAAAAATGCAAAGTTTTCCCGTTTAGTCCGTTCTTTAACGGTAAAATATTGCAAAACCTCTAAATTTTAAAGAACCGCTTGGATTGACATGAAATTTGGCATACACATAGCTAACAAGTCAAAGAAAAAAAGTGATATTGTGCCGATATGTGCTTTTGCCCTGGGGTGGTTTTCACCCCCTCTTGGGGGTGAAAAAATATTCGTCCAAAGAAAGTCAGGAAATGGATAAAATGGCCAATTTTAAGTAACTTTTTTTCTATAGAGTTTTTTCACTAAGTCAATACTTTTCGAGTTCTTTGGCAGTGAATATGTTCATTTTTTCAACAAAATAACCACGGTTTTTCGCAAATAACTCAAATAATAAGTATTTTGTCGAAAAAATGTTCTTAGCAAAAATATAGCCTGTAAAAAATTTTAAAAAATGGTGTATATATCACGTCTCTACACCTAGTAGAAGCAGAGTTATAGATAATGAAAAATAGGTTCATATTCGTCAAATTCCAAATGGAATATTTTAACGTGAAATAACCAAAAATGAAGCACATTTCGGGGAAAACTCTTTACAACTTATTTAAAGTGTTTAAAAAAAGCTTCATTTATGTTTTATAAAAAAAAATCTAGCATCAAAATCAACAAGTTACGCTCAAAATAAAGTGAGTCCCTTTCGGTTTTGGTAAAAAAATTGAGAAAATCACCCCCTAATTAGTATCTTAAATGAACTTAATTGTTACGACTTCACAAGTTTCTTGACTTGTGTATATATTGTTTATACGATCTGTAAGTTTCATCGTTTCAAATTCCTTATTATTGAAAGGGCTGTAGTTAAAAGTGGTTGAACGAGTCACTGATCACGAATGTATGCAAATTTTGAAACACCAAATCTCAATCATTTTTTGTCTAACAGAAAAACAAAAAAATACATGATATTCAGAAAAGAAAATTTAACCATTTTTGTTTTTCGAGATTTTTGGTGTCTGTACCAATTTTTAAGTTATTTTGAAAAAAAAACATATTTTTCAAAATTAAAATTTTTAAAAATTTTATTTTGAAACCAAATTTTTTCAAAATTAAGCACTTTAAATCGATGAAACTTACAGATCATATAAACACAACATAAGTAAAATAATTTGTGGAGCGGTAACGATTAATTTCGTTTAAGTTGCTAATTAGGGGGTGGTCTTCCCGATTTTTTTTTGCAAAAACAAAAGGGACCAACTTTATTTTGAGCGTAACTTGCTTAAATTTAATGCTAGAAACTTTTTGTAAGAACAAAAATAAAGCTTTTTTAAACACTTTAAAAAAGTTATAATGGGTTTTTCCCAAAAAGTGCTTAATTTTTTGGATATTTCACGTCGAAATATTCTATTTGAAATTTGGTGAATATGAATCTATTTTTCATTGACTATAACTCTGGTTTTACGAGATCCAGAGACCTAACGTGTACACCATTTTTTTAAATTTTTTATAGGCCATGTTTTTGCTAAGAACGTTTTTTTCGACAAAATACTTACTTTTTGAGTTATTTGCGAAAAACCGTGGTTACAAATGTGGTTATTTTGTTGAAAAATGAACATATTCACTCGCAAATAACTCGAAAAGTATTAACTTGGCGAAAAAGCTCTATATAACAAAAGTTACTTAAAATTAGTCAGTTTACCCATTTCCGGACTTATTTTTGACATATATTTTTTTACCCACAAGAGGGGGTGAAAGTCACCCCCAGGGCAAAAGCACACATCGGCACAATATCACTTTTTTTCTTTGACATGTAAGCTATACGTATGCCAAATTTCATGTCAATCCAAGCGGTTCTTTAAAATTTGGAGCAAAAACCGTGAAAGGATGGACTAGTTATTTGGCTTTGAATATTTCAAATTATGCATTTGACGAAAAAAGCTAACTTTTACCATGCCGTATCTCGGTTTGTGTTGGTCGTAAGAATATTATAGGAAAATAATTTGGTTTGTGTTACTAAAACGTACAATTTTGATATCTACAGTTTTTTTTTTTGATTAAATGCATATTTTTCGAGTTATTCTCAAAAAACCCTCTAAAAAAGTAAATTTTTTCGTCGAAAAACTGTTAATTTCAAGCCCGAATAACTCGAAAAATATTAGTTTTACTAAGAAAATATAGAATTTTTTCTTAGAATTACTTTTTACATCGACTTACATGGTTAAAATGTAATAAAAAGTTCCCACCCGCGACATGGGATGGCAACCACCCCCAAGATTTTAGCGTACAGCGGCATGATATAGAAAATGGTCCTTGGACTATTCTCAACCTTCTGTGAAAATTTCAAGTAAATTAATGGTGGACGAAAAAATTGCGAGCCAAAATGCTTCATTGCTGACCTACAAATTTTAAGTTTTGTCACTCAACTTTACCGATTAAACTCTTCAGGAATCTGCAACTTTTACTGTTAACAATTCATAACTTTAATTCTAATACAGAAAGACTGAAATAGGTACCATTGTCTTCAGAAAAGTAAGAAATATATACTATAAAAATTACAGAAAAAAATATTAAAATGGAAAAAGTTGTAGCGAGTTAAATGCAAAAAATGTGATTTTATTTTTTTATTTTTAGGGTAAAATTGCGATTTTGCCAATGCTCCCCCACGTAAAATTCAAAATAAACCTAATTTTTGATTTCAGCACCATCAAAAACATAAAGTATGACCAAAATTAGCTATTTACCACACCTTGGTCATCACACCACACAGTATCTTGAGAAATAAGCAGTTTTTGGGGTGTGCCCTTCGTTTATGAAGTCACATAACTATTGTCTATTGTATATTTTAACTTAAAATTTTACAGAAAACTTCTTCATGAATTATCTTTTATTGCTGTGTTGGTTAGAATTATAGACTAAAAAGTTTGTCACTCAACTTTTTTAAGTCAACATGAAACTAACGGAATCTAACGACAAAATGTTTAAAAATTAACAACTCCTCTTTTAATTTGTTTAAACATTTTGAATAAAGCTCGTTGTTATCCAAATACTTTAAAGATGACAAGTAAAATTTTTAGAAGGAAATATTTACAGCAACCAAAGCTACAGCGAGGTAAAATTGAAAAAACATCAAAATTGATTTTTCGCATTTTTGCATAAAATTTGATTTTTGAACATTCTCCACTAATAAACCGGGAGATATTAACAGAAGTTCAACCACGATTTTCTAAGTCCTGCCCTTTGCAATACTGGAAGGTTAGAGAAGGTACTTACAATTTGTGAAAAAATCCACGGGTTTCCTGTGACATTTTTCTGTGAAAATTAGATTTTCCATGAATAAAAAAATTGGGAGTTGCGATGAATTTTTAAGTCCTGCCATATCCATAGAATAACAGGATACTATCTATTTTATGAAGAAAATTTTTTGGGCAGGACGGTCGCAAAAGTACTTAGGGAGTATACATATATACAAATATGTAATGAAAATAATGAAATTTTCATGATTTTCTAAGTCCTGCCAACTTAATAAATTAATTATATTTATTTCAAAATGACCAAAAAAAAATATTGGCATGACGTCACCTAATGTTTAACTGCACTTGTTTCTTGGAAAATTTTGTATAAAATTTTCACTCTGGTTCCGTGATTTTCTAAGTCATAAAATAAATTTTGTTACAAAATAAATAATTTCAGTATACATTATGCAAAATGGCAGGATGTTTAGTTACACCTTTTTTACTATATATAGTTAAAAAATTTGTAAGGTAATTCGTGGAAAATTACACGATTTTCTAAGTCATGCCATTTCGCACATATCTCAAGAAGGTTAATATAAATCTATTTTCAAAGAGGCAGGATGGTTGTATAGTTATTTTGTATAAAAAAATTAAATTATCTGTCTGTAAAATTATTTCAGGGTGTTATACAAACATATTCATATCACCACACTTTTCTTGAGTCATACCATGTCGAGTATGCTTAAAAAACACTAATCTAAAACCGTTTACAACTTTACAAATGTCATCAGACCCTGGTTGGCGGACGACCTCTACTTCGATATGCTTCGTCTAGAAGAAGCATATCGATGTCTTGTAATTAGTTTCTTTAAAATAGCTGCAGAACGCTTTTATTTGGAAAAACGAAAACTGGTACACTTATTTATCTTCCAGAGGTCAATTGTCAAATGTCAATTATCAATTGTCAATTTTTAGTACCGGTCATAGGGGTCCGTTTGGGTACGGAAACGGATATATTATCGAATAACTTTTCTGTCTAACTTTTAAGCATCTCTGACACTGGATTATTGAATTCTGGGATAGTTTTGTACTAAAAGGTACCGTACACATGGCCTACTTTGCCCAGCAAATTTCAGTTTTATTTAAATATTTCCTTTCTTAGCATATATAAATAAATACAAAAATTATTTTGAGAACTCTCGAAATATTAACCGAGAATGTTCTTATCATTTTTTATAAAAATCTGTAACACAGCCGAGAAAAAAAAAATAAATACAAGGTGGGCAAAGTTGCCCCGGAAAAGTTCAACATTGCCCACCTATTTTAAATTCACTGTAGGGCAAAATTAAAACGTAATAGGACTACTTTGCCCATGGCATACGTTTTAATTTGTCTACTATCCCCACAATATACGTTTTTAATTTTATTTTTTAATAAAAACTAGAACAAAAAAGCTCTATTTTTCAGAGTTGACTTCAATTTCGGAGAAACTTTTATTAAAAAATTAGAGAAAAAAATTATTACACTTTTATTATAAAAATAGAAGAAAATATTACACTTTTATTAAAAAAACAACACGAAAAATTATAACTGAAAACAACTTAAATTTTCTTTAAAAGAAAAATATCCTCTTCTACTTTTGGAAGGTTCCTTTATCGTTATAATGTCTTCAGAATTGACGTCCGATATGTCTAATACGTTTGGATAAACAAAACCATTTATATTTTTTCTTAAAAATTTTACGGTATTGTTGTTGTTAATTTCTACAATAATTCCGATGAAATGTTTAACGTTTTTTTTTTGTAAGAAATTGGACCACCACAAAAGTACCAATTTTTAAATTATTTCCATCTACTTCGTTATTTTCATCAGACTCGATATTTTCAACCATTTCATCCTGCTCTTCTTCATGTCATTCATGTGCCTCCCCACCATTATCATCGTACCTGTTAGTCATATCCATTTCTTCTGCTAAATTTATGTTGCCACTCGTCTCCATCTCTATTTGTTCTTCTAAATCCTCGTTCCCACTTCCCTCCTGATTCTGACCAATTTCTTCAAATTGAACTGATTGACCGGGTTCAGTATTAAGCAATTTTTTCTTTCGTTTTTTAATGTTATCCCCTTTCTTTTTTTGTTGTAAAAAATTTAATAATGCATTATCAATTTCAGAACTTACTCTTTTGGCAAATCTCTCATTTGGCATCTTTTTTAGCACTTCATGTGGGTCAAAGGGACAAATTCCAGTTGCACGAAATGAACTTTAAATATTTTTTTGAAAATTTGGTTCAATCGCGTCTATTAGTTTTGTTAGCAATTGAGGAAAGATGGTTTTATCAATTGAATTTAAGTTAGGTTGATTAGTTTTTAAATCAGTAAGGACCTTTTGCCAGGCTCTTTTTAAAGGCCGGAAAAATCAAACATCAAGTGGTTGTGTAAGCCCTGTAGAATTAGGTGGCAATAATACAAACCTTATATTTGCCCTTTGACAAGCCCTTATTATCTCAATATTCAAATGTGAGGACAAGTTGTCCCCAATCAAAACATTTGTGCTATTATTCCGTTTTGACCAAGGTAACACAACTTTAAAAAACCAGTCTTGGAAAGTTGATGCATCAAACCATCCAGATTTTGTTCTATTATAGGGGACGAGGGGACCACCCGTTATCCATCTATCATATAATCTTTCAGCTTTATAAACGACATACAGTGGTAGGCGTTCTCCTGTTGCGGTAGCTGCGAACATTAGAGACACTGCGCTTTTAGTGGCATTCATGCATCTTTCCGGGTATTTTGTCCTTAGTCGAAATACACATTTTTGGGTACCAGGGTCATCTGACAGATTTGTCTCGTCATAATTTAGGATATTTTGAGGTTCGATGTTTTCAAGTGTTATTTTTAAATTATTAAAATATCCCTCTATGATTTCTTCAGTGTTGGCTGCCCTGGAACGTTTAACGTTTTGGCAGTGCCTTTGAGTTAAAATGTGCTTATGTCGTGACAAAAAAGCCCAGTCACAACTAGGAAGATTGTTGTTAGAGAAATAAACAACTCGAGTTCCTGTGGCATCTAAATATTGTTTGACAAGCATTCTAATCTCTAGGCTTGTTAAAGGAGCACCATATTCTGCACTTGCTATAACAACATCCACTAAATGACGTTCTTCTATTTTAGTGAGTGCAAGGGGATGGCCAATGGAGGAAACATGCGTTCGTTTAATTTTATTCAGAATGGTTCGGCGTGGCACCTTAAAACGTTCTTCTGTCTGACGGGAACTTAAGCCTCCTCTCACTGCTTCCACAGCTCGTTCAAGCATAGCTTCAGAGTAGTTTACATACTGCCTTGCTCCTATTTTTTTCTGCTTTTCTAGGCATTTTGATTGGTCCTTGAACGAAAAAAAAATTAGGTAAATACTGACATGCTGTTTTACGTAAAAAGTAATACTTTGTGACGTTAAACTCAAAAGCACACTTCCGTTTCCTTTTAAATGCCTCTAAAACATTTTATATAAAAAAATAAAAACTAAAAAATTAAAGACAAATGACAGGACAACATTGCCCACTTGGATTTTATTTTATAAAGAAGAAACATGTAATCCCTGATAAACGTTTCATCGCAAATTCAGTTAAAACAATACTAAATAAGACGTATAAACAAATATTTAGTTAATATTCCTACTGGTGTATACCCAGCAGTGCTTAGCTTTTACCCTAAAAAAACTACAAACACGTGTTCAAATTTCTTACCTTACTACAAGCGTTACACTTCAGTCACACAGGTTAGATCACACTGTCTTGATTTCTGCATGTTTCTTAGTGCGCGCGTAAACGTCTGTGGTACTTTGCTATGTTGCTAAGTATTTTTTTTTTTACAAATATTATAACCCTTACAGTGGGCAAAATTGAACCCACTGGGCAAAGTAGGCCATGTTTACGGTACTTTTGCTTTAACTCAGAAGAATACGCAATGCAGTGTTCTAGAAAAATCGATGTGAAAAATTTTTCGCTTTTTGGTTTTTTGAGTTTAAAAGAATTTAGAAAAATTCTATTTAGAAAAACGAAAACTGCTACGTTTATTTCTCTTCCAGAGATGAATCGATTTTATCAATTGTGAATTTCTAGTACTGGTCATAGACCTCCGTCTATTTAAAAGTACGCCCACCAATAAAACGAGTGTGATTCATGTGCCTGAAACTTTTTTATCTTCGAGAGGCCCCACACCAAAGAAACATAAAACATGACACGTTTCATGAAAATAAAACACAGTTAAACAAATTGAAGTCCGCACACACAAGAAGCGAATGTGATTCATGCACATAAAACATTTTTATCTTGGTGAAATCTGTTTCAGGAAAGAGATCGTGTTGTATTTTTCGGTTTCAGTTTCATTGTTTTGGACAGTTAATTACGTGCATAATATGAATTCCAACCAAGAATTTAATATTGCATTGGTTTCTGTTGTAAAGTAGAATGAAGAGTTGTACAATTATTATAACCTGGAGAGGTACTCGAATAGGTAATGATAAGAAAATATCAGTTTTCTTTAAACCAGGACCCACAATAAAACAATGTAGATGTTTGAATACTCAGTCTATAAAATTATTTAAATTTGGGAAGATGATTACTTAGTTCGTTTGCAACCAAATACGTACTATGATTATGATGTTGGGCAGTAATAAAAAGTTGCCGCAAGAGTAACAACCTCGTCATCATTACTTTCCATTGTTGGCTATACAAATTTTCATTTTGTTTCTTTGATTAGTATATAATATGAAACGGTTTCGTCCTTCACAACTCATTTTGTTTCATGTTTTACGTTTTATGTTTTACTTCACGTTTCTTTGATCTGCGGCCTCCCTTAGAAAGTAATAAAGGTTTGCCATGACAGCAACGACCTCGTCATAACTTTCCATTGTCGACTATACAAATTTTATTTTTGTTTCTTCGATTAGTATATCACATGAAATCAAATGTTTTTTCACAATTTATTTGTTTCTTATTTCAAGTTTCATGTTTCACGTCTCATCTTTCACGTTTTATGTTATTTTAATCTGCCTTAGGAAGCATTTTCAGATTAGTTGAATTGTGTTAAATTGCCGTAAAATTATTAAATTTATTAATTGCCTTTATTGCAATTATTAATTGCCTTAAAATCAATTTGTTGTTATTAATTTATTTTGTTGCATAGCAATTTTATCCCGCCTTCTTACTTGTTCGAACACAAAATACACACGCATGTAACAGGCGCTGAGTTGCCGCACTCAACTCGTTTTCCTAATATTGTAGGATTGTAGATATTATGCTGATATTTTTTCCTATATTTGATAGCAAAATTTACTAACACTAACAACACCAGAATAACGATTTTTAAATACAGCATCTATCTACTTGCAACTTTTTGCATTGTGTTCAGGATAACATCAGGAAAAGGTGTATAATATAAAAATGGGTAGAAATTGCATTTTAGTGCATAACATGCATCCAAAAGTGCATAAACCTGGCAAAATAGGTGTATGAAGGGCAAAATTTTGTTATTTTTGAGGTTTATGGAGTTACGAATACGCAAGCAGAACCGACCTCTGAATCACCTAGTGCCCAGAGTTGCTGCTAAGGCACGCCATCTGGAGTTTCGTGGGATATCGGCAATAAATTAAAAAAAAAACAGAATATTTGATGGTTTTTGGGATGGCCGAACACGAATATGACATTACAACCGACCCTCGGAGCACCTGGTGCAAAGGGTGACTGATCTCGAATTTAAGAGAGTTTTTGGAGGTCGATTCTGATGGCGTATTCATGTTCAGCAACCACAAAACTCTTCGAGAAATCTACTTGCATCACTTTAGTGTCTGAAAGCCTCGAAATTTAAGAATACGGCGTGTATATCAGTCACCCCGGGCACTAGGTAAAGATCTGTTCTAATGTGACATTCTTGTTCAGAAACCCCAAAAACCACCTGAGTAATCTGTCTGTATCAATTTACTGCCGAAATTAATATATAAATATGGTATAGAAAATGCTTAGCAAATAAAAATGTGCCATAAAATATCATTTTATTATAATACTAAAATACACGGTGTCCCATTTAAGAAAACTCAAAAAATACTCATTCCGAGTTTCAAGTTTCAACCAACCCCGTATACTAAAATTGAACATTTTGGTATACTATTAATAACTGACAATAGTAGACTATATTAAAAATCGTTTAAACATAAATTATTAGAAGTTTGGATATCAAATCACTAACAATATGTATAGGGTGTGAATGTTCCTACAAAATAAAAAAAAAACGTAATTATATTTTAAACTACCTCGTATAATATTTCAAAACACTATATTTTATTAAAGAGAACATCGAGTAGAATCCAAAAATGTAAAAATTTACAGGGTATTCCATTTAAAAAAACATAAATTTTTGTCACCCTGTGAAAACGGGTAGCCCTGTATATTAGAAAATACTGTTAAATTATAGTCCTATCTGTGGCACATGTTTTACCTAAATAACTTTTTTCGTATATCTTACGACAAACGAGTAATTGGACTAGCCCACACTAATGCCCCACCCTGTATACAAAATAACCATAAAACCATCCTGCCTCTTTGTATATAGACTTATATTAAGATTCTTGAAACATGTGCAAAATGGCATGACTTAGAAAATCGTTGACTTTTTCACGAATTTTCTTACAAATCTAGGACTCCTGCCGTCTTACAAGAACTGTTTAACCTTCCTGCCGAGTACCGAAAAGGTATTGATTGTATTTGAGTATATTGATTGTATCAGAATTTTCCAAGGGACAAGTATACTTAAACATTAGGAGACGTCATGCCAATATTTTTTTGATCATTTTGAAATAAATATGTTTAGTTTATTAAGTTGGCAGGACTTAGAAAATCATGAAAATTTCATTATTTTCATTACATATTTGTATATATGTATACTCCCTAAGTACTTTTGCGACCGTCCTGCCCAAAAAAGTTTCTTCATAAAATCGATAGTATCCTGTCTATCTGCGGATATGGCAGGATTTAGAAATTCATCGCAAAACCCTATTTTTATTTTTTGGGAAAATCTAATTTTTACAGGAAAATGTCACAGGAAATTTGTGGATGTTTCCACAGATTGTAATTACATCGTCTACCCTTCCAGTATTGCAAAAGGCAGGACTTAGAAAATCGTGGCTGAACTTCTGTATAATATCTCCCAGTCTATAACTCTAGATAAAAATAAACTGCATATTGAGATTCAGCGACCTCGAAAATAGGGATAGTGGTTGTTGACAAAACACCGGTTTTCGGTTATACCGTTTTTTTTGCTTACGGTTTAATCTGGCGGTTATAACCGGCCAAAAAAAAAACGGTTTTTGGAAAAACCGGTTTTTTTTAATCCAATAGGTTACAAACGTACATTTACAATGCACTTTAGTTTGCGATACTCCATTCGACTCGATATCAATATGATCAAAATTAGTACTATCGAAAGAATATCAATATCAATATAAATAAAACACAATTTTTAATAAAACCATTTTATTCTATTAATTAATATATTTATTTATTATTTTATTATTATTATATATTTATTGCTTATTATTAAATATAATATAGCGTAAGATTAATATATGTATTGGACCTAAATAAAATTTGATTTGCGTGAATCCCAAAGATGTGTGAACTTCAGTTTTCAGATGTACAGCACAGTAAACCAAAATTATTATTATACTACTGCTCAACAGAGAGCGCTGAAATAATTCAGGTTCTCTCGTCATTGAATATATTATGAGAGTAGAATATAATATGCAACTATTATATTCAATTAACGATGCAAATTTAATTTACCATTTAAAAATATAATCCTCTAAAATACCCACCAATTTTCCTCTCTTCCCAAACCCAAAAAATCCCCAACCATTTCAACTTATAAAAAATTTCCCAGACTCTTTGAAGTGGGATATAAAAAAATTAATATGAACATAAATATTTTACTTAAAAATAAATTGGATAATGCAATTTATCTTTTATTTTTACTACCATCAAAAAAAATTTATCATGTATTAATTTTAACACGTTTGTATATTTGTAGAATAGGTATATTTTAACTCATTTAATACTTCCTGTATGGGTGTATCGTTTTGAAAAGGTAGGGAAATTCTTGGAGATTCGTATTCTTAATCAGTAATTCGATATTCATAGTCAGAGCATTATTTTTGGTAATCAGAAAAAGTCATTCACCCACTTTCAATGTCAAAAGTTAAGTGTGAAATATAGATGATGTTTGCGTTTAATTCAACCAGATCACTTCTTATGTAAATACGTATTATGATTACAAATACATTTTCAAGGAAATATTATAATAAAACTTATAAATTGTTTCTGGCTGATGTAAGATTGCACTTTCAGTTTGCTTCTGTATTTATAAAATAAAATAAAATTTGTTGCGAAGTAAAAAAACCGGTTTTAGGTTTAAACCGGTAGGTTTTTCCCATCCCTACTCGAAAATATAGAGAATCGCCAAAATTGGTTATTCACCTTAAAGTTGATTTTCGTGGTCGGTATAACGTAATTTTAGGGGTTGCTGCCGCTCGCTTATTATGTGTGATTTACAAAAACAAGAGATTATTTAAAACTTTACTATTAAATTTGTGCAAATGTATTATTAGACCTTTGTTATAAATACTCTATATTATGGTAGAAAATTTCGAAGGGATATGTTAAATATAGAAAAATACGAAGGGAATTTTAAGACTGAGAGCCGAAGTGTGACGTCACGACTGTCATATTGTTATTATCACTTTGTAAACAAAGTTTTAAAGCCAGAATTTTTCCAATCTTAAGCATATTCCGGCTTGCGCATTTCCTGTAAAGGTGGAATTTTCCGTCCTCTTGTGCTTTTTCTACTTGAGTATAGTTTTTTAGTGATTTCACAAGAAAATGTTAGGAACTTCTGTAAAGCATTGTAGTTTGTATAATAAAAATGGTAATCTGCTTTACACCGGATTGTAAACATTTCAGTGAAAGAGAGATATTTATTAGGGTGGTTCGAATTTTTTTTTTTTAGTTTCAGATCGCTATAGTGCGCAAACGGTGCCATTGGTATAGACTTGAAAAAAGCACTAATTATTATTTTTTTATTAATTTGTCTTCCGGTCGCGCAATGCCATCGAAGTTAGCAAAAATTGTGAAAAACCTTAATTTTTCATATATTCTTTTAACAGGCCAGATGGTTTTAATTGCGTTCCTATACCATGAATTAACTACTAGAAGGATGTAAAATAAATATAAATGCACTTATTATACATTTGTTTTATATCTTTCGGTCGCGCAACATAATACAAAATGAGTAAAATTAGTAGTTTTTGCAAAAAAAGTTTGACTGTTTGGTACAATTTAATCATACGACTTTTAGAGATGGTATAATTTAATTTAATTACAATAATATATTTAAAATCCAAGCATATAAGATAAATTTTGATATTCAAGTGGAATTCGGTCGCGCAGGTTCGTCAAAAACAGCAGATTACCGAGAGACGAGGCGAAAGTGACGAATACCAGCGAAGCGCGCGGTGCCACAAATAAAGATACATGTGGTACATGTGGATACCTCTACAATGGAGGCAACAGGCCCAATAGGATTTCGCGGACCAATTGGAAAGGCCCTACCTGATTATGAAAGAAGACTTATTTATTTTAATCCTATTAATTGTGAGGATGAAAAACAATAAATCATCTGGAGAAGATGGGATAGTCATTGAACACATCAAAGAAGGAGGAGAAACGTTAATAAATGTGTTGAAAAAGATGTTCAATGTTTCTTTGACAAGAGGCGTAACCCTCTCTCAGTGGCATAATGCAATAATAACAATAATGCATAAAAAAGGTGACATTTCAGATCTGAAGAACTACAGACCTATTAGTTTGCTCTCCCATACATACAAACTATTCATGAAGATAATAACAAAACGGCTTGTGAACAAACTGGATAGTTACCAACCTTGTGAACAGGCTGGGTTCCGCTCCAGATACGGAACAAACGATCATCTGCAAGTTATAAAAACGCTAATAGAAAAGTGCACAGAGTATAACAAGCCTATCTTTCCTATATTCGTGGATTATGAAAAGGCGTTCGATACTATAGATCATCATAAAATGCTTCGAGCATTGGCGGACTGCCGCATTGACTACCGATATATCGCCTTGATTAAAAGTATCTACGAAACTGGTACAGCTTGTGTTCGACTTCATGAAGATACCAAGAAATTTAGAGTAGAACGTGGAATTAGACAGGGTGATACTATCTCCCCGAAATTGTTTACAGCTGTTCTTGAATATATGTTCAAGCAAATGGAAGGAGAGGATAATATGGGAATCAATATAAACGGGGAGGATCTGAACCAGCTAAGATTTGCCGATGATGTCGTTTTAATATCTGATAGAGTTGATAAAGCTACAAAAATGCTGCACACGCTATGTAAAGTGTCAAAAACAATTGGTCTTAAAATTAACACCTCAAAGACAAAATTTATGACTAACCTTGTAGTCAGCGATAAAATTCAGATTGAGAGTCATAGCATCGACCAAGTAGTAGCTTACAAATATCTAGGGCATGAGATTCGCTTAGGCCGAGAAAACCAGACAACTGAAATACAAAGAAGGATAGGTCTCACATGGGCTGCCTTCGGTAGATTAAATAACATTTTCAAGTCTAATATTCCAGTTTGTTTAAAAAGAAAGGTTTTTGACCAGTGTGTTTTGCCGGTTCTTACATATGGTGCAGAAACACTAACTCTGACAAAAAGAACAATAAATAAAATAAGAGTTACACAACGCGCTATGGAAAGATCAATGTTAGGTATTACCATCAGTTATAAAGTACCGAATCTAGAAATAAGAAGAAGAACAGGAGTCACGGAGGCAGTTGAAAGAATAGCCATGGCTAAATGGGCTTGGGCAGGACATGTTGCCAGACCGACGGATGACAGATAGACCAAACAGATTCTGGAATGGCGACCAAGGCAGGAGGCATATCGAAGCAGAGGACGACCACCGACTAGATGGACGGATGATATCAAGCGCATCACCACAAATTGGATGCAAGAAGCTCAAGATAGATATAGGTGGAAATTTTTACGGGAGGCCTACGTTCAGCAGTGGACAAATATAGGCTAGTTGATGATGATGATGATTGTGAGAATCCAAAAGTTGACAAGCGTATTCTTAGCAAGCAACAATAATTGTACTTGCTTGAGATATCAGAAGTCATCAAGTCAGGACATTGTTCACAAGACTTTGTAGTGGGTACGTGATCCTATCCCAACGTCACATTCAAGATGGCTTACTACTGCAAACCGAGTTTTGCGTTTATACATCAGTGTGTCCAACCCTTCTGAAAATCTGAGAGAGATTGTCACATTTATTCTCAAGTAGTATAATATGCCTATGTGGTTTGCCACAAAAATAAACCACAAATTCACAGATGGGCCTAGACATGATTACAAAATCATTGAATATTCAAGGTACTTACCAGAAGAGCTTCTTCAAGTTGTTGATCCCGTTTTACAACGGAATGCTTACTTTGCCCATCCCGAAAATTTACTTTTGGCTATGGTAACTGATGACAGAAACCATATCCGAGAGCTGGGCTTTAGGCGTATCATGAAGGAAAAGCAAGCAATATCTGAAAGTGACGCTATCAGAATCATTAAACAACCAAACTTAAACTTTGAAGCTAAATAGTATTACGAAATTATCAAATGGAACACCAGTACACTGACTCCCCTCTACTGCTAAGAACATTGACTAATGAAGAGATAAAACAGTATGTGAGTAATGACTTCAAGCCGGTTATGAGTATAGATACTTTGCCATGCCATACACAGGCAGTTGAAAGATGCGTTAAACTAGTGACCGTAGCTTCAAGTAAAGTGTGTGGGCAACGATTAAAATCAACAACAACTGGTAGTCTTTCACAATCAGGTAGGGCCTTTCCAATCGGTCCGGATATCCTATAGTGCCTGTTGTATTTCCATCTAAGTGTTGGAAAAGGTGGCGGAATGGCAGTTCGTTGTAATGGAGAAGACAAATACTCCATTGTAGAGACCTTGCCACATGGATCTCTATTTGTGGCTGCGCGAGCTTCGCTGGCATTCGTCACTTTCGCCTCGCCCCTCGGTACACCGAGAGAACAATTTCTTTTCTCCTAAAACACCGATTTCTTTGAGCAATATTTCTTAAATGTTAACATATCCTATTAACTTAAACATACCGGTTCACATATAAAGAAACGAGTTTTTTAAACACAACTCAATAATTTCTTACAGATAATTTCTTCAATACTAAGAAATGCATTAATGGTTACATTTAATTTTCTTATCCTAAAGTTTTTATTCCTTAAATTGAAAACTACAAATATTATGCAGTATAAAAAATATAATGTTAAGTTAATCCATATTTATATTTGTGAACAAGAAATTTTCATGCAATCAAATAAATATTTTAAACCACAAGAAATAATTCTTCAGAAATACCCTCTGTAGTAACTGTGGTTATAAAATAAAAACTTTGTCATTAATGCCGAAATGTTACTTACAAAGAGATTTTCTTCCACAAAAGAATTGCGCAGATTAACTATTTATGATTTAGTCGTCAGTGTTTGTCAAGATGGCGTGATATGTTCATGTTCATATAGATGGATGTTGGATTTATTGGTGTACTTTAAAAATTAACGGATATTTTGAAGGTACGCACATATATAGGTATTAGATAAAAGTAAATTGAGTAATTTAAGATGTAATAATAATATTGTTGCGTATCCGAATGGTTAAAAAAGAAACATAATAGTATCTTTATATGCTTTTAGGTATAATGATGGACGACTCTGAAATAAAGGAGCTTATTATTCTAACTGGGAAATATGCCACAATTTAAAGCTGGGACAGAATGATATAATATATACATAGCTTCATACAATAGCTTCAAAACAATATTAAGAAAGGAGTTATTAACCAACTGCGGGGCCTTCCAGAAATGGTAGAACTTCATACATGTAAGTACCTTTTTAAAAATGTGTATACTTATGTATCAACTATAATAGGTTTCTTGAATGTATCGTCTTCTATAAAAATATACAATACAACGCTATATCAAACATGGCGGGTGCAACGCTGAGGATTTTTTCTATTAATTTATTTGAGATAAAGAAATCAGTTAGTCTAAAAGAAATATATGTTTATGGTTAAGAAATGTTATTGCCGAAAACCGTGAATTAGTTAATATGTATTAAATGACTTAGATGTAAACTAATAATACTTTCCCGTAATAAAATTTCTTAATGATTAGGTATGCTGTCCCTTTTAGATTATAAAATTTAAGAAAATCACATATTATTATGTCTGCTTCAATGTTTTACATTGGTTGTATTTTCCCTCTTGCTTTAGCTAAACAATGTTTATTGTGTGACTTAATATTATACATATAAATAATTAATATTTCATTAACAAAAAGAAAAAATAAACAAAGATGTGTAGGTTAAATAATGCCATGTTTGAACTAAATATGATTGATTATTAGTAGTATTAGTAGTTCTTATGTGGGGCCGTGTATTTGTTTTTTTTTGTATTTCCTAAATTTGTCAAAATAAATATCTATATGTGTATAAAAAAATATTATTAAAGTAAGTTTACTCTTTCTACATAACGATTTTGTTTTAGTGAATTGCTGATATACAAAGTGCTATTAACAAAAGAAAGAAAATTTGAGGAAGTTGGATTTGCCTCTCCATCCTTTTATTGTTGTGTAGAAGCCAGTGGTTTAAGAGTAGAGAAAATATTTGTATGTAATAATAACGTTTTATATCTTGTTTTATTAATAAATAATGATTTTTCCTTAACATAATGATTTATTTCGCCGTATGTAATATCACTCTATTTTCAAGAAATATTAACTTAACTCTAAATATACGTTTATCTCTGCGAAATATATTTCTTAACATTAAATAAATTAATTATTAATAGTAAAATAATAATATTCCTTACTAAGAAATATTATTGCTCAGAAAGAATAGTTTGTTAATGTGTAGAAAATATATTTTTATGAATAATAAAATCAATTAACATCAAGTGTAATTTCTTTCTGATAAATGGGTTTGAAGTTTGGCAGAAAGCGATAGTTCAATCATGTTTAAGATATATTTCTTTGGCTATAGTAGAATTTATTTGAAATATTTTAGAAAATTATATCTTACATACAAAGATATATTTCTTAGGCAATATGCCAAGTCGATCTTTCTTAAATATTAATAAAGTTTCTTTATGTCAAGATTTTTTTTCTCTCGGTGTAGTCTGCTGTTTTTGACGAAGCTGCGCGACCTAATTCCACAAAGACAAAAAATGATAATTAGGGTTTTTTCAAGTCTATATCAATGGCAACTTTTGCGCACTATAGCGATCTGAAAGAAGAAAAAAAATTTTTTCAAACCACCCTAATATTTATTTATGTATATTTTTTGTATTTCCAAATTATCTGGTTGAAAAAATGAGGCGGATTTCATTACTAAGGTAAGAGAATATAGTGAACCGAAGTGAAAAAGTACTGAATTTATCTCCCGTGAGGGAATTTCAAATTATGCCACCACAAGAAACACTGTCGGCATATTATATCCCCTTTCCCAATAATGGGAAATGCAAGCGCAATATCGTGGAAGATGGAGGGCTATAGTGAATGTGGCGAAGACTCAATCCGAGTTTAAAGCCAGTGAATAAGAAGCTCTAAATTTTAGGCATATATTTATGCTTCATTATAGATCTCCTGCATTGTCTACAGTTGGTATATTTCGGAGTTAAAACAAAGTTAATTTACAAGTCATAATATAGGGAGTACTGGAGACAAGTAAGAAAGGTCTATGTTGCGTAGTGGACGCTACAGACTATGCAAATATGATGCAATGAACAAATTTAATTTTTATGTCAATACTTACGCGAGCCTAAGACCTTGCGGGGATTGGTTTTATAGGAATTTCTCAAAAAATTGATATTGTGTAAAAAGTTTTTTATTAAAATTAGCCTAATACTTTTAGCACATCACGTGCCATCATCAGAGCTTCCTAAATGGACATTTAAGTTAAGAGATTTTTTTTTTATAAAAATAAAAGATTGAAAAACTTACGTCCTGTAGGTATAAATCATTCATAGAGGGGTAATTGCCAAACAGCACAAAACAACATAACTTTTTTCAATCTTGTATTTTTATAAAAAATCTCCTAACTTAAATGACCTCTTAGGAAGCTCCGATAATGGCACGTGATAGGCAGAAAGTAATTAGCTAATTAATAAAACAATTTTTACACACTATCAATTTTTTTTGTGAGAACATACACCTGTTTGCCTGTTTGACCTACTTAGAAGTGTGTACAAATCATACATTCTTTTTCAATTTATAGGAATTGTTTTTGTTCAATATCTCGACCATTTTCAATTTTCCGACAAAATAGTAACGACACATATTATTGCAACTGTGAGCGGCCGTGGGTAACGGCATAAACGCTGGCCTCATACGCCAGTAGCCGTGGGTTCGATCCCTGCCAAAGACAAACCATTTTCATTTCCAATAATGACACGAACCGTCTCACCGTGCCTCGGAGAGTACGTTAAGCCGTCGGTCCCCCTGGGCTAGTGTACATCGACACTAGTTACTTGAAACAGGGTTAAAGATGTAATTGGCGCTGGAACTATCCGAAAGGATCTCCCCGGCAAAAATGCCATACGATATTATATTATTATTATTATTGCAATTACTATTTCCAACAATTTCCCCTTTTCAATTTTTTTCGGGTGATCGATATTTTCAAACCCCTTAATATCCTGAATTAATTTGTTTCGAAAATTTTATTTTTTTTTTATTTTTATGTATTCAGGAGAAGGTTTTAAAACAAAATACATACATTTTTTTCTTAATAATTGTTATTTTTTATTTTTTAGAAAATTGCCGTTACATATATATGTAGCGCTAAGAAGATATAGGAGCAAACATATTTAAAATATTTCCGATTATAAATGTCAAAATAACAAACAAATACAAAACTAGATAAATGAGAAATCATAATCAAGTTATTGTAGATGAAAATCTATGTTGCACTTGATGCACACTCCCACATTTCACTTGCAACCCATTGTACGCACATATGAACTACAGCATTAATCTGCAAAACGTCTCCTTTTCTTATCAGGAATATAGGTCAGGAGATGATCAATCTTATCATATTTTATATCTACGACTACTTTGGACGAAGATGGCCTGCCTGCATATTTTGGTTTGGTACCATATTTCGTAAGATACGATGTTACTAGATACCTTCTAGATTATAGTTTTGGCATGGGATCATAGGATATATTATGTCCAGTTACGTCCAGCCTCAATGTAAATAGACCATTATGTCCATAGTGATGTCCATCATCAATGTAAATAGACACAACCTCATTTTTTGGAGCCAATTCCTACTTGGTATCTAGCTACATTCTGGTCCATAAGATCAACTTCAACTTTTCTTTCACTGGTTTTTTAGCTTTTGCTGATGGTCTGGAAGGCTGAGCCTCATCAATAGCATCATATATTTCGAAATCTTTTTCACTATTTCGTAAAACAAGTTCAACAGGTGCTTTTAGAATTCTCTCGGAGAGCCTCTGTTAAAATCATTATATTACTCATCACCAAACTACTCGTATGTAAGCACATTCAATTCTGGGGTTTCAGTACCTATAGGTATATAGCATTTACGTCTAAAGTTTCAACGGCATCAATCATCTCCAGCGCTTCTTAAAGAGAAAAGCTTTTTCTGGAACAAGCAATACGTTACAATTCCAAAAGTTCCGATTTTTGCTCCCATGTGTTCCTAGTGTTACATACCAAAAATTAAAGGCATTTTTTACAAAACCAGGATAAAATTTCTAAAAGTTTATTATCAATAAGAAAAGACATTTATTTATTCTCAATTGAAGACACTTTAAACAAAATATAATAACAAAAGAATAGTAAAAATACACAAAGTAGAACAAAGTAAAAATATACTTACTTAAACTTGAGATCCATTTTTACCATAAATAATAAACACCGTCACATGAAACACTCAACTAAATAAACAGGTTAGATAAGATCCTCGAACCAACTGCTGAAAACTAGTAAACAAGTTTCCCTTGAAAGTCTTGCATCATCATCTAGTTAAAATTCGAATCACTTCCCGAATTTAAGGCTTAAGATTTTGCGTTACATATATGTAACTCTAGGACTCTAGGAGATTGTGTAAAGAGTGACTAAGTATAACCATTGAATTATCTTGTTTCTTATTAACTTTACGACTTAAATGACGTAAACAAACATGGAGACAACTATAAAATGGAAATTTTTTTATTTTTTAATTTATTCTTCTGTAATCAACATTTAACGGCCTACGTATATGAAAGGCCTAACGAGAAACACGCGATTAACGAAGCCACTTACGTAATCGGCAGCAGACCATAAATAGGAAAGAACCTGTCTCATGTATAAAGGCTCAGTTTGTGGATCAATGATGTTAGGAGTAGACTTACTGCAATCAAAATGAAGCACTGTGGGTGTGTGTGTGTGTGCGTGTGTGTGTGTGTGTGTGTGTGTGTGTGTGTGTGTGTGTGTGTGTGTGTGTGTGTGTGTGTGTGTGTGTGTGTGTGTGTGTGTGTGTGTGTGTGTGTGTGTGTGTGTGTGTGTGTGTGTGTGTGTGTGTGTGTGTGTGTGTGTGTGTGTGTGTGTGTGTGTGTGTGTGTGTGTGTGTGTGTGTGTGTGTGTGTGTGTGTGTGTGTGTGTGTGTGTGTGTGTGTGTGTGTGTGTGTGTGTGTGTGTGTGTGTGTGTGTGTGTGTGTGTGTGTGTGTGTGTGTGTGTGTGTGTGTGTGTGTGTGTGTGTGTGTGTGTGTGTGTGTGTGTGTGTGTGTGTGTGTGTGTGTGTGTGTGTGTGTGTGTGTGTGTGTGTGTGTGTGTGTGTGTGTGTGTGTGTGTGTGTGTGTGTGTGTGTGTGTGTGTGTGTGTGTGTGTGTGTGTGTGTGTGTGTGTGTGTGTGTGTGTGTGTGTGTGTGTGTGTGTGTGTGTGTGTGTGTGTGTGTGTGTGTGTGTGTGTGTGTGTGTGTGTGTGTGTGTGTGTGTGTGTGTGTGTGTGTGTGTGTGTGTGTGTGTGTGTGTGTGTGTGTGTGTGTGTGTGTGTGTGTGTGTGTGTGTGTGTGTGTGTGTGTGTGTGTGTGTGTGTGTGTGTGTGTGTGTGTGTGTGTGTGTGTGTGTGTGTGTGTGTGTGTGTGTGTTTGTGTGTGTGTGTGTGTGTGTGTGTGTGTGTGTGTGTGGAAAGTATGTTGTGTTTACATTCATTTTTCATCAAGCAATATTCATGGCAATGAGAAAAATATAAGTGTATGCTCAAACATTTAAGGCTGATTTATCTTATGAAAGAACGTAGTCGGCACGTGCCGTAAAACAATAGACGGCGCAGGTTCACGTTGTCGCCCGCTTAGTTGTACTATAAACCAGCCAATGCTTTTTATATCACACGATTCTTCACGATTCAAGAACAAAGAAAATGCTTAGAGCAACAGAAATGGACTTCTGGTGCCGTTCGGCGGCCATATCTAGACGCGACAGAATAACAAACGAGAGAGTCAGAGAAATCATGGGGGTTACACATACTATTGTTGACGACATCAGGACGAAACAACTCAGCTGGTACGGACACGTAAGGAGAATGCCGGAGAATAGAATACCAAGACAAATCCTCGAAAGGCCACTGAGAGGAAGGCGCAGACCAGGAAGGCCTAGAAGAAGTTGGAGAGAAGGAGTTCATAGAGAAATCAGGGACAGAGAACTTGATGACGATCTATGGAATGACAGAACGAGATGGAGATTGGAAATCGGAAGACGTCGAAGAACGTTATAAACCGATATTATATATACAGGGTGAGGCAGAAAAGGGCCTATTATAAATATCTCGAGAACTAAAGATAAGAGAATCGTGAAAATTGGAATACAGGGGTTTTGAGGTACGAACTATTTAAGAGCAGACAGTAGCGATCAACAGGTAGCAACAAACGCGGTCCAAGATTGCGAAAGTTCTGCGAACTGTCAAAAGTGAGGCAACAGTGCGTCGGTAATTCGACACTGACAGTGACGTCTATACTATCAAAAACAATAATTTTTATACACTTACGCCCGAAATGTTGCCAAGTCAGTGACGTTCGATTTCTTGTTATAAAAAAATCGATTTTTAGTAGTTCCAATGTGACACAAAATCTGAGCACGGGATAAAAAAGTTTATTTGAAGAAAATGTATTTTTTGTCCTTCTTAATGGCGGTACCGGCTCCTTTTTGCAATATTTTATTTAGTTATAGAGTAATTTCAACACACTAACATATTTATAAAATTGGGCTCTTTACCGCCATTTTTTATTATATTACGAATATGTGTGCCAAATATCTCGACAAAATATTCAAAATTACAGGCGCAATCTTGGAACGGGTTTGTTGCTACCTGTTGATCGCTACTGTTTCCTCTTAATAAAAATATTTTAGTCTCTTTGCTACTTCCGGTTATACCGAAAGTTGATAGTTACTTCGTTTTTTTAAATGGGACATATATTTATATATTGGGTATATTTTTACATTTCTTGGATTCTGCTCGTTGTCTTCTTTCCTAAAATATGAGGTTTTGTAATATTAATCAGGGTAGTTTAAAAGATAATTACGGTTTTTTTATAAATTGTGTAGCAGACTTCACACCCTGTAGAATTGTCCTGATTTGATATCAAAAACTACATTTATGTTTAAGTGATTTTTAATATAGTATATTATTATTAAAAATTAATAATATAGCGAAATGTTTAATTTTAGTATACAGGGTTGGTCGAAACTCGGAATGAGTATTTTCTGAATGAGTTTTCTTAAATGGAAAACCCTGTATTTTTGTTTTGTATTGCAATGAAATGATATTTTATAGTACATTTTTATTTCCTAAGTTTTTCCTATGCCTAACTGCTTTAATTTGTAAGTTATTCGTAGTTCTTTCAGCCAAGCTTTAATTGCAACAAAAATTACATGAAATTTTATTAGGTTTGTCGTGAAAATATTCAATTATGAATAATTTTTCGAAAATAAACATATATTAATCTCGACTGACCCTAAATTTATTAATACTGGTTGATATATCAAAATACCTACGTAGCTAAGATTTTTGGTGTGTTTAATTAATAAAAACATACAGTATTCAATCTAGTTTGCTATGACTTTGACATATGCTTAAACATTTGCTTTGCTTAAACATTCTACTATTTTTGAAGCTCCAATTGCTTTGCTACCTTTACTAATATGAATTTTTCTAATGAGGAACTGATTCAGATATTTTTTTGTTCTAGGAGAGTATAACAAATAAAAATGTGCTAATAGCAATAAGAATTTATCATCAGCAACTCCATGATAGATGACAACCAAAAAAAAAATTTCAAAATTTACTAGAACGGTTTCAACGAACCGTTACATTTAGATTACGAGAAATCTGATCGAACAAAAACTAGATTGTAAATGATTAAAATGAATTAAATGTTAGTGTCACTGAGAATCTGCATATTAATATATGAACTTTCTCGTAATCTAAGTGTCTAGTACGTCAAAACTATTCTAGTAATCTTTGAAAAGTTTCTCTTCTTGGTTGTCGTCTATCAAGGAGTTGGAGATGATAAATTCTTATTGCTAGTAGTACATTTTTGTTATACTCCCCTAGAATAAAAACTTTGCTAATCAGTTCCCCATTACAAAAATATATATTAATATTGGTAACAAAGCAACTGTGGCTATAAAAATAATATAATGTCTAATGTTAAATCAAGTTTAGTGTCAAAGCCATAGCCAACTAGGTAGGATATCAGAATATGGTTTTTTTTTATTAATATTTTATGCACCAACTTTAAAAACGTAGGCATTTTGGTATCTCATCGAATATTAATAAATTAAGGAACATTCTAGATTGACATGTATTTATTTTCAAAAAATTATTTATTACTGAATATTTTCATGGCAAACCTAATAAGATTTCAGGTAATTTTTGTTGCAATTAATGTTTGGCTTAACAAACTACGAATAACTTACAAACTAAAGCAGTTAGGTATAGGGAATGCTTAAGAAATAAAAAAGTACTACATAATAAAATATCATTTCATTACAATATTAAAATACATTTGTAAAATACGTTTGTTCTATTTAAGAAAACTCAGAAAATGCTCATTCCGAGTTTCGACCAACCCTGTATACTAAAATTAAACATTTCGCTATATTATTAATTTTTAATAATAATAGACTATATTAGAAATCACATGAACATAAATGGAGTTTTTGATATCAAATCAGTACAATTCTACAGGGTGTGAAGTTTACTACAAAATTTATAAAAATCCGTAATTATCTTTTAAACTACCCTGTATAATACCACAAAACCTCATATTTTAAGAAAGAAGACATCGAGGAGAATCCAAAAATATAAAAATTACAGGGCGTCCCATAAAAAAAAGTTACAATAATCAGCTTCCGATATAACCGGAAGTAGCAAAGAGACCAAAATATTTTCGTTAAATAGTTCATATCTCAAAACCCCTGTATTCAAATTTTCATGATTCTCTTGCCTTTAGTTCTCGAGATATTTCTGATAGGCCCTTTATCTGCGTCACCCTATAATATATTCTTCAAAGTACCCCGTAAGACAACGGTGCCCATGCTAGGCAGATAAATCAGCCTTTGTGCTACTAAATATACCACGTAAAAAACGTTCCTAAAAACTCTACTCTAAAGGTGGCATGGAAAGAGTTTTGGAAATACAAACAAATACAACAAATAACTCCTATATTTTAATATCATACATACTACATTAAAAAATAAGAAAAAAGATAAATTGTGTTGTTCCTAGATACCTAACCCTCGTTGAGATTTGTATCTGCCTAGACTCTTAATTAAAATTTTTGAAAGGCACATCGTGTGGGGGCTAAGAGGGGGCGGTAGGAGTAGAAAAGGCCTAATGAAAATTTACCATTGTATCGTGCCGGAACTCCAAAGGAATTTGAAACAGTACGAAACAGGATTTAGGCGACGGATTTCTTTGTGCATAAATGGGACTTGCTAATAAGCCGCCGAAACTGAGGAATAGAAAACGAGGCTAATAAATTCAGCTGTTTAGGGAAATCGTGAAAATACGGTGGCAGTTGGGAAAGTATCTAAGCTCTGGATAGTAATTAGGTTTTCGTTAAGAGGACGGTAGTTGTTCCTTACTGATTAACAACTAAAGATATATTTGGATAGGTTTCTTTTCGGGAGGTAATTTAATTCATTTAAGGGAAAATTGCTTGTGTCTTAATTTCAACAGATAAAATAACGGGATAATAGGATTCTTCTGCTTGGATTAGATTTTTAACATAGAATTTCATTAAAAGTTTTTATTGTAAAACACTAGAACAAAAAACCGTTAAACGCCGTAAAAAATAGTGGCGCAAAGGTGTATTCCCATTTTGATGGAAAATAAAATTCTAGTTTTATTTTGAAAAAAAAAATATTTGTTAAATCTGAAGTAAGTAAAACGCGCCACAAAAGAGCCTCAAACTTTATTAATGGTATTCTTTTGCGGAGAGTTTTAGTTCAAATTTAGCAAACATTGTGGGAAAACTATTATTTTAATTTCCTTCAAAATGAAAATACATTTTTGCGCCACATATCATTTATGTTAGTTATTTGGTAAGTGGAATGTTGTGTGCACCACTAATTTAACTGCGTTTAGCGGTTTTTTTATTTTTGTATGAGTAATTTTTTCAAAGTTTTTTTAAATTAAATCTACGAACTTGAATATAATGTTTCTCGATTACACGTTAAGCGTTATAAACCACTAAACCATTGCAGCCGAAATGTTCTAGTGTTTACGACAATAAACTTATTATCGGGCAATCCGAATTCATTCCTCAGCAATCCCAATATTTTTTTAATCTATTTTTTGTATCTGTCGAATATACGAGCACACTAGATTTGTTCTGTTCGGAATATATCGATACATTTTTGGCAAAGTAACGTAAGTGACATTTTTGGCGAAAATCATGTTTTTCCATTAAACTAACGCTATTAGTGTTTAGAAGGTACTGTCAAAGTGTAGTAAGCCTAGAATTACTTTAAACCTTTTTTTTAACTATTTTAAAAACGTATGTCCAGAATTTTTTTAATCATACCCGCAAAAGAAACGTAACTTTAGCACTATTTCCATAATAATAACGTAAGCAAACGTCGTTTACCGCCATATTAACGTAAGTACCGGTCGGTTTCTGTTACTTACGTCAGATTTTCGCAGTCAGTGTTTGGCTTACGACAGTGACAGATTCATGCTACAATCAACTAAATGATTGATTTTAGGTAAGTTATAACGAAAAACATGTTTTTGTAGTTATATGTATTTCAAAAACCTCTAAAACCTTAACTAACATTATGAACCTGTAAAACTCCTTTTCATATTTAATTTTGTTTATTTATTACGAATTATTTTGACATAGCCTAAGAAAAAATTTGGTTGAATTGTTTGTTAAAAAATCTTTGTAAATTTTGGTATGAAAATGTAAAATATTTGTGAAAAAATAAGTTAAAAATTGTAAAATTATCAATTTCAACTCTTGTATCAAGAAAACGGTTAGAAATAAAGAAATATTGCTTGCATGTTTCTATTCTGATTTGCATAGAATAGTGCAGTCACTGAAGGTTTTAACCTTCGATTTCGTTAAACCTTCATCGATTTTCATGAAAATTAGTGAGTAATTAGAAAATACCTTACGGAATAAAGGTGACAGGATGCAAACTTGCGCTTTTATCCTGGGGGTGGACCCCTTCTCGGGGGTGAAAATTATTTTATTAAAAACAATACCATAAGTCGATAGAGGGACAAATTCTAAGCCAAATTTGATATATAACGTTATTAAAATAAATTTGCTTTTTGAGTTATTAAATATCAAATATTTTATTTTTTCGTAAAAAAATGCCCGTTTTAAAGTTATTTTTCACGTATAACTCAAAAACTATAAGCTTTTACAAAATAGTTATTATTGACGAAATTATCAATCGTTAATATTGACGAAATCAAGATAATAAAAAAAAATAAATACACCCCTTACTTAAAGAACTAAACTAATGTTAATTCAAAGTGAGTGATGGGTAATTGAGTGTATATTATTTTCGACGAATACTCAAATCTAAGTATTCAAGCTTAAATAACGAGAAAACGATGCACTTTATCGAATATACCTGTTAAACACTTGTCAAGGTACTTCAGAATATCTATCAAATGAGCTGGAGAAGAAGTTAATAGCTTCAAAATTAAGCAAGTTATGATAAAAATAAGAGAACTCTTTCGAATTTTTTAGGAAAAAGTGAAAAATAAAACATATCCCATTTTCACAAAAATTAAACATGTATAGTAATCCTTACAAGAATTTCTTTATATTAGTATAAGTAATTATTCCAACAAGTTTAACCGGTTTAGAATGCATATTTTTGAAAATAAAAACTGTAATTTAAAAAAATCAGATTTTTTAAAATAATCGTAAGTTTCATTTTCTTTTGATAATAACTCTAAAAATACTCAATATATGTAAACAATGATATATAACTAAATTTTAGTTTTTTCCGTGTCAAATATTTTACCTTTTTTACTTAATTAATTGTTGTAACGTTATTTTGTGTTTCTTATAATAAACGATTGTTTGTAATTCTTTCCAAATTACTTTGAGTGCTACAATTTCCCGCCAAAGTAACGTATGTGTGTGCTTACGTTACATTTTTTATCAAGACTAAAGATTTTAGAACCCGTAAAATAACTTAAGTATCAATTAACCGCTAAAACTATACAAAAACTTTAAAAAATATTTTTCTTTATTAAACTGTAGACCTCAAAAAACACCCTGGTAAATTTTGTATAATTTAAATAAGCTTAACCAGGTTAAATTAAAAACATGGTTTTTCTACAAAAACGTTTTTGGTGACTTACGTTACTATGCCAAAAAGGTATCGATATTGAAAAAAAATATTGGGATAGCTGGAAAATTAACTCGAATGGCCGGATCACCAGTTTAGCGTTGTAAGTTTGGGTAAATTTTGGAGCTCGATAACTTCCAAAGAGTTTAACACAATTGGATTAATATACATTCGTTTGAAAGTTATCGGCAAGTAGTGTCTGATACCGTCAAGGTTAAAAGTGATATCTAAAGATATTTTTTGAGGATTTGAGGATTTAAAGAGCTTGAAAAACCGTTTTCCCACAGAACATGGATTTGGTCACATTAATGAGGCCAGATATTAGGTATAAACAGTTCCAGCTCCAGACGCATCTGGAGTCCTCCTACACTGGAAGTAGGGGCTATCCATTTTGTATATATTCGGTTTTCCTATTTCTCTTTGAACGTGAGAACATTCATCCAAAAAATATGCACTGTTGTACGTACTCAGGTCTATATAACAAAATACCGGCTCTGAATCGGTCCCGATCCCCTTTTGAAATATAGAAAAAAATTCAGAACGGTATAACATTTCCACATATCGCTACTTCAGTACAAAAGGGCCACAATTCAAAAATACGAAAATCGCTTTTATTAAAAAAATCTAACCTTAAGCAGTCATATTTTTATATACCACTGAAATCCCAATGTATTTTACGTTTTTTAATATCGAAATAACACTTGCGCCCTTTTTGCATTTTTGTGTTTGAAAGAAAAAATATGGACAAAACTGCCACTTTGTTAGTTGTGTCCTGGCAGTCGAAGTGAACGCACGTTTCCTTTGTGCTAAAGAGCCACATTTCAAAAAACCCTAGTCATTTTTACCGTTTTTATAAACGAAAGTGCCACATTCCGAAATACGTCCGTTTTGCACAGAAGATTCACGTAAGTACATTATTATTTCTTAATCAAAAGAGATGCGTAATGAGGGCATTTTATACAAAATATTCGCATAATATATATTTTTTTTCTCAATCAAAAATGATGTATTACAGAATACATTCATTTTGCTTATGATATTCTCTTAGTTAGTATATCATTTAAAATAAAAAAGGACCATATATTGGGACACGACTGTTTTGCATTTTTCTATGACAGTCAAATGTTATTATTAGAAAGTAAAATGCCGATGTTTTATTTACTTTCACAGTAGACTCTCTCCATAACGAGAACTGAAATGGCGGACCAAGACCCTCGTTATAAGCAGATCTCGTTATATCAGACAACAATAATATTGAAATGTTTTGATGCCTCTTATGTAGTTTATTAACCCCTTAATGTACACGCTCTAATACGAGAGCGTGCCTTATTGGCAATTTTGTACACGCTCTGACACGAGCGACCATTAACCCATTAGATCTATTTATGGGGTACTAAAAGTTTAATTTTTTTCAACCAATAACAGTTTTGCTTAAATTGTAAGAAAAAATTTACCCTGTATATTTTATGATGTAGTAAACTGATTAATACACTTTGTTTGATTACATTACAAACACCCATTCAGTAAAAAAATTATAAACATTGGTCAAATTTTTTTACCTCGTCTAGATTTACACATTTAATAATAAAAACTTCATTTCGGCACTGTTTTTGTCTCTCTATGGGTTATTATTGTTGAGTAAGGTTTATTACATCCGATAGTCATAAATAAATCTGGTAAAAATACATTGCTGAACAGTAACTATGAAGTTTACCTCCGAGATCCAGATTTATTTATTATATCTAATTTATTTATTATATCTCTAGGAACCGTTGACAATTGATACATTGAATTTTGTTGAATTGTTAAAAACTGTTTTTATTGGAGACACTAAACAGCTGTAAAGCATTGATACCTTTTTTTATTATCCAGCTAGTGTTAAGACAGTAAGTTATAAATTGTACCTTTTAGTAGTAGTTTTGGAATTAACTTTTGTTATTTTTGTAGACTGACATTGTAATATTTTTTTTGATAAGATAAGACTTTTTGTAATAATTTTACTCAAAATCTACATTAATTAGTGACAAAAACATTGATTAAAATGTTTGTTTTTTTTGGTATGTGTCCGTTTATTTCAAATTCCTATCATGACATAAGAAATATTTTTTATACAAAAGGGCCATATCTGCTAATATCTCTTTCAGGAAAATACTTACGCTGTATCTAAATACAATATCAAATACAGTTTAAATTTACCTTTCTATCAATATATTACTTGCATATAAATGATAAAAAATAAAAGAAAAATGAACCAAAAATAAATGTCAAAACTTTGAGTAGCTCCTCTGTAAAAAATGTGATTTTGATTTGTGGCCCTTTTGTATTGAAGTAGCGATATATAGATACCTATATTTTCCTTTTTGAAGATATTCTTCTTTAGCGGCGAATCGATTGAGGGTAAAATTATACATGAGCCGCGCGCCTGCGCACACTGACAGTATGTAGTTCATTGCTAATCTATCAAGATAGGTATGGGTCATTCCACGAACATACGCCTGTTTTGGATTACTTCGACAACGAATATTTTACTGTGCAATATAGGGGAATGGGGGGCACGACGGGGTCTCGAGGTAAGACGGGGTACCGCACACAAACAAGAAACTACACGTTGGTGAATAGCATGCAGTAACTCAATAGGAAGCAGGGGCGTCATTTGATATTGCCCCCCCCCCTAACCCTGAAAATTACTGAAATTTACAAGAAATAGATCAATTTTGTATTATGTTTGCATATAAATGTATTGTATATATAATGCTTGCCCCCCCCCCCCTATCAAAATTTCAAATGACGCTCCTGATAGGAAGAGTCATTCAACTAACGGTCCCTGCAAGAGAAACCATGAATGAGAGTGCACGCGTTTTTAGTTTACAAACGGAAAACTGTTTAGCGATCTGTTGATCTAATTTTGTGCAAGGACAACCATCGTTATTTTGAGGTAATTATGATCACCTCATTAATGTCTTTTTTATCGTTGTTTACTAGTATTATTATTTTGATAATGGCATATTGTTTGTGTGAATACGTTAAACATTTAATTAGTGAATTTTTTTTTTGTTCAAAGTTACCTTTTGTGGCAAGATGGGGTATTGGGTGCGGGGTATGATGGGACATTGGTGGTAAGTCTGGGGTAATTTAAATTTCTTAATAAATAACATTGGATTATTATTTTAGATAATACCATGGTACGTACTTACAAGAAAAAAACAAAAAAAGGAGAGTGGTCGAGAGATGCTATGAAAACAGCCATAGATAAAGTGACATCGTCAGAACCCTGGGTAGGCTGCCAGATCTGTGGAGGTTGAGCTCACAATGCTTGTGCTAGGGTGGACAATGAAGATCTGGAGCAAATACACATTTTTGTTTGTTTTGTGAGAATTAATTAGCATCACCATCATGCCAAAATTCCATTACCCCATCATACCCCATAGTATGGGGCAAGATGGTTTTTCATAATGTTCTTATTAATGGCTAATTGTTGAAAAATGTGATAGGTTGATTTTCCAAAGATTGTACCAAATCATGGTTAGATTAATGACGTAACGTGCCATCAATTAGTAATAGTAATAAACGTAGTAATTATGTTGTATTTTTGTTATTTTCCTTAGCTACCCCATCATACCCCCTTCCCATAAGAAGTACGAAAGTAAATGGCGCTAATAATTCCGTGGCTCTCGGGTAAAAGGGCATATCTATGCAAAATGAAATTGTTCAGGAGACGAAATTGAAAGTTCAACATTTTTCTAAAATCAAATGTGTTACTTTAGCCATTGTTTGGCATATTATAATGAAAGAGAATCTAATAAACTAACTTTTGCTGCATATAAACAATTCATACCTTACTCTAATTTGAAGTTGTCGAAGAAATCAGAGAATTGGAAAAAGTCTGACTGCTTCATTACTGTCACAACAAATGGGTTTTTCTTCCCCGTCTGACGAACCAACTGCATCCAGTCGTGCGGGTGATAGATTGGGATATTTGATTCTTTTTTTTCATTTTTTCTATCAGAGCATGATCAGAGTCACACTCCATATGAGTGTGACCAGGAACTAGAAATTTGTGGTCAATCACCTCTAGAGTTGGATGGTCGTTTATGACAGACATGAACATGGCAGCTACATGCGAGTTCTTATTCTGTCCTCCACATGTGTCTGACCACAAGATTACCCTCTTCACATGTGGTGGAAGATTCAAGAGATGCTTCTGTAAACATGAAGCAATTTGGTTGCCTCCTCTTGCAGCTACTACTTCATTCCACATGTAGCAGTGCGCTTGATTATCCGTGCAATCATGCACAATTAAATTAAATACCCACAGTTGCCTTTTGTAGAAAACGACTGAAGTTTCTAGTTGGGGAGTCGGCAAGCATTGCTGCAAATCAAATACAAGTGTTTTAATACACTCATCAACCAAACTTTTATCATTCCGTTTTGCCTCATGTGCTTGATCTGCCATATCGTGGTGCTGCTGTAGCTGGATGTCAAGAGCATCTTTTTCTTTATCCAGTGTTAAAGATATCTTCATTTTTAGTTTGTCACAGGTGTTGCATGTGTCTTTGCTAGGAGATTTAATTGCCAAGTTCAGCCCGTGAAATATCCTTGTGTAAATCGATAGGCTAACTGGTTTGAACATTGCATCTATCTTTGGCTTATATTCGGCATAGCATTTTATTACATATAGTGTAATGCGATGGCAAATACTTTTTTCTGTGTCCCTTCGGGAATAGTGACTGCGATACGATGGTATCGAGAGTAGGTGACTTTTTACCCTTTCAATTTCATCATCACATATTTTGTTTGGAGGTGCATGTTTATACCACGCTGGTCATCCTTGGGTATTCCTGATGTACTTCTTCTTCTTCTTCTTCTTCGCGCGACTAGGATTACTCCTGTTTGTCTGCCTCTTATTCCGTTTCAGTTGTTGTTGACTGTACATTGTCTTTCCACCTTTTCGGCGGCCTTCCAACGGGTCTTCTGCTATACGGCTTGTTGTTTTTACAGATGTTCCCTAATCTATCGGGTTCCATTCGATTTACATGTTCGTTCCAGTTTTTCTTTCTTGTTTTTATCCACCTGTTAATATTTTGAATTTTGCAACGTTCTCGTATACTTCTGTTGCTTTGTATGTCTCTTAATGATATGTCCGCTATTGGTCTTAATACTTTCATTTCGATGTTGTTGATTTGTTGTTTCGTCTTTCTTGTATCGGTCCTTGTCTCCGCTGCATATGTTAGGATAGGTCTTACTGTTGTTTTGTATACTTTTATTTTGCTTTCCGTGGTCAGATATTTGTTTCTCCATATGGTTTCTCGGACGCAACCACTTACTCTTGCCGCTGTTGTTGCTTGTGTTGTGGTCTCTGTTCTTATATTCCTGTCACTAGTGATCTCTACTCCTAGGTAATTGAATTTCATTACTTGTTCTACAATTTTGCCGTCTATTTCTAACTTGCATCTACGCGGCTCTTTACTTATCACTATACATTTAGTTTTTTCTACCGATATTCTCATATTAAATTTATTTGCTGTGAGATTGAAAGTGTGGAGCTGCCTTTGTAGGTCATCCTCGTTATCAGCAATTAGTACTGCATCATCGGCATAGCATAGTATCGTGATTTTATGCGCTCCCATGTGGTATCCATGTCGTTTTCTGACTTCGTGAATTATTTGATACATCATATTGAATAACAATGGGCTGAGCGAGTCTCCTTGGCGTATTCCTCCTTTTAGTTCTATGCGTTCTGTTTCTCCTGTTGACATTATAACTCCGGTCTTGTTGTTCTTGTTAATTTCCTTAATTAGCCTTATTATCTGGTGGTCTATTTGTTCAGCTTGTAATAAATTTAAGATATCATTTCGCCTCACCCTCTCAAAAGCACTTTTTAAATCTACAAAGCACATGTATGATGGTTTTCCATATTCAATAGACTTTTCTACTATTTGCCTGATAATAAAAATTGCATCTATTGTGCTGCGGTTCTTCCGGAAGCCTTGCTGTTCATCTGCCATATTCGCTTTTTCCTCGATTTTATCTTTTATGACTGCCGTCAACAATTTTAATGTGCTGTTCATCAGACTAATGCCTCTGATGTACTTTCGGCTACTTTTTTTATAGCGCTTGTTAAAAACTTCGCCGTTTCACCAAAGGTATATAGAAAGCATTTCTTACAAACAGGCTGAAGATTTGGCGGCCTGGTATGATTACCAGGCAACCAAATCGTCGTTGGGATGTAGGTTTTCTGCCAGTGACCGTTCTTAAAATACTCAACAAACGATAAAATACAACGTGTTTGAGAGATTAATAAAATTAAGTAAAACAAAAATTAATGAAATTACCTTTATTAAATTTGAGTAAATGAACGTAAGTCGTGATATCTTCGTTTTTTCACATATATTTAAACACTTTATGCTGATTAAATTTGGGTAAATGAAATTATGTCCAAATATCTCCTTTTACTCTAATCATGATTAGTAAATTTTGTGCATCTGATTCCAGTAAACGAAAATATCTCTAAATATCCCTTTTTACCCAAACGTAATTCTTGCATTCTTGGTTAAATATGATTCAGGTAAAGAGAATTATCTACTAATATAACATTTTACCCGAATTTATTTTGTAAATACATTTGCAAACTAAAGCATATCTGGAATTATTCCTCTTTACTCCATTGTAAACGTTAATTTTGTTCAATGACTCCCTTTTCACATGTCAAAATCTAATGGAATTATTTAGATTGTAGAATATATCCTTTTATCCAAATGAAGAGCACAAAATTTACTTTATTTTCAAATTTTTACCTCATTTCGGGAAAAATTCGAGATATGCCCTTTTACCCGAGAGCCACGGAATTCTTCCAATAAACAACAATGTAATTTATAATTTACTTTCGTTCTTCTTATTTTGCACAGTAAAATATTCGTTGTCGAAGTAATCCAAAACAGGCGTATGTTCGTGGAAAAGGTACATGTATGTATCTGTAATCAGTAGTGTTAACAAAAATAATTTTAGAAGTAGATTATCATAATAGTAAAGTTAAAGTGCAGTAGTGCAGTGGGAGTAAAGGCAGAGCTAAACGTAAGTCGTTGCATGCTTTTTCAAAATTTAAAATCTGCAAATAAATAAAAATTACATTGCCATATCATTATCAGTAAATTTCTGCTAATTAGGTTTTAAAGATAAGGAAAAGTTGATATTGGTTTCAAAACCTGATTATAATAGCCTGAAAGAAACAGAGTCGGCTTGGAAAAAATAAGCAGAAATTATAAAATTTGAAATAATTAAATTATTTTATAAAGTATAGGCAATTAAGACTAGTTAATTGAATAAAGGATAAAAGAGGTAGATTGTTGATGTAGATAGGGTTAGCTCGTGCATCGGCCGTGGGTTGGAATGAGTAGGCTCATGATTGCGGTGTGCGGGACGCCTGATCTGTATCTAACAAACACAGCGGAAGAACTTATCCTGCTAAAAGTTAAAATTCAATTAACAACGACAAACATAGCTTAAAGGAGTGAGCAACAAAAGAGATAAACCGGAACACGAAAACTCATTCGACGAGGAGGAAGTCTTTAAAAGAAGCAAATCAACGACAAGAACACCACCAAAGGACAACAAAGAAGAGCAAGAAAAACAAGAAATGGAAGAAATAAAGAAAATGTTAAAAGAAATGAACGAGGATATCAAAACACAAATAAAAGAACTGAAAACGGAATTAAAGGAAGAAAATGAGGAGATTAGAAACAACATAAGGGAGGTAAAAGAAGAATTAAAACAAAACAACGAAGAAATAAAAAACATAAAACAAGAAATAGAAAATATGAAGAATGAATGGGCAAAGGAGAGGAAAGAATTAAAACAAGAGAATAAAATACTCAAAGCAGAAAACAAAAAGATAACAGAGGATCTATCTGATCTTAAACGATCAATGGAAAGGCTAGACAAGGAAAAAAGAAAAAATAACCTAATCATAAGCGGATTAATTATAGACAGTGAAGATCCAATAGCTCTAAAACAAGAAATGACAAACATGCTAGAAAACCATCTAGGAATTAAGACCGATATCAAGAGAGCACAAAAAATTGGCACAGAAACCTGCCTAGTCGAATTAGGAAATGAAGAAGAAAAAGTAACCATACTACGAAATAAAAGCAAGCTAAAAGAAGTAAAGCATAAGAAAATATGGATTACAGAAGACCTCACAAAAAGAGAGCAACAGAAAGCAAAAGCCTTAAGAGATATAAGCAGAGAGATGAGAGAAAAAGGGAAAATAGTAAAAATGGGATATAATAAAATTACAGTAGACGGAAGGGAATGGAGATGGAACCAGAAAGAAGAAAAGGTAATGGAAATAGCGACTCCAAAAAACTAACACAGTCACACGGAAGAAACGACGTAGGGACCATCCGAGGAACAGGGAGAGAAGATATTGCAAGTGAACAGGACACTAACAAAAAATGTATAGAATTAAGTAGTGATAAGTTTAGAAATAGGAAAATAAATATTAATTATTATAATAGTAATCCGATTGGTGGTGGGAATAATAATTTTAGGAATAGTATTAAAAATCAAAACAAAAAGAAACAAAAAAGAAAACAGAAAATAATGAAAATATGCACCTGGAACGTAAGAACAATGTTAACTGCAGGAAAAATGGAAGAGATAGCAGGAGAACTGAAAAGATACGGTATAAACGTAGCTGCCATACAAGAGACCAGATGGAAAGGAAGCGGCGAATTAGAAAACAAAAACCTCAGCCTCAAATACTCAGGGAGCGAAAGACAAGGGCAATACGGAGTAGCATTTATGATACTCGGAGATGTAAGGCAAAAAATACTACAATTTAGACCGATAAGTAACAGACTTGCATACTTGCGCAAAGAAGCAAAGCCAAGCAATTTGTCACTACTAAACGTATATGCGCCTACAGAAAATGCGAACAGAGAAGAAAAAGAAAAATGGTACGATGATGATATAGAGGAAGAAATAGAAAAGATACCCAAAGAAGACACGATCATGGTACTGGGAGACTTCAATGCCCAAATAGGAACAGAACAATACACAGAAATTGTAGCAGGAAGATACACAATACATGAAAGGACAAATGACAATGGACAACGATTATGCAACCTAGCAACAAGAACAGGCATGGTCATAAGCAGTACAAAGTTCCCGCATCCTAACAAACATAAAATAACATGGATATCACCAAATCTGCAAACTAAATCTCAGATAGACCATATTTTGATAAACAGGCGGAGACAATCTTCAATTAAGGACGTAAGATCCTACAGAGGAGCCTGTGCTGACTCAGATCATTTCATGGTAACAGCAAAAATAAAACAAAAAACATGCAGGAGTAAAAATAAAAGCAAACAAACGAAATGGGACATTGAAGAACTAAAAGAGGAGCAAGTAAGAAGGAGATATCAGGAAGAACTGGAAAAATATCTAAGAATGGATGACAATCAAGAATGTGTCGACGTGAAACGGGAGTGGAGCTGCATAAAAGACGCCATACAGGAAGCAGCAGAAAAAACAATTGGCAAAAAGAGGAAGGAGAAGAAAAAAGAATGGTACAACATCGAATGTCAAAAAATTATGGAAAAAAAAGTGGAAGCGAGATTAAAATGGATAAGAACGAACACGGCAGAAGACAGAGAAAACTACGAATTACTGAGAAATGAGGGCAAAAAAATTAACAGAAAACAAAAACGACAATGGATAGATCTAAAGATTCAGGAAATAGAGAACGAAAAATACAACAGAAATTCAAAAAAATTCTATAATAAAATAAAAGAAAACAATAGAACATTCAAAGGTAAATTAAAAGGAATAAAAAACAAACAAGGTAAAATTGTCGAGGAAGAGAAAGAGTATAAAGAAATATGGACAAGTCACTTTAAAGAATTACTAATTGAACCAGTTATAAATGATGAAATAGAAGACGTGGACGAAGAAGAAACGAACACACAGGAACCAACATTAGAAGAAGTAAAAAACATTATAACGACAGGGAATAATGGAAAGGCACCTGGGAAGGACGGAATAAATCTAGAACTAATAAAATACGGAGGAGACATATTGCATGAAAAAATACATGAATTGATTAAGAAAATATGGAAAGAGGAGACAATGCCGAACGAGTGGGAAATTGGACAGATTATAACGATCCATAAAAAAGGCGACCAGCATGAGTGTAAGAACTACAGATGTATTACACTATTAAACGTTGCCTATAAAATATTATCGTCAATAATACAAAAAAGGTTAACAGATGAAACAAAAAATATCATAGGACAATACCAATGCGGTTTCGTAAAAGGCAGATCAACAACAGATGCAATACATACCATTAAACAAATCATGGAAAAAGCACACGAACATCAACATGAAATAGAAATATTATTTATAGACTTTGAACAAGCCTTTGACTCAATAAAGAGAAAGGAAATAATGAAAGCCCTAAAATATCAAGGAGTAAGTAAAAAACTAAGAAACCTAATAAAAATGTCTATGAATAAATCAAAAATAAGTATCCTAACACAAAAAGGGGAAACAGAAGAATTCGAAATAAATAAAGGAGTGAGACAAGGTGACTCACTGTCAGCAACACTATTTAACCTGACAGTAGATTTTGTGTTAAGAAAGATCCATAAGGGAAACCTAAGAGCATCAGGTTACCAACTAATCGCCTATGCAGATGATATAGCGATAGTAACAAAAACACGAAAAATCATGAAAAAATTATTAATGGAGATAGAAGAAGAGCGAAAGAAGATGGGACTAAGAATTAATGAAAAGGAAACAAAATTAATGAGACTCGGAAAAGCAGAACAAAACAGAGAGGTAAGGATAGGAAATAAAAAATTCGAGGAAGTACAGAAATTTAAATACCTGGGCGTTATGATAAATAACAAAGGGGAAAGAAAAACGGAGATCGAAGAAAGAATAACTGCGACAAACCGGGTATTCCAAGCAAATAGAAAACTACTAAAGAGTAAAATATTGACCAAACAAACAAAAATGAATATATATAAAACAATAATAAGACCAATAACGATGTATGCAGCAGAAACCATGACTATGACAAAAAAAGAAGAAGAGAAATTAAGGATAAATGAACGAAAGATAATAAGGACAATACTGGGTCCAGTGAGAATCGAAGAACAAGACTATAGAAGGAGAACGAATAAAGAAATTTTAGAAGAATTAAATGGTGAAGATATAGTAAAGAAAATAAAAGTACAAAGAACCAAATGGCTAGGTCACATATGGAGACAAGGACCAGAATCAGTATCAAAAGCTATGATATTGTGGCAACCAGGAGGAAAAAGGAGACGTGGTCGACCCAGATCGAAATGGTTAACTGAAGTAGAGGAGGACCTAAGAGGAGCAGGAATTACAAAATGGAAAGAGAGGGCAATAGACCGGAAGAAATGGAGACATATTAGTGAACAAATACAATGATCATGGGGACTGATCCACCCCGTAAAATGGATCTAGAAAGCGAAAGCGGCGAAACCCCACATGGGGTGTTAAGCCATATACTATACTATACTATGTATCTGTAACCGTGCAAATAAGTCATTAAAAGAATATATTAGTGGTTTTAGGAAATGTATTATTTATTATTAGTTCTTGTGTTTTTGGATTTGTGTTTCTCTGTAGTAAAATAATAAAATATGTAGGCATAACATTTTGTCGCCGTGTTGTGTAATTATATCCGAAACTTAGGTGTCGATTCAAGTGGCTCGCTGGCGTAGTTGGCAGAGCGGTGGGACAGAGAACGGAAGCACACGGAAGGTCGCGGGTTCTAATCCTAGACGATTCATACTTTTTTTTTATTTTTCGTTATTTTAATAAAAAAATTTTTGAAAGTGGTATATAAGAAAGTTAGTTTAATTTTAAAATAAAATACAAATAACCTGTTAAGTATATTTACTTCATTTAAATTACCTATATAATAGAAGAATATCTTCTTACGTGCGTACAAAGTACACACACATTCTTTTTTTAACCTCGGGCGGCATAATTTTACACCGTTAACAGACGGCATAGGTACAATTGTACCTATGCTGGTACAATTCGTTAATAACGTAAATAAACAATAATAAAAATTCGTTAGTCTAAAGGGAAATAATATATGTTAATTTTAAGATCATATTATTTATTACTAGCATAACTGGTACCTAACAAATTGTTGAATATTGCAATAAATAAATAATAATTTTCGGTAATTTGTTCTTGTACGGATTTACAAACAAAGATTAGAAGCCCCTATGACGTGACCGCTCTTATCTATCGTAAACTATTGAAATTACTACAACAATAAACTTAAAAATAGTGGTCGCAAACAAATTCTAGGAACGGTATTGTATTGTATTTCAATTGGAAAGGTAGATCTCATCTCCATTTAGTTGTTTGGTGTTTGTCATTACGTGTACTCGTATACCTAAAAATTATTATGAATAATTGTGATTATAGATCTAGTTTACCGAAATGGAGACAAAAGAGGAGTACATAGAAATAAAAAAGAAAACTTGTGTGAGGTGTGGGTTATGGAGTATCAGCTACTTATACGTGCAGCGATGTCTTGAATGAAGACACGTTGTTTATTCTCCGTTTAGGCCTGGGCCTCTTCAGGGTAGATAAGTTAACGTTAGACAAGTTAACGTTGGCGAACAAACAGTTTTGGATCTGGTCATGTCTTATAAAGATTATGGGCAGAATGTTACCACAAATTACTTTTTTACCAGATTTGAATTTGCTAAATCCTTGAATTCATGACACATGACGCTAGTAGGGCTATTAGGCACAGTTAGAAAAAATAAGAGATTTCTACCCACCAATATGTAAGCAAACAAGGAAAGAGCTGGATTTTCCACAAATTTTGCATACAATCGTGATTCTACTGTACGCTCTATATGTCAAAGAAAAACAAAGCAGTAGTATTACCCTCGTCCGTGCATATGACAGGAAACGTAGAAGACAGTGAAGTAGCGGAGCCGGAAATAATTCAGAATTACAATAAAACCAAAGCGGGATTGATAACATGGATAAAATGCTGGGTGGGTATTTGATCGTATACTCCACCCAGCATTTTATGTCCAACATTGCGTTGGCCTTGGCCTTTTTTTATGGTTGACGTCACTGGCTTAGCCTGCTACATTATACTTCGAGAGCATAATCCATTACAAAGAACAAAGGGCCAACGCAGGAAATTTTTGAAGAATCACTCCAAAGATAAGTATTTGGGTTTTTTCATTTCAATCTCAAAGTAAAAAACCGGATGATGATGAGGAGTCATTTTCTTCGTAGTGTTGTAGAAATGGTCCTTGCTCGAAACAGAGCATGTATTTGCTGTAAAAACTCGTCCTCAAGTATCTCAAAGCATTCGTGGATCTACTCCAGCAACCGGAAGTTGTCATGTTTGTTGAAATGAACGGAAAACAGCGTAAAACGAGAAATACTTGTGTAATATGTTTTCTACCTGTGTGTGACGAACATTCTTTATCTAAAACGACATGTATTGTTATGAACTGCTTTATCTTACTTTTATATTAATTAGTATCTATTTAATTAATTATTCAATTGTCGCAAATCATACATAAAATTAAGAAAAATCTCAGGGTGCCTTTTTATCATATCAAAAAATAACTAAATTATCTTAGGTTATACTTATCCTTTCTCGTGGTTTCAGTATCTCTTAGTTGATCCTTATCGGAAAAAAATAGGAAAAGGAAATAAATAGAAATACCATAAATAAGCAAATACAAATATCTTTTATTATCAAAAGCAATACTCTGAAAATTTATCAATCAAATCCTGTGGGCATAACTGTCCCAATGAAAATCTTACCAAATAAATTAATTTTAATTCAAAAAATATTTATCGGTTTGTTCCTGATAACATTGATAAAACAAACTAAACAAACAAATTTAGGTATTCGCAAAACTACTTATACTTCCTATTAAATTTTTGAAATATGGGAATCTTAGCTCATATGCTTTTACTCAAAAAAAATTAACTTGACTTTTTGATTCACATACAATGATGTCTCCTCTTGACCCAAACAGCTCTTCCTTGTTGATTATGTTATGCTACCCATCAAAGCCCTCTCCGTTCTCAGCATCAATCCAGCAGCATACCAGCAACTAATTCTCCAAAACACGAGCCAGGCCTCTTTTAACCAGTACTCGTTAAAAAAAAATTAAAAAATTCTCTCCTCTCTTTCTCACAATAATATTCTCTCCCTTGGACTTTACAGAATCAAAGAGGTATTTCTTCTCAATTTGATCTGTCTCTCGTTTCACTTTTCAGCTACACTCTTCACTATCCAACAACCACTGGTACTTGCTTCTGAACTATTCACGAAAACTTATACTGCTCTTCTCCGATGCCGGTAACATAATAATCTCCTTTTCCAAACTATCTGAACATTCTATCTTCTCTCATCCCCATTTCAAATTGCTAAACCAATCAGAAACATATTTCTCTCCCCATTCCTCTTTTTTCATTCAAAAAACCCATGCACCCTTCCAAACAATTACTTCTACTCATGATAATTACTTTTCGGGAATTCTACAAATTTGCTTAAACAAAGAGACTTAAAATTCCAACTTTCTCTACATTACTTTTCTAAATATAATAATTACCAGTGGCTTTTGGCCTCGCCCGTAACAAAGCAACCGTTTTAAAATTATAATCCCGAAATAAATTGTCTATTCACATCACTTTATTTACTAATGTCTTTAATTCTTCAGGGAAAAACTCATTAAGGATAAACCCACTGCTTAAAAACTAACTTATAATAAATAGTTACAAATCAATATACAGGGTGTATCAAATTTATGTGCCCGCGTTATATTAAAAAAATAAAGTTTATATTCTATCTTTGATTGATAAAATGATACACAAGAGTTTATGTTGCGAAAATCCACACTAACATTCATTTTTGTATTTTGATTCAAATAAGCTATCATTTAAATACAAAATATATTGTTTTTTATAAAATATTTATTTTCAAAAATGTACAAGGTACAAAAATGTACCTATGCCGTCGTTTATGGGGGTAGGAAATATTTAAGCCTCCTTCTGGGAACTGAATAAAGATTTTGTTAAATTTGGCTCACATATTCTATTGGATAAATGTAGAGATGTTACAAAAGTTCAACTCTCTACGTCTTTGAAAAAAAAAGTTATCACAATTTGAAAACTCAAAAGTTACAATTATTGTACCTATGCCGCTCGACAAAGGTTAAATAGAAATTGAGTAAAATTTCTGAGCTCGGTTACTTTTGAAATGTATAACCGATTTTCAAAATGAGACATGCGTTGCAAAGATATAAATCAATACTATCAGAAGTCGTAAGAGTCGGACTTAAATTTTAGAAATTTTTGGTAGTTGTGGAGACGAGTCTGAAAAACACATGGCAAATGGGGAGGGCCGTAAAACCTACACACTTGTACGAAAATGGAAATATTCAAGATTGTAGTCGTCTTAATAATTAACTATATAAATACAGGAAAAAACGGTAATGATGTATAATATACAAAATATTTAATTACTATAATTAGAGGTAAAAATATAAAATATCTACAAGTAGATCAATTTTGTGTGCCTTTTCCCATTAATTATAATACTTCTAAATAAACGGGTTCTTTTTTCTTATTAGTCTTTTATAGCAATAAAATGCTATCAAATTATAATAATTATGACCAATTACTGTCCAAACTATAATCAGTAAAGACTCTTCAATAACTATTAATATTTAATAAACGATGATTATTTATGTTTTGAATAAATAAAATAATCAACCTGTTGTTAGATTTTAATAGTGGAAAATTCTTAGCGATTTGTTATTTTCAGAATTATAAGATATCGGAGAACTTAAACATTTAGTCGTTTGGAGGAAGATGAGTCTTTTTACCTTAAATGTTGTGAAAAGGCGTTTCTTTAAAAGTCTAAACATTCCAGTTTAAGATTATAAGATTTACAGATGAGCTTATGTAATTTTTTATATAAAATTATCGTATCTGGATATTGAGGGTATCTTCTTCATTACGTTTCATCTCTGCGGCGGAGGTGGATGATCATATTGTATAACATTCTCGTAAGCTGTTCAGAACAGACTCTTCTCCATTCTTCACTTTGTCTTCCCTGGAGCTTGCCTTTTGTCACCGATTAAAGCACTTAATATCTTCACGCATAATATTTTTTTATGTCTTAGGTAATGCAGATTTCTACTTTTTTCAGACGGCAGTTGCAGATTTTTAGTTTATTGCTAATTTTGGTACTGTTGCGAATTATTTTGATGATCAGTCCATGATATTTTTAGGATTCACCTTATTTCCACAATTCAGATGCTTCCAGTTTCCAAATTTTCACCACGTTCAGGGTCTACACCACAATCAAATAATATAGTAGTGTCGAGAGAATATGACACCAAGCTAACCTACGCACCTGTATATACTCATTCTATTACTTATCCTCTTCGTTCCCACTGGAACATAGGGCATCTACTGTCACTCTCCATTTTTGCCGATCGTGCATTTTATCTGACTTCTTTCCAGGTTTGGCCGACGTTTTCTGCTTGTTTAATAATTGTTTTCTTCCATGTATTTATCGCTCTCCCCTGTTTCTGTTTTCCTGGAGGTTGGAATTTCAATGCTTGTTTTGTTATGTCTGTGTCTGGTTTCCACAGAGTATGGCCCACCCATTTCCATCTTCTCCTTCTTATTTCTTTATATTGGTTTTTGCTTGGTTTTTTTTTTCATAAGTCTGAGTTTGTGATTTGGTTGACCCAAAATATTCTTAGAATGTTTCGTAAGTAATTATTGATGAAGGATTGAATCTTTACAGTGCTGTGTTTTGTTATTCTCCAAGTTTGTGATCCGCATAATGGTACTGCCTTTACATTACTGTTGAAGATTTTTACTTTGGTGTCCACTTTTATCTCATTAGATTTCCATATATTATTTACCATATGCAATGAAGAAGATCCAGATTTAGAAATTGGAACCACAAAAACATATAAAGAATATAAATATCTTGGATCTATAATATCTAAAGAAGGCACTACCAAAAGAGACATCGAAACAGAGCGCAGCAAGGCAAATAGCGGTAAACATTCTAAACTCTCTACTAGGGTCTAAAGATATAAGACAAAAAACGAAATAGACAATCTATGGTACCTTGGTAGAGCCTATTATGATTTATAGGGCAGAAGTTTGGCAGATCACGAAGAAAGATCAAAAAAGAATATAAGTAGTAGAAATGGATTACCTAAGGAGAGCGTGTGGTATATACAAAAATGATCACATCAGGAATGAAGTTATTAGAAGGAGGACAAATACTGTATATTCCAGTGTAGATAGATTTAAAACGAGATAACTAGTATGGTATGGTCACGTGAAAGGAATCAATGAAGATAGATGGCCAAAGAAAGCATTAAATTACATACGACAACAAAGAAAAAGAAGAGGAAGGCCTTCAGTTGCCTGGGAAGAAAATGTACGGCACATCATGAGATAGAGCCATCAAAGACGACGAATGGATGGACAGAAAAAGATGGCGGTCGAAATGCGAGAAGCGGCAGAGTCTGTATGAACCTCGCTTATAGATAGATAGATATTTAGCATATAGTCTGCTGTCTGTGCTTTGCCAATTCGTGTTTGAATATCCTTCTCTGCTCCTTCTGTCGTGGTCAGTATGCTTCCTAGATAACTAACTCTTTCCACCGATTTCAGCTCTTGCTTTTCTATTTGTATGCCCATTTCTCTCGTTGTGTTAATCGTCATTAATTCAGTTTTATTCATGTTTATCTCCATACCTACTTTTTTACATTCTTTGGATAATTTCTCACTTTTTCCTGCATACTCTGTCTTTTTACTGAAAGCAGGCATACATCATTTGCGTATTCAAGATCTTCTAATAATTGAAGACATAAGTGGATAAAGGTTATATGTCACAAAATAATGTTTTTGAGTAATGAGCATTTTAGTGTCTTTTGTCCCAAGTTAAATATTTATTTTATAAAATTTGCATTGCTACAATTTTTTAAACAGGTATTTGAAGGTAATTTTTTCACACATTAAATTGAATTTAAAAAAAGTTACTTTAAGCCTAATATTTTAAATTTTGTGGAAATATTACCTTTATCCACATAGTGAAAATAATTAAAAAATGTTAGAGTTAAGTGGATAAAAGAGTTAAGTATCAAAAATGGGCATTGATTGTCAAAAAAATTGCAACACAAACTGTAAAATTAATAAAAATATATTTTTTAGTAGGTTCATCTTTTCTTTTTGGGATTTTTTTTATTATCCTCTATCGCGTTTTCATAAAACCATCTACACTCTTCGGGAACAAATTTTATTCGGTCTCTTAAATTTCCCAGTTTTTCCAAACTCAAACTACCAGTTTTATTTTCCAGTCTTCTTGGTCTATATTCAGTTGTGGTCATATGTGCTGTCCTTTTTTTTCTTAAATCTACTTGCTGAAATGGCATGTATACATTAAGGTATCTATGTCTTATAGAGATAGAAGCCAAATTCGTCCACTCTTATCCATTTTACGTAATACGACAATTAACCTTTTGATTTGAAGTGTTTGTTTGCTTTTTATATAAATAGAGCTTCGTCAGCAGATCTTCAAGTAGTAGAAAAAATTCTCCATATTTACACATTTCACATGGATAAAGGTATTATGTCCAAATGTGATCTTGGACATAATACCTTTATCCACTAGAATTCGAAAATCTAGTGGGTCATATTGCTTTAATACTTACCTGTTATTTTTATTTAGCTAAAAATAGGTTATTTTAAAGTTTTAAAAGGTAAAACAACATATTAGAAGAACAAAAACCTAATAAAACAATTTTCTCAAAAATGTGACATATGACCTTTATCCACTTATGTCTTCAATTGTTCAAAGGTATTCCAGTGTATCCCAGTTTTGCCGTTGCTACTTTTTCTCATAGGCCTGTCCATGACAATAATAAACAGAGTGGGAGACAATATACATCCCTGTTTTCATCATCATCAGTAGCTCGACAACCCTTTTGGGTCCTGGCTTATTCTAGGATTTTTCACCATTCTGTCCTGTTTCTTGCTTTGTTCTTCCAGTGGGAAATCTCAAGTGTTTTCAGATCTTGTTCCACTTGTTCCATGTATCTAAGTTTGGGTCTTCCCCTTGCCCTTCTCCCTACTGGTGTCTGCCCAAATTATATATTTTGGTGTTTCAGCCTTCAACATCCGTTCAACATGGCCCATCCAGCGCAGACGTCCGATCTTTATGGATGTTATGACTTTGGGTTCGTTGTATGCTGCGTATAGTTCAAAATTATAGCTTCTGCGCCATACGTCATTTTCTTTCAGCCCCTTTTATATGTGTTCAAATTTTTCATTCAAACGTACCTAATAGGTTCTCATCGTTTTTAGACAGTGTCTATGTCTCTGATCCATACATAAGAAATGGTTTTATCAAGGTTTTGTATATTTTGCATTTGGTTTTTCGTGATATTGTTAAATCTTAGATGATTAATTAGTCCATGAGTCCACAGCCCTGTTCTACACCGCTGTTAATGTTGATTGGTTCTGTTAAATTCCCGTGGTCTAATATTTTGCTGTGGTCTTTTTATAAAACAACGTTATCATTCTTACGAGTTTGTCCGGTATCTTAAACCCTCTACTATTTCCAGCAATTTTTGTCTATGTAGGATATCGAAAGCCTTTCTAAAGTAAATTAAATTTAGATATACATAGTTGACTTTTTTCCATTCCACTGACTGCTCGATGATAATTCTGAGCGCGTGCAGATCTGGTCTATACATGACTTATTTGCTCGGAAGCCAGCTTGATTTGGTCTTAATTTTTGGTCTATTTTATTTTTTATTCTATTAAGCATAATACCGGTCATTATTATTTTACTTGCAATACATAAGAGTGATAATATGTCTCCAATTCTCGTACTTTGAGGTGTCGCCCTTTTTCGGCATAGTGTTTATAATACTTTCTGTCCATTCTTTTGGAATTTGCTCCTGACCCCATAATATTCTAGTAGTTTATACAGTAAATGTGTCATTTATTCAGGGTTTACTTTAAATAGCTCACCTAAAATATCATCTGGACCTACTGCCTTTCTCTTGTAGAGTTGTTTTATACTCTCTATTATTTCCTCTCGGGTGAAGTTGGAGACATCAATATCTAACGGATCCGGATTTTGTTCTTACTCAATATTTTGTACTGAATTCAAATTGTGGTTAAATAAATCGGTGAAATACTCTATCCACCGTATTCCTATTTCTTTTTCTGCTGTCAGTATTTGATTATCTTTATCCCTAATATGTGTGTTACGTGGTGTCCATTTCCTGGCGAGTTTCCTAGTGTGCTCATAAAGTTTCCTTATATTATTACTTGCCGCAGCTTGTTCGGCTTCTGTTGCTAAATTATTGTATTATGTTCTTTTGCCTTTTCTTGAACTCTTCTTGACTTCGATAACTTTTCTGTTGTATTCCTCTTTTAGTTCGTTTTTTCTTTCTTCCTTTGTTGTTGATATTTTTTGTTTAGTTTCTCTTCTTCGTACAATCTTGTCCCAAGTATCCTTTGAAATCCATGGTTTATTGCTTCTGAGTTTTTTGCCAAGGACCTATTTGGCTGTATCTTTGATAGCTGTTTTTAAGTTTGTCCAGGATTCTTTGATATTTTCATTAACTACTTCTTTTCTTCCTATACTATTGTTTCTTCATTGTCAAGGCATTGCGTGTTGTATCTGATTCTATTGTTATCCTTGTGGTTCTTTTTGGCAGTTAATCTGAATTTCAGTTTTGCTCGTACTAGTGTGTGGTCTGTTGATGCATCTCCTCCCCTCTGCGATCTTACATCTAATAATGAGCTTCTTAATCTTTTTGCTATAAAAATGTGATCTATCTGATTTTGTGTCAATCCGTTGAGGGATGTCCATGTTGTTTTGTGTATTCTCTTATGGAAGAAAAGGATTCCGACTATAACAAATCCGTTCTGGGCACAGAAATCTATTAATAGCTCTCCATTTTCATTTCTGGTACCTATGCCATCTGTGCCCATCACTGTTTCCCTTTATTTGCTTCACCAATTTTAGCGTTCCAGTCTCTCATAAGTATGAAGATTTGAAAATGTCTCTCTTATGTTTGTTCAGTAATTTGTCATATTATCATTGTAGTTGTTCGTAGAAAAGTTCTTTCGTTGATAGTTCTTTCTCATTGGTGGGGGCACAAACATTTAGTTTAGGTGTGTTCTGAAACCTTGTATTGAATCTTGCATATGTTATTCTATGTATCTGATATTCCTCCTATTCTAGTAACGCGTCAGTAGCTTCTCTATCTAGCATAAACCCTACACCACCCTCATAATTTAATTCGTTTCCTTCTTTGCCAGAGTACAAAATCCTTTCTCCAGAGTTTAATTTATATTTACCTTTTTCCTTCCATATTATTTCACTTAGCCCTAGGATCTGGATTTTATAGCTCTTAACTTCACTTGCTATTTACAATGCTCTTGTTATATCTCTCATCGTGCGGACATTCCAAAATCCTATATATTTTGTTTTTTTCGTATCCATTTTTCTCGTGTTCACTTTTCTCGCTGAGTTCGTCATCGTTTTATCCGACCTGTTTCCGAGGCCAAGAGTAGATGTTTCTTTAGCGATTGTGTTCTTTACGTGGTACGGTTGCTAGCCCTACGCACGCCCTTTTCAGCCGGGCTTGGGACAGTCCTAGGCGGAGTTTTATGCTCATTCTATGCTCCTATGCTTGCAGTATGGGGTATAGCTCATGGCTATGATGGTTTATGGTGAAAATATATTGTAATTCTGTGATTGTTCAAAAGCTTTCCCGTTAAATGTTAACCTTTTATCATCATATATGGTTGATTTTGCAATCTTTATTTTGGTTTTCGTGATATTTAATGAAAAGCCATATACTTTTACATGATCAAATATCTTAATCATCAGTCCGTTAAAATCTCCGAGATTTTCTGCTAAAATAACAGTACCATCCGCATACATAATGTTGTTAATTGTTGGTGTTACCTTAACCGTTTAGCAGCTTCTTCCTCAACAGATCTTTTTCAAAAGTTCTTCTGAAATCATTAAGGGTAATAGTTTAATATAATTTACAGTTCCTTTACTAACATGCTACGTATTCTACGTAGTGGAGCCATGAACTTTAACTAAAGTATCACTAAGGAAACTTGAGGCATTTGAAACGTGGTGCTATAGAAGTATGTTGAGGACTTCCTGGATAGAAAAAATTAACAATGAAGATGTTCTACACAAAAAAGGATAAAGAGTTGCGAGCTGATAGCCATAAAGCATCGCAAACTGGAATACCTTGGCAATATAATGCGTAATTAATAGCGAAATGATCTATTAAGGATTCTAATTCATAATTCTAAGTAAGGTGCATGGACAAGGTTCATTAAGAAGAAGAATATCGTGGTACCGTAAACTACGAAAATGGTTCAACTTGACCGCTACATAGTCTTTTTGGGCAGTAATCAACAAAGTCAGAATAGCCCTGTTATTGTCCAACATCCGTAATGGATAGCCATAGCCATCATAAGAAGAAGTAGACCTCTTCAATGAGAACAAGGTCGAGTTATGGAATTAAAGCAACCTTTTAATAAACCACATTTCGAACGTTTCAATACGGTTTAGCGATCTCATTTTAAGTAACCAGGTCTCGATATTGTACAATGCGATTAAGCAGTGGTATTTTGTGACGCAAATACGGATAACCAAAGGAGTTTTGTTTTAATGAAGGTAGTTATTAATTTTAAAAAAGTATCTCTAACTATTGCTACTAGTATTTTCTCTTCTTAGTCACAGTTTCTTTCTACTTACTCTTTAAGGTAGGTCCAAGACATTTAAATTTCTTAACTCTGTCTATAAGTTGGTTGTTTAATTCTAACTATTGTATCCATTGTCCCTAAAGTTGGCCATATCTTTACTACATGAATTTGGTTTGTAATATACAATTGGGAAATTTACACCGAGAATGCAGTACGGCTAAGATAGGGCAATATATTTCTAATGGGGAATAAACGCACAGGGTTGTCGGTCTTCACCAGTTGTGGTTGCTCTCTCAAGAGCGTCGCACAGGAACTGTGGCAACACTGAATGCGCATTCCTATCTTAACCGTACTGCAATCCCAGTGTGAATTTCACGTTAGACCATAATAAGAAAAAATTTTAAGCCAGTAAATGTCGGTTTTCATTTCTACAATATTAATAGTGATAAACATACAACTAAAACATACTTTGATGTAATTTATTTAATCTTTATATTTTAGGTCGATTAGTATTTCAGCTTTTGCTGCTGTTCTCTTCTTTTTCAATTTCACTAGAACAAATTACAAATATTCCATGTGTATGATTGCATACGGTTGAGTTGTCATTATTGGCTAGGGAGTTAAAGTTAAAGTGTCATGGGAATTTAACTACCTATAAAATGGCAAAGAGTACCCTATTCTTTTTCCAAAGTCAGTTTGCCAAGTGTCGGCTTTTGAGATTCTTTGATGCCAATGGCATCAAAACCATTGGCGTGGAAATTAAGAAAAAGGATCAGTTCATCAAACGCATATTTCAAGAAAAATCGTGTAATTTATATAAATTTTTGCATAATTATATTCAGGAAAATTTCTCAACTTTTGGGCAGAAATTGTTTTTAAACAATTTTTTAAACAAATTCAAAATATCACCTTTTGTGCTCCAAAAAATATTTTTTTAGGTTTTTGGGTGACCCTAAATAAGAAAGGTACGTTGTCATTTTTCTCAAAAGTTAATAGTTTTCGAGTTATAGGCGATTTAATATCTGAAAAATGCGAAAATACGCATTTTGGAGGCTTAAAACTCATATTAAAATTATTATCTTTGAGGTTGTCAAGAGCTTAAATTGAAGTTTAAATATTCATTTTGAAGATTCTGAACACTGCCCTACTAAGCGAAAAGGGGGTATCTACATTTTATAAAAAAATGAGGTACTACTGTTTAGTCATTAAATACACCTTCATATAATGCTCCAAACCCACATAGGAACTGTGAAACTATATCCCTCATAATGAATTGGCCCATACCGTAATAGAAAAATATAAAGAATCTTTGAACTCATTCATATATATGAGACAATATATAAATGAGTATCCGAAAAATAAAAATTGCAGATACCCCCTTTTCGCTTAGTAGGGCAGAACAGTAATCGGGTCTAACTTCGATTTAGACCGTTGTTTTTTAATTGTTAATTATGCGCGTCCATCCGATTTTTATGCCGCATACTATTTCAAAAATTCCTTATTTTGCTTTGTTCTGAAAAACATTTTTTTTGTTTATTTTGTGTGTTATTCTAAACAAAAAAGGTTTCTTGTAGTTTTCTGAGATATTAATAGTTTTCCAGTTGTAAGCAAAATAAAATCTGAAAAATGCAAAAATACGCATTTTCGAGGCTTGAAAACTCATATGTAAGTTATAGTTTTTGAGGTTATCGTGTGCTTAAATTGAATTTTAAACATTAATTTTCAAGATTCTGGAGCGAAATCAGGTCTAACTTTAATTTTGACCGTTGTTTTTTAACTGTTAATTATGCGCGTCCATCCGATTTTTATGCCCGATAGTTAGACCCGATTACTATTCAGAATCTTGAAAATAAATATTCAAATTTCAATTTAAGCTCTTGACAACTTCAAAAATGATAATTTAAATATGAGTTCTTAAGCCTCTAAAATGCGTATATTCGCATTTTTCAAATCGCCTATATCTCGAAAACTATCAACTTTTGAGAAAATTGGCAAGGTACCTGTCTTGTTTAGAATGACCAAAAAATTAAAAAAAAAAACATAGTTTGGAGCAAAAAAGGTGATGTTTTAAATTTGTTTAAACGATTGTTTAAACAAATTCTGCACAAAAAATTATCTCGGCGCCCTTCAGATTTGTGTAAGGGGATAATTTTGAACAGGAATCTGCAAAGAAATCGAATTATATTTTTTTTAGATCGGAACGTCCTCACAATATGTACTATCTACCTATTTTCTTAGTAACTAATAAGTTATAAACTGTCTTATAAACATTGATAAACGTCCTTTGCAGCAGTATCAACCATACCCAATTTTTTATTTCGTCGCTTTCATTTTAAGGAATGATATGTAACAGTTCCTAATTTAACAATTTTATAGATCGTCTTATACCCGATTTTTGTAAATTCCTGAATTCTCAAAACAATTGCATTATCATTGCGTATAGTATATTCTTTTTGAAACGATTTCACATTAAACGTACAAATCGTTGTTTTTTAATTAATTATTTATATAGTAGCAAAATACAACGTAACCTTCCAGTTACAACTCGGCCACTGTTGGATGGACAAATTTTGTTTGTAGAGACACAGGTGTTCCGCTGTGTTGCCATCATGGAATACGATGCCAATTTAACGTTAGGCAGTGTAGGGAAGAACTAACTAATAGTGTTCTTTTGTTGTTAAATTGAAACGAAATATACAGGGTGTTTCATTAATAATTGTCCATATAGTAACTGGAAAAACCTTAGCACAAAATACGAAGATTTAACCTAAAACGCTTAAATAGAATGTGGTTCGTTACTGAGTTACAGGGTGTTCTATCTAAAAGTTTAAACATTATTTTTGCTCAGCATTTTAAAACTGTTCGAGGTATCCTTTTTATACTTGGCAGAAAGTGCGACTACTAGACACCCTACTAAATTATGATAAACAAACGTTTCTAGCTATTAGCAGAGGCGTACGACAGGGGATGGTGAATGGTTAACCCTTCTCAAATGCTACGCCACTGGAGGAATTACTATTTTAGTGCCATTTTTAGATTCTCCAATACTTTCTACGTAAATAATATACTCTTCATTGGTAACGATGAAGTCATTAGTTTTCGAGATATTTGAAGTTAAAAATACAAAGGCACAGTTATTTTTATTAATTTATGATATGATTCATATGATTAAAATTTAAAAATTATTTGTACCCAGTACTTTAAAACTATTTGGCGTATCCTTATCATACTTGGTAGAAAGTGTAGGTACTGTACACCCTACTAAATTAAGATAAATACACGTTTCTAGCTACTACCAGAGGCGTACGACAGGGTATAGTGGCTGGTTGACCCTTCCCAAATTCTACGCCACTGACGAAATTGCTATTTTAGTGTAATTTTTTGATTTTGCAATACTTTTTAATGAATAATATACTCGTCATTCGTAACGATAAAATGATTAGTTTTCGAGATATTTGAAATTAAAAATAAAGCGACACAATACATTGATCAAAATAACCGTGTCGTTTCATTTTTAACTTCAAAGATCTCGAAAACTAATCACTTTATCGTTACGAATGAAGAGTACATTATTTTCATAGAAAGTATTGGAGAATCTAAAAATGGTACTAAAATAGCAATTTCGCCAGTGGCGTAAAATTTGGAAAGGCTCAACCATTAACTTTCCCCCGTCGTACGCCTCTGGTAATAGCCAAAAAACTTTTATTTAACATAATTTAGTAGTTTTTAACGTACCTAAACTTTCTGCTAAGTATGAAAAGGATACGTCAAATAGTTTAAAAATGCTGAGCAAAAATAATTTTTAAATTTTTAGATAAAATACCCTGTAACTCAGTAAGGAACCACATTTTATTTAAGTGTTTTAGGTTAAATCTTCGTATTTTGTGCTAAGGTTTGTCCAGTTTCTATATGGACAATTATTAATGAAACACCCTGTATAAGTAATGGATATGACCATCACAGTTTGGTTTTTATTACGTAAAATTTGACACTTTCAATGTTTAAACTTGTTTTAACATTAAAGTAAATATTTAATATCTCGTTAAAATCATCAACATGGCAACGCCAATTTAAAAGGAGCTTCTTAATTTTGTCCAGACTACAGTGTTGCCGATACTCCAAAATTTCTTTAAAGTATAATATATACAAAGTTGCTTTAATTTATTAGTGAAGGCCCATTGAAATTTTAAGTACCTAGTTAACTAATTTATGTATTTTTTTTTAAATATTTTCATGTTATATTCCTAACAGTGTCATTGACTAACAATTGAATACTAAACTAGAGAAAACATTTTGAGAATATATTAACTTGGGAATTCTAGGAAATATATCTGACAACCTGGATTCGAAAGCCGGTTTCTTTGATATTAATATGACTGCTGATTATGTTGGAAAATTATTATTGGATAAACTTGTACTTCTTGTTTGATTACATTATAAGAAAAAATTCCTGATTTCCTGAAAAAAATTTAGAAAGCAGGTGTGATCGTAAAAATCACCAACCTGATATTTCAAAAACACAATAATTTCATAAACTTAACAAATAAGAACTATTTTCAACTGACGTGATATTATTTTTAAAGAACAGCAAATAATTTAAGGTCAGTTAACAACAAAAAAAACCAACAGATAATCGAGTCTGTTTTGAAATTACCTTGTTATCTCGACTGTACATCTTTAGATTAAAACAAACCGAACTCTATACTATTTTAATTCTTACAAAAAAATAAAAATCGTTGCTTACTAAACCGTCGTTCTTTCATAATGTCATTATTTACTTGTTTCGCTTAGAAAGCTTCTAGGTTGCTGTCCGTTTAAATCCTAATAGGTTTTATTTTTATTTTCTTTTTCCAGGAACGGTACACAGACTTTAATACGAGATTATTATTAATTTGGTCGATTTTAAAAATATGTGGACTATTTAGAAAAAAAAATCTCATAGTTTTATTGTATGTCGATTAAATCAGTCGGTCTATTAGAAATAAAACACGTTATTACCGATTAAACTTTTCGGCTATTTTCACCATTCTCAATAAGCACTTTAGTTACATAAAGGTTCTTATTACAATCTATATTAATGTCTTTTGGGTTTAAGGTGGAATTCAAAATGTGATATTTTACACTAAAGACATGTGGGAGACACATAACTACGATTGGTTCAAGGCCCTTTTTAAAATATAAGAGAAATCCTTTATATCGGTCTTATTATTTACACAATTTTGGTCCTTTTTTAAATGGTGTGAGACTAATTTTTTTTCGTTTAGAATTTCATCCTTTTCGTCGACATTTAGTAAAAAAAATATTTATTATAAATTAAAATGTAAACCATATATAGGGTGTCCCAAAAGTAGCGGAACGGTCGAATAATTCGCGAAATAAACATCGGATCGAAAAACTAAAAAATACGTATTCAATAATTTTCAAAAATATATCCAATGACACCAAACACCAACCCCACTACACCCCCTGGAGTTGGGGTGGGGGGTAACTTTAAAGTCTCAAATAGAAACCCCCAGTTTTTCTTGCAGATTTGGATTAGTTACGTAAAAGTAAGCAACTTTTATTAAAGACATTTTTTCGAACTGTGGATAGATGGCGCTATAATTGGGAAAAACCATTTATCCTGATACCATAGGTAAATTATAGAAACGGTCTAATATCTCAAGAAATACACTTCCAAATGAGAAACCAAAAAAACAGCCTTTTAATATTTTTCGAAAACCTATCGACAAACACCAAACATTACCCTCCAACCCACCCCCTGGAGATGGGGTGGGGGTTAACTTTAAAATATTAAATAACAAATCCCACTTTTTGTTGCAGATTCGAATTCGTCATGAAAAATTATGCAACATTTATTCGAAACATTTTTTAAAATTGCTGATAGATGGCGCTAATAAATCGTATTTCTCCAATTAAAGCGCCATCTATCAACAATTCTAAAAAGTGTTTGGAATAAATGTTGCTTAATTTTTCATGACAAATCCGAATATGCAATAAAAAATGGGGTTTGCTATTTAAGATTTTAAAGTTACCCCCCACCTCACCTCCAGGGCGTGGGTTGGAGGGTCATGTTTGGTGTTACTCGATAGGTTTTCAAAAAGTATTAAAAACCATTTTTTTGGTTTCTCATTTGGAAGTGTATTTCTCGAGATATTAGACCGTTTCTATAATTTACCTATGGTATCAGGATAAATGGTTTTTCCCAATTATAGCGCCATCTATCCACAGTTCGAAAAAATGTGTTGAATAAATGTTGCTTACTTTTACGTAACGAATCCAAATCTGCAAGGAAACTGGGAGTCTCCATTTGAGATTTTAAAGTTACCCCCCACCCCATTTCCAAGGGGTGTAGTGGGGGTTCGTGTTTGGTGTCATTGGATAGATTTTTGGAAATGATTGAACACGTATTTTTCAGTTTTTCGATCCGATGTTTAGTTTGCGAAATATTCGACCGTTCCTCTACTTTTGGGACACCTTGTATAATTACTATATAATCCGGTTCTTTCTACCGTGAGGTATAGAGAATAAAAATCCATATATCAGTTATTCTATAAAATACATATATATTTTCCATATTCTCCATGAATAATAAAAAAGATTAATAAATACCTGTCCAGAATCTTTGTCGAATTTATACAGTCGTAATCCTGGATTGTTAGGACCATCATTAGTCCGTCTTGGAGTCACAGATGGCGCTACCATAGCCCAAGATATTGGTTTACCTGTAATAAAGAACAAAAGTGTTTATTCGTTAACTCAAATAAAAATCTCGTGTTAATTCATGTAAGACCATTATTATAGTATTCTTAATGTACACACTTATAAATTATAGGAGTAAGGAATGCTGAAGACATATGAAAAATTAACGAAAATTAACATTTCTATTAAAAAGTATTAAGGGGATAGGTGCAAAATCTTGGTCCAATTCTGTGTAATTGCATTAATTTTTTTCGAATCCTTAGAAAACTTAGAATAATTATTTTTTTTTAAATCTAAGCGGAGAATGAAAGATTATTACCGAGGGCCGAAAGTCTCGTACAGTAAACAAAAAGCATCTTTTAAATGAAATATTTGAAATTAAAAATCACACTCGATGTTCTCTTTTTCACCCTTATGACCAGGGCTGGGCCGGGTACTAATAAATTGTACTCGGGTACAGAGTATCGGGTACTTTTCATATTTGCGGAACGAATACAGAGTTTCGAGTACATTGTTCAAGAAAAGTACTCAGAGTACAATACTCAAAGTACAATTACTCGAATTTCTCGAGTACAATCGAATATAGAATCCGAACAAAAGTAAGGTAATAATTATCTTTGCATCTTTAAACATATTTATGAGTCATGAAAACATAAAATAAAGTGCAATTTCAACTGAAAAAAAAAATTAAGAATTTTAAAAATTAATCATCGATTAATAATCAGTGTAACATTACTTACACTCACTAATTAATTTGATTGGCTTTTATTTTACGATAACCAATTATTTAAAGTTTTCATCAGTTAGGCTACGGCTCCACGGGCGAGAAATTGACGCTAGCAGTAGCCGTAAAACGAACTTAAGGTTCCGCGGAACGGAATAGGAATAGCCGAACTGCACCGACTACAGGACTTGTGCGTAGTCGGTTCAGTTCGGCTATTCCTATTCCGTTCCGCGGAACCTTAAGTTCGTTTTACGGCTACCGCTAGCGTCAATTTATCGCCCGTGGAGCCGTAGCCTTAGAGCATTTCTTCGAGGGCTATTAATAATTGTAGCATTATAATAACCGTTCCACAGGGGCACAAAAAGACCAGCATGTATTATATCTTAGGAAATCTTTTTTAATTACAGAAAACTCATTTAACGAACTCAAACAACTTTTTTTGCCGTCTAGATAGTTATGAACTTACAGAAGCGGGTAGAATGACATGAGTCAATTGTTTCAATGTTTAGAATCATTGCTTCGAAACATTATGGTGAGTTGATTCGTAAACATTTTGGCCATCAATAGTTTTTGCGTGTTACTATAAATTTGTTCTCCCACATGCAGCGACAAGTTTAGACTTGCCTTAAGTACTCGGAAAATGTACTCGTATAACAAACGCGGGTACCGGGTATTTTAGCCCATATGCTTCGGGTACGAATACCGAGTACTTTTTTGATAATGTACTCGGGCACTGGATACTGAGTACCCAAAATGTACTTAGAGTACAACATTCGGGTACTTGTACCCGGCTGTTGCCCAGCTCTGCTTATTACTTATTCAAATAAACATTATAGAAGTTTATAGAAGTTATCAGGGGCTTTTGGCCCTTTGGAAAGAGTGTAATCTTTTAAATTTTTCAATAAAAAACCTATTAGTTTTCAGAGGATTCGAAAAAAATAAATAAAACCTGGATTCCGCTTACGAAAAAAAGTTGATTAATAGCAAGCTGCAAACTTGTTAATAGCGTAACAGTGTCTAGTCGGACAAACTTTGATCTACGGGAAGACTGCAACAGGGGCAGTTTTAATTGTGGAACAGGTTACAGGTTTCGAACGTCAGACTACGAAAACGTCCCATGTATTTTGTCGGACATAACTTCCATTTGATTTGTTACCCATTCATTAAACTCTCACGTCAAAATCAGACTGCTATTTACCACCAACATAATCCCTGTCATTTTACATGTTCTACGTGTCGGACTTATTAAAATGCCCAACATATTTTTCGTACAAATATTTTTTCATGTATTATATTAAAGCTTAACAAACTTAAAATCAACCAGCTAGTTTCCACAATCATAAACTTGTCAGAATCACAATTAAACTACATTCCACAATAATTAAAACTTCCCCCCAATTCCAGTGTTCCCATGGATCAAAGTTTGTCCGACTAGACACTGTTAAGCTATTAGCATATTTAAGCTTGCTGTTAATCAGTTTTTTGGTACGCGGAATCCAGGCCTAAATGAATTTAAACAGGATTGTCTCAAAATTTTGCGCCTACGCTCTTAACCTTTAACTTCACGCGCTGGCCTATTTTGTACGCCAGATATAAGAATTCTACTGCAAATATATTTAAAAATTTAATTTTTGACCTTTTTGATGTATCTAACCTACAGTTGAGTCCCTGAATGTTTACCCGGGCGTCGTCATTTAAAGCATACGAAAATAATAAAGTCGATAATAAGTCGGAAATTGGAATTTACTAATAGTCTGGACTAATTATCGGAGAATAGGCCATTTTTGGGAAAAGTTATTTACCAGCAATTTTATTGCTGGAATCGAATTATAAGATCCTATGTGTGTGTGTTCACAAAGAGGGGATGGCATTAGATAAGATCCTATATATTAATATTATAGGTATGCAAAGTCCTCAGATAGTGTGCTACTTTTTTTATAAACAAAATGGCGCACGAAAATCGTGTTTTTTTCAAGTATTGCTATATAACTCCGAAAATTTTAACTTTACAACAAAAATACTCAAATAAAAATTCACCGTGATTAAATTATGCATAGAGACGTGTTCTTCCCGATCTGCTCCGACGAAAATTTTCCTCGGAAAATGCGGGTTTTCCCAACAAAATCTTTAATTTTCAAATAAAGTTTTAGATAAGTAATTATCTACCAATAATTAAATAATTTGGCGACTTAAAAGCCTTCTTGGATTAGATTATAATTCCAGAAGCTGGTGAAAATTAAACGAATATTTTAGCCACAATTCAATTGTTAATTAATAATTTATGGTCGCAATAATAACCAAAATAATTATGATACACTGATTAAACTTTGAAATCTTATAAAGATGAGATGCCTATTTAACATTTTGTCGACAAAATATATATTTTTTATTTTTTTGCATAATCTTTAAATGTTTAAAAAAAGTTATAAATTAACGTTTCTCAGAAAGTTTTTATTATATTATAATTTTAAAAAATAGCTAAAATGCGCATTTCAAATATCTTGAAAATGAATGCTTTAAAACTTTTGCAAAAAAGTTATGAAACAGCAAAATGAACATACGATTACTACGGTGTTTATAATTTTTTTTATTTATTTCAAAGCGTAGAAGTGAGTTTAAAGTACAAGCTAATTATTTACAAAAAAGTATCTATTATAAGTTTAATGGTTATATTTTAATTAAAGATTATAAATATATTTTTTTGTAATTTACACGCGCGAAAGTAGAATAATATAGTACTGTAGATAAAATTTTCACTCGGAGCGACGACCGGCGGCCGCGCGACGTACACTTTTAATAAATAATGTATGCTGCGTGTCAGTCGCTTCGAGTGAACATTTTAGCTCCGACTCTGTATCAGGCCTACTTTTACGCTAAAAATTACAAAAAAAAAGTTTAAACTTTGATTAAAATATAACCATTGCACTAATTTTTGACATTCTTTGTGAGTAATTAGACTGTACCATAGACTCAGTTTTAAGCTTTGAAACAATTAAAACAAATTATAAACAACGGAGAAATCGTATATTTACTTTGCTGTTTAATAACTTTTTTGCAAATGGTTGGAAATTTTTTTTAAAGCATTCATTTTCAAGACCTATGAAATACGCATTTTAAGTATTTTTAAAATTAGAATATAATAAACAATTTCTGAGAAATGTTAATTTGTTTATAACAATTTTTTTAAACATTTAAAGATTATGCAAAAAAATGAAAAATTTATATTTTGTCGACAAAATATTAAATAGGCATCACACCTTTATAATCTTTCTAAGTTTGATCAATGTCTCATGATTATTTTGGGTGTTTTTGCGACTGTAAATTGTTAATTAACAATTGAATTGTTGCTAAAGTATTCGTTTTATTTTCACCGGCTTCTGAATTTATAATCTATACCAAGAAAGCTTTTATTTCACCAAGCTATATAACTATTGATAAATAATTACTGGCCCAAAGAAATTATTTGAAAATTCGAGATTTTTTTGGGAAAACCCACATTTTCCGAGGAAAATTTTTGTCGGAGCAAATCGGGAAAAACCTGCCTCTATGTAGAATTAAATTGGGGTGAATTTTTATTTGAGTGTTTTTGGTGTAAAGTTAAAATCTTCGGAGTTATAGAGCAATAATTGAAAAAAAAAAAAACGATTTGTCGGCGCCATTTTGTTTATAAAAAAAGTAGCACACTTTCTGCGGACTCTGCATACCTATATTAATAATATATAGGATCTTATAATTCGACTCTAGCAATAAAATTGCTGGTAAATAACCTTTCTTTGTACTTTACTAATTAGACCAACGTATTATAACTATTTTTTTTTCAAAATTTAAAGATTATGCAAAAAAAGAAAAATTTATATTTTGTCGATAAAATATTAAATAAGCATTTCATCTTTATAAGCTTTATTAGTTTGATTAATGTATCATGATTATTTTGGTTATTATTGCGATCATAAGTTGTTAATTAACAATTGAATTGTTGCTACAATATTCGTTTAATTTTCACCGGCTTCTAGAATTACAATCTATACCAAGAAACCTTTGATTTCACTAAGTTATTTAATTATTGATTAATTACTACTTACCTAAAACTTTACTTGAAAATTAGAGTTTTTGTTAGAAAAACCCGCATTTTCCGAGGAAAATTTTCGTAGGAGCAAATCGTGAAAAACGTATCCCTATGCAGAATTTAATTGGGGTGAATTTTTATTTGGGTGTTTTTGTTGTAAAGTTAAAATCTTCGGAGTTATAGAGCAATAATTGAAAAAAATACGATTTGTCGGCGCCATTTTGTTTATAAAAAAAGTAGCACACTATCTGCGGACATTGCATACCTATATTATTAATATATAAGATCTTATAATTCGATTCCAGCAATAAAATTCCTGGTAAATAACTTTTCCATGAATTTTCCTAATTAGCCCAGAGTATAAACGCAACAGCAAGTCACTTACTGTCACTTGATGTTGCGTTTAGTAAATTTCAATTTCCGACTTATCATCGACTTATTTCGTATATTTTAAATGATGACGCACAGCTAAAGATTCAGGTACTCAACTGTATCAGTGGAATGTGCTTTACAATTTGTTTTAGTTTCGTTATAATCGGCATTCTGGGAAGATCGTAATTTACAGTTGATTATTTGTCGCTTCCGGTGGTGGACAATATACGCCACGATTATAGGAATATAATTAGCAATATAGGTACATCTTTCAATTGTTTCTTAGTCATTATGGCACAAAATATATTTTTCTTTATAAACAATACTTTTTCTCATGTAAAAAATCACATTTCCAATAATTTTTTATTAGTAATTTTAGAATAGAATAAAATAGAAATATGCTTTATTGTCACTGAAAATTATACAAATTTTATGGACAAGGCTTAATATAAAGTCAGAAAAAATAAATAAATAATATCTAACAATAACAATAACATATACAATTTTCTGAAATTTGATAAATCGTCAATATAAAAAAAATACAAAAACACAAAATATAAGTTAATAAAGTAAAGAAAAAAAAACAAAATCGATATATTGCAACAATTTATAGAAATTGCAAAGTGAACATACAACAAAGTAAACTATAGACATAGGAACTAATAAGTTTAAGCTGCTGCATATGACACCCAAATATAGATAAGTTTGGTTACTAGTACATTACTGTAATTTCTTAGTTAGTCATTAAGAAACTCTTCTACTGAATAATATGGTCTTTTAGATAGATGAGCTTTTGTCATTTTACGGAACTTGGGGAAAAATGTTGCAGATTTGAGTTGTAAAGGAAGATGGTTGTATAGTTTTTTTGTGGAATATAATATAGATTCCTTTACTAACTCAGAGGACGGGATCGGTAAATAGATATAAAAATTTAAATTTCTGGTGGAGTAGTCATGATGAGGCCTTGCTGGAAAGACATGCATGTCATTGCTTGCATTATTTTATTTATCATGGAATCAGATTACAGTTATAAATCCCAATTGGCTTACTGAGAAGGAACTTCAAGTATTCGCTAATGCCGAATAAGGTTTGTAACTAACAACTAAGTGTATTAAAAAAAAAAAAACAAATCCGCTGTTTAAGTGTATTTTCTTGTGGTGTATAAAGCACGCCACGCGTGTCGTTATGCTATAACTTGATGCGCGGATAGTTAAAGGATAAACACAGCATATTTAATTGCGGAATTAGATTTAATTACAAGTAAAATAACAGTATATAATATTAAATTAATCTACGAAATAACTATTTTATTAGATTTTAATGATATATTTTAATTTTGGTAATGTAGATAGTAAATAACATTGCTTGCTTTATTTTATGTCGGTAATGCTTTTGAAAAGCTTTTATATCCCGAACGTTATTTATTTTATGTGACTTTTGTGTTCTACACATATAGTTGCTTGTTTTATCTAGTCGTAAAAGAGTTTATATTTTACAGTTGGTACATGTGTTCGTGGGGTTTAACATAATTACCAAGATTATTAGGATCTCCTTTGTTATGTTAATTTTTTATGGGTTTTGTTTTATACGGCATGTTTTTAAAAACATATATGTTTGTGTCCATAAAATGAATGATAATGCGACAACTACCATATAAGTTAAGATAACGGAAACTCCAGTGTAGAACTGTTGTGTCTTAATTAGCATTGCAGAACTTAACCTTTTAGTAATAGTAACAAGTTGCAGATGCATAGACTTCACACTGAGGAGCCATGTGATATACGCAATTTTACTGTGGGATACATTGTCTTTGACATGATCTTGACATTTTACTCGACTATTAATTTAATGGCACAGTCTGAGATGGAATGAAAGAGACTGTAACTACATTTAGAGAATGTATTTCAGATATAGGGCTGGACATAAGTGCCCAGAACGCCATAATAATAAAATTTACCAGAAGTAGGAATTTGGAGGTATTGCGGTCTATATACTTAACCCGGCACCTGCCACGTGGGGTGCTACCAGCACCCCATAACACATTTTTATCAAATATTTGGTATTTCAAGTTTGGTAACGGTGCTGTGCGTTATAGTAGCTTTCTATAATATTATATAGCATAGATGTGTTAGCGTTTGAAGTGGTTATTTAGTGTCATTCTGAACTTGCAGCCCTAAACTCGAATTGGAGTGTCATCATCTGGCACTTCAAGTTTAAATTTTTTTTTGTATTTTTGATAAACAAGTCAAATTTACATTTTTTTATTGAAATAACTGATTTAAATTATTAATATACAGGGTGTTTCATTAATAATTGACCATATAGTAACTGGAGAAACCTTAGCACAAAATACGAAGATTTAACCTAAAACACTTAAATAAAATGTGGTTCCTTACTGAGTTACAGGGTGTTTTATCTAAAAATTTAAATACTATTTTTGCCCAGCATTTTAAAACTTTTCAACGTATTTTTTTTCATACTTGGCAGAAAGTGCGACTACTATACACCCTACTAAATTATGATAAACAAACGTTTCTAGCTACTACCAGAGGCGTACGGCAGGGGATAGTACATTTTTGACCCTTCTAATTCTACGCCACTGAGGAATTACTATTTTAGTGCCATTTTTAGATTTTCCAATACTTTCTACGTAAATAATGTACTCCTCATTGGTAAAGATAAAGTCATTAGTTTTCGAGATATTTGAAGTTAAATATGAAACGGCACACTAATTTTGATTAATTCATGGTATGATTCATATATGATTAATGTTTAAAAATTATTTGTACCCAGTACTTTAAAACTATTTGGTGTATCCTTATCATACTTGGCAGAAAATGTAGGTACTGTACACCCTACTAAATTAAGATAAACAAACGTTTCTAGCTACTACCAGAGGCGTACGACAGGGGATAGTGGTAGGTTGACCCTTCCCAAATTCTACGCCACTGACGAAATTGCTATTTTAGTGTAATTTTTTATTTTTCAATACTTTTTATATAAATAATATACTCTTCATTCGTAACGATAAAATGATTAGTTTTCGAGATATTTAAAATTAAAAATGAAGCGACACAATACATTAATAAAAATAACCGTGTCGTTTCATTTTTAACTTCAAAGATCTCGAAAACTAATGACTTTATCGTTACGAATGAAGAGTATATTATTTTCATAGAAAGTATTGGAGAATCCAAAAATTGAACTAAAATAGCAATTTTGCCAGTGGCGTAGAATTTGGAAAGGGTCAACCATTCACTTTCCCCCGTCGTACGCCTCTGGTAATTGACAGAAACGTCTGTTTAACATAATTTAGTAGTTTGTACAATACCTATACTTCCTGTCAAGTATGAAAAGGATACGTCGAATAGTTTTAAAATGCTGAGCAAAAATAGTTTTTAAATTTTTAGATAAAACACCCTGTAACTCAGTAACGAACCACATTTTATTTAAGTGTTTTAGGTTAAATCTTGGTATTTTGTGCTAAGGTTTCTCCAGTTACTATATGGACAATTATTAATGAAACACCCTGTATACTCTATACTCACTAAATCTTAATTTTTTTAGAAATTTTACTTGACTTCATTTATTATGGCTTGGTACTTGCTAATTTGCTTATAACACCTTTTTCATTTTATTTTTTAGCTTTTATAACATATTAGTGGTTATTAAGTTAATAAAACATGTTTTTTTATATTCTTGTGTTACTCAACACATTATTTTGTTTTTAAACAAGTAGATCACAGGAAATTTTTAAGGGTTGCTGTGAGTACCTCACGTGGCAGTTGACGCCTTGCAAAACCACGTGGCTGGTGCCGGGTTAAAAGACATAAATCTAAATGTGATGAGTGAAGTTAAGTATCTTGGGCTAATAATAGACTTCAGATATACTTGGAATCTATTTACTTTAATGTAAAGTTAAACCCAGATATGTTATATTGCATTATTATAAGTGGTAAAACTAATAATTAGAAAAGCTTCAGCGGTATGGTGGCCAAAGGCTAAGCCAAAGGAGCCCATCCTCATCCAAGCATCTTCACTAGCCGTCTTAAGCCTACAGCTGAATATAATAGGCGCGCCGTTAATAATTCCATTGCATCCGGTCTTGATTTCTCAGACCATGAGCGAAAAGACTCTTTTTAAATACTGTCAGATGATTTAAAAAACATATTATGGCAATAATATACTGAAACTGTGCAAGCTGGTATTGGGTTCCAATATCATGAATTAATGTATGACCTACAAAAAACCAACTGGCTACACTATGACCGGTTTATAATAAATGTTTGTCACAAAAGAATTTTATTAGATTTCTTAAGCTAACGCTTCTAGTTAGAACAAAAATTTGTACGCATATTTATCTTCCAGAGATAAATCGATTCCATCCATTTGCGAATTTATAGTACCGGTCATAGGCGTCCGTGTTGGGTAGGGTAACGGTTTTTTATCGCATAACTATTTTATCTTTACATTTTCAGCATCTTTCACTTTGGATTATTAAATTGTGAGATTTGCTATTACTAAAATGTACTCTTCATTTAAGTCGGTAGGACACACGGTTTTCTAGAAAAATCGGTTTGAAAATTTTTCATCTCTTGAATTTGAAAAAAAAATTGAAAATTTTTTTGAAAAGAAACCTTGTATTTTACCAACTTAAAGCAAGAGGGACTTTTACTACTAGAATACCTCATAATTTAATAATCTAATATCAAAAATTCTTAAAAATTAAAGACAAAAAAGTTATGCGATAAAATAGCCGTTGACCTACCCAAAACCGACGCATATGACCCATGCTAGAAATTCGCAACTAATGAAATCGATTTATCTCTGGAATATAATTATTGAACGTACAAGTTTTCGTTTTTCTAAATAGTTTTTTTTTGAATTTTTTTTTTAATTTAAAAAGCGAAAAATTTTTAAATAAATTTTTCTACAAAAACCCGTGTGTCCTATCGACTTAAAACAAGAGTACCTAATAGTACAAGAATACCTCACAATTTAATAATCCAGAGTCAAAAATGCTTAAAGGTTAAAGACAAAAAGAAATATGCGATAAAGTAACCGTTGCCCTACCTAAAACGGGCGCCTATGACCGGTACTAGGAATTTGCAATGGATGGAATCGATTTATCTCTGGAAGATAAATAATAATAATAATATGTAAGCACTACGAGCCTAGTAGGCCCATGGCTTGATGTACTATTCTTTTCCACTCCCTTTTGCCAGCGCTTTTCTTTCCCAGTTCCTTACGTTAATTCTTCTCATATCTTCTCTAACTCCATTACTCCATCGTGACCTCGGTCTTCCTCTTCGTCTTTTCCCTGCCAATGCACTAGTTATTACCATTCTGGGAATTCTAGATGGAATCATCCTCTGCACATGGCCCAACCATCTAAGTCTTTGCGCCTTAATTACTGCTAGTATGTTAGGATCTTGATAGTATGGAAGATAAATACGCATACCAATTATTGTTTTTCTAAATAGAAGCGTGCCGGAGGTATTTAAGAAAAACTAATTACCAGACGCCATCTTCAAATAGCTCTAGCTCCCTTAGGAAGCGTTTTTGGACTAAGTGAATTGGGTTAAATTGTCTTGAAATTATCTAAGGAATCTCTTGTATTCGCTTGTCGGTAGAGTTTCTGGACACCCTGTATATAAATTATTAAAGAGGACCAAACTAACTAAAAACCAAGAGAGTAGAAAATGATTCCTTATTTGCCGGATCTGGGTACCGGTTTTTTTTGCAAAATAAAATTTGCAATTTAGAGGGAGATGATTGGCTAGTGTAGAAGCAGTAGTAAACGTAATGGATGTTCTAAAGAATTTGACAACAGCTGACTTCTAGTACGCTTTCAACAATGAAAATTTATATGTAGCGTTGGAGGACAGCGTTGTAGATATCGTCACAATTATTTACAATTAACACCTTCAGTGCTATTCGTATCTTAGTAACGTTGCTGCCAGCCTGATACATATTTTTGGCTATCCTAAATCGTTAATGTCGTGTGTTATTAAAAGAGTTAAAACAAGAGAAAATAAGTACACACCTTACCACAAATGCTATCACTCCTACGGTATGCACACTACAAGTGCTAGCATACAACTAAACATTATATTCGATTTTGTATATGACACACCGGTGTGTCATCCACCCCTCTACAAGAAATAGCTTGACGCACTGGTGGGTCATCAGCACTGAACATGTTAAGAGACAGAAAACATAACAACAGTTTCTTATGAAGCTTCTATAAGCATTGGAGCAGAGACAGATAGGTCAAAAAGGTACTGTTTTTTTTTCTTTTTCTTCCTTCCATTCCCTTATCCCGTCTATCCATATCAATTTTGGTTTACCCCGTCTTCTCATCGACCGGTTTAGTTAGAATATTTTTTATCATGATTGATTCTAGAGCCAGGGCTACATGTCCTGCCCACTACACACGGTTTCTCTTAATTATAGTGTATGTGAGTACATTTTTTCTCATAGACCTCTTTGAATATCTTGCGTAGTACCATTCTGTAAAAAATCAATAGAGAATATTAATCTATTTTGCTTAGGCTCAATTCCTCTGATCTGTAAGTGAGAACGGGTACTACTATATTTCTAGAGTTCTATACAAATTTGTTTTGAACAAATATTTGTTCGACAAGTACTTTAATAGACCATAATATCACCTAATACCTATCACCTATTTGAAATTATTATGATTCGCTTTTTTATTTCTCGTTTTGTCATTATTATATGTTATATTTATTGAACCTAACCCATGCCAATTAAGAATGGTCAAAGACATTATCTATGGTCTTGGATCAAGGAACGAAAGGGGTGACCGACTTGTACAATTTTGTCAGGAAGAAAACATGAGAGTTACCAACACATGGTTCCAACTCCACCCCCGTCGCCTTTATACTTGGAAATCTCCAGCCGATAGAGCTCAGAACATAATAAGAAATCAGATAGACTTCATTCTCATCAACGGTAGATTCAGCACAACTGTCAAAAGAGCTTGCACATATCCTGGAGCAGATGTGCCTTCTGACCATGTACTATTAGTGGCCGTCATAAAGATCGCTCTTTCATGCAAAAACAAGCCTGAAACTCAAAAACAGATCGCATTGGATAAACTGAAAGATCCAATGATACAAGCAGAAATAAGTAATGAAATAAACACACAAATTCAAATATTGACGACAAACATTACTGAAGATCTAACACCAACATGGAATACGATTACAAGTGCTGTAACAGACATCATGAAAAGCAACTTGGGGTACAAACCAAAGAACAAGAACCAAAAATGGATGACAGAAGAAATACTATTACTAATGGATGAACGACGACTACACAAGAATGACCCAGATGGCAGCAATATGTATAAAAACATTAACAGGCAAATAAAAGCAAAGATAAGAATAGCAAAAAATGAATGGCTTAAGCAACAATGTATCGATCTAGAACATTTTCAACGACAGTACGACGATCGAAATTTACATAAAAAGCTTAAGGAGACTGCTGGAATATACAGAAAACGAAGACCAACTATTATAGTTAATAAGGATAACCAGGTAGTGCTAGGTGAAAAAGAGAAAATTCATATATGGGAAAACTATATTCAGGAGCTCCTTCATGACGAAAGACCCATGAGTGAAGTTTATACAGACGACCAGCTGACTGGCCCTTCAATTACTAAAGAGGAAATAGAAAAGGCAATATTATATTCAAAAAACAATAAGGCACCTGGACCTGATGAAATCCCTTCAGAAATACTCAAACTACTAGATGAAAGGGGAATTTCAGCACTACATAAAATATTTAATTTTATTTATGAAACTGGTTGCTATCCTCAGCAGTGGTTGCTCTCTACATTTATTCCCCTACCCAAAAAAGTCAATGCAAAAAGATGTGAGGATCACAGACTCATTAGCCTGATGAGTCACACTTTAAAAATATTGTTAAAAATACTACATCAAAGATTATACAAAAAATGTGAATGGGACATCAGTGATCCTCAGTTTGGGTTTAGGCAAGGTTTGGGAACAAGAGAAGCAATAGTAGCAACACAGGTGTTGGTCCAAAATTGTTACGATCAGAGGAAGGACGTATTCCTGTGCTTTCTAGACTACGAGAAAGCGTTTGATCGTGTCCAACATCACAAGTTAATGCAGATCCTCAAGAAGCTTGATATAGACCAAAAAGACATAAGATGCATTGAAAACTTGTACTGGTATCAGGCAGCACAATTAAAAATAGACAATTCTATATCCAAATCCATACATATAAGAAGGGTTGTTCGGCAGGGATGTGTGCTTTCCCCTCTTTTATTTAACATTTATTCGGAAGCCATATTTCAAGAGTCCTGGAAGATGCAGAGATGGGAATCAAAGTGAATGGAGTATTAATCAACAACATTCGATATGCTGATGATGCTGTCTTAATTTGCGACAACATAGCAGATCTTCAACAACTTGTCACTATAATCGGAGAATACAGTAAACGAATGGGATTAGAGATTAATACCAAAAAGACCAAATTCATGATCATCTCCAGAAACTTGGATGCATTTGAAAACTCCACCATAACACTGAATACTAAGTCCATTGAGAGAGTGAGCAAATTCAAATACCTAGGAACGTGGCTTTTTGAAGACTGGGCATCGGACAGGGAAGTAAAATGTCGCATTGAGCAAGCTCGACAAGCTTTCGTAAAATTCAGGAAGGTACTGAGCTGCTCAGAGTTCGACCTTACACTGAGACTAAGGTTTACTAAATGCTACGTGTGGTCGGTGCTGCTATATGGCATAGAGGGCTGGACACTCAAAACGAGGGATATAAACAGATTAGAAGCCTTCGAAATGTGGCTTTATCGCCGTATCCTAAAGATACCATGGACGGCGAAAGTCACAAATGTGGATGTCCTTAAAAGAATCAACCAAGAACATCAGCTTTTCGAAAACATCAAGAAAAGAAAAACGGCGTATTTGGGTCATATCATGCGAAACGAAAAATACCAGTTCCTTCAACTTATAATCCAGGGTAAAATTGAAGGCAAGAGAGGAATAGGACGCAAGAAAATGTCCTGGCTCCGAAACATAAGGCAATGGACAGGGATTACCGACATACAATCACTGATCCACATTGCAAGAAACAGAGAGTTAATGGAAAATGTGATCGCCAACATCCATTAGTGGATTTGCATTTGAAGAAGAAGAAGAAAGACATTATCAATGATTTACTGCATAATACGCCAGTCAATGGGAGCAAGAATAGGATATTACCTCCGAATTCTATCCTACTGCATGGATTTTAATGACATTTTGGGCCTAGCCTCTACTTATCTCCTACTTCAAAGTGTACCCTATGCCGATGTGTGCTTTTATCTTGGAGGTGGTTTCCACCCCTTTTTAGGGGTGGAAATTTTTTTTGTTAAAATTACCACGGAATTCGCTACAGAACCTAACTCTAAGCAAAAACTGTTCTATAATTTTTTTTTGGAAACTCGATATATTTTGAGATATTCGTGGTTGAAAATTGGCCATTTTCATAGAAACATTATACCTTTTCGAACGGTTTTTGTGAATACTTTAAAAACTATGCAATTAACTAAAAAAACTATATTAAAAATTTTTGTAGGCTATAAAAAACAAAGAGACACTTGCCTTCATAAATCTTCTAGTTATAATAAAAAACGAGATATGGTACGTGAAATTAGTTTGTTTTTTGGTACATTCTCAAATTGGTGTATTCAACTTGAAATAACAGATAAACTGTCGATTTAAGGTGCACAATGGTACTAATACCTTTTGTAGTACTTGGAAAGACCTTTAAAATGAGCTATATTATAGGTCTATTACACTAAAAATAAGCGAGATATGCTGCAAAAAAAATTGATAACGAATGTATTTTAAGAAAAAATGAGATATAATTTTAACCCCCATCCACCAAAATGTAAATGCGTGGTTTTCCTTCTACAATATCTTTTATTATAGTGTTATTTCTATGTTCAAAAAGTTGGACGGGTTTAAAATAAATGATTTTTGAAAAAAAAAAGATCACATTATAGAGCGAATTTTTAAATTTTCTTAAAAATCTTTATTTTTCTCCATGTAACTTGAAAATGATAAGAGATACAGTAGTGAAAAAAAAAAGAAAATCTGAAAAAGCCCTACATTTTTGTGTGGTATCTGTTTTCGTATCTCTTATCTTTCTCGAGTTACATGGAGAAAAAGGAAGATTTTTAAGAAACTTTAAAAATGCGCTCTATAATTTAATCTTACTTTTTTCAAAAACCATTTATTTTAATTCAGCCCAAATATTTAAACGTAGAAATGACACTATAGTAAAAAGTATTCTACAAGGAAAACGATGTATTTAAATTCTGATGGATGAGTGGTTAAATATACTTCTCATTTCTTCTTAAAATACATTAGTCATTAATTTTTTGCAGAATATCTCGCTCAATTTGCATGCAATCGACAACTAGTATTGCTCATTTTAAAGGTCATTTCAAGCACTACAAAAGTTATTAGTATCATTATACACCTAAAATCGACAGTTTCTCTGTTAGTTCAAGCTTAATACACCGATTTGAGCATGCAGCAAAAAAACAAACTCTTCTTACCTACCATATCCCTCTTTGCATTTTAACTAGAAGATTTATGAAGGAACGAATCTCTTTGTTTTTTATAACCTACAAAAATATTTTATATAGTCTTTTTGTTAGATGCATAGTTTTTAAGGTAGTCGCAAAAATCCGTCCGAAAAGGTGTCATTTTTGAATGAAAATGGATAATTTTCAACCACGAATAACTCAAAAAGTATTGAGTTTTCAAAAAATAATCATAGAACAGTTTTTGCTTAAAATTAGGTACTCTAGCCTTTTCCGTGGCTACTTTAACCAAAACATTTTTCACCCCCGAGAAGGGGTGGGAACCACCCTCAAGATAAAAGCCACATCGGCATAGGGTAGACTTTGTTCCTTGAGCTATTCCCTACTTACTGTTAAAATATCAAGTAAATCGATGTAGTAGGATGGAATTCGGAGCCAAATACCCTCATTGACTGCCCTATAAATGATTAGTTCCAAGAAATCAAAACCAGAATACAAAACCTAGAGCAAATTTCTACAAAATAAGAAGAGTGTTCTGCACTAGGCACTTAAATTGATGCTTATAGTTAGGTTGGCAAGGTGCTACGTTTTCTCGACTTTTGGTAGGGGAGCAAAGTATGCTAAATGTGCAGTCACTCGATTGCTTTGGGGACCTATTGGGTTGTGAAGAATAGGTCATAAAACCAAAAAAAAATTAGTTAAATTTTCCATTTTAGTGGGAACTTTCCGTTTTTTAATTTAATTTTCCATTTCCAACAATCGTTTTTTTTTTAGATTATAGCGCCATCTGTCCATAATTCGAAAAAATATCTCGAATAAAAGTTACTTATTTTTACGTAAGGAATTCAAATTTGCAATAAAAAATGGGGGCTCCTATTTAAGATTTTAAAGCTACCCCCCAACTCACCTCCGTGGGTAACCCCCACCCCACCTCCGTGGGGGGTCGTGTTTGGTGCCATTCGATAGATTTTTCAAAAATATTGAATAAATGTACTGATGTTCATTTCGCGAAAATCGCGGGAAATATTCGTTTTTTTCTTGTGAAATTTTAGGACACGCCCATTTCCTTACGCCCCGCTCAAATCGTCAGATTTTTGAAATATACACTGTGTTGAATATACTTAACTTACCTCATCTTAATCTGACGATTTCGAGTTTTTCTAAGGACAGATTATATTTTTCGGCCCACCCATAACAAACTCCCCTGCATTAAGAGCCAATACCTATATGGTAGAGGTACATATTTAGGATACAAGGTTTCTCCCATGTAATAATATGACGCGCTCGAGTAACTGCAAAAATCCCCGCTTGGTCTCCCCTACCATTGGTTTTATAGCATTGAATCTTGGACCTGGAATGTGACATCAATGAAAAATTAGAATCATTCGAGTTGTGGGTTTATAGAAGGATTCTGAAAACATTGTGGCCATAACACATCACAAACAAAGAGGTTCTGAGAAGAAAGAATAAAGAAACGGAAATCATAAGAACAACCAAAAAAAGAAAATTGGAATATCTCGGACATATATTATAGTCTGGGCTGATTATCGGAGAATAGGCCATTTTTGGGAAAAGTTACTTACCAGCAATTTTATTGCTGGAATCGAAGCTTATATTCATAATATAGACATGCAAAGTCCGCAGATAGTGTGCTACTTTTTTTATTAACACAATGGCGCCCCCAAATCGTGTTTTTTTTCAATTTTTGCTCCATAACTCCGAACATTTTAACTTTACACCAAAAACATTCTAATAAAAATTCACCGAAATTAAATTCTGCATAAAGGCGTGTTTTTCCCGATCTACTCCGATGAAAATCTTCCTCGGAAAATGCGGGGTTTCCCAACAAAATGTTTACATTTCAAATAAAGTTTTAGGTAAGTAATTATCTACCAATAATTAAATAACTCGGTGACATTAAAGCTTTCTTGGTTTAGATTATAGTTCCAGAAGCCGGTGAAAATTAAATGAATATTTTAGCAAAAATTCAATTGTTAATTAATAATTTACGATCGCAATAATAACCAAAATAGTTACGATACACTGATCAAAATTTGAAATCTTATACAGATGAGATGCCTATTTAATATTTTGTCGACAAAATATAAATTTTTAATTTTGTTTGAATAATCTTTAAATGTTAAAAAAATAGTTATAAACAAATTACCGTTTCTCAGAAAGTTTTTATTATATTCTAATTTTAAAAAATAGGTAAAATGCGTATTTGAAAGATCTTGAAAATAAATGCTTTAAAACTTTTTTGCAACTATTTGCAAAAGAGTTATGAAACAGCAAAATTAACATACGATTACTACGTTGTTTATATATTTTTTAATTCTTTCAAAGCGTAGAAGTGAGATTCAAGTACAAGCTAATTACTTACAAAAAATATCGATTATTGGTATAATGGTTATATCTTAATTAAAGATTATATATATTTTTTTTAATTTACACGCGCGAAAGTAGACTAGTACAGTATCGTAGCTAAAATTTTTACTCGAAGCGACGAACGCCGCGCGACGTACAGTAGTTAATAAATAAAATTATGTATTATAACCCGTCTCCGGATCTGTATCAAGCCTACTTTCGCGCTAAAAATTAGAAAAAAACATTTTTAATATTTGATTAAAATATAACCATTGAACTAATGTTTGGTATTTCTTGAGAGTAATTAGTTTGTAACATAAACTCACTTTTAAGCTTTTAAAAAATTAAAACAAATTATAAATAATGGAGTAATCTTATGTTTACTTTGCTGTTTCATAACTTTTTTGCAAATGGCTGGAAATTTTTTTTAAAGCATTCATTTTCAAGACCTTTGAAATACGCATTTTAAGTATTTTTTAAAATTATAATATATTAAACAATTTTGAGAAGTGTTAATTTGTTTATAACTATTTTTTTTAACATTTAAAGATTATGCAAAAAAATTAAAAATTTATATTTTGTCGACAGAATAATAAATAGGCATCACATCTTTATATTCTTTCTAAGTTTGATCAATGTCTCATGATTATTTTGGTTGTTATTGCGACTGTAAATTGTTAATTAACAATTTAATTGTTGCTAAAATATTCGTTTAATTTTCACTGACTTCTGCATTTGTAATATATACGAAGAAAGCTTTTATTTCACCAAGTTATTTAATTACACAGCCCAACAGAAAATTATTTTTGTCTTGCTGCCGAAAAAAATTTAACTAATTTTAGTTAATTCATCTGTGCTGATTCCAAAAATAAAAACCTTTTCTTTGTATCAGCTCTAGTTTTCGAGATATAACGTACTTATCAATTACTTAAATATTCTTACATTTCTGTATATTCCACCACTATGAATGCAATATGTCTATAAACGAACTTAACAAATTCTTAGACAAATGGGCAAATGAACAAAAGGTCCTATTTTGGTGTTCATTTAGGAGATCAAGATAAATCCTGAGCTCCACATGTAGTGCGCAAAACTTGTCTTGAAAACTTGCGACAGTGAACGAAAGGACAACGAAAATGTTCAAATTCGGTTTTTCAATGGTATGGAGGGAAACAAAAATCAATTTGGCGATTGCTATTTCTTTCTTGTGAATATAAATCGAAGCAATCGACATTCGTGAACATATCCTAACCTGGATTCAGCAATAAGATTACACATCAGCTTGAGAAGATACCCATTCTAATATTTAGCAGTCTACCAATGTTACCAGAGGATAATGCCGAAACGTTATCTGACTAACTGCAGACTAATAGATTTGAGGAAGATGGACAGTGATTTTGAAGAGGATTCAACACGTCCTGAGCGCTTTACTTAGGAAGAGCTAAGCGATCTTATCAGAAATTTGAACCTTCTAAAGCAGACGCCGGCAACGAGGCGCCCGCGGGCGCCACTGCGCCCTTCAATAAATTTTAATGCGCCCTTAAACTATTGTTAATTTAGACAAGAAATTCAAAACGTATATTTTTTTATACGTTTATATTAATATATTTGATAGGTCAAAAAATAGTTGGCGCCCACCATGAATTTTTAATTTAGGATTTCACTCTTTACATTAAAAATGTTGCCGACCTCCGTTCTAAAGGATTCTTCCGAGTTGCTTACCTCCAGACTAAAAGAAAAGAATGTTCTTCACCCAGACACCAAAATTACATACTACCGTAATAGAGATAAAAGATCTTTGCCTTTTTTCTCAGGAAGATGATATGGTTTTTATAACAATATTAAAGGACTGTTAGAAAAATTGGGTGTATCGGAGTATACACCAGAACACTGGCGTCTTTTTATCGACAGTTTAAATTGTGTCCTTCTACATATTGGCAAAAAATCAACTAAATATGGAAGTATACCAATTGGGCATTACAGTGCAAGAAATGCTCAACAATTTTAACACACACGGTTGTCATCTGAGTATTAAAATTCATTACCTCCACAGCCACTTAGACCTTTTCCCAGAAAATCTTGGTGACCCTAGTGAGGAACAAGGGGAACGCTTCCACCAAGATATCAAAGCGATGGAAGAGGGGTATCAGGGAGATGGGGCAATCACATGATGGCGGATTACTGCTGGAGTTTTCAAAGGGACCGTCCTTTTAAAGCCTTCGCAAGAAAATCATATAAAAGGAAGTTTTTAGGTGACGCCGAATAACACATTTTTGTCGCGACGCTGTCGGTTAGGTTAGATGGAAAGTTAAGGAGTATACACCAGATCACTGGCGTCTTTTTATCGACAGTTCCAAACGAAGTTTAAAGTGTGTCCTTCTACATATTGGCAAAAAATCAACTAAATATTGAAGTATACCAATTGGGCATTACAGTGCAAGAAATGCTCAACAATTTTAACACACACGGTTATCATCTGAGTATTAAAATTCATTACCTCCACAGCCACTTAGACCTTTTCCCAGAAAATCTTGGTGAGCCTAGTGAGGAACAAGGGGAACGCTTCCACCAAGATACCAAAGCGATGGAAGACGGGTATCAGGGAGATGGGGCAATCACATGATGGCGGATTACTGCTGGAGTCTTCAAAGGGACCGTCCTTTTAAAGCCTTCGCAAGAAAATCATATAAAAGGAAGTTTTTAGGTGACGCCGAATAACACATTTTTGTCGCGACGCTGTCGGTTAGGTTAGATGGAAAGTTAAGTACATTATTATACAATAAAGATCTTACTTTTTATTCGTATTTAGTTTATTTCATGGGTAGTAGCACTACATATATGTAGGTAGTGCTGCGTTAAATTACCCTATATGTTAGAAATGTGATGTGTGTGTCGTATTTTCTGAAAACGATCTGATGGAGCAAATATGGTGGCATTTTTGGATTTAGCAGACCCAAATTACCTAGAAACAGTAAAAAAATTTCTGGCAGCAAACTGTGTGTTTACCAGTGTTATTGATAAATAATTACTTGCCCAAAAAATTTAATTGAAAATTCGAGATTTTGTTGGGAAAACCCACATTTTCCGAGGAAAATTTTCGTCGAAGGGGAAAAACATGCCTCTATGTAGAATTAAATTTGGGTGAATTTCTATTTGAGTGTTTTTTGTGTAAAGTTAAAATCTTCGGAGTTATAGAGCAATAATTGAAAAAAATACGATTTGGGGGCGCCATTTTGTTAATAAAAAAAGTAGCACACTATTTGCGGACTTTGCATACCTATATTATTAATATATAGGATCATAATATTCGACTCCAGCAATAAAATGGCTGGTAAATAACCTTTTTTGTACTTTACTAATTAGACCAGCGTATTATAACTATATTTTGTAATTTATATTTTGTCCAAAAAATATTAAATAAGCATCTCATTTTTATAATCTTTATAAGTTTGATCAATGTATCATGATTATTTTGGTTATTATTGCGATCGTAAATTGTTAATTAACAATTGAGTTTTTACTAAAATATTTGTTAAATTTTCATCGGCTTCTGGAATTACAAAGCTATACCAACAAAGCTTTGATATTACTAAGTTATTTAATTATTGATTAAATCACTTACCTAAAACTTTATTTGAAAATTAGAGATTTTTTTGGGAAAACCCGCATTTTCCGAGGAAAATTTTAGTCGGAACAAATCGGGAAAAACATATTTCTATGCAGAATTTAATTGCGGTGAATTTTTATTTGGGTATTTTTGTTGTAAAGTTAAAATCTTCGGAGTTATAGAGCAATAATTGAAAAAAATACGATTTGTGGTCGCCATTTTGTTGCAAGTAGCACACTATCTGCGGACTTTGCATACCTATATTATTAATATACTAGGATCTTATAATTCGATTCCAGCAATAAAATTGCTGGTAAATAACTTTTCCATGAATTTTGCTAATTAACCCAGAGTATTCGGTTGGCGAGTGACACAGGTTTCTCCAACTGATTGTACAGGGACGGATCCAAGGAAAAAGGATAGTGAGGTGTTGAGTGTCATGGCTGCGCAACCTTGGAGAATAGGAACCCCTCTTTTATCCCAATAGCAATGACGGCCGACCTCTGTCAAGGAGATGGCACTTAAAGAAGAGGAAGAAGAAGAAGATGTCCCTAGATATAATATGAACTCTTTTACCGCTTTAACGTTCTGGTCATTGACTTCTGGAATATTTCTAGCTTTTGTATTTGCGTTAGTCGGCACGCATTTTTCTTTATTTATATGTAATCTTACTCATTCTACTGCTCGGTTAGTATTTTCATGGTTCTTATCGTGGTTCTTGTTATAAAGTTATAAGGTCCTTATTATAATGAAAAATAAAATGACATAAATCAAATTAGTAATGTTCGGATACACTGTTAGCTTTATAATACTATCTTCACAAATACCTATATAAATAATCAGAACTTCAGTTTATAATGCATTTAATTTTCAGCATGTTTTCGATAGAGTTAAATAAACTCGAAAGCTAAAATAAACCTTAAAAGGTTTTACCTAAAGGCGAATGGATATCTACCAAACCGAAGAAAAGATGAATAAATCGATACATTAATATCCCCATCTAAACAGGTTATTCAAATCTTAATCACAGATCTATTCTTAATACTTATACCTTGGAAATATTGACATTTCATTTCAATCTCAATTATTAGCTGTATTTCCTGATGTTAATGCAATGTACAGCTAATTTAAAGTTTCCAGATATTTTCATTCGTCAAACTTCTTGATTTTTTATCTTATTGTTCGATGCTATAATTTGGTCTTCTTTGTATTCCGTATTATAATGAATTCGGTAAAAACGTCGAAGCATCTATATAATTTATAAAGTATTAATATACAGTGAGAACGTAAAGGTTGGAATAAATTTATTTTCTCGAGAATGGACGATTCTGGAAAAAAATCTCGAAACAGGTCAATTTTTATCGTTAAATTACGACTTATTGGCATATATATCATATTAGTGACGTCACCCATTGGGGCGTGATGACGTCATCGATGATTTTTTTAAATAAGAATAAGGGTCGTGTGATAGCTCATTTGAAAGGTAATAAAATTATCTCTTCAGTAATATAAACATTAACATAATTATTTATACAGGGTGTCGAAAAAATTTTTTTCCAATTAAATTTATTGACAAAAATATGTGTAATTTATTTAATTCAAAATATATTTTAATGCCGTCAGAAAACAGAAAAAAATGTTTATTTGAAAAATAATCATTGCTTTTCGCTTAAATTAAATGCTCAAACTGGCAAGAGGCAAGTGGGTGGCTGCTTTAATATTGAATATAAACAAAAAACAATATTTATCTGCCAAATAAATTTGAAAACTTTGAAAACTAAAGTTTGAAAACACTTATTTGAAAAACTCATCGATGACGTCATCACGCCAAAATGGGTGACGTCACCAGTATGATATATATGCCAAAAACTCGTAATTTAAAAACAAAAATTTACCTGTTTCGGGTTTTTTTCCAAAATCATCCATTCTCGAGGAACTGAATTTATTCCAATCTTTACGTGCTCACTGTATATAAATGTTACGTTTATATTATTTGATTAGCCGCAGTTTGGTTGTAATAACAATTTCTTATTTCACACAAAAATACTTGACGTTTCAAATTCCACTCCGGAACTCATCATAAAAAATTAAGAAAAGTTTGTTGAAAAGGTGTGTATAATCGCCAGTTGTTATTGTTGAGGTTTTGTTATATCATAGTCAACAAAATACTGAGGTGTCACATCAATGTACTTCGCCTACGATGGTTGTAGGCAGTAACCAACTTTGGCTGGAAAGATATGAGGGTGAATGTACATCAAAATTCTAATTATTCTGTGTATTTGTGCAATTATTTCAATAATTCTCTGTTTGGGAATATGCGTAATACTAAGTTTTTGTGGTAAAAAAAGCTGTAAATTGTACTTTTATATGTTGTGAGTTGCTGTGTAGTGTATGATAGAAATATTTACTTCACATTTTCCTGTCTTCTGTTGTTGATTGGTTTTTGTTGTTCACTTCTTCTCAATGTATTGGTAACCAAAATCTGCTGTAAGTATGTAGCTGATGGATTTGATACACATTTCTCTTCATTTAGTAGAATGAGGGCTGTTTCTTGATTTTTCTCTTTTTCATGTCTGTTCCCGTCAAGAGTATTGATGCATCTTTCCATTAGTTGTCTGTGTTATGCCGGATTTATACTCAGCTATTGCCAATGCTGCTGTTTCTGATGGAAAGTTTGCCCGAAATACGATATCGAAAGCGAGTGAGGTGTTCACATAAGTTCTTCGCCAATGTCCTCACAACTCATTACCGAACGACTCACAAGAATGGAATGTGACGACAGCATCGTCTTGCTCCCTTGCCACTTTTCCGGCGGCAAGTGAAAGAGAGAGAGAGAGAGAAAGTAGTTGAATGTGAATACCCACTCGTGCTCGCGCTGCCAGTCCTTTGACTTCCATCTCGAAAACCGGCTTTTGATGGAGCGCTGTGCAATGGCAGTAGCATGAGGAGCAGCAGCGCGAGTAAGCTATTTACACATTCACGCTGCCCACTTCCCTGCCCAATTTCCTGTCCAACAGGACTGAGACTATAAATGCGGTATTACTAATTCAAGGCGGCATGTTTGCATATTTGTGATTTGTCAAAATTCCTGTTTTTGATGTATGTTTCTTGCTCGTTAATCCTGACACTTAGTGGTTTTGCAGTTTGTTTCACGTAGAAATTTTTGCATTCACAGTGTATGTTGTTTGGATTGGTTTTGGACAGGATATATCTGAGTGTGTTGATTTTTTAAATTTTGTTGTTATATTGTACTTATATCATATATATTTAATTTTTCTGATAAGCCCTTTATATAATATATGGTATTGTTATCAACTTTGAGACCCTTTTTTAATATCAACTAGACAAAAATCTAGGATGTAATATAAAGCTAAAGGTAACTTACACCAATTAAAACATTACCATAATAAGATAAAAGTATATTATATAAAATATCAAGAATATTGGATGGTCGATGGACAAATAATTTATTGCAATGATCCTATCAGCATTAACCAAGTGTCGGGTAACAACTTACGCTAAAATGGAAAGACGAAAATGAAAATTCATAACCATTTAACGAGAAAGGCGCAAAATGTCAATGTGTTTTAAATGCATCCATTTTTTCGAATCCTTAGAAAACTAATAAGTATTTTTGAAAAATATTAGCGCAGAATGAAAGTTTGAGTTATTACCGAGGGCAGAAAGTCCCTTAGAATAATATATAAAACGTTTCTTTTCAATAAAATATTTGCAATTAAAAAACACACTAAATTTTCTCTGTTATTTTCACCCCTGTAACTTATTAAAATAAACATTATAGAAGTTTTTAGGGACTTTAGGCACTCAGTAATAATGTAATATTTGAATCTGCGTTTAAATTTTTAAAAAATATTTATTAGTTTTCTCAGGATTCAAAAAAAATGAAATATTTAAAACATATTGAAAATTTTGACGTGCGACATTTTGCGCCTTTCCCCTTAATGACAACCGCATAATGAAAAAATGATTGTATGTGGGGCATATCGTTTTTAGAAGATTATTATTTTACATATTGGTGCAGAGAATACTGAATTACAAAGTAAGATATGATTAAAATACGCGTTATTACAAATCTTTTATAAATATTATAAGATATATAGAAAGCAAACCGATTTGCAAGGAATTCTTTGTTTATTCTGTATCAAAAACGACAATATTTGTTTGAATTTTTGTGTAGAACAAAAGGTGACCCTCGACGTATGCTCTAAGCTGTTTCCCCCAATTTACGGATACATATTGGAAAGAATTTCCATATATTTTATAAGATCAAAGACGAAAAATGTTTGCTCTTTGCGTTTCTTTGGCGAGGTAAGTATCTGCTTGGTTTTCCTGCTTTGGAAATGTCAATAGCACAAACGTGGGTATGTATGTAACAGGATACAACTCAAAAACTTTTGACTTTTTGTAGAATGGGGGATATTAAAGTTCTTTGCGACGTAAATATACAAAAGAAATAAAACAATATCGCATTTTACTAAAAAATGCCTTTTTGTAGTTGAAAGAGATAAAAAATTCTTGTTTCTACCTTTTGAGTTCAATCTACAAGAACCTTTCGTGCACGTAATATAAAAGCAGACGAAAATGTCTTTTGTATTGTCATTAAAAATTCTCATATTCGGCGAATATTTCTTAAAATCAATTTAATAAAAGTCAAAAACTAAAAATAAAATATCAAGATAATTTCTGAAAAAAGAACAAACACATATTTTTATTACATTTAGCTTATTGAACTTCTAATTTATTCTTCTATTTCACATTATATCTTAAAAGTGTATCAAAGTCACAGAGTTCTCTTAAATAACCTAGAGTTCGAACCAGGTACGTCCATATGGGCAACGACGGCGCCAAGGCGTTAAAGACGCCCTTTGACTCGGCAAAATTAAATAAATATCCAATTCAAAACTAAGTATTTTTTAAAGTAAAAAAAAACATTGCAAAAAATAACTTAGTCCACTCATTCCCAAACATTACTATTGCGTTACGTATATTATTGACGAGGAGTGACCTATTTATGGTTTTAATAATATTTCTGTTCGCGCGTTCAAGAGTTATTATTATTTTTATTATAGGCTCCTCTGAAAATGATTACAATAAGGAAATAGACTAAGAGCCGCTATAGGTGAAAATTCTTAATCATTTTAGGCACGACGGGACCCTATAACTTAAATAGAAGAACCTAAAAGAAAACGTTTGAACACTGTGCCGTCACTTTTCAGTGGCACATGCGTCTACAGTGGCGCATCAAACTTTCCGCTTATGGACGGGATACATAAATTAAAAAATACCCTCCCTAATTACCAGAATTTAATTTTTTTAAGTTTTATGTGACTAAGACATAAGATTTATCGTAATTTTAACCCACCACCCCCTTCTCCCTGCCCCCACCATCAAAAACTTTATTTTTCGATTTTATTTTTTTTTTGGTGGGATCAATCAATTTTAAAATTTCAAAAAATTTACACGCATAGCTAAGGTTTTTATAAAACACGTCTATTTTTTATAGACCTGTAGGTTGAGTGTACATAACCTCAAAAAAAAAATTTTAAATTTTTTTTTGAAAAAAAGTATATAACTTTTTTTTTGGGGATAGCTGCAGATCTAATTTTTTCTTAGTCTTGTGTATTTTATCAAACACTATATTTTTAATTTTTTTCAGATTTTTCTGTAACGTTGGTCACCTTCAAAAATCCAAAAAACTGTTTTTTAAGGTGGTTTGAACGTGTTTTTCTGATTTTTAAATATTCTCAAGAACTCAGCTACTTCAAGTTAAATATAACCTATAAAAACAAAATTGATTTGATATATTATGAAGTCTATAAAATAGGGAAAATCCCTCAAAACCCCCCAAAAAACAGTTTTTCGGATTTTTGAAGGTGGGGAGACTTACGGAAAAATCTGAAAAAAATTTAAAATATAGTGTTTAATAAAACACACAAGATTAAGAAAAAATTAGACCGGCAGCTATTCCTCAAAAAAAGTTATACGCTTTTTTGAAAAAAAAAAATTTCTTTTAATTTTTTGAGGTTATGTACACTCTACCTATGGGTCTATAAAAAATAGGCATATTTTATAAAAGCCTCAACTATGCGTGTGAATTTTTTGAAATTTTAAAATTGATTGCATCCCACCAAAAAAAATAAAAACGAAAAATGAAGTTTTTGATGGTGGGGGCAGGGGGAAGGGGGTGGTGGGTTAAAATCACGATGAATCCTATGTGTTAATCACATAGAACTTAAAAAAAATAAAAAAATTTACTTCTGTTAGTAAGTTCTGTTAACTTTTAATTTATTTATCCGTCCATAAGTGGAAAGTTTGATGCGCCACTGTCGACGCATGTGCCACTGAAAAGTGACGGCACAGTGTTCAAACGTTTTCTTTTAGGTTCTACTATTTAAGTTATAGGGTCCCATCGTGCCTAAAATGATTAAGAAATTTCACCTATAGCGGCTCTTAGTCTAAAACAGGAACGGACTCGGATTCAGATGCATCTATAAATTTGGTGGCATCGATTCCTAATGTACAAGATGATTTGGCTAGTGATGGTCCTGTGAACATTCTATCATTGCTAAGTACCCAATCATCAGCTACCAAAGGTCCTGAAATACACGCTGATGTAGCAGCTCTTCTTTCTGGTTTCCTTTTGAAAAGAATTGATAAAGAATCTCGAAACAACGCAATATATTCTTATCATGTCATTGCTAATTGTCCAGCACTTCTGCCACCGGATATTAATCTAGAAATCAAGTCCTGTTTGTGTTTGGATACAAATGCCTAAGAACAGGATACTTTTCTAAAGAAATTACAATTCCAGTTAGCGGCTGGTATAAGTGCGATAGCGATTTCGCTTAATGAACAGTATAAAATAACCACCAAAGAATCATTGACTGAAGAAACAAGAAAGGAATCGGAAAAGAAGTGTGATCCTGCAAAAATATTTTCAGATATCTTCCACGCCTTATCCTTACATCGACGTCACAGCATTCTTTCTTTTTTAGACAGCGGGGTAAAGAAAATTTTAGATGCTTGTCCAATAGACGACTTTTTGTTTGGAAGGTCTTTTCCGGACCAGCTAAAAAGCTCGAATGAAGCACAACCTTTGGGGTCCACCATTAATCAACCTAAAGCTGGCCCTTCAGGTGTGTCAACGTCTTTAAACTTCCGGCGCTCGCAGCCCCGGTCCCGTATGAAAAAGTTGGAGGGGAGGTATCGTTACAAAGGTACACATGTACGACGTTGACAGAAGAACCAAATCAGTCAACAAGACAGGTAACTACAAATTACGCTGGTCGCCTTTCTTATTATTTAGAAAAATGGGCTTTAATCACTAATGATCATACAATTCTTTCTTGGGTATCTGGATATAAGATTCCATTTAGAAAAGAAACCAGCACAAATTTTTTTATCAAAACCATGTTATGCATTAAAAGAGTTATCTAGATTAGAGGAGGCTATTGCTCAATTATTAAAGATAGGAGCAGTGTCTAAATCTGATCCTAAACCTGATCAGTTTTTTACGACCTCCCCATTTCAAACTAGAGGATCATAAAACGGTTTTCAAATTATTATATCCAAATTGTTTTTTTTACATCTCTTGATATTAAAGATGCATATTTTACGATTCCAGTTAACAAAAGATTTAGAAAATATTTGTGCTTTGTTTTTAAGGGCTCATATTTTGTATTTAATTGTCTACCTTTCGGCCTTTGTACAGCGCCAATTTTGTTTATAAAGGTAATGAAGCCAGTAGTAAAATTTTTACGGTCTATCGGCATAGTTTGTGTTGTTTACTTAGACGACATACTCATTATTAGCAAAACTGTCGAGACTGCTAGGAAAGATTGCCAGGTTACAAAAGATCTTCTGGAATCTTTGGGCTTCTTACTTAATTTAAAAAAAAGTGTTTTAGTACCTTCACAGATATGTACTTTTCTGGGCTTTGTATATAACTCCATATTATTTAAAGTATTCTTACCAGAAGAAAAGAAACTCTTATTCTGGCCAAAATTGAAAAAAGTATTATCAAAAGATAGATGCTCAATTCTAATCCTAGCTCAACTAATAGGTAAATTCGTAGCTGCTTGTCCCACAGTAAAATACAGTTGGGTTCAATTAAAAATTTTAGAAAGGAAAAAGCATTTAGCGCTACGTTATAGTAATCATAATTATCAGTCAACCCTATTACTTTCAGACTGTATTAAATCTGAGTTGTACTGGTGGCACCAAGCTTTAACACAAAATAATGGTATGCCTATAGTGACAAGTTCAGTATTTTCTCTTTTTCTCTGACATTTTTACCCATGCTTCTCTAACAGGTTAGAGATAATTTGCCTCTGAATTATCAAACTGTTATTTTTTGCTTAGAATTGATAATGTGACAGCCATAGCCTGTATTAATCGTATGGGTAGAGTAAGGTTTAAAAATCTTAATAATCACAAGAGAAATTTGGCTGTGGTGCAAAAGCAGGGATATTTTCTTAGTTGCTTCATATATTAATACTAAAGATAATGTCCACGCAGATAGGGAATCTCGTTCAACTTTTATTAATTAATACAGAATATGAATTATCTAGTCACGCTTTCCAGGAGATATGTCACTATTTTGGTAAACCCACTATTGACCTATTTGCTATACAGTTAAATACAAAATGTATTAGATATGTCTCTTGGAAACCGGACCCAGCTTCTGTCACTAGATGCTTTTACCATCTCTTGGAAGGGTGAATTCTTCTATGCCTTCCCACCATTTAATCTTGTATTAAAATGCTTACAAAAGATAAATTGCTGAAAAATTCCAGGGAATAGTAGTGGTTCCTTGCTGGAATACCCAGCCATGGTACCCAACTTTCCGTAAACTTCTTGTAACAGAACCTTTAGTTTTTACACCGAATCAAGATTTATTTTCTTCTCCTTTCAGAGATTGCCATCCGCTTTGGCAGGACCTTTCCCTGGAGGCTGGAATTTTATCCGGGAAGCTTTTCACAGACGAGGTGTTCCAACATTAGGACTTCAAGCTATTAAGCATTCAATTAGTATATACACTTTAAAACAATATACATCATACTTAAAAAAATGGTGGGAATTTTGTGGCATAAGAAATCACAACCCTTTTCAATATTCATTAAATTTAGTTTTGGACTTTTTAAGCATTCAATTCCAAGAGGGTGCATCGTATTTGTTTTGGCTTTTAGCAAACCAAATGGAAAAAATTTAATAATAATAACTTACCGAGATTTTCTTAGATTTTCTTCGTGTTGTTAAATGTTGAAGCACTATTTTCGGTGGCATTAAGGAAAATGAAGGATGGGATAAAAGAAGGGAACTTACCGAAAATATGTTGTCTGGTATCGTCAATTTGTCTCACGGAAAACACACACAAAATCAAATTAAAATTGTCAAAGTGTACTATACGTTCCGACCGTATGTCTGTTAACGACTGACTGACTTAACATAAAGGACAGAAGATTATGCTTACTTAGAACTGTGTTGCCAAGACGTTCCCGAATTAAAATAAATGAACTATATATTCATATTGGCGCAAACATAGCCCCCGCCCTGAAAAACCCATTTTTCAGCCAAATCTGTATGCAATTTGTGCCGAAAACACAATAAAAAAAACTAGTTCCAAATAAATACTCAAAGGACCAGGCATAAATTAATATACCAAAATTTTCAGAGTTAATTACCGTAACTCAAAAAAAAAATAATCGAAAAAAAATAAATAAATTCTAATGAAAAATACCTATAACTATATACAAAAGATATTACTGTAAATTTATTGATTCGGAAGAGGGCATAGCTTCAAAACTGGTCGTGTAAATGTCCCTTTCGAAGTTTTTACAGTAACATTTCTAACAACTCCGTCTTTACCCGGATGAACCTCAGTAACAATGGCCAACGGCCAACAAAGTGTAGGTATATTGTCTACCTTTAAAATAACAACCGTTCCGATTTTAACATTAGGCAAATCTATATTCCATTTTTCTCTAGTTTGTAAGGTAGTCAAATATTCCAAACGCCACCTTTTCCAGAAATCTTGCACCATTCGATCGATTAACTGGAACCTATCTAACCGGTTTATATTTAAATCTGTTAAATCGTCGGCCGGCAAACTTCCTAACGGTGTTAAATTTAAAGAATGTGATGGAGTTAATACCGATATTTGAGATGAATCAGTTGGTCGACGACAAAGAGGTCTCGAATTTAAGATTGCCTCTATTTGAATTAATAGAGTATTTAACTCCTCATATGTTAACAACTGATCCCCTATGACCTTATAGAGATGCGACTTAGCGCTCTTTACATTACTTTCCCAAAGACCCCCGTGACTCGGACTTTGTGGACTTATAAATTTCCATTCCACACCGTTCAAATTTAATTCACATAACAGTGCATTTTGATATTCTTCCGAACTAGCAAACCGATTAATTTCACTTAAAACCGTTTTCGCACAAACAAAAGATGATCCCTGATCAGAATACAAAACCTTGCATGGGCCCCTTCTTGCTAAAAGTCTTTTAAATGCTTGCATAAAATGTGGTGTGCTTAAAGAACTCACCAATTCTAAATGAACCGCTTTTGTGCTTAAACAAACCGCTAATAAACAATACGATTTATGAACCGCCGCATTACGTTTTTTACCTAATGTAACATTTATTGGCCCAAAATAGTCAACCCCTACGTGTAAAAAGGGTTTAGTAGCAGTAACCCTCGATACCGGTAAATCTGCCATGAGCGGTGTCAAAATTTTCGGTTTATTTCTAAAACAACGATTGCATTTAAAAACCCGATTTCTTATAAGATTTCTTGCCACAAGAATCCAATACTTTTGACGCAATAAAGCTTCAAGCAAATATGCCCCCGTATGCATATAAATTATATGATAAAAACCAACAATCCGTTCAACTAACGTTTCTTTTCCCGGTAAAATTAGTGGATGTTTTCCCGAAAAACTAAGGGATGAATTATTAAGTCGTCCCCCCACCATAAGTAAACCGTCTTGTAAAAATGGCCGTAATTTCTTAAGCTGTGTTTTACATTGTTTGTTTTCTTTTATCATTTTTATTTCAGTTTCAAAATGTTTTAACTGAATTAACTGAATTAAATAACATTCTGCTGTTCTTAGCGCAGTAGCCGTAATTAATTTTTGCACAGGAATTAATTTTAACAACATTAAAACCCGAACCGTAATCCGTAAAATTTTATGCCAGCTAGAATGACGTTCAACCAATTCAAGTAAGGGATGAATTTTTTCACCCTGCTTCTCCTCCTCAATAACCAAAACCTTAACCTCCGAAATATCCGATTCTAATATTGAAGAAGGCCAGTCCGATTCCCGTAATTTTATCCAACTAGGACCTTGTAACCAAAGTTCATGATTTATTAATTGTGAGGGTGTCAACCCTCTTGACAAGCAGTCCGCGGGATTATTTTTACCTTCAATATGTATATGTTGCCATGAAATATTAGGAAGGTTTACTTTAATTTGCTGCACTCGATTAGCTACAAAAATATCTTTGGTATTTGCCGAAGTTAACCAACTCACCACCGTGGTCGAATCAGAATACGCAACTAGTTGTGAAATATGAGTAAGTTTGCTATAATTTTCAAATATTAATTTCAGCAAAGATGATAACAACAAAGCCGCGCATAATTCTAGCTTCGGAATGGTCATGGTCTTTTTTAAAGGTGTACATCTCGATTTTGCAGCAACCAGTCTCACACTCACTTCACCGCTAGAATTTACAACCCTTAAATAAACTACCCCACCTTAACCGTCTTGACTTGCATCCGCAAACCCCAAAATCATAATCGAAACATCCCTCATGGCTCCTACATGTCTAGGGACCTCAAATTTTGAAAAATCTTGCCATTCATTGCATACCTTTTCCCATGATTTTTTAATCGTGTCCGGGGGTGAGTCATCCCAACCCAATTTTAGTTGCCATAACTCCCCTGATCATTAACTTTAAATGAAAAATAAATGGAGCAATCAGATCAATAGGATCATAACATTTTGCAGTAAGAGATAAAATCTTACGTTTTGTACAATTTTTATCGGGGGTGGTTAACCTATAGTTCAAAACATCCCTCTGCGGATCCCATTGCATCCCTAAAACCTTAGTCTCCGATTTAAATGTAACCGAATTTTGTAAACGTTTTTCCAGCGGAATTTCTGATAACAAATTGTCCAAATTAGTCGACCATTTAACTAAGTCAAAACAACCACCTTTGAAGAGCTTTACCGATTGATTATATAATTCTTTAGCTTCAATTTCGTCCGGAACACTCGTTAAAAAATCATCCATATATAGCCCCGAAGAAATATATTTTTTAGCTAAAGGATAATCTTTGCCATCTTCATTTATCAATTGCTGAACCGTCCGTAGCGCTAAAAAAGGTGACGCCCTTAAACCGAACGCAACCACCGTAAATTCATACGTTTTTATTTCCTCGTTTGGATCAAATCTCCATAATATTCTTTGAAACCGCCAGTGATCTTGTACTAATTTTATTTGTAAAAACATCTTTTTTAAATCCGAACTCAATGCTACTGGAAAAAGCCGAAAATTTATTAATAAAGTGCATATGTCCGCCTGCAGTTTAGGCCCGCTATGCAATAAATCATTCAAGGAGACATCACTGTCTGAAGGGCAAGATGCATCCAATACGATACGTATAGGTGTACTTAAACTCTCTAATTTTATTACAGGGTGATGACTAATATAATAGGATAAGTCACAATCTTCTTTTTCCAATAATTTTAAGTATCCTTGATCCAAAAAATCCTGCATAATTTTATTGTAATCCGCACGCAAGCTGTCCGATTTTGTTAACCGTTTTTCCAAGGTTTTTAACCGATTTTCCGCCGAAACCCTTGAATTTCCCAAATTTTTTGGTGAACTTTTAAAAGGTAATGCAACAGTAAACCGGCCCGATATATCCCTGGAAACCGTGGTTTTATAAATATTTTCACATTCTATGGCGTCTAAATCCGGAATTTCCCGTTTTGGAACCTGCTCTAATTCCCAAAATTTTGTCAAAATTTGTTCAATCGATGTTTCTTCCCTTAAAGTGAGCAAATTTATGGGAGTGGAATATTCCGTATCCACCTGACCCATAATAACATACCCGAACGTTGTTTCTAAAGCCGCCCCTAAACCTGAAGAACTCAAAATCCGATTACCGCCGAAAAGAATAGGAAAAAACTGCGCACCGATTATGCCATCGATTGATTTAGGTTCAAAAAACTTATCGTCCGCTAATTGTAAATTTTTAAATTCCGATAAAGTTTGCAAATTTAACCCATTTAGCGCCAAAGGTGCGAAAACGCACCATTTTCTTGTAGAATTTTTTTTGACAATTCGTTAATTTTTTTTTAAATCTTTGTATTTTTTAAGTAACCACAAGATATAAGTGTAACTAAATTTAATTTTGTTTAATTTCCAAACTCGTGCTTTCATCACAAAAATATTTTCTAAATGTCCGACATTTTCAATCCTTCGACACAACTTTATTTTTACTGTAGTAATTTTATTGGCATAACACTTTTATGGTCAAATAAATTAAAACATTATTTTTTTAACCTATTTGTACACCAATTGTTATAAAAATACAAAAAAAATATTTTCTGAGTCATCAAATCTCGTGTTTGAAAATAATGGTTCGATAACGAACCATTGGCGGAAGTCGACATATAAATCCTGTCTGATCAGGAATAAGTCAAGGTGATGCACAGGCAGTAATTTGTTGGGATATTTCTTTATTATGTGTAAAAACACGTATCCACTAGGCTTGCGCTCCGAGCTCCTTCAACTGCTCCACATAGTGGACACGCTTGGCGCTCCCCGACTGTGCAATTGTGCGCACTCTGCCTCGGCGCTCCAATCTGTGGACAATTTATATGTAAGGGAGCACATACCGTATCGATTGGAGCAGTTGCAGGGAGCGCGGAGCGCAAGAAGTTCGTGAACATAGTGGATGGTTGGCGCTCTCGGACCATGCAACAGTGTGCGCTCCTCCTCAACGGTCCAATAGGTGGCGGTTTATATGTAGAGGAGCGCATGCATGTAGATGGGAGCAGTTGCAGGGAGCGCGGAGCGCAAGAAGTTTGTGAACATAGTGGATGGTTGGCGCTCCCGGACCGTGAAACAGTGCGCGCTCCGCCTCGGCGTTCCAATTGGTGTCGGTTTATATGTAGAGGAGCGCATACCGTATCGATTGGAGCAGTTGCAGGGAGCGCGGAGTGCAAGAGGTTCGTGAATATATTGGATGGTTGGCGCTCCCGGACCGTGCAACAGTGCGCCAACGACCGTGCGGCAGTGCCTCGGTGGTCCAATATTACGAACGTAGTGGATACGTACCTTTAGAAAGACGGGTAGTCTGGTATTCAGTTTTGTTATAATCTAGTGTGGGGGAGGGGGCTACATAAGGGAGGCTATGTAGTGTTGTAGACAATAAGTCGATTTGTCGAATTTATGCAACTGGCACAGTGCAAGATACAGGATTGGAAAGTGTAAACTGGAAATATCTAACATAATTTCTAAAAAAGATAGAGGGCCGTTCGACTTCGTTTTTGAGAAAGAAGCTGAAGAAGGTGTAGGCAATGTTCTAACCATACTATTTTTGTTTATCAAAACTTCCAGGTCCATTTACACTCTAAATGTTTTGAGACTTTTCACAAAAAATAAAATTGTGTATTTCAATTTTTATATCTCATTTCCGCCAAAGGTTCGAAAACGAACCATTTTGTTGTTGTGACACCTGCCATTATCAAAGTGTAAAATAATTTTTTTACGAATGTTTAAGTTTATTTTACTCTAGTTAATCAAATATATTACATATTATTGCAGTATTTATTTGCTTGGCGGTTAATGGGTTAATTTCGTTTTTGGCAATTTATCTGTAATATGATCAATAACTAAAGCTTGAACATCGTATTTTTTAGTCTGATCAAAACGCGAAGCGATAATAATGTCCGTTACTCCCCTTACCGACTGAGAGTTTTGTCCCAAACCTTGTACCGAAGAATTAATTTTTGTATACCTAAGACCTAGTTTTTTACAACATTCCGTGGTCAAAAGATTACACTGACTACCGTTGTCCAAAATAAACCGCGCCGTTGCATTTTGTAAAGGACTATTTAACACACATACCGTTACCGTTGCTAATAGAACCGTTTTTTCCAGATTTCTACTCAAAAAACTAGAATTTTGAAACGCACAATTAACTGAACCCGAATCGTGGTTATTGGAACCCGTTTCTGGAATACCGACACCAGAATTCGGTTGATTATTTTGATTATTTTCCTTCGCACCCCTTATTTCCGGTTTTCCTGCGCATAAAAGAAAATGATGATTCTTGGCACACTGGGCACACGGTCTTTTTAAGCACTGTCTTACACCATGTGACTGGGAAAAACACAGAAAGCATAAATTATTATTTTTTACCAAATCGTACCTTTGTGTAGAATTCATAGCCTTAAATTTATCACACCTACCCAAAAAATGTGACGATTTTTTACATAAAACACAAAAAGGCATTCTGTTATGGTTTTTATTCTCATGCTGGCTTACAAAAAATGATTTCGAATTTTTATTTTTATGATAGCCACCGGAGCTAGCCTCTTGTGAGTCACTATTATGCAAAATTTTTGTTTGATCCTTAACAAATTTAATTAAATCCGTGTAAGTAGGAATAACCGTTCCGCGCATGTGATTTTCAAAAGATTTTACCGTTTCCCTGTCCAGTTTTGAGAGTGCATGATAAAGTAAAATAAAATCCGTTAAATCCGGGACATCCAACCTTTTTAAGGCATTAACCGAGGCGTCAAAGATTTCTAAAAAACTGTTTACATTTTTTTCAGATTCCGATTGCAAGGATTTAAAATTAAAAATTTGTTGTAAATAAGTGTTTGCTAACAACCTTTTATTATGATATTTTTCTAAAAGTGCTTTCCATAACATGTCATAATTATCCCCAGAAGTAGCTATTCCCGCACAAATACTAAGGGCCGATCCCTTTAAATGTGAAACCAAAAGCCGAGCCTTATCTGCATCCGTCAGCTGGAAATTATCGTGTACCAATGGTTTGTAAATCGAATAAAAAGTTTCCCATTCCTTTGGTTCTCCGTGGAAATCTGGAATAGTGATTTTTGGCAAAAGACTGTGTACATTACACTGTTGTTGTGTACTTTGCTGTAAAGTTGGATTTACAATATTGGTGCTTGGTTTTAATTTTGTATAAGCCGCCCTTGCTTCACAACACATTTCGTTAATAACAGACATCACCTGAAAATCTGGTTTATAGTTTTCATCAACGTCAAACCCGACTGCGTTGATTTCATCCAAAATTTTGAGAATTTCTGTCCTTGTCGAATCCATCGACTGATACAAGTTTGTGAATTTTTTAATGGTGTTATCCGTAGTTAAGTTTTTCGATAAGTCATATAAAGTCTGAATGATTGTATAAAGCGTTTCTTTTTTAGCCGTTAATATTTTAAATTGCCTTTCGTAAGTAGTCATTGTTACTGAAATCAATCCGCAAAATCAGAAAAAAAAACAAAGTCTACTTTAAGAAAACTGTAGCATATAACAAACCAGGTCTGAGTATAAATTTTGAATAAAATTAATTAATTATAGAGATTTGTTAAAAAACAAGCCTTCCGGGCAGTTATTATGCAAACTCTTTATTTTGTTTAGAACCGTGGATCAAATTTAGTATTTGTTTACAAAATAATTTTTATTCATACCTCCGAATTTTTCCGTAACCGATTGAGTCGAAAAATATTCACGTTTGACAACACCGCAAATATTTAAAAACCTAACTTCTTTCACGCCCGAAGCCCAAGTTGTTCCGAGAAACAAAAACGATACAAATACAAAAATCAGCAAAAAGTTATCACAGAGTTTTTTTTTCCGATACGTGCCGACATTAAATTTTACCGAACAATTTGTTTCTAAATAAGAATATTATTATTTAATAATGCAAAACTAAGCAAAGCAAACTGTAAACCTACGCTGAATATCCGAGCTCGAAATTGACCAATTATGTTTTGGCTTTTAGCAAACCAAATGGAAAAAATTTAATAATAATAACTTACCGAGATTTTCTTAGATTTTCTTCGTGTTGTTAAATGTTGAAGCACTTTTTTCGGTGGCATTAAGGAAAATGAAGGATGGGATAAAAGAAGGGAACTTACCGAAAATATGTTGTCTGGTATCGTCAATTTGTCTCACGGAAAACACACACAAAATCAAATTAAAATTGTCAAAGTGTACTATACGTTCCGACCGTATGTCTGTTAACGACTGACTGACTTAACATAAAGGACAGAAGATTATGCTTACTTAGAACTGTGTTGCCAAGACGTTCCCGAATTAAAATAAATGAAATATATATTCATATTGGCGCAAACAGTATTCAACTATTAATTAGCAACATGCGGCTACAGTCCTCATTTTTTCAGTGGAAAATTCGAAAAAAAAGTATTATAAAATGTTTTCTAAAAGGTTTTTGATGTGTTTTGATTTATAATCAAAAACCATCGAGACCAAGGTACCAAACCACTTGGGACCCGAATCCCGTTCTATTACATCTAGCTAGTTTATATCCATTGTCGGATATTTCTAGTTATCAATTAACGATGAAGTTGTGCACATTATTAGCGTTAATTACAGGTCATAGACTCCAAACATTTACACGTATCCGAAACAATATTATTAGTTTTCCAGTCCAGACATCAGAATTTCGGACAGAATAAAAACCTCATCTTCAAAAAATTTTCAACCATTATTGGTTACTCCACACTTTAGAGAAAACGCTTCTCTCTGCTTGGCCTCTGTCATTGATCAATATATTCAAGTTACCAGAGATCTTCGTCCCACATATACGGACTTGTTAATCTTAACTATTAATAAACCCTATCGTCCAGTGTCTACACAGAGACTAAGCAAATGGATTAAGGTTACTCTGGCGGCTAGTGGCATTGATACTACTCAATTTTTGGGTTACAGTACTCGATACGCAGCCACTTCGGCAGCTTATAGGGCAGGAGTTTCCATTGAGGTTATTAGGTCTAGAGCTGGCTGGACGCAAAAAATCTAATATGTTTGCGAAATTTTATAATCGCCCCCTGTCAGACGATCCTGCAGCATTTGCTAAGGGGATCTTAGGGTCGGTGAATTCAGGTGGTAACTAATTTTAAATTTAAGTATATTCCTACTTATTAATTATGTTATATGTTTTTGGTGTTGCAAAAATATAAGTTGTAGAAAATACTAGATCTTTTTCTTTGAACATCTACAAGTAGTTATTGTAATTCGAGAACGGCAATACGAGATATAATTAAATGATCAATTGACTTACCTTAAGGAAAATTGATCCAGATTACATATATGAGTATTACCGTTCGAAGAATTACAAACCCACCCTATAACCACACCCGTACAGGGTGATCTAGAATTTTCAGCAAAATTGTAGTAATGAGAATCGGATTCTGGACAGCAGTGGAGCGTAGGAATGGGAGAGTAGGAGCCGTACTCAGGGAATTTGCTTTAAAATCGTGATAACCCAACTATGAAAAAATTGTGACTACAAGTAGTTATTGTAATTCGAGAACGGCAATACGAGATATAATATTAACTAAGTATACCTATTTCTGTAGCTTCAGCCGAGAGACCATTTTCTAAACTAAAACCCTAAAAATAAGTAAGAATTACAAAGAATTTAGATTACTAAGTAAGAAAAGTTCAATTTCTCTAAGAAATATCCGTCAGTTTTCATCATAATAAGTGTAGGTATTTGTTAAAAAAATCGCAATATAGATATGTTTTATTTTTTGATCTTCAGTTTTTTAATAATCTTGAGTAATGTTTTGTAACTTTAACATAGTTTTTGACATTGTGAGTGACAAAACGGAAACAGGAGTGGAACGAAAACATCAATAGAATGGCAGAGGATGGGATAGTAAGAATAGCACGAGGTAAGTCACCAAATGGACGAAGAAGTATTGGCAGACCAAGAAAAAGATGATGCGATAACCTAAACAATTTAGGATGCTAATGTTGAAGAAGAATCAGGCTGTAAAATCTACATACAGGAAGGAAGAAGAGGAGTATATTATTTTTTATAAGTGTATTGTGTACTTATTGTTTCCTTATAAAAAAATCTAGGTAGATGTAGAAAAACTTTCATAGTCTTCAACGTTGAAATGTGAAGGGGTGATTGATTATAATTTACACCCTATTATTTATACCCTGATAATTTTTATAAACGCGCTTATCAATATTTTGCACGACGTAGCCGAAGTTACTTGGCGCTTATCTGGTTCGAACTCCTTATTATCTTATTAAGACAGCATTGAAGCTGGCTAGAGGGCGATATTTTTCGGCGAAAAAAATAAAGGGGAAATTTGACAGAAATGAAAGACCTCGCAGACCTTGTTTTGTGCCAAAACACAGACTAATAAATATATTAAAGAGAGGTATCTCGGAAAATCTATAGAAAACTTCAGATTTCAGAGAAAATGTCCCAGGCTAAAGACAAGCAACTAGGTTATTACTGCTTGTTTTTTTTAGTATTTGGCTTTCCTAGGTAAAAATACACTTCAATCTACACAAATTTAAACTCATTATAACCGTGTGTTATCGCCCTATAGCATTTCTAATAGATAGTAGATAGATTTCTAATAGTAGATAGATTTCTGTAAAATGAACAAACTGGATAAAAGAAATAACCAAATTCTACCAAAAGAGCAAATTAAACAGCAAAAGATGGTCTGCAACTGTAAGATGACTGTTTTCCAAACCCCCACAACATAGAACACGTTTTCTTGAGGACTGATCAGGTAAACGTTGCTGAGCTTCGGAAAGGATAATCAACTTATATTTTAAAAGTCTACATAGTTTGCAGTCAAGCATAAATATAAAATGTACAAGTATTCTTCCTTGTTGCAGTGTGAACAGATCTTCTTCTGAAGGTTCCTATCTTCTAGAGATGTTGGTGTACACATTGACCTGTCTTGTTGTATTCACAGCAGCTCTAAATAGATCCGTTGAGGTTATACCAGTTACTTCCTAAGACTGTCCAGCCAGAATATACATCTACGTCCAGGGTCTCTCTTGCTCTAAATATTGTCTTGTAGAATCAACTGTAGAAGTCGATATTTATTATTACGCATAATGTGGTCGAAGTTAGACAGTGTTCTGTTCTTTATGGTGTTAATAATCCATGCGTCATCGATGATATGCATACGAATCAAATCAAACATTTCTGATCAAAACAAAGTCTAAAATATACGGATGTGACTACTACCCCACCGTACGATTTTTCGCTACGTAAGAATGTGTCAAAAAATGTTTGTGTTATTCTTTTTCTGATAATATATACAGGGTGTCCAGAAACTCTACCGACAAACGAAGACAGGAGATTCTTCAGATAATTTTAAGATAATTTAACCCAATTCACTTAGTCCGAAAATGCTTCCTAAGGGAGCTAGAGCTCTTTGAAGATGGCATCTTGTAATTAGTTTTTCTTAAATACCATCAGAACGCTTCTATTTAGAAAAACGAAAATTGGTATGCGTATTTATCTTCAAGATGTAAATCTAATCCATCCATTGCAAATTTTTAGTACCGATCATAGGCATCCGTTTTGGGTAGGGCAACGGTTATTTTATCGCATAACTTTTTTATCTTTAACTTCTATGCATTTCTGATACTGGATTATTAAATTGGGAAGTATTTTAGTACTAAAAGGTACTCTTGTTTTAAATCGGCAGGACACACCGTTTTCTAGAAAAATCGATTTGAGAACTTTTCGCTTTTTGAATTAAAAAAAAAATCCAAAAAAAAACTGTTTAGAAAGACGAAAACTGGTACATTTATTTATATTCCAGAGATAAATCGATTTCATTAATTGCGAATTTCTAGTACTGGTCATAGGCGTCCGTTTTGTGTAGGTCAACAGTTATTTTATAGCATAACTTTTTTGTCTTGAATTTTTGAGCATTTTTGACACTAGATTATTAAATTATGAGGTATTCGAGTACTAAAAGTTACTCTTACTTTATATTGGTAAAATACTTCGTTTTTTGTTGAAAAGTTCTTTCAATATTTTTTCAAATTCCAAAAACGAAAAACTTTCAAATCGATTTTTCTAGAAAACGGTGTGTCCTACCGACTTAAATCAAGAGTACCTTTTAGTACTAGAGTATCTCACAATTTAATAATCCTGTGTCAAAAATGCATAAAAGTTAAGGACAAAAAAGTTATGCGATAAAATACCCGTTGCTCTATCAAAAACGCACGCCTATGACCGGTACTAGAAATTTGCAATGGATGGAATCGATTCATCTCTGAGAAGTAAATATGGATACCAATTTTCGTTTTTCTAAATAGAAGCGTTCTGGAGGTATTTAAGAAAAACTAATTTCATGACGCCATCTTCAAAGAGCTCTAGCTCCCTTAAGAAGCATTTTCGGACTAGGTGAATTGGGTTAAATTGTCTTAAAATTATCTGAGGAATCTCCTGTCTTCGTTTGTCGGTAGAGTTTCTGGACACCCTGTATATATTTATTGGTGATAAATGTTACTCTTACTACCGTAATTAATTATTTGATATAGATTAATAATACAAAAATAATAAGTATACAAATATAGTATTATGCATTTATCCATGTTAAAGTTGCCAGTGGACATAAACATTAACAGGAATTTAAAAAATGTCGTTTATGTCAGCTGCATTAAGTGATTAAAATGAAAGTAACCTTAATGAATTCAGATCATTAGGTATCCAGATCATTTTCCAGACATTGTCTGCAAATAAATGTACATTCGTAAAAATATACTAATCTGTAATTTCATACACTATGATTAAAAAGTCAGAGTAATATGGACACGTTTGGCGAACTCATAGACAGAAGTTAACCATATTGACACATGATTACTTACAAATTTTATTGGCGTATTTTAAATTAAATAAATACTTGCCAAACCAAAAATACAATATAATATCAAAATAGCTCTTAATAGCCCAGTAAATGAACGGGAAATTCGGCGATACCGTGTAATTTTCAGGTGCAACTCCGAATTGCATGAAAATTTGGATTTAGGTTCTACTTACCCTCCACTTCAAAGTTGAAATTGTGCCGTTGGTTGCTTTTACTTGGGGGGTGATAGTCACCCCTTCTCGGGGGTGAAAAAACATACGTTCAAGATAAGACAGGAAATGGATAAATTGACTGATTTTAAGCAACTTTTGTTCTATAGAGTTTTTTTACGTAAGTCACTACTTTTCGAGTTATTTGCCATTGAAAATGTTGATTTTTCGACAAAAAAACTACGTTTTCGGACGGTTTTTTGCAAATAACTCAAAAAGTAAATATTTTATCGAAAAAACATCCTTAGCAAAAGTGTACCTTATAAAAACCCAAAAAAATGGTGTATGAGTTAAGTCTATCAATCAAATAAAAACAAAGTGGTAGCTCATGAAAAATACGTTCTTATTCGTCTAATTCCAAATCGAATATTTCATGGTGAAATCACCGAAAAATTAAGCACTTTTCGGGAAAAGCCCATTGAAACGTTTTTAAAGTGTTTATAAAAAGGTTTGTTTTAATTAAAATAAATAAAACAAATTTCCACCAAGAGTCAGGATTCTGTTAACCGAGATACGATAGTATCAAGCGGCGCCGCTAGGAGGAGCTTCTCCAACAATGCGTCTCAGAATACCTTAAGAACACTTGGTCATTTTGTACTCTAAACCGAGTAAAGCATGAAAAAGAAAAAGAAAATAATCGTTTTCGTTTTGATTCAATTCGAGTCTCTTGCCATCCTCTGACACAGTGTTTCTGGGTCTCTACCCTTTATCGAAGAGGCTATTGCAAGTAGACTGAATTGAATCAACTCGAGACGAAGAAGAACTGCATCTATTAAAATATCTGCAGTATATTGTGGTTAGACTGTCCTCTAACGGGGAATGACAAAATAAATAAAACAAATTTCCACCAAGAGTCAGGATTCTCTTAACCGAGATACGATAGTATCAAGCGGCGCCGCTAGGAGGAGCTTCTCCAACAATGCGTCTCAGAATACCTTAAGAACACTTGGTCATTTTGTACTCTAAACCGAGTAAAGCATGAAAAAGAAAAAGAAAATAATCGTTTTCGTTTTGATTCAATTCGAGTCTCTTGCCATCCTCTGACACAGTGTTTCTGGGTCTCTACCCTTTACCGAAGAGGCTATTGCAAGTAGACTGAATTGAATCAACTCGAGACGAAGAAGAACTGCATCTATTAAGGATGTTGTTAACCGAGATACGATAGTATCAAGCGGCGCCGCTAGGAGGAGCTTCTCCAACAATGCGTCTCAGAATACCTTAAGAACACTTGGTCATTTTGTACTCTAAACCGAGTAAAGCATGAAAAAGAAAAAGAAAATAATCGTTTTCGTTTTGATTCAATTCGAGTCTCTTGCCGTCCTCTGACACAGTGTTTCTGGGTCTCTACCCTTTATCGAAGAGGCTATTGCAAGTAGAGACTCGAATTGAATCAAAACGAAAACGATTATTTTCTTTTTCTTTTTCATGCTTTACTCGGTTTAGAGTACAAAATGACCAAGTGTTCTTAAGGTATTCTGAGACGCATTTTTGGAGAAGCTCCTCCTAGCGGCGCCGCTTGATACTATTGTATCTCGGTTAACAGAATCCTGACTCTTGGTGGAAATTTGTTTTATTTATTTTGTCATTCCCCGTTAGAGGACAGTCTAACCACAATATACTGCAGATATTTTAATAGATGCAGTTCTTCTTCGTCTCGAGTTGATTCAATTCAGTCTACTTGCAATAGCCTCTTCGATAAAGGGTAGAGACCCAGAAACACTGTGTCAGAGGATGGCAAGAGACTCGAATTGAATCAAAACGAAAACGATTATTTTCTTTTTCTTTTTCATGCTTTACTCAGTTTAGAGTACAAAATGACCAAGTGTTCTTAAGGTATTCTGAGACGCATTGTTGGAGAAGCTCCTCCTAGCGGCGCCGCTTGATACTATCGTATCTCGGTTAACAGAATCCTGACTCTTGGTGGAAATTTGTTTTATTTATTTTGTCATTCCCCGTTAGAGGACAGTCTAACCACAATATACTGCAGATATTTTAATAGATGCAGTTCTTCTTCGTCTCGAGTTGATTCAATTCAGTCTACTTGCAATAGCCTCTTCGATAAAGGGTAGATACCCAGAAACACTGTGTCAGAGGATGGCAAGAGACTCGAATTGAATCAAAACGAAAACGATTATTTTCTTTTTCTTTGTTTTAATTGTTAACAAAAGTTTTAGCATTAAAAATAAGCAAGTTACGCGTAAACTAAAGTTGGCCCTCTTTTTTTTTGTAAAAAATCATGAAAATCTTGCCGTGTTTAGCTCCCCAAATGAAATTAATCGCTACCGCGTTACAAGCAATTTACTTACCAATCTATTTTTTATATAATCTGTCAGTCTCACAGGTTTAAAGTGTTTATTTTTGAAAGGGTTATAATTGAGAAAGCTTGAATTGGTCACTAATCACTAGTGTATGCAAATTTTGAACAGCCATATTGCACCCTCAGTGTGCAAAATGAAGTAATCATGGAATTCGATTGTAAACATGCATATATATCCCCTGTAAAACTTTAGTACCTTTCAAATGCTTAATGGGTTAAATTTTACAGCAACAACAGTTTAACTATTTTGCGTTTTTGAACATAAGTTCTGTGCAAAACTGTTGTAACTCTAATGTAACAGAGTTAAAACAGCTTTGCACGGAACATTGCAACGGATTCGATAACAAGTAATAACAAGCAATGAAAAAAGTAAGATATTTGTTATTTTAATATTTATATCTGTGGTGTTTAATTTTAATATACAGCGTGTCTACTTAATCCATTAACGGCTGAGACAATAAACAAAGATATTCGAGACCAATCTATTCATGTAAATTTTATGTCCTTTGTGTGATATTATATTTATTTTCTATAAGATCTGTGCGATGTCGCTTGACCATTTATTTGTTAGATTGGATTAAAACCACATAAAATAAGACTAATTATTTACGACCAAAAAGTATTTTTCCTCATGAAAGGAAAAACAGTTTTCTTAAAACTTGTGTATTGACATTACTGAGAGGTCAAAAATGTCTATTCTCAGAAAACTTGCCAAAGAACAGCCAAAAATTCAAATGGCCAAAAAGAAAGATTTGGTATACTTATGCCATTCGGGTATGAAACCAGAAGCCCACCATAGTTTTTATAAAAATATTTTGGTACAAGATGATGTACGAGAAGAGGACAACAACTACGGTAAAACCTGTCAGCAACAGCCACTAAAAATGAAAGAACTATGGGCCGATATAGAAAGGTGGCCGATATTGTCAGTTTTTGTAGTCTAGATATACATAATTGGTTTGGGGAATTTTTAAACTGGCCGTTAGTACAAGTGGTCGATGTTGGCAGATGGCCGGTAACACAGGTTTTACTGTAAAAGTAAATGTGTCTACACTTTTTACAATTTTCTCCGTGTAAAACTGTTGTAACTTTGAAATTCTAACACTAAATGTGTAGTGATTAACAATTTTTTCCGTGCAAAAGTGTTGTAACTTTGAAATTTCTAATGTTTTTTGGATTAATATTATTTTAATTAAATTTATATTTTTGGTTAATGTAATATAGGCTGAAAAGCATTCAAAATCATAATTAAATGTTAATTTTTCTTAAAACTTGTGTCTTATTTCACCGATATTAGCACGAAAATAAACAAAATCATCTTTATCTCGAAACTTACTTATTTTGACTTACTGCAGTCTTGCACTGAGAGTGCGATATTATAACCAATTTTTGTCTTACGCAGAAACAAAATGAAACTAGCATATTTATAATTGTAAAACCTACATTTTTTTACTCTTTAAGATTTTTCTTGTTACTAATACTTTTAAGTTATTTTGAAAAAAATGAAATTTTTCAAAAATTTTTAGAATTTTTTTTAGTATAAAACCAAATGTTTTCAAAAATAAGCACTTCAAACCAATCAAACTTACAGATCATATAAACAATACACATGCAGTTAAAATAGATAGTAAAGCCAAACGATTAATTTCATTTAGGGTGCTAAATAGAGGGAGGTTTTCATGATTTTTTTTTACCAAAAAAAAGGGGACAACTTTTTATTTCAGTGTAACTCGTTTATTTTTAATGCTGTAAACTTTTGTAAAAAACAAATAATAAGCTTTTTTTTCGATACTTTAAAAATGTTAATAAGGTTTTCCCATAAAACGCTTCTTTCTTCGGTGATTTCGCGTTAAATTATTCGATTTGGAATTAGACGAATAAGAACGTATTTTTCATGAGCTACAAATTTGCTTTTACTCAATTTGTAGACTTTACTTGTACACCATATTTTTCGTTTTTTATAGGCTACACTTTTGCTAACAATATTTTTTTGATAAAATATTTACTTTTTGAGTTATTTGGGAAAAACGGTCTGAAAAGGTAGTTTTTTTTTTGTCGAAAAATCAACATTTTAAATCGCGAGTAACTCGAAAAGTATTGACTAACGTAAAAAACTTTATAGAATAAAAGGTGCTTAAAATAAGTCATTTCTGGCCTTATTTTAAACACGCGTTTTTCATCCTTCGAGAATGGGTAAATGTCACCCCCCAAGTAAAAGCAACCAACGGCACAAATTCAACTTTTAAGTGGAGGGTAAGTAGAACCTAAATCCAAATTTTCATGCAATTCGGAGGTGCCCCTGGAAATTACACTCCAAAATGGTCATTTATTGGGCTATAATAGGACTGAATTTATTCAAGTAAATATGTTTATTAAAATTTATAAGCTCTACCGAACCAAACACAGTTTCACTGTCAAAGTGACAGACATCGAATAAGTCAGATTATAGTTGACCAGCACTGTTACTCGAATAGTAGTTTATACAATCATTGTCTCTACTCATATTGAATGTTTTTCTAAGAACGACATTAGAAGTACAGAAATAGTCAAGTGTGAGTTTAAATTTTCTACTAAAATAATATAACTACGTTAACAATTGTATCGCCGTCTCACTCTGTCAATTATAAAAAATATGTAACTGCGTATGTCTCGGATAACGTTTTTGATTTGTAGACAACACTTAATAATCTATCTCTCTCGTTTGTTATTTATAGAAAAAGGCAGCAAATCCAAAATATGTGCTTGATATGATCGTTCATCGGTATTCTTTCATCTTTCCGACTGTATATGAAACCCTCAACACATTATGTCGGTAGCCATACATTTCAAATGCCACATTTTAAAAGCCTCTCATCGTTTTATGGCAGCTTTTGTAAGACTCCAGCTTTCTGTTTCGTAGAGCAGGACGCTGAGGATATAACATCTAAGAATTACTAAGGAAGTAAAACTTCTCTTGTAGGTAAATGGTATATAAAATTATTAACATTTTTCTAAAAAGATCCAAGTTGGATTAAAGTGGGTACATCACTAGTACAAAACAAACGTTTTCGGACTAATCAGTCCATCATCAGGTTGAAACCTAAAATAAGTAAACCACTGTATAAAAAGGCAAAGTTGAAATTTTGACTGTTAAAAAGATAGGAAAACAAATTAAAACATGTTGTTACCTACTTCAGATTCAAAGTTGTTGGAACTAGCTACATAGGTAGGTCGAATGACCTTACCATTACAAAAATTAAGCCATTTAGGCTACAACAATGTCGAGAATAAGTCGATGTTAAAAGAATACAATTAAACTATACTGGAGTCTTCATCTTGGCTTCAAACTGACAGACTAAAATATGACGTTGAAAGAATATTGACAAGACCTTCTAGATAGGGAATTTTATTAGATTATATAAGATTGAATTTAATTAACGATTAACCTTCCGCCGGTAACGTGAATTCTTGTAACATAGTTGGTAACGTCGGTCTACGACACCGACTTTTTTAATAATGAATATCTTAGGTTGTGATTTTGTGTTAATATTTTGATGTGACTAAATGATTAATATAACTATATTTAAATAACAATATAGTAAGAAATGATCAATATTTATTTATATTCGGGAAAAAAAAGCACATTAAAGAAAGTGGCTTCTTTTAGATACTAACATAATTGACAAATAATTTACAAAAACATGTTAAGTTTTTGAATACAAAATATCAACAAACATATCGACAAGGGTTAAAATGTCACAAAAAAAATAAAATTATTCAACAAATGTCCAACACAAACTGAAATTATTGTCCGTTTGTTTCCTCACTTTTTTATACACTCCACTGCACCGCACTGTACGGTTCTGGTTCGGAATTAGCAACAATTTCGTCAAAAAGTTGTTGCAACCTGATTTGTTCTCTTTCATAATCAATATTCATATACAACTCCTAAAATTAACATCTATTATTTAAACTGTCTATGGACCAAAAACGACAAAAACCCACCGTTAAGTATAACATAAATGGTAACCTCGGTCTCTCACACCGTCAGGTCAAATAACATATGAACTATCCACACTTGGCCACAGATTTTTCAAGACTAAATAGTGTGATGAGAATTTGAAAGCTACCTGGCCGCGGGGACAAAAAGGAATGCGCATTCGAGTTTTACCGCGAAAAATCCGCTACGTCGGTCTCAGGGACCGTACGTTACCACTCGAAGGTTAAATAAATGAATGACAATGAAACAATTTAAATTAATAATGACATAGAATTATTTATACTTATTAAAAGCGAAAATTTTACCAATAAGGTAATGACGACACTTATTAGAAAAGAAGAAAAAAATAAAGAAAAACTGAAAAAATTAAAAGGAAATTTATTAAATGATAAATATAAGGTGAAAGTATTAATGATTAAATATGGAGTTTGACTGTTATGTATGCAATTTCAGTTAATTTAAAAACACAGAGTACAATTAAGAGTATAACTGGTTGCCTGAATTCATGTAAATTAAAAGGGAAATGGAAACAAAATTAAGAGTAAGTTACTATGGTGTTAGGTAAATGAGATTAAAGTAACAAATGGTTGTATAATTCATATGAAAATAAAATTAAAAAAATAATGATATGGAATTTCAGTTAGTTTAAAAATTACAGAAATGATTAGAATAATGATGTATAACTGGTTGACTGAATTTATTTAAATTGAAGGGGAAATAAAAACAACAATAAGAGTAAGTTGATATGGTGTGAAGTAAATGAGAATAAGGTAGCAAATAGTTGTATGGTTTTATATGAAAATAAAATTACACATTAAAAGAGAAGAAATAAAATAAGGTTGAAAAGAAAGGTAAAAATGTTTCGTTATAACATAAAACAAAATATGTCAACCTTGAATTACTGGTTGTCTTAATTGAAGAGAAATTAAAAATAATAAGCAAGAAAAGAAAATAATGTAAAGTTATAAAAAAGAGTGAATATATTATGTGGTCAATAGACCAACCGAGACATGAGTACATAAGCCTACCTCCACAAGGGATAGGAGGCACGCGAAAACACACACATATCTGCTAGCCCAATAATCACAAATAATAATCATGACAAATTGGCAAATTTGAGCTTTGAATTAAATTGAAGGTGATACTGTAACAAATATATAGTGAAATAAGGTCTTGCAAAGATTCAGAAATTAAATTGATAGAATAGGTCAAGTTGTTATGTATAACAACAATATGTATAACAATATGTGTAATGATACCATTATGTATAACAATATTTTAGGTTTCAACCTGATGATGGACTGATTAGTCAGAAAACGTTTGTTTTCTACTAGTCATGTACCCACTTTACCAACTTGGATCTTTTTAGAAAAATTTTAATAAATTTATACACCATCTACCTACAAGAGAAGTTTTACTTCCTTAGTAATTTTTTATTATGGTATACAGCCAATGAGAGGAATTTTTCCTTTTTATTTTAATTCAAGAATTATTATGCGTATCTGTATTAATAATTGAGGAGATTGCTCTAAGAAGGATGCAGCTCCATAGTTAGACCGTTTTGGGTGAATCTGCTGTAATTAAAAAAAATTGGCGGATTGACTGGTATAAGAACAATGCAGATCCGATAATAAATACAGGAATTATACTGCCGTGCTAGGCCGAAAGGCGGTAACTAACATTTGACAAAATGGTGGCAAAGTCGATTTCAAAATTGAATGCTAAAATTTTAGCCCGTTAGGGATTTATGGACTAGCTAATAGTTTTTATGCATGGATATAAGCCCCTGTTTATTAAGGGAACCATTAATTATATTTTAAAACAAAGTTTTATATAAAAATAGGTAGATACCACTAAAACGTTTTATCAAAACTTACTATAAAACTAAGCCTATTAGCGGTACCTATGTGGTTTACAGTTGTGATTGATATGAAATAAAAAGCTTTTCTGTGTATTACAGTTTATTAAATTCAAAGAATTAAAGTACTATGAAATGTTATTATTTTGTTGAGCCACAATATGACAACAACAAATTGACAATATTTAGTTGTCGTTATATCTGTTTTCTTTCAAGAGTCAATAAATACATAATATGTTATAATATATTATATTGGTTCATTAATATTAATGTTCTATTTGTGATACAATATAGACAATTTAATAGACAACCGAACAACATACCTTGTGTCCGGTACATACACAACACCTATTTAGTATTACAATGGTATTACCTCATAATTAACATTTTTTATAAAATCTTTTATAATGCGTCTAATAATTTGGGCACAACTGTACTTTTACTAGGAAAAAAACAGAATACGTTCAGGTTGTTATAGATGTTTGAATATCTGCTGATGTTAAGCGTTTTAAAGAATTCTTCAACTGTGAATGTGATTGTAAACCATACTTTTGACTTTCTCAGCTATTTTTATTTTGTTTCTTAGCGGCAAAGGTTTGCTATTTACGACATGCTGTTATAGAGCTTTAAGATGTTTATGATCGCCGAGACCTACCCTAATATTATTATGCGTTGTTATATTATTGGGTATTTCACAATATTATATTCCGGAAAATACCATTACTTACAGTAATTAGGGCAAATTTTAACATTTTATTAGTTGTATTGTACAAACTAGTTATATGTTATGATTAAAATATTATGATGACATTGTCTTTTAGACCGAAAAATACCTAATTATTGGATATATAAGATTTTTAAAAATATGCAAACAAATTTTTGGATCATCATCCAGGTACCTGACGTATTCTTAGAAAATTTATAAAGGAATAAAACCAGCATTTTTGTACAAAACTTAGGCAAAGGATTCTCAAAACATTAAGTAAAGATATCCCAAATCTACAATCCCGTATCTATAATAGCATTGTATAACTAGACTACTAGACATTGTCTAGTTAAACAATGGTAATAGCTTGTATTTAAACAAAAAAAAATGCAATCAATGGGACTGCTAATCCAATGTACGACCAACAAAGGGTTTTAGACATACAGAAAACTTTAAGTATGAAACAAACCCTGCGCCTGTACAGGCTGAACATAATTTTTTTCCACCTCTTGTAATTGCTTTACAATAAATTTTTCTCTTTCTACAATATTGTCTTCAGTGGTTTCACCTCGTGTTTCACAACTATTACTCGACTCTATTTGATTTTCTAAAAAAACAAAATATTTTAAGTCTCTTTTTCTAAAAATGTTTGTGGACAGCGTGTGGATATATTATTAAGTTTTTAAAACCTAATAAAAAAAAAGACATATTTTTTAAACATGAAAATACCTTACCGCCTAATTCAAGATATAAATCATCCACTGGGCGCAGATTCATATTGTTTAGGACAACATAATTGGTTAATTCTTGCAATACTATAAAAAAAATGAAAATACATTTCAATAGATATAATAATCTCGAAAAGTTCTTACCATCCTCGCTAATTATTTCTTTTACTAACACAACTCTTTTAACTAACACAATAATTTAACCTTGTAAAGTTAGGCCGAATTTACTTTGTAATACTAAGGCGATTTGGCGGTTTCTAAATGTAGGCGTAGCATTCTTGAAAGTAGATTAGCGGTAAGTGCAATATGCTAAGTTATATGGACGGCAACTGTAGCAGATACCGTCAAAACGCCATAGTATTTAACATTTGCCGCCAAATGGCTTAGTATTCTAACTGAAAAGTGTAGATACCGCTAACAAAATTGCAATTTTAATTAAAATATAATGCTTCTACAACTCTAAAGACTATAAAGATAAATATATACTAAATACCCTATTCTACCTAAAAATACAAAAATCTTATTTTCGATAAAAAATCAGTTCCCGCCTTTGGGCTTAGCACGGCAGTATACGTCTTTATGGATCTGCCTCCTCAGTCATTTGGTACGAGAAGGGTGCAGCCCCGGACCTGCATCCTTTTTGCACCAAACGATTGTGAATGTTCGCTGATTTTCGTCTTATGCAAGGTGATCTTTTGTTGGCGCTGGGCCGGCAGGGCAGCTGATTTGTTTTGATTTGTTTGTCGCTATCATTACTGCGTGGCTTTAAGATAGATGAATGAAGGATGTGTTTGCCCGTGTATTTATTGTTTAATTTTTTTCTGAATGCTATTTTTTAACACCAATCTATTTCTTTTTACTGATTTTTTCTTATTTGTGTAGTAGGCAAACCATAGTCGTTTGATTTTTGTAACCGAATAAAAGAGATTTTGTGGGAATTTGTTTTTTTTTTCAGAAATGGTGGTAAAGAAACTTTATTTCACGTGTTTGGTGCAAGAAAGATGCAGGTCCAGCTTTTATTCAATTTTATTTCTTATTTTTTCAAAAATGATCTACTTCAAAATAGTCTCAAGTATTGACTAAATCTGTTTGTCATCGATTGATATTATGTCTTTTGGGTTAAAATAAAAACTTTCATTAAAAAACAGTTTTTTTTCAATTTCCCAACAATTACCAAATATGGAGCTGCACCCTTCTTACAGCAAACTCCTCAATTCAAAAGAAGACGCAGATAATCATCCTAAAACTGTTAAAAGCGCTTTTGGCTTTGTCAATACGGGTTTAAATTACGACTGCAAAGATGAATGAAGGAAAATAACTCTTTAAAGGTTACGAAGTATGGGATTACCATAATATCTTACAGAATTTCGGCGGAAGTATTCATTAAATCTTACTAGTCCCTCTCTCTCTCCAACACAACTACAACCCTCATCTAGCTTTGGCCTCCTCCAAACTATGCCTCCCTGCTCCGATCTTCTCGAACTTCTCACTTCTGGTGCATCTTGAGGGTCCACTGCTACTTCATTCTTTCATTTTTTCCGTGGCCTTTGTTTTGTCCTTGTTAAATTAGGTGAACTATGAATCTAAGCTTGCTGGAAGCTATTGGGCGGTGTCAGGACGTAGGAGTAACATTTTATTTCGGTAGTACATTTTCAGTTTATTTGCAAAACTTACCATTTCTTTTCATCTTGAGCTTCACCATTTTTCTGTACTTACGTGTTTCGAGGCTTGACCTCTCATCAGGAAGACTTGTCAATACTTCAGGCAGCCCAAATTGAAATGAAATGCTGCTTATCCATACAGTCAGTATAGTAACGTAACTTGAGTAATAGCTACCTCTATATGAAGTAACAAACAGTCGGGAGGCTTCATGGCGAATTAGATGAATTAGGAAGTGTTAAGAATAACCTCTTAGTTTTTGCACTTTGTAGTTTAGGGTGAATGAAAAAGGCGAAAAAATTTTTTTTTTGCGATGGAAACTAATACCTCACAAAAGTTGCCCAATCAACTGGTAAGTATTTTGGTAAAATTTTTTCGAAATTGGAAATTACCTTCTGCCCCCTAAGACAATTAAAAATTTTGAAAAAATGTTAACAGACGAAAAAAATTTTTATTTTAAAACGAAAGTATTTACGACTGTTTCATTACATGCACTAGCTGGATTTGATACTTTCTGCGTCGGTAACTTTCTTCTTTTACCGTTGTTCTCTCTGATTATACAGAGAGAGTCTGTAATTTGGAATAAATTCAATATCTCAAATACTAATTGCTTTTTTGAAAAATGCTCAGACCCGTCGATTAGTATTTCAAATTGTCCTTTTTGACATGCAATTATAATGTATACAGGGTGTCCCAATTTAGAGATATGACGTCATCGTTGATATTTTTAAATGGCAACACTGTCATTTTGATAGCTATTTTGATAGGGTGTGTAAAGTTATACACAACTGCAAAATATCAAATTTTTATTCTCTACCATTTACAAGATAATAGAAAATAACAAAGTTATATCTGTAATTTGGAATAAATTCAATAATTAAAATAATAATTGTTTTTTTTGAAAAATGCTCAGACCCGTCGATAAGTATTTTAAACTGTCATTTTTGACATACAACAATAATGTATACAGGGTGTCCCAATTTAGAGATATGACGTCATCGTTGATTTTCTTAAATGGCAATACTATCATTTTGATAGTTATTTTAATATGGTGTGTAAAGTTATACACAACTGCAAAATTTCAAATTTTGTTCCCTATCATTTACAAGAAAATAAAAAAGAACAAAGTTATGAAAAACAAGTAACGAAATAATAATTGAATTTAATTATTCCAATTAAGCAAATACTCATAATGTTGGCCTCAATTATTGTCAAATTGTCAATGGGCAACATTATGAGCATTTGCTTATTTGAAATAATTAAATTCAATTATTATTTGATTACTTGTTTTTCATAACTTTGTTATTTTTTATTATATTGTAAATGATAGGGAACAAAAATTTGAAATTTTGCAGTTGTGTATAACTTTACACACCCTATCAAAATGACAGTGTTGCCATTTAAGAAACTCAACGATGACGTCATATCTCTAAATCGGGACACCCTGTGTACATTATTATTGTATGCCACAAATGACAATTTGAAATACTAATCGACGGGTCTGAGAATTTTTCAAAAAAACAATTAGTATTTTAATTATTGAATTTAATTCAAATTACAGACATAACTTTGTTATTTTCTATTGAAACTCAACGATGACGTCATATCTCTAAATTGGGACACCCTGTATACATTATTATTGTATGCCAAAAAGGACAATTTGAAATACTAATCGACGGGTCTGAGCATTTTTCAAAAAAACAATTAGTATTTGAGATATTGAATTTATTCCAAATTACAGACTCTCTCTGTATATGTTTTTTTTCCCTATCAATCGAGCTTATCACCATTTTTCTGGGGCTTTTTTGATTTAATAGAAATTCGCGCTCATCCAGAGGCACTTTTTGAGATTTTCTACAAATACAATTAATCAGAGTGTCACATTTGCATGCTGCAATATTGAAACGTGTAGTTTTACTTTTGTTCTTAAAACATTGAATTTTATTTTTGTAAAATTCACTGTTTTGTCTGTTCTTAAATGGTTTTATAAGTTTCATAATATATTTGTCAGGATATGCTTTTAAAAGCTGAATAATTCTTGGATGTTAAATTATTGGAATTAAAGCCTTTTTCCATATTTGCTCCAATTTAATTGCAACCTGTTCGGCAATACCATAAAATTCTGGCTCTTTCTTGCTGAGTTTTTTATCCTCTTGAAACCACAAAACATCATTGCTTGTTTGTATTTCGGTAAAACATTTTAACCCTTAAGTACTAAAACACCGTCTCTCAGACGGCATCGTTTCTTAAAAGTGGGATATTTCCCTTCCTAGAAAAATTTGAAGGTCATCCGTTTATGACTTTTCAAGTTGGGTTGTTATTTACTAGTATTGAATTCGACAATTTGCTGCAAGTTGTTATTCGACAGATATTTAGACTCAAAGTTTGATTTCCGTCTAATAGACGGGGTGTTAGTGTTTGTGCCCAGTTCTTCATTAAACATAATGTGCCCCAGTTCGTCAGAAAGTTCAAATAAGGGGATAAAGACTATGAGGAAATTCTTTTGAAATGACTTGATGAGGTAGAAGACGACGTAAGCGAAGTGGGATCAATTTGTGCTGAAAATGTTGCCACTGACTACCATTGCTACCCTATACAAATTTTAGTGCCTGTCAGTTTTTTTTTGGTTTAATATTTTTTAAATTTTTTTTTATTTTCATATTTATTACTCTTTGTTTAACTCGATTGTAAACTTTTATCAAGATTCTTTAATTGGTTTCATTTTTATCACACTTTTTTTCAGGAATAAAAAGTCATACAAACAATCCTTCCATTCTTGTTATAATGTTTTGTATTTTAATAAATACAGAAAAACTAGATCAATTACTGTGTTTTTTATATAAGTAATACTTTCAGTAAGTCATCGAAATATTTTTTTGCATTATAATATTTAACAAAAGAAAAATAACCAGTAAATTGTGAAACCCGTCTGTCAGGCGGTTAGTTAGTGTTTGCGCCATTGATTTAAGATGTTAGTACTTAAGGGTTAAGGTGTATTTGGTGGTTGCCCAAAAATGGGGCGGTCCACAGCACATCTTGATTTTATTCCCCATGGTCCTGGTTTATCTATTTTAAAAATCTTTAACTTACGAACAACAATAATAAAAAATTGAGGCATCGCACCAAACACAAGTGAAAGTTACACGCACGGACTCACGAAGCGGGACATTTCAAGGTGGTTAGAGAGACTGAAAAAACAAATAAAACTTTAAGTATTGTTTAAATTTGTAATTTAAAACATTTTAAGTTTTCTTTAATCGGTCTTAAATCGCGTTAGCACATATAGTTTATTCCAAATAGTATTAGTTTATATTTCCATAAAAATCAGATATTTAATAAAATTCAAAGTCGTTGGGGGCCGAAAATTCGCTTAGAAAAAAAAATTAAAAATACTAATATGCTGAAAAATAACACTAGCAACTTTCTCACGCTAATAGATATAACATTTTTAACTTTTATTTTTTCGATGCACCCTAATGTAGGTACCTACTTATAAAAAAGAGTTTAACTAAAAAATACTTTTTCATAGATGAAAAGTCTCGCTGCCTGTAGATTGTCATTTTTCTTTCGTTTTTCAAAAAAAAATCTGCTTTGGATTTTGGACACAAGTTCACCTTTTAACTCATTATGTTTCGTTGGTTTGACGACAATTTGGCAAAGTGCATTCATTTCAATAAATGTTATTGATTTGTAGCAGTATAATTTTAATCCGGCTTTAAATATATTAACACGTGTTATTCATTAATTACCTAATTAGCTTTAACCATGACTATATTTAATATATACTTGATGTATATTTTAATTAGTATTCCATTGCTGTAATGAAAATCGTAAATTTTCATTAACACGACATAACTTACATAAACTATGTTAGTGTTGTGCGGATATAATAACAAAATTGTGCAAAATGAATCAAGATTATGAAGTGAAACGAAATAGGTTGCAAATATAATTAACATGTTTTTAACAAGGGCGTTTTTATATTATACTGACTGCTATTTAGAACAGTAATTTAACACAAAACTGTGGTTCACTACTGAAAAATCTACGTACGTCGTTTAACACTTCAACCACAAATCCTTTAAGAGCAGCAGGGTACAAAGTACAGATTGACATGATGGTTGCTAACATCCAAAACGAATAGACACTAGAGAAGAAGAAGCACCACAAGGTAATATACATACTGTCCATAAAATTCGTAATATCCTATAGTGTACCCACATGCAGAGACATAATATGTTGCATTAGGGAATATCACTGAACATTCAAGGAGAAGTTTATTTTAATTTTTTATCACCGTGTCACAAAAAAATTTGCCATCGCAAATACATGTAATAATTTATTCTACAGGGTGTCTCGAAAAGATTGGCCATAAACTATACCACAGGTTTTGGGGTCAAAAACAGGTTGATTTAACCTCACTTACCTATATACAGTAGTGCACACAAAAAAAGTTACAGATCTTTGAAGTTACAAAATGAAAATCGATTTTTTTTCATAATATATCGAAAACTCTCAGAGATTTTTTACTGAAAATGGACATGTGGCAATCTTATGGCAGCAACATCTTAAAAAAAATTAAAGTGACATTTGTGCACCCCATAAAAATTTTATGGGGGTTTTGTTCCCTTAAATTCCCCCCCCCCCCTAAACTTTTGTGTACGTTCCAATTAAATTATTATTTTGCCACCATTAGTTAAACACATTGTTTTTAAAACTTTTTTGCCGCTTAGTACTTTTTCGATAAGCCAGTGTTTATCGAGATATTTTGAATATTTGTCGAATCCACCAAATATTTGTATATGGTTAAGTACGATTATTTATAGAGACCTGTTATAATCTAAAAATTTATTTATAATGTACATTTTTGGGTATATTTTGAAAAAGAAGCCACATCTCGATAAAAAGTGACATCAAAAAAAGACTAAGAGGCAAAAAATTTTAAAAACACTGTGTTTAACTAATGGTACCACAATAAAAGTTTAATTGGAACGTACACAAATATTTGGGGGGTTTAAAGGAACAAAACCCCCATAAAATTTGTATGCAAATATATTAAAAAAAGAAACCGCATCTTGATAAAAACTCGCTTATAGAAAAAATGCTAAGAGGCCAAAAAGTTTTAAAAACGTTGTGTTTAACTAATGGTACTACAATAATGAATTAATTGGAACGTATACAAAAGTTTGGGGGGTTTAAGGGAACAAAACCTCTTGAAAATTTTTATGGGGTGTACAAAACTGACTATAATTTTGTTTTAAGATGCTCCTCCCGTAAAAATGATATATGTCCATTTTCAATAAAAAATCTCTGATAGTTTCCGATATATTGAAAAAAATCGATTTTCATTTTGTAATTTCAAAGGGCTGTAACTTTTTTTATCAGCACATTTGTACTAAGGTAAGTTAGGTTCAATCGAACTATTTTTGACTCCAGAATGTCTGGTATAATTTATAACCAATCTTTTCGAGACACCCTGTATAAACTGTTCTTATAATACTGGTCCTAGTTCATTATTTTCGGCAACATAGAAAATATGTGTTTAATATTGATCGCTCATGGGTAATCTTTCATTTGTCGCACACAGTTATGTCGCTGTCTTTCCAGATTTTCCTCAGTTTTGTTATTTGCTTCTAAAAAAGTATATTTGATATTTAGTCTCCAATCTCAGGACAATGCTTCTATTCAATACTCTATCAATATGACATGCAACATTACAAACGAACTTCACCCAGGTAAAGAGATCGAATAAAAAATTGAAATACATTGAAACTTATTGAGAATCATTCTTCTGTAACCACAGCTTAAATCTAAGAATTGGCAAATGCTATATTTGGGCAGTTCCGTTACATGACACGGAGAACTGGGCGCTGAATGTCGATACGAATCGAATTCCCTACTAGACCGGTCTAATTAGACTCAAAAATAGGAGTGAGGCTACAATAATTACCATCAAGCTGAAAATTGACAGGATTGTTCAAAATACCATCATAAATGAAATCTAAAAAGTTCTCATAAATCCGACCCGTGCTAAAAAATTTACGCGGGGTCAAAAGTCACCAAATATGGTTTTTAGGGATTTTCAGCGAAACGGTAAGTTTTATCGTAAAATTAGCTTTAACAAAAAAAGGAACGTTAGATAATTATCTATAAAAAATATCTTAATAGTTTTTTTCCTAAGGGCCACTCTTTTTGAGATACAACGATTCAAAGAGTTGAAAGACTTCTAATCGTCATAATATATTATGTATTAGTACACCATGTATATACATCACTGAAGCTGTAATACAAGTAAACATAATATTCTATCGGTCAACTTAACTTATATTACACATAATAATATAATATTATAAATATGGTAATGTTTCTACTATACAGCTTGCGGTCTACCGAGGGATGCAATGTACAAGCTGTATTATATTAGAGTGCCAACAAACAAATCTTTACAAAGTGAATGTTTCGCGAAAATAATAAGAATTATTTGAACTGGAATTAAAATTGTATCTATTGCAAGAGGTGTCGTTGGTGATAGTACAAATAATTGTAATAAAGCTCGTGAAATCGGGCTTGACTCTATGTCAAACATAACAGGACTAACATTTAACAATATTAAAGTAAAACGCGCTGACAAAGTAGTCCCTCTTTTAGCTATGAATAGTACCATAAAAGTTCGCAATAGAAAAGTACATGTTGACCCTGTATTATTGTTTCACGAATGAGTATTACTGCGGCATTTCAAGATGAAACTGAAGAATATTTTGGCTATGAATTGGCTCCATACCCTTTATCATTGTTTGACGACATTGGAATGCGTAAAACACAAAAGTCTGCCATTTACGATTGTTTTCAGAAAGTAAGTATTAATATTAACCCGGCACCTGCCACGTGGGGATCTACCAGCACCCCATAACATATTTTTATCAAATATTTGGTATTTCAAGTTTGGTAAGCGAGCTGTGCGTCATAGTAGCTTTCTAGAATATTATATAGTATATATGTGTTAGTGTTTAAAGTGGTTATTTAGTGTCATTCTGAACTTATAGCTCTAAAGTCGAATTGGTGTGTCATCATTTGGCACTTTATGTTTTAAATTTTTTTTGTATTTTTGATATAGACAGGTCAAATTTACATTTTGTATTGAAATAACTGATTTAAATTATTAATATAGACTCTATACTCACTATATCTTAATTTTTTTAGATATTTTACTTGACTTCATTTATTATGGTTTGGTACTTGCTAATTTGCTTATAACACCTTTTTCATTTTATTTTTCAACTTCTATAACATATTAGTGGCTAATAAGTTAATAAAACATGTTTATTAATATTCTTGTGTTACTCAACACATTATTTTGTTTTTTAAACAAGTGGATCACAGAAAATTGTTAAGGGGTGCTGTGTGATCCCCACGTGGCAGTTGGCGCCTTGCAAAGCCACGTGGCAGGTGCCGGGTTAACAACATAAAAGCGACATACATTATTGATGGAATTTATCTATTACATCGTATTGTGTGGGATCGCAAAGAAACATTCAACGTTATCTTAGATAAATACGTTCAGTATGTACGGCGTCATTTTGGTCCCAGAGTTACTGTCGTATTTGATGGCTATAATGATTTTACGAGAAATATTAAAGCTGCAGAACAACCTCGTAGAACTTCAGCAACATCTTCATCTTCTAATATTTTATTTGATCAATCTATGACCAGGCCCGGACTGGGCCGCCGGCCCACCGGCCCGCGGGCCGGTGCGCCTTTTGCCTTCGTTAGTTAAAAAAATCCATTAAAAAAATTAAACGATGATTTTTTTTAACCTTTACACAAAGACTATGTGGCAACCATTCCCCTAAAAACTGTTTTTACTTAATGAAGAAACAGAAACTGCTATAGAAACCTATATAATGAAGCCAGTGAGTACAACAAAGTATAACTTTTACCAGGTATCAGATAATCAAATAGCACAGATACGACGCGCGGCGCCCTCGAAGACCATTTTTACGATTCGGGCACCTTTCGTAGGTATCAATATCCAGTGTTTCTATTATACATAGGTAGCTTAGATTCAACGCGCGGCGCCCTCGAAGACAATTTTTACGATTCGGGCGCCTTTCGTAGGTATCAATAATTTTCGCTGTTTCTGTTATAATAAATAGCTTAGATACGACTCGCGGCGCCCTTGAAGACCATTTTTAGATTCCTTTGCCTTTTGTAGGTATCAATATCCGCTGTCTCTATTATAATAAATAGCTTAGATACGACGCGCGCCGCCCTCGAAGATTATTTTTACTATTCGGGCGCCTTTCATAGGTATAAATAATTTTCGCTGTTTCTGTTATAATAAATAGCTTAGATACGATTTGCGGCGCCCTTGAAGACCATTTTTAGATTCCTTTGCCTTTTGTAGGTATCCATATCGGCTGTTTATATTATAATAAATAGCTTAGACATGACGCGCGGCGCCCTCGAAGATCATTTTTAGATTCTGGCGCCTTTTGTAAGTATCAATATCCGCTGTTGCTATTATAATAGGTAAATAGCTTAGATACGACGCGCGACGCCCTCGAAGATAATTTTTACAAAAATACCAAGTTTCTTGTAAAAGGTATATATTAAAATACCCTAAATAAGGGTCACAATACAAAACGTTTTCGGATTAAGGAATCCATCATCAGTGTTTAAAAGCCAAAATTTGCATGCCTGAGCCACCAAAATGTATCGGGTAAAAACCCTTTAAATGTAAATAATTATAATAAATAATAAGTAAATAATTTTTACGATTCGGGCGCCTTTCGTAGGTATCAATTTCCGCTGTTACTATTATAAAAATTGTCTTCGAGGCAGCTGCGCGTTGCATCTAAGCCATTTAATTATCTGATACTTGATACACAGTGTTACATCCCACAATTGGCCTATAATAGACAGGTGTAGTTTTCTGCTCTTTATAACTACATTATACATATAGGATTGTTGCGCCCCTGTATCCTAAATAATGAAGCCATTGGGTACAACAAAATACAACTTGTCAACTTTTATCAGGTATTAGATTGTTGCGCACCAGAATCCTAAATAATGAAGCCATTGGGTACAACAAAATACAAATTGTCAACTTGTATCAGGTATTAGATAATCAAATGGCTGAGATGCGACGCGCGGCGCCCTCTAAGACCAATTTTACGATTCAGGCGCCTTTCGTAGGTATCAATATCCGCTCTTTCTATTATAATATAAGAGTGTTACATCTCACAATTGGCCTAAAATATATGAGTGCAGTCTTCTGCGCTCCATAACTACATTATACATGTAGTACTGTTGCGCCCTAGAATCCTACACAATGAAGTCCGTGGGCGTAGTAGAAACGCAACTTTGTCAGAATGCGCAAAAAGTGGCCATTTTAATGTTTGGTATAAATGTTTAAGAAATTCGATATGCATCCTTTAAAAATAAGAGCTTGCCGATATAGTAACATCCCATTAATCATTTACATCCCATTTATACTCCGGGCACTGAGGTGAGGCAAAAAGTCGCCTCACTACTGAACTCTCGTAGCTGATGGCCTCCCTTGCCACATCTGTAGCAGGAGTCGCTCTGTTTTCTTCCTTGCAGTCGGTTTTACCATGACCGAACTGTAGGCATCTGAAGCATCGCTGGACATGCAGTCTCTCTTTCGTATCTTGCATGAGTTATAGCCAATATGTTCTTTTTCCAGTGCTTTTTTGGCTGCGATGTGCGTCAGTCTGACTGTGACGTTTGTGTTGCCTTCTCTATTTTTCCTTATAGAGACGAGTTTATTGTGATTTTCTGCTGCCGGTATACCTGCGAACCTGTCTCAGGATTTCTTCCCTTTTGACATCACTGTCTATATTAAATATATCCACCTGGTCCTGATAGCCCCGGACGTTCTCTACTACTTTTTCCTCCGTGTGGGCCACGCTTATCTTCTTCAGGTGTTCGGCCTGTTCTTTCCATGCCACTTCGAGCTTTAGGTCCCTGTACCTAATTTTCTTAGCGCTTTTGACACCAATTTGACTCTTCCTCGTGTCTGCACTGCCTTTGTTTAGCTTTAGTAACTCGGCGTAGGATTTTCCACCTTCCTTCACGATCACCTTCTGCGTCACCACGTTCATACTCCTCCAACGCGAGGTGGAAGTCCATACCCATAAAAGTGACTTCAAGGAGCTTCCTGAGGTTTCTACCTCTGTAGCCCCCCTATACTCTTAGGGACGCCTCTCTGGTCTCCAGTGTCTCTATGTCTTCCCTCAATAATTTGGAGATAATTGCCAGTAGTCTCTTGTCCCCTTCCATTTCCGTCACCCCTTTCTCTACAGGGATCATGAAAATAGTCTGACGATTTCCCCGGTTCTCTTTTTCCTGAGTCTACCTTGTAATTGTGATCATAGAATTAAGTGGGAGGTCTCTTGGTCTGTATGTACCTACTGCACTTACTACCAGTTTCGGTTTTTCCTGGTCAGGTCGTTGGACCTTTCCCCTTCACCTAGAAGTCCAGGTTCCAAGACCATTACTAATTCGCCTGGAGGATTATTTCCTCTTCCCTGTTTGACGACCGTAAAGTAAAGTGATCTTCTTCCTATTCGAATTTATAATGTTAATTTTTTCAAAGCCTCTTTTTCTTGAGTTCAGGACCGTTACGATCATTTGTATCTTTCTTTCACTAAGTTATTGGGGAAAGAGCTCTTCGAAGTCCATTTTTGTGGACACGCTTGCCGCCTCTTAGTCGTTCCTTCCTCACCGCTTTTCTCCACTATTATATTTCGGTTCTCAATGCTGCCGAGGGCGACTTCTCTGAAAGTGCCCTCCATATCTTCGGTGGACAGTGGTTTTCGATAGTTTAAGGACAGCGCGAGACGGTTCTCCAATAGGAAGACGATCAGTGGAAAGACCACGAAAATGATGGAACGACAACTTACTAGAGGCACATTGACAAAACAGACAGTCATGTCTATACAAAAAGAAGAAGATATCTTTGGTGACTCTTTTAAGGTTTTTTACCTCATTTTTGATTTCGACTTTCGTGTTCTTATGGTCGGACATTAGTTTCACTAAATTATTTGTAACTCTGGTAAGTTTATTCATTGCTCTTACCATAGCCGTTATTTAGGAACTCTACTCCTTCTCTCTAGATCTTTTCTCCTCAAGTGAGGAGCACCTTTGCAAGGTTGTCTCCGCTGGAAGCTTCGTCTTGTTCAGTTCCCTACCACTGACCGGAATTCTTCCAACAGATCCCCTTTTTCCGAAGTCTCCTTCCTCTTTTCTTCTTCGCTGAGTACTTTCCCTTTGCTCCCTTCACTACTGATGAACACGATATTATCATCTCATTCATAGCTTGTTCCAGCTTGCATCACCACCGGTGACTCGCTCCATTGTCCCTTCGTTTTGTTTTATTTTTTCCTGCGTGATTAAATACTTATCCATATAGTTCCCATGAGTAGGGGCGAATTATACTGTCCGGCGAGACAGTGCACACTTACCCACGTTAAGGCTTGAATTTCAAATTTCAAAGGGTTTCGTCAGTTCTCCGAGGGCTCCGTTTGCGGCTGTCTGATCTAGGTCATTCACCTCTCAGGCACGGATATGCGGTTGTGTGGTTGCGGATATTTTATCTAGGTTTACTCTTCTATTATATGGAGTGTTAGAGCGCTCTAAAAATTTGAAGAGATTCAAAAAGTGACATATTGAACACAATCATGATTTTTGTTAATTGTTTTTGAACCAGCAGATTCCTCTGTAGAAGCAGTTGAAAACTTACTACTGAAACTTTTCAAAAATTTGTTGTAAATCTCCAGAGACCACCAAAAAATGTAACGGAGTAAAAGGGCTAGAAGCTATATTGTTATGGCATCTTAATATAATTTACTATTTCCAATAAAAATAGTAAATTACTTTATGGATTTAAATTAAAATAAACTTAAAAAAATCTCAAGTAATATTTACAGCGTTACTTGAAAATACTGCGTTAGGATTTGAAAAAAGTTTGATGTAAAGAAGGGGGTGTGTCTGGCGCCTTTTTTAGGATTTGGGTTGGCGCTTTTTTTATGTGCCAGTCCGGCCCTGTCTATGACAGTATCTACCACTCAACAGAAATTTCTTGCAAATACTTACAACAAATCTCGGTTCATTTCAATGCTGAAAGATAAGTTTATTGCTGAAAATACATCGGTAAAACAAGCCAATAATGATGCTGACGTAATGATAATTGAAACAGCCATAGAGCAATTCAATTTAACAAATACAACTATTGTTGTAGGTGAAGATGTAGACTTGCTCGTATTACTCGCTGGTAGAACTCCAATCGCAAAACTATCTTTTTTTTAAAACCTGGAAAAGCTCAACACCAATCTGAAATATATTCATCGAAAAGTTTATCTACTTATGCAAAATGTCAAAATCATATACTATTTTTATACGCAATAACTGGCTGTGATACGACATCTGCGTTTTTCAGGAGGGGTAAAACGACTGTTTTTAAAATGTTTGAAAAACAAGATTTACTTGAATGTGCTGAAGTTTTTAAAAAAAACTAATTCAACTCTACAAGAAGTTATCTCCAACGGAATTAGCTTTCTTCTCTCTATGTATGGAGTGCCTAAGAAAACTACGTGCTTAGATAAGTTTCGATATGCATGTTTTTTTAAAAGTACTCGAAACAAAAAACAAGTGCAGTTATCTTGTCTTCCTCCAACCTCAGCGGCTGCTCATCAACAGCTTTTTCGGGTATATTACCAAGTTCAAGTGTGGCTTAGTTATCAGCTGAATCCAAAAGACTGGGGATGGAAATTAGTCGATAGTTCATTAGAACCAATTCAAACTTTACTCGCCCCTGCGCCGGAAAAACTTATGACCACAATTTTTTGCAACTGTAAAAAGGGATGTAGCGCTAAATGTGGTTGCAAAAATGTTTGACTGTTTTGTTCGGTAGCATGCACTAATTGTCAAAACCGGTCGTGCTCCAATGTTGAATCACCAACAATTGAGGATTCATTTGATTATATCGAGGGGCCATGCGATGTGTCATTATTGGGACAATTTACTTGCACCCAGGATGAACAAGAGGAAGAAGACGAAGAAGAAAAAGAAGAAGAAGAAGCAGAAGCAGAAGAAGAAAAAGAAGAAGAAGAAGAAAAGGAACTAGAAGATGAAGAAGAGGAAAAATAACAATGAGAAGAAGAACAAGGGAACAGAAGTATTATATAATACACTTTATATAACTTTTATCATTTTTAACCCTTGCCAATATCAATTATTAAATAGCTTTAATTTAAACAGAAGTATAACAGATCCGTGGAATAGGCCTACTGGGGAAACCACGTTAAAAAAACACACTAAGTACACCACCTCAAAGGTGGTGTAGAAACGTGTGCGCATATTATGACCATTACCACTTTTTGAATCGTTATATCTCAAAAACGGTGGCCCTCAGGTAAAAAAGTAATAGGCATTTTTTATACATAATTATCTAATCTACATTTTTTGTTAGAACTAATTTCGATAAAACTTACCGTGTCGCTGAAAATCGCTAAAAAGCATATTTGGTGACCTTTGACCCCGCGTAAATTTTTTAGCACGGGTCAGATTTATGAGGACTTTTTAAATTTCATTTATGATGGTATTTTGAACAATTCTGCCAATTTTCAGCTTGATGGTAATTTTTGTAGGCTCGGATGCGTAAGTTGACCGGAGTATACAGACGTTTGGCAAATCGCTGTATGAAAGAATGCTCCGCATATTTATCCTGGACAGCGACGCACAAACAACGCTGTAGTTAATAGAGCAAATGCCGTTCATAAGTGACTGAAAACTATTTAAAATAATCACACTTTTACCATAGCTTTGGTCCCAGATGAATTACCTAGCGAGCTGATAAAGTTGGTCAACGAGAAAAACCTGGACATAATAGTAGAACTGTTCAACGCTATCTATACTACGGGAATTCATCCCTAAAGAAATGCTGACATCAGTATTTGTATGTGAGCTAGAGAAAGTGAATGCCAAAGAATACAATGACTACCGCACCGTAAGCATAATGTCACATACCTTGAAAATTCTGCTGAAAATTGTCCACGCCAGAATACACCCTCAACAGGAGCTGGATATTAGTGACACTCAATATGGGTTCCGCATAGGTATTGGTACCAGAGAGGCATTATTCTCCTTTAACGTGCTGACACAGAGACGCTTGGAGGTTAGCCGTCCTCTTTACATCTGTTTGATAGACTACAATAAAGCGTTTGATAAAGTAAAATATGATCGACTCATGAAAATTCTAAAAACTAAAAACCTAGATGAAAGAGATTTAAGACTAATAACACACCTCTATTACAATCAGCGAGCAATAGTTAGAATTGAAAAAAATACTTCTGGAGAGATGGAAATAAAGAGAGAAGTTAGGCAAGGCTGCATACTATCACCTCTATTATTTAACGTTTATTCTGAAGAGGTAATGCGAGAAACTCTTGAAGATGAAACAGTCGGCATAAGAATAAATGTAGCCTTAGTTAACAATATCAGATATGCAGATGATACAGTTATAATAGCTTATAGTTTACAAGACCTGCAAAGACGAGTAAAATAGTATAGAGTAGTGTAGTAGGGAGTACGCACTTTCTCTTAGTATTAAAAAGACGAAGTGTATGAAAATTAGTAAAAACAATCATAATACTAACGAAATCTTGATAGTAGAGGGCCAGCAGATCGAAAGAGTAAGAAAGTACACTTACTTAGGAACACTTCTAACAGAAAATAATGACTACACTGCAAAAATCAAATTCAAAATCGAAAAAGCACGTTCTAATTTTATGAAAATGAAAAAGGTCCTATGTAGCAAATATTTAACATTAGCTCTTAAAGTACGCCTAACAAAATGTTACGTATACAGTGTACTATACTATGGAGTAAAATCATGGACGTTAAAGGTAGAGCCAATCAGACGAATTAACGCCTTTGAAATGTGGACCTATAGAAGAATTATGAGGGTTTCCTGGGTAGATAGAGTTACGAACAATGATTACTGAGAAGAATAGGTAAAGAGAAGAAAGTTGAACTTACAATTAAAGAAAGCGACAGTATCTCGGACATGTGATGCGGGGCGAGAAGTATGGCATCTTGCGACTCATAATGCAAGGAAAGATATACGGCAGAAGAAGCATCGGAAAAAGGCAAATTTCATGCCTGAAAAACCTGAGAGAATCATTGTCAACCTCCGTAGTGGAGATGGCACGTGAAGAAAAAAAAAGGAGATGTCGAGGCTCAAGGACAGTCGCGATTGGACAGGAATACGTAGTGCCGAACAACTTATATTCCGATAAGCTGAAGACCGTGAACAACTACTCGCCAAAGTAATTTCTACACTTAGGAGGACCTAATATTGCATTAAAAGAAGAAAGAACCGTTTAAAAAGTATACTGGCTATTCAGGAATATGTTGCTGAAGCGGCAAGATCAACAAGCAGGAAAAGGTGTAATCCTTTTGCTTCAAAGGGAATGTTTACAATAGTAGGGGAGGAAAGTATGCTAAATCTGTCAGTCACTCGAGCGTAGTAGGGTGCTATAGGGTTGGGAAGATTAGGTCCTAAAACCAAAAAAAAGTTAAATAAACTTTTCCATTTAAGTCTGGACTTTCAATTTTTAATTTAATTTTCTATTTCCGACAATTGTTTTTTTCCGATTATAACGCCATCTATCGATAATTCGAAAGAATGTCTCGAATAAAAGTTTCTTATTTTTACATAAGAAAGCCAATTCTGCAATAACAAATGGGGGTTATTTAAGTTCTTAAAGTAACCTCCACCCCACCTGCGTTGAGGTTGTATTTAGTGTCATTCGATAGATTTTTAGAACATATTAAATACGTATTTTATAGTTTCTCGATCAGACGTTTATTTATCGAAATATTCGCTTTTTTCTTGTGAAATTTTGTGACTCACCCATTTTCTTACGCCCCACTCAAACCGTCTGATCTTCTAAATAAACACTGCTGTTCTGCATGTACTTAACTTACCTTATCTTAATTTGACGATTTCGAGTTTTTCTAAAGAGTTTTCTAAAGATAGATTTTTTTTGGGCCCCCGTTAACGAACTCGTACGAACTTTCGTATTAAGATGCAATATATGGTAAGAGTACATTAACAGGGTACAAGGTTTCTCCCCATGTGATGATCTGACGCGCTCGAGTAACTGCAAAAATCTCGCGTGGGCTCCCCTACCACAAGCTATTATTGTATACCTATTGTGTCAATCGTTTATGTGCTTAGAATACGTTCTAATTATTTTCATTGAATGCTAAAATGATATATACAGGGTGTCCCGAAAAGATTGGTCATAAATTATTCCACACATTCTGGCGTCAAAAATAGTTCGATTGAACCTAACTTACCTTAGTACAAATGTGCTCATAAAAAAAGTTACAGCCCTTTGAAAATACAAAATGAAAATCGATTTTTTTCAATATGTATATCAAAAACTATTAGAGATTTTTTATTGAAAATGGACAAGTATAATTCTTATGGCAGGAATATCTTAAAACAAAATTATAGTGAAATTTGTCCACCATATAAAAATTGTATGGGGATTTTGTTCCCGTAAATCCCACCAAACTTTTGTGTACGTTGTAATTAATTCGTTATTGTGGTACCATTAGTTAAACACAACGTCTTTAAAACTTTTTTGCCTCTTAGTATTTTTTCGATAAGCCAGTTTGTATCCAGATGCGGCTTCTTTCTAATATATTTACATAAAAATGTTATGGGGATTTTGTTCCTTTAAACCCCCCAAATGTTTGTGTACGTTCCAATTAAACTATTATTGCGGTACCATTAGTTAAACGTACTGTTTTTAAAACTTTTTTGCCTCTTAGTCTTTTTTTTTGATAAGTCACCTTTTATTGAGATGCGGCTTCTTTTTCAAAATATATCTAAAAATGTAAATTATAAATAAATTTTCAGATTATTAACAGGTCTATAATCGTACTTAAGGCCATCGGTACATAATTCGCAAATATTTTACGGGTATCCCTACTTTTTCTGTCTTTACACGGCAAATTACGTGTAGTAAAATTCACACTGGTATGGATATGTAAACATTACTAGAATGTCATTCTACTTGAAAATGTCATCATTAATTTAAAGAGATGGCTTTTGAATGTTCTTGGATAACTGTTATTTTTATAATTGCAAATTATTAATTCAGTTAATAAATGTGATAATTTTTTCACTAACTGTGTATTCAGTGATTGTAATAATTTATATGTACAACAAAAACTAATACTCAATCGAGAAAAGAAGAAAAGTATTAAAGTGATTTTTTAACAATATTGTTACTATGGAACGCTTACAATTTTAAACATCTTTAACAACAGAATACTTGGATCACAGAATATATTATCCTGATGTATTCGCTGCTTGGATCTTCCACAAATAATACACAATAAATAACTTTTTCTTAAGTTCACGTCTTAAATCAATTATTTATCAAATACACTATACAGGGTGTTTCATTAATAATTGTCCATATAGTAACTGGAGAAACCTTAGCAAATAATATGAAGATTAAACCTAAAACACTTAAATAAAATGTGGTTCCTTACTGAGTTACAGGGTGTTATATCTAAAAATTTAAAAAATTATTTTTGCCCATAATTTTAAAATTATTCGACGTATCCTTTTCATACTTGGCAGGAAGTATAGGTACTGTACAAACTACTAAATTATGTTAAACAAACGTTTCTGGCTATTACCAGAGGCGTACGACGGGGGAAAGTGAATGATTGACCCTTTTCAAATTCTACGCCACTGGCGGAATTGCTGTTTTAGTTCCATTTTTGAACTCTCCAATACTTTCTACAAAAATTATATACCCTTCATTCGTAACGATAAAGTCATTAATTTTCGAGATATTTGAAGTTAAAACTGAAACGACACGGTTATTTTGTGTGTCGCTTTATTTTTAATTTCAAATATCTTGAAAACTAATCATTTTATCGTTACGAGTTAAAATTTTATTATTTACATAAAAAGTACTGGAAAATCAAAAAATTACACTAAAATAGCAATTTCGTCAGTAGCGTAGCATTTGGGAAAGGTCAACCAGCCAATATCCCCTGTCGTACGCCTCTGGTAGTAGCTAGAAACGTTTATTTATCTTAATTTAGTAGGGTGTACAGTACCTACACTTTCTGCCAGGTATGATAAGGATACGCCAAATAGTTTTAAAGTGCTGGGTACAAATAATTTTTAAATTTTAATCATATGAATCATATCGCAAATTAATCAAAATAACTCTGCCGATTCATATTTAACTTCAAATACCTCGAAAACTAATGACTTTTTCGTTACCAATGTATGGGAGTATATTATGTTCGTAGAAAGTATGGGAGAATTTAAAAATTGCACTAAAGTAGTAATTCCTCCAGTGGCGTAGAATTTGAGAAAGGTGAACCATTCACTATCCCCTGTCGTGCGCCTCTGGTAATAGCTATAAACGTTTGTTTATCATAATTTAGTAGGGTGTATAGTAGTCGCACTTTCTGCCAAGTATGAAAAGGATACGTCGAATAGTTTTAAAATGCTGAGCAAAAATAGTTTTTAAATTTTTAGACAAAACACCCTGTAACTCAGTAAGGAACCACATTTTATTTAAGCGTTTTAGGTTAAATCTTCGTATTTTATGCTAAGGTTTCTCCAGTTACTATATGGACAATTATTAATGAAACACCCTGTATATCAATATTACTTAATCAACAACTCAAAATATTCCCAATGCCATGTCAAATATTTAAAATTGTCACCGATTATCACTGTCTGACTGACAGTATGGTGACAATATTCTATTCGACTGAGTGCCTTGTATGACAAAGGTAGATTTGGAAATATTACCATGGACATTGTGTTAATTTTTTTCGAATCCTGAAAAAACCAATAAATATTTTTAAACAATTTAAACGCAGAATGAAAGCCTATATTATTACCGAGGGCCGAAAGTCCCTTAGAACAAATAAAAAGTTTATTTTAAATGAGATATTTTAAATTAAATATCACACTAAATGTTTTTCACCCCTGTAACTTATTAAAATAAACATTATAGAAGTTCTCAGAGACTTTCGGCACTCGCCACTAACGTAATCATTCATTCTGCGTTTAAATTTTTCAAAAATACTTATTAGTTTTCTGAGGATTCAAAAAAAATTAATCCCCATTTGAATAGCATTGCATCCGAAAATACGTGCTCATCCTCTTAACCATATACAATTATGTGGTGGATTCGACAAAATTTCAAAATATCTCGATAAACACTGGCTTAACGAAAAAGTACTAGGAGGCAAAAAAGTTTTAAAAACATTGTGTGTAACTAATGGTGCAACAATAATAATTTAATTGGAACGTACACAGAAGTTTGGGGGGTTAAAGTGAACAAAACCCCCATAAAATTTTTATGTGGTGCACAAATTTCAGTTTATTTTTTTTTAAGATGTTGATACCATAATGGTTGATACCATAATGGAAACAAGTTTGAGAAAGAAATTGGAGCATTATTTTCTTATTTATTCTTACTAGGTACAGTGTGATAATATTATTTTAATATTATATTGACATATTATTTTAATACTTACATATAAAATTCAAGTCTATTTATAAAAACAATCAGTGACATTAATGCCAATTAATGTGACACGCATTTTTCAACTTATCAAAATGTAGAGCACAGTTTAGCAAATATTCAGACGAAAATATCAATACAAGTTAAAATTATTTATAAAAATGTTATGTTTATAAAAAAGTTTTACTCATAAAATCATCTTACGGAAGTAATGTCGAGCGCTTAAAATTGCCGATATGTGTCGATATGTATAGTCCTCGAGACAATTTTATATTGCAGAACTAAAAGTTTATTTTGTATTCATTTTCTTATACGTGACAGTTGTCAAAACTGTAAAACTCGTTGTAATTAGACAAAAACAAAATACCCAAAAATTACTTCCACTATATTAATGTAATTAGAAAATTTCTACTGTAATAATAATCTGATTGGACAGAATTAAACACGTGATTAAAAATCTTACCACACGATTGGAAATTAAAATCTTTAAAAAATAATCTTAACAATAAATTAAACGGTATATATGTTACAGTTCAAGTTGATTCTCAGTTAGAGTTGACTCCAAATAGTTGGAGTCCACTCCAACTGAAACGAGCAGTAAAAGTTGATTTTAAAAATTTAAATCAACTTTTACTAGGTGAAGTTGACTCTTCCTGGATCGATTCAGTAAATGTTGATTACACGAGAATCTCAAGTGCATTTTTGATGAGTGTGCGTTTCTTTGTTTTGACCGTTTCAACTACTTATTAGTATAGTCTGTAACGTCGCCCCCGTTAGGTAAATTATTCTGATTCGATTTTTTGCACAAACTTACTCAAAGAAATACATCCGTATAACAATCCTTATAAAAATACATAGGGTGTCACGCGGTACCGCGGTCGAAAAATTGTTTAACCAATTTTTTTTAACCACATTCACAAAAATAATTTTTATCTACTCTATCTCATATTATGTAAAGCAGCGGTTCTCAATCTGTGGTACCTGTACCACTGGTGGTACATATCATTATTTGCGGTGGTACACAAAACACACAAAAACTTAAAATAGTAGTACATAGTAAGTCTTCATTATACAATATAAACATATAGAAATATAATAAAAGAAACTTTAGATGGTACATGACTCAAAATAATTGAGAACCGCTTATGTAAACGTTTTATTGTGTGAAAATTGTAAATATAGATAGCAGTACATGAAGGTTTTAAAGTGTGTCTGAAGTAACAATGTATTTTAAATGGTTTTTACTTTTTCGCACTGTTTTTAGCACACTTTCATATAATTAAACATCCTTAACTTTCGCCTTCGGGAGGAAATCAGACACGCCCTTGCAACGGCAACTGAAATGCTCACAAAACAGCGACCACGGAAGCAAAGATGGATGACAGAGGAAATATTGGATTTAATGGATGAAAGAAGAAAATGCAAACAGCACGAAGCAATGTACAAAGCATTAAATAGAACCATTAAACAAAAAATAAAAATTGCAAAAGAAAAATGGATAACAGAACAATGTGAAGAAATCGAAAACTTATATAAAAAACATGATGACTTCCATCTGTATAAGAAACTCAAGGAATTCACAGGTACGACATACTCACAAGGACCAAATAATCTAATCAACGCAGAATGCAAACTGATTTCAAGTTCTGAAGAACAAATAAACATGTGGGAAGACTATACAAAGGAACTCTTCTATGACATCAGAGAACCTCCTACATTAAATACCGAAAACGACGAAGGTCTTCCAATACTGAAGTTCGAACTGGAATATGCTCTTTTTGAGTAAGTTTGTGCAAAAAATTCGAATCGGAGTAATTTACCTAACGGGAGCGACGATACAGCCTAGGCTAATTTGAAAATATTCAGTAACATTTAATTTCTAAAATCGGCTGTTTGTGTGAATCAGAATCAACTTTTACTAAATGGCATTGTGAAGAGTATACTTTTCCTAGTTGGATTCTACTTTTACTAGTAAATGTTGAATATAAATCTTCATTTTATATTTATAATCAACTTTTACTGAAACCAGTCGTTAGAGTTGACTCGAACTAGTAAAAGTCAACTCCAACTGGATAATCAACTTAAACTGTAACATATATATTTTTTAAGTTATAATTTATTTCGTATATTTCACGACATATTGCGTTATTAAAAAAAGTAAATATTACATAAAATCACAAATAATCTGATGGACGTACTGCCAATAGTCATGCACAAAATAACGGTGTGGCTAGTGTGGAGTTAAAATCCAATATTATGGTTTTCATGAAAACCTCTAATTTAAAAAAGTATACAAGTTTATTAAATAAATGTATAAATATTAAAGCTGAAATTTAATTTATTTACACGTATATTGTAAACTTCAAAGGAGTTGTGTAGATCTTATCATACTGCGATCTGAAAGTGTTTTTTTCATTCCTTATATGTGTTTAGTGCAACAGATCTAAGTTTCTAAAAAAGCCTTATTTTCTTAGAAAACGGTCGTTTCCTTTGCATTTTTGGAGAATCTTCATCATATTACTCTGTTAACTTCACGTCAGTAATACAATAAATTATTATTAATTATACAAGGTGAAACAAAAATACAGGTCATTAATTAAGTTACATATTCTGGTACCAAAAATAGTTCGATTGAACCTAACGTACCTTAGTACAAATGTGCACACAAAAAAAGGTACAGCCCTTTGAAGTTACAAAATGAAAATGGATTTTCTCCAGTATATCATAAACTATTAGAAATATTTTATTCAAAAATAGACATGTGGCATTCTTATAGCAAAAACATCTTAAAAAAAATTGTAGTGAAGTTTGTGCACTCCATAAAAATTTTATGGGGTTTTGGTCCTTAAACCTCGCCAAACTTTTGTGTACGTTCCAATTTAATTATTATTGTGGTACCAATAGTTAGACGGAATATTTTAAAAACTATTTTGCCTGTTAATACTCTTTAGAAAAATCAGTTTTTGTCGAGATATTTTGAATAATTGTCAAATCCACCACATATCGTGTACAGCGTGGGGCATTAGTGTGACAAAGTCCAATTACTCGTTTGTCGTAAGAGATACGAAAAAAAGTTATTCAGGTAAAAGTTGGCACACAAGGACCATAATTTAAAAATATATTTAAATATACAGGGTCACCCGTATTGACAGGGTGGCACAAACTTTTGTTTTTTTAAATGGAACACCTGGTATATTTTTACATTTTTAGATTTTCCTCAATGTCTTCTTTCATAAAATATAAGGTTTTGTAGTATTATACGGGGTAGTTTAAGAGATAATCACGTTTTTTTGTTAATTATGTAGCAAAATTCACACCCTGTAGAATTGTAGCGATATGACATAAAAATTTATATTTATGCTCAAAGGATTTTTAATACAGTCTACTGTTGTTAGACACTATTAATGTGTATAGCGAAATGTTTAATTTTAATATACAGGGTAAATAAAATAAGTATTTTTATGTAACATTTTAAGTCCATTTTTTACCAATGGTTGTTGAGAAAAATTGTAATCAGCTGTAAGGAACACATTATCATCTTATTATAAAGGCACAATGGATTGCCACGTGTATTGCATCTTAAACTTCGTCTCAGTTAAGACGTGCTTAGATAAGAATCGTGCTATTCGTGAATCGTGAATTCACCCTAAGACGTGCTTAGGGTGAATTTGTGGCAGAAGAAGAGTTTGTGATTACTAAAACTTACTTGAAACTCCCTTAAAGAAGATTATATACATGGAAATCACCTCAAGACTCTCCAGGGCGCATAGTGAGAAATAAAATAGATTACATCATAAAAGATTCCGTAACAGCATAACATCAGTCAAGACATACCCAGGAGCTGATATCAAGTCAGACCCTAACCCACTGATTGGCAAAATTAAGCTCAGGCTAAAGAAAATAAGACGTAGTGTCAATCCAAAATTCGACATCAGGCTATTAAAAGACCAAAATACAGAACAGAGTGTAAAACGGTATATACAGAACAACTTGAACACCGTTATTCAATTGGATGTAATGGAGCAGGAGATAGAACAGTTGCATACAGTTTCACAAGACAAACGTGAAAAATTCCTCAAACCACCAAAAATAAAGAAGAAATCGTGGATGACAAACGAGATTTTAGATATGATGGAAGAGAGGCGAAAGTCCGAAGATCAAGACATGTCATTATACAAAACAATAGATAAAGAGATCAAAAAAGAAATTAGAATAGCTAAGGATACACGACTAAGAGAACATTGTGCGGAAATTCAGCAATTGCAACATAAACACGACTCATTCAATATGCACAAAAAACTTAAAGAAGCTGCAGGCTTATACAAACTAAGAAGAGTTGGGCGTTTGGCAGATAACCAAGGCAAACCACTGTTGAGTGTGGAAGAAAAACTAGACACGTGGAAGAAATATGTGGAAGTAACTTTCGCAGATAAAAGGCAGAATATCATTGAAGACACTGAATGCCAAACAGGACCTCTGATTACCATTGAAGAAGTCACGTCAGCTATTAAAACAACTAAAGACGGTAAAGCTGTAGGGCCTGACCAGTTTTATGTAGAATTCCTAAAACTTATGGATGAACAAGAATAAAATGGATAACAGCTGTACTCAACAAAATATACGTATCTGGAAAAATTCCCCAAAGCTGGTTAAAGTCGACCTACGTAACTTTACCCAAAAAAGTAAATGCCAAAACATGTGAAGACTACAGAACAATTAGCCTAATGAGCCACTTACTCAAAACGTTTCTGAAAGTGATACACGCCAGAATATATAAAAACGTGAAGAACAGATATCATGGACGCAGTTTGGATTCCGCGATGCCTTAACCCTCCGTTACTCGCACACGGTGTGGGAGACCGGGCCTGTAAATAAATTCCTGTAACTCTGCTTGTAGTGGGGATTTTGAATGGCTACTTCGTATACTTCTTCAGTGGTCAATTAACTGTGGGTAAAGTCAGTTCGCAGTGTAAAAAATAGTACTGGCCTTTTGTTATTACGCAACACGGTCCCGTACACCGTGTGCGAGTATTTGTGCACCAATTTTTGTGTTTGGATCACACATCGATATTTTTAATTAGTAAGGTAATTTAATATCTTTTCCTTATTTTCAATGTTTATAGATTAGTTTATTTATATTTATATATATAAATATAAATATATAACTTACCCAGAACCATCAGAATGAGGTTTAGGGAGATATGTGGTTTACCAACAGAACAAGTACCTGTCGTAACACCAGGAACTTCAGATCGCTGTGCTGTTTGTGATTGGAAGAAAAATAGAAAAACAAAGTTTTACTGCCAAATATGCTCAAAATATCTCTGTTTGGAACACCATTGTTCCAATGAATGTGACACCATTGTGTATTTCATGTTTTAAAAACGTTAATTAATTTTTATAACTTTTTTTGTTACTACAATTACTCTTTATTTTTAATTTTTTTGTGTATTGAATTAAGATCTAAAGTTCTTAGTAAACAAATTTAACCATATTCAATTTTTTTTTCACTTCCAAAGTTTTTGTATACACATATAAATGGATAACAATGAAAATTATTAAATTTTTGATTAAAGTAATATAATGCGAACACAAACGCATATCTACAAAATTATATGATCATATATTCATTAAATAATTTAATCGTACACAATTTTGCAAAAAAAAATAATTTTAAAACACTGCTGACCCATATTTTTGGACCCGGTCTCCTGCACCGTGCGCGAGTATCCGATCACAAAAAGTTGACGCGAGTAACGAAAGGTTAAGCACCCTAAATGCTCTATTCGCTGTCCAAGTGCTTATGCAAAGATGCAGGGATGTTGACTGTGACGTGTTTATTTGTTCTATCGACTACAAAAAGGCGTTTGATAGAGTAAAACATGATAAACTCATAAACATGTTGAAAGAAGCGGGAGTAGATGATAGAGACTTGAGAATCATATATAATTTGTATTACAACCAAACTGCCAATATTAAAACGGATGATCAATTGACAGAGGCAGTCTCCATAGATAGAGGAGTGAGGTAAGGATGCATCATGTCCCCGGTGCTGTTTAATTTATATTCTGAATGTATCTTCGAGCAAGCGCTGGGAGAACTACAGGAAGGCGTATTAGTCAATGAAGTGCGTCTGAACAACATTAGATATGCCGACGAGGCTGTAGTTTTTGCAGACAGTCTAGACGGTTTGCAAAGAATAATGTCGCGCATATCAGATATAAGTAGAGAATACGGACTTGACCTCAATACGATAAAAACAAAGTACATGGTAGTCAGTAAGCGCGAAATATTAAATACACAGCTTTTGGTTAACCAACAACTAATTGACAGGGTCAACAGCTACCTTGGTACAAACATAAACAGCCAGTGGGACCACTCAAATAAAATAAAACAATTAATAGGAAAAGCGAGGTCAGCGTTCATAATGATGAAGTCTCTTTTCAGAAGCTACGATTTACCTCTTGCTACCAAAATCTCTATCATCAGATGCTATGTATTTTCTACGGTATTATACGGAGTAGAGGCTTGGACACTTTCCAAGGCTTCTTTGAGAAAACTCGAGGCATTCGAGATGTGGTGTTACAGGCGCATTTTGAGAATTTCGTGGGTGGATCCTGTGACTAATGTTGAGGTTCTACGTAGAATAGGCAAGGAATGCGAGATTATTAACACAATCAAAGAGCGCAAACTAGGATATCTTGGCCATGTTATGAGGAATGAACAGAGATATGGCTTGTTGCAACTCATTCTTTAAGGCAAGGTATTTGGAAAGAGAGGACCAGGGAGAAGAAGAATATCTTGGCTTCAAATTCTGAGAAAGTGGTTTAATACATCGACAACCGGACTTTTCAGAATAGCAGCAAGCAAAGTTAGGATAACCAAGCTGATCGCTAACATCCGGCACGAATAGGCACCTTAAGAAGAAGAAGATAAGAATCGAAAATGATGGTGCAAAGAAAGTGAGACTTATCTATAAGCTGAGCTGGGCTAAGCTGGAGCTTAAGATTTGTTGGTGCAACCAGGCATTATAACAATAAAATTAAGAATCGATTATTGACTTATTCATCTCAAAAAAAAAACAACATTTCTCATAATACTGCTGCACAGTGAATATACATACGCATTGCTAAAGAGCACAAAGGACATCGCATACATTTTATGGAAAATATAATGTCACTCAAATTCAATAAAACTTATACGAATAGATTCGTTTTAAATTAACGGTCAAATCTTATCATTGCGCCAACTCTTAATTATGATTAATTACGGCGAAAATTGCAATTAAAGTTTATCGAAATCACATTTTTGGAGTCAGTAAAACTGTCAGTTACAATCACTATTGCTCTGGGTGCTATTCAAAAGAGCTTAAACCCCGCTGGGCCTAAGCGGATTAGTGAAACTAATCCGCTCATTTATGGAGTACCGACAATTTGGGTATTATGAAATATTTTTTCTTTCTCTAACTTATGTACGTATCCATTTGATTTCAGATTTATTTATATCAATTTCTGCTCTTATTATTGAAAATATGGAGTTGGCGCAATGACAAGATTTGACCGTTAATTTAAAACGAATCTATTCGTATAAATTTTATTGAATTTGAGTGACATTATATTTTCCATAAGATGTGTGCGATGTCAAAAGCAGTATGTACAGTATGTACAAAGTTACTCATATTAATCACTTTAATTGATTTAATTTATTTGTAAGTTTTTATTTAACTTAATTTTTAAACTAAAACACGTTAACCAAAAATTCCATTTCTGTAGAAAATAATTTATTCAAGTCTTCTTTATGTAACTATGTTTGTACTATAATTAACTTGTGTATCGGGGGTGTTTACTCTAACAACATATTATTTGCTAAACCGCTATCATGGCTCCTTAGATCTTAGATCTAGGTTCGCATTACCCTCTTAACGAGGAAGACTTTCAAAACGGAAGGGGGAGTGCCAACATTGTGAGCTTGGAATATCGTTAAGTGTAGGCATATTTTCTTAGTTAAGTTAGATTATAGAAAAGAGATGATATAGTTCAGAGAAATAATAGGCTATTGATTATATTCAAAATAAGATAGCTAAAAGGAACTACAACGTTAAAGGGGTTTTATTATTTGATATGGTCAACGGACATCTATATATGAAAAAACCGCGGAGTGCTACCATTTAAAGGGGTGCGTTTTTGAGAAATGGGTGAATTAGTACCTGGGCACAGGTTACATTAGGGTGAGTTCTATGCACTATTGGTACAAATACGTCCACATAAAAATTGTTTCTGGTTAAATTTCCTATCTAAATGTAACTTTTTAAAGTCAAAGATACTTTTTTTACAAAAATATATTCAAAAGAAAAAGCACAAAGGAACCCAAAAGGAATAAATTTTGTTTTTTGTCCCATAACTTTTGTCCACGAGGATATAGGTATAGATATTGCTTCACAGAAAAAAAACTTACATATTTTCTCTTTAAAATGATGTGTGCTAGAGGTTATTACGATTTACAGTTTTCGAAATATGATTTTTCAAAATTCGCCACTCACAGCAATTTTAGGCAATTTTCCTTGTTATTTCGCAAATATTGTTCTGTAACTTTTTTCTACGTAACTTTAGGTATATGCAATGGTACACGTAATAGGAATAAAAATCAATTACCTTTAAAATGGTCTACTGTATAACGTTGTACGACTTTTTTTAAAGAGATTATGGTTTTTCAAGGTTTTATAATTTTAACGATTTTTTTATAATATAATATAAAAATAAAATAAAATTATTATATAATATATTATATATTATATAATACCTAATGTAAAAAAAATATTATTTTTTACATTTTTGACGATTATTTTTGAAATTTCTCATTATAACTTTTTTTATCTTGTACATGAATATACTATCTATACACATATTGCGCAACAAAGAAGGCTTACTTTCTGTTCTTTAAAATGGTGTACCATCTATATTTAAATACATAATGGAAACCGAGTGATTCTTTGATATTTTTTACCTGTATTATTTAAAATTATTTCTTTTATAAAAATTACATAAACATTAGTCTTAAAAAACATTACTCGAGTTAAAATTATTTAAACGTTGACATTTAAAAAATTTTCAAAATCAAAGTCCATCTCTTCGTTAGCATTAGCTTCAATATCTTCCTCTGACATCTTAGTTATCTTAGAGTTCCCACAATTAATACCCATGCACATGCACCCTTTGCAGAATATTGAATAACTAATTCCTATCTTCCTACAACTGCAGTTTTTTGTACATCCTTTGGTACATTTACATGCTATTTTTCAAGCAAAGTTTGAGGTTCAGGAGCTTTAACAGTAACTATTGGAATTAATCCATATTTTGAAGTTTGCCCGGCAGAGTGAAGTGGATCCAAAGTGTTACTTATAAAAAATAAGATTCAATCATAATACACAATTACATAAAAATGTTATAAAGAGGAATTTAAAAAATAATCCTAAAATCAAAAATCGTTGCAAGTACCTCCTTATTACAATTTGAAAAAGCATATCTTATTCAAAAATAATTCTAGAATTTTTTATAATACACTATTTTAAAGTAAACAGAATAAGCTTTCTTTTTTATTGTATAATATATACCATATAGAAAAAAAAGTTATAATGGGAAATTTAAAAAATAATCGTAAAAATATAAAAACTCGTTAAAAGTCTTGAAAAAGATAACCTCTTTAAAAGAAGTCGTACAAAATTATACATTAGACCATTTTAAAGGTAATTGATTTCTATTCCTCTTACATGTACCATTGCATATACCTAAAGTTACGTAGAAAAAAGTTACAGAACAATATTTGCGAAATAACAAGGAAAAATGCCCAAAATTGCTGTGAGTGGCAAACTTTGAAAAATCATATTTCAAAAACTGTAAATCCTAATAACCTCTGCTAAACATCATTTTAAAGAGAAAATATGTAAGTTTTTTTTCTATGAAGCAATGTCTATACCTATATCCCCGTGGACAAAAGTTATGGGACAAAAAACAAAATTTCTTTCTTTTGGGTTTCTTTGTGCTTTTTCTTTTGAATATATTTTTGTAAAAAAAAGTATCTTTGACTTTAAAAAGTTATATTTAGATAGGAAATTTAACCAGGAACAATTTCTATGTAGACGTGTTTGTAGCAAAAGTGGATAAAACTCACCCTAATGTAACCTGTGCCCAGGGACTAATTCACCCATTTCTCAAAAACGCACCCCTTTAAATGGTAGCACTCTGCGGTTTTTTCATATATAGAGATTCATTGACCATATGAAATAATAAAACCCCGTTAACGTTGTAGTTCCTTTCTATAGTACATAATCAATAGCCTTCATCATCATTCTCTTTGCCTTATCCCTATGCGGGGTCGGCTTCCCTAATTGCATTTCTCCACACAATTCTGTCTTGGGTCATATCAATGTTAATCCCCTTTACCAACATGTCCCGCCTTATCGCCTCCCCCCAGGTCTTCTTTGGTCTTCCTCTCCTACTCCTTCCAGGAATCTGCACTTCAGCTATTCTTCGTATTGGGTGATTAACGTCTCGACGTTGAACATGACCGAACCATCTTAACCTATGCTCTCTCATTTTGGCATCAATTGGTGCCACACCTAGACTTCCCCTAATATACTCATTTCTAATTTTATCCTTCTTTGTCACTCCACTCATCCATCTAAGCATTCTCATTTCCGCCACATGCATTCGTTGTTCCTCTTTCTTTTTCACTGCCCAACATTCAGTTCCGTACATCATAGCCGGTCTTATGGCTGTTTTATAGAATTTTCCCTTCAGCTTCATTGGAATTTTTCTGTCACACAACACACCACTCGCTTCTTTCCACTTCATCCATCCAGCCCTAATTCTACTGCATGCATCTCCATCTATTTCTCCATTACTCTGTAATACCGATCCTAGGTACTTAAAACTATTGCTTTTCACAATCATTTCACCATCCAAAGATACCATTTTATTTGTAGTAGCTCCATCTTTAAATGAACATTCCAAATACTCTGTTTTTGTCCTACTAAGTTTTAAACCTTTTTCCTCCAGAGCTTGTCTCCACTGTTCCAGTTTTTGTTCTAAGTCTCTTTCACTATTTCCTACTAACACGACATCATCAGCATACATTAAGCACCATGGAATGTTACCCTGTAGTTTCGCTGTTATCTGGTCCAAAACTAATGAGAATAAATACGGACTAAGCACAGAGCCTTGGTGCAATCCTACTTTCACATGAAATTTATCAGTCTCTCCCACACCTGTCCTAACACTAGTCGTTACTCCCTCATACATATCCCTCACAATCTTTACATATTCACCAGGGACTCCTTTCTTATTGAGTGCCCACCACAGAATCTCTCGAGGAACTCTATCATATGCTTTCTCAAGATTAATGAATACCATATGAGCGTTTGTTTCTTTACTCCTGTATTTTTCCATCAACTGCCTTATAATGAAAATTGCATCTGTTGTTGATCTACCCTGCATAAAGCCAAATTGATTCTCGGATATTTCGGTCTCTTCACGTATCCGTCTGTCAATTACTCTTTCCCATATTTTCATGGTGTGGCTAAGCAGTTTTATAGCCCTGTAGTTTGTACATTGTTGTATATCTCCCTTGTTTTTGTAAACAGGTACCAGTATACTGCTTCTCCATTCGTCTGGCATTTGTCCGACTTCCATAATTCTATTAAATAGACCTGCTAGCCACCTTGTTCCTGTCTCTCCCAATGCTCTCCATACTTCCCCAGGAATATCATCTGGTCCTAGCGCTTTTCCTTTCTTTATTTTTTGAAGCGCTTGAGCCACTTCCTCGTTGGTTATTTTGGTGACCATTGCTGCTACTGTCTCCGTTGACTCTACAGGCTGTCTGTCAAATTCTTCATTTAATAAGCTGTCAAAGTACTTTCTCCATCTCTTTTTGACTTCCCTTTCGTAAACTAGTATTTTATTATTTTCATCTCGGATACATCTAATCTGATTAAAATCTTTTGCTTTCCTTGCTCTCTGTTTGGCTATTTTATATATCTTCGTTTCGCCTTCCCTGGTATCAAGTTGATCATATAGGTTTGAATACGCTTCTGCTTTGGCTTTTGCTACTGCTACTTTCGCTTCCTTTTTCGCCACCATATAGTTTTGAAGATCTGTGTCGGATCTGGTTTCTTGCCACTTTTTATATAATTTTCTCTTTTCTTTTATTTTTCCTTGTACTTCGTTTGACCACCACCAAGTCTCTTTATCCTCAAACTTTTTTCCTGACGTTTTCCCAAGTATTTCAATAGCAGTCTCTCTAATACTACTGGCCATTTTTCTCCAAATTGTATTCGGGCTTCCTTTCATGTTCCAACATATTTCTTCTACTATTCTTCTCCTGAATAGACCTTCTTTCTCATCTTTCAGCAGCCCCCATTTGATTTTTTGTGGTCCTCTCCGATATTTTTGTTTAGTATCGCTTTTTACTTCGATGTCCAGAACAAGCAGCTTATGTTGTTGGCTTACTGTCTCACTCACTATTACCTTGCAGTCCTTGCATTCACGTATGTCTTCTTTCCTTATCATGAAGTAGTCTATTTGGGATTGATGTTGTCCACTTTTGTGGATAATAATCAATAGCCTATAAGGGAAAAAATATCCTGTTGGTGACACAACCCCCTCCAGGTCGAAACGAAATTTTTTGAGTATTATGGACATCTATAATAATAACCTATATGTTTCCTGTAGTCGATTTTGATGATATACATAGTTATAAACAAATGGCCAAAAAACGGTAAATTTTTGCTTTTTGTCTAGTACCAAAAAGTTAAGCATTTTAAACAAATTTAAGAGTAAGCATCTCATCAATCGTGTAAAAAACTTCAATATGGCGTTCGCTGAATATGTGTATTCTTATTGGTTGCTTAGAAAATTTCAAAATAAATCATAACGTTTAAGTTTTTATAAATATTCATAACTTATGTAAAAATTAACGTAGAACCTTCTTATTACAAAGAATGTTAAAACTTCTGGTGCTTAACTCATACCCTAAATTTTAAAGCAATTGGTCAAATATTCTAAACGTTATTTAATTTGTCTGTCCCAAATTAATATTTTTTGCAACACTATAAGTCAGAAAATGATGAAGTTACAGTAATACTTTGGATAGTTTATGAAAGAAGGAGACACTATTAATTTAAATAGAAAATGACAAAAAATAATTCTAAATATTGCAAAATTATTTTGCAAGAACATGTGAATTAAAAAGGGGGGGGGGGCTAACTTCGTCTCTAATTGTCCTAGGAAAACTGTTTTTCTTTGTAAATGTGTATAAAAATTCAGTCTTACTAAATACGAAAAATAATTTTTCTACGCGTAACGCTTAAAAAGTTATTCTAATTGTTTATTTTATAAGTAAGCAAAAAATCGACATGTTTTTTGGAAAATAATTTTAGACTGTTTAAAATTACTTTTTTATTTTTTTTTAATTAAGATAATAGTATAAAAATGTTCGTCTTTCATAAACTGCCCGAGTATTAGTGTATCCTCATAATTTTCTGACTTATAGCGTTGCAAAAAAATGAATTTGCGATAAACAAATTAAATAACTTTTAAACTATTTGACCAATTGCTTTAAAATTTAAAATATAATTTAAGCACAAGAAGTTTCTCGTCCAGAGAAATAAGATTTTTCTAGTGACACATCCCCCTCCAGGCCGAAACCAAATTTTTTGTGTAGTATGGACATCTATATTAATAACCTATATGTTTCCTGCAGCCGATTTTGATGATATGCATAATTATAAACAAATGAAGATCAAAAAAGGTAAATTTTCGCTTTTTTCTTCTATTACTAAAAAGTAAAGCATTCTAAACAAATCTGAGGAAAATAAACTCATTAATCATGTAAAAAGCTTCAATATGGCGTTCGCTGGATATCTCTGTCCTTATTTGTTGCTTAGAAAATTGCAAAATAAGTGATAAATTTTGAGATTTTATAAGTGTTCATAACTTATGTAAAAATGAAGTTAGAACCTTCTTATTACACGGAATGCTGAGACTTTTTGTGCTTAAATTATATTTTTTTCAAACCAGTTGGTCAAATAGTTTAAAAGTTATTTAATTTGTTTATCCCAAATTCATTTTTTTAAGTCAGAAAATTATGAGGTTACAGTAACACTTCGTACAGTTTATGAAAGAAGAACATTTATACTATTAACTCAATTTAAAAAAATCACAAAAAGTAATTTTAAACAGTGTAAAATTATTTTGCAAAACATGTCGATTTTTTGCTTATTTATAAACAATTAGAATAACTTTTTAACCGTTACCCGTAAAAAAGTATTTTTTCATATTTAGAAAGACTAAATTTTTATACACATTCAGAAAGAAAAACAATTGTCCTAGGATGATTAGCGACGAAGTTAGCCCCCCTTTTTTAATTCACAGGTTCCTGCACAATAATTTTGCAATATTTATAATTATTTTTTGTCATTTTGTTTTAATTAAATTGATAGTATAAATCTTCTTCTGTCATACACTATCCAAAGTATTACTGTAACTTCATCATTTTCTGACTTATAGTGTTGCAAAAAAATTAATTTGGGGTAAACAAATTAAAAACCTTTTAAACTATTTGACCAATTGTTTAAAATTTAGGTTATGATTTAAGCACCAGAAGTTTGAGCATTCCGTGTGATAAGAAGAGTCTAAGTTTTTTTTTACATAAGTTATTTTTACACAAGTTATGAATATTTATAAAAACTCAAAATTTATTAAAAAATCCACAAGGAAAAGAAAATGTTTTTCCTGTAGTTGGCTATATACCATCAATCATAAAATTGGAAAGAAATCCTTTGTAAAAGGTATAAATTTTTTTTATTAAAATCCCTTAAAAGGCTACATCACAAGTGTTCGATCTAAAAATAAGTATAACCGATTTAATGAATATAAAGTTAGTATTTAAATTTTGACAAAGGTTAGAGCAAGGTTTTTATCGAAGTATGCACTTTTAAGGCATCTATACAGGGTGTCCCAGACTAATTTAGCCAGGCTATATCTCTTAAACGAATAGAAATTTTCGAATGTGACAAAAACTAATATATTCCATTTGTAATACACTGTAATATGGCGTAGAAAAAATCATCCCCTAAATATTCATCCCTTAGTTACAACCCCTAACTTTAATTTTTTAATAGCACGCTGTACATTTTTTTATAGTTTTGTATGTGGTCATCGATCGTCTACTCAACACATTTTTTAAAAATAAAATCGTTTAGTAAGTATTCAAGAAAAATATCAGTTTATTTTTGATAAAATTATGTGTCCCAGACTAATTTAACCAGGCTATATTTCTTAAACGAATAAAGATTTTCGAATGGGACAAAAACTAGGCTATTCCATTTGTAATACACTTTAATATTGCGTAGAAAAAAATCATCCCCTAAATATTCATCCGTTAGTTACAAGCCCTAATTTTAATTTTTTTAATAGCACCCTGTAACTAAGGGATGAATATGTAGGGGATGTTTTTGTCCCATTCGAAAATCTTTATTCGTTTAAGAAATATAGCCTAGAAAAATTAGTCTGGGACACATAATTAACAAAAATAAACTGATATTTTCTTGATTATTTACTAACCTATTTTATTTTTGAAAAATGTGTTGAATAGACGATCGAAGACCACATCCAACAGTATAAAAAAATTTATAGGGTGCAATTAAAAAAATTAAAGTTAGGGGTTGTAACTAAGGGATGAATACTTAGGGGATGATTTTTTCTACGCCATATTACAGTTTATTACAAATGGAATAGATCAGTTTTTGTCCCATTTGAAAATCTCTATTCGTTTAAGAGATATAGCCTGGCTAAATTAGTCTGGGACACCCTGTATGATATGTAAAGGGTTTTTACCCAGATATTTTTCTTTTGTGGCTCAGCTAGCATCCAGTTTGTAAGTATAACCAATTTGCTCTAACCTAAATACTAACTTTATATTCATTAAATCGGTTATACTTATTTTTAGATCGAACACTGATGATGATTTTTTAAAAAATCGAAAACGTTTTGTTGTGATGTAGCCATTTTAAGGGATTTTAATAAAAAAAATTTATACCTTTTACAAAGGATTTCTTTCCAATTTCAAAATTTATTATTTATTTTGCAATTTTCTAAGCAACCAATAAGGATATATATATTCAGCGAACGTCATGTTGAAGTTTTTTATACGATTTATGAATTTCTTACTCTCAAATTTGTTTAAAATGCTTAAGTTTTTGGTAATAGAAAAAAAAAGCGAAAATTTACCTTCTTTCGATCTTCATTTGTTTATAACTATGTATATCATCAAAATCGGCTGCAGGAAACATAAAGATTAATATTATAGATATCCATACTACTCAAAAAATTTGGTTTTGGCCTGGAGGGGGTTATGTCACCAACAGGATATTTTTTTCCTTACTTCTCTGAACTATTCAGTATTCCGTGTAATAAGAGGATTCTAACTTAATTTTTACATAAGTTATGAACATTTATAAAATCTCAAAATTTATAAACAAAAGATGTAGATCTTTGAAATACACTCAGTGATCAAAAGATCCACAGTTACTGGTTTGGACGACCACTCGTACGAAAACAAACAAATGAAATAGAGAATGAGGAAAAATCCCCTTACGAATAATTCACACATCCACTACTTCGGGCTGGGAAAATTTCTTTGAATAGAATCAAAGATCCAAACACCAGTTCTTAGAAATGTGTTTCGCCCTCTTCAATCACTTATTTCAAAATTTATGACTTATTTTGAAATTTTCTAAGCAACAAATAAGGATAGACATATTCAGCGAATGCCACATTGAAGCTTTTTATGTGATTTATGAGTTTCTCATTCTTAAATTTGTTTAGAATGCTTCACTTATTAGTAATAGACGAAAAAAGCGAAAATTTACCGTTTTTTATCTTCGTTAATTTGTTTATACCTATGTATATCATCAAAATCGGCGCAGGAAACATATAGTTATTAATATAGATGTCCATGCTACTCAAAAAATTTCATTGTTTTTGGTACTCCAGCGCTCTCTTTCATTCGGTGTCAGATGATTTTATTTCGTATTCGATAAACCAAACTTATCCGTAATAAATATGTGTAGATTGTGGATATTGTAGATCATTTTCCTCATATTGCATCTGTAAGGGTCCATCCCTTCATACCATACGGTTATATGAAGGATATAATAGCGTATTAATCTGATTTTAAGGTTAAAACTTAATAAGGAACTTAAGGAACTTAATATCTCTATAAATGAGAATTTTATTGAGTTTATTGAAGGCGGCTGTATCTTTTTCAATACCTATTCTTATTTTGTTGGTCAAACAATACCTATTCAACAAAATCATTTTGTTGGTCTGTGTCCATTGAACTGGCAAGAACCACAATTTCTTAACGAGCAGGGAACCATGTTGTCCTTTGAGCACTCCTAACACATTTCGTCTTGTAACATCGACTTGGAGTCGCTATAAATACCACTTAATTATTATGTAAACCATAAATATCGATGTAACCTTTTTCAAAAAGTTGCTAGTTTCTTGTACGAAGCAGAACGCACTGAGGATGATCTGATTCAGATTCAAAACGTTTTGCAAATCCTTTTGGAGGACTTTTATGTTTTTTAATAAAACTTTTTATACCAATATACAAAAGAAGTTTTTACTCCTGTATGGTTTTTTAATAGTGTTGTCTGTAAGCGTCCATGCCTCCGCTGCTTATAACAATACAGAAAAATCGTAACATCTCAAATGTCTAATTTTTTTTATATCTATGGATATCTTTGTATTTGTTTAAATATTAGGTGATACTATTATTTACTCTTTCTAACTTTACTTCATTCGTTCTGATGTTCATTGTCTCTAACTTCATTTAGCTCTATCACATTTTTCGGTCACCCTGCTTATAAGTCGTTGTTTATAAGTCGCAAGCAAACAGTAGGTACCATAATATCGTCTGCGTATCTGAGATTGTTCTATCACCTCGCTTTTCTCCAACTACTTGTTAGTACTTCATGACTTCCCGCATAGCCAGCACAGGCCGATCATTATTGAGATTGGTATCCAAATCCCACTAGTCACAACCATTCCACGACCACGCTGGAACTTTAACAAAGGTAACTGCCCGCCTTTACCAACGAACTCGATAAAATCCTACGATGGATTCCACCAACATTCAAAAATTATGAAAGGTTTAGAGGGGCAATAATTGCTACAGCAAAGAAACACATTCCCACGGGCCATCGTAAGCAATACATACCAGGATGGAGTGAGGAAAGCCAAAACCTCTACGAATAATATCTTGAAACCGGTGAAAGTGACATTGCGGACGAACTTCTCCTGAGCCTTGATGTAGCAAGAAGGAAGAAATGGACAAATGAAGTCGAATCGTTAGATTTCAAAAAGTCTAGCCGTAAAGCGTGGTCGCTCCTAAGAAAACTCGGAAGTGACAAACTGGCAACACGACAAATCCACGACTTCAAACCTAATAAAATTGCATCAAATATAGTTGCCACCTCCAGAGGAGCATGTGATAAAAAGTTTACCACTACTATAAAAAGGGAGCTTAAACATCTAAAAGCTGCCTGTCCATCAGATACAGAGTACTCCGCACCGTTCACTCCAGAAAAAGTCTCAAACGCCATCAAAGACATTAAACCTAACAAAGCTCCTGGTACAGACGGTATACCTCCCGAATTCCTGATCCATTGTGGGAAATTTGCAAAAACCTGGTTGTCTAAATTCTATACAGATATACTCAAAACAGGTAACCTACCAAACATCTTTAAACAAACAAAAATCATAGCCATTCTAAAACCTGGAAAACCAACAGACAACCCAGCGAGTTACCGCCCCATCGCTTTACTCAGTTCAGCTTACAAGCTCCTCGAAAGACTGGTCCTGAACAGAATCGGCCCAAAGCTACTTCAAAAAATACCAATTCAACAAGCAGGATTTAGGCCTCAACGAAGCACCACTGACCAAGTGCTCTCTATAACTACCTACATAGAGGCAGGTTACCAAAGAAAACTGAAGACGTCTGTGGCATTCATCGATTTATCGGCTGCATATGACACTGTTTGAAAAGATGGCCTCATCTATAAGCTCCTAAAAGTAATCCCCTGCAAAGCAACCGCCCGACTCATAAATACTATGCTGAGCAGTAGAAACTTTCGTGTAACCATGGGAACTACAGTGAGCAAACAGAGAACGCTTAACAACGGCCTCCCCCCAGGGCTCCGTACTTGCACCGCTGCTATTTAGTATGTATATAGCTGATATGCCCCCTACCAGATCTAAAAAATTTGGATATGCAGACGACTGGGCACTTGCAACTCAAAACTCCTTAATACAAAACTCCGAGGCAATCCTAACGGAAGATCTGGAACGCCTGGTTAAGTACTTTAAACAATGGAGACTTAAACCTAACCCCAAAAAACCGAGGTTAGCTGTTTTCACCTGAACAACAATATGGCCAACACAAAACTTAAAGTGTACATTGATAACCAACTGCTCACGCACAACTATAATCCCAAGTACCTCGGCGTCACCCTGAACAGAACACTCTCCTTTAAGAAACATCTTGAGAACACCGCAGCATAGCTGAGAACCCGTAACAACATCATACAGAAGCTTTGCGGGACTACATGGGGCTCAACAGCAAGTACACTTCGGTGTTCAGCCCTTGGACTCGTATACTCCGCAGCTGAATACTGCTCCCTTGTTTGGCTGAACAGCGTTCACACAAAAATTATAGATACTCAGCTCAATGTCGCCATGCGTCTCATATCTGGAACGATCAAGTCTACACCTGTGGAGTGGCTTCCACTACTGAGCCACATACCTCCACCTAACCTTCGTCGTCAGCATGCTCTGCTTAGAGAATTCCAAAAGCTGCTTAACAACCCGCAGTTACCTATACACACATATGTCGCCGACGCTAACTCACATCGATTGCGCTCCAGAAAACCTCCGACTAGAGATACAATAAACTTGAGTTCCAACAATTTCCAAATGAACTCCCAGTGGAAGAACATGCAGAGCGACAGACCGAACCTAATAATGAGAAACACACCATGCATCACAGAAACTCCACCAGGTTTTGACCTCCCCCGAAAGTCATGGTCAACTCTTAACAGGATAAGAACAGGTCGTGGAGTCTGCGCAGATTCCCTTTATAAATGGAAAATGAGAACCTCTGCTGAGTGCGACTGCGGCGCCGAGAAACAGCCCATCCAGCATATGATTGCCGAATGCCCTCGGAGAAAGTATGATGGAGATCCTCTGGACTTCGCCTCTGCAACAACAGCGTCGATTGAATATATTAATACATTAGATGTTAGACTATAACATATGTGTGATAATGTTGTGTATCAAATTGCCATACGCTAAATAAATAAATCTCCAACTACTTACTACTGAGCAATCACCTGATATAATATGCTTGCAGGAAACTAATCCAAACCCATATAAAGTATAAAATTCCAGTAATTTCAAACAACCCATGAAGCAAATGATAAAACTGGAACTTCAGAAAGCCCAAGAAAATCTCCGAACAGTAAACTTTTTGTGGATTCCTTCCCACATTGGTATCGAAGGCAATGAATAAGCAGATGTAAGTACTCGCGATGCTATCGGTAATGACGAATATTTTTCAAAAATAAAGTTTTAAGTGCGTAGAACTGGGAGTGGCAATCCTGTTTCGAAGCTAAAACTGATTAAAAGTGATATTTATTCGAGGAAACCAACAGCAAAAAGCAGAAGATCATAAATTATCAAACCTAACACATCTGAGACTGGATCAGAGTAGGTAGGTATACACACACACAAATATTCGCAAACAGCGAAGCTCCAAAGTGTTCCGTTTATAATGTAGCAGACAGTATAGATCATTTATTAACTGACTGTCCTAAATAAAATATACTAGTGAAAAACGTCTATATGGCATCCCGAACAGCTTGCAAACATTACTGGGAAAGAACTTTGACTACAGAAAACTAATAGGGTATTTACCTTGTATTAATATGTTGTACAAAATTTAACCATATTATACTATATTAGTTATTAATGATATTTGTATATTCTATTGTAACCTTTATGTCGCTAATAGCCATCTGAAACATTCGGCTTTCTTTTTAAATAAAAAAAATTTATTTGTAAGTATATATAAACGATAGGTATATTTAAAAAAAAAACGCTGTTTTGAAACTAGTTATTAGTTATAAATAATAACCATTAACTGCTTAATGGCATAATGAACTAGCACTGAGCATCTGTAAGTATTATTCCTTTAAGAAACACTTTAACAAAATTAACTTCGATATAAGTTTGAGTCAGAATTAATTATTTCCATTATATAAAGAAAGGACAATGATCCTTTGCAGCCCTTATAAACGCACTGACCCTTTATTTCTGCCGTCTAAGCAGTTTACTGGGTCAAACTCATTATGAGTTATAATGAATTCAACGATTAAACTGTTCAAGCGTTTGTGTTTTACCTTTAACGTTCAGCTCTAGCTTCACACATATATTATGCAAACTGGAAAATCTGGCTATTTCTCGTTCGAATAGTTTAATCGATCAAGAAGAACCTGATGTTTATATGCATTAATAATATAACTATACCAGGAGATTTTACTAGTGTGGAGGTGAAGCTAAGAATATTGATCGAAATAAGAGTTAAATCTACGATTATCAAAATAAATTTTTAAGGTTGAACTGTTATTCTATTCTGAGAAATTCACCTTTGTGTTTTAGTGAACGAAAAGTTTATAAACTTGAATAAAATTAATATTTTCTGGTTTATTCTTGTGTAGATATTCCAGAGCTGATCCCTACGCTTCGTCGTCACTCCCTGTTTCCCTGGGTTCAAGCTTTTCACTTATTATATTCTTAAGCATCTATGTACACTAGGGCTGGGAAAAACCTACCGTTTTAAACCTAAAACCGGTTTTTACTTCGCAATAACCGGTTTTACCGGTTGTTTTTTTGTCCCGGTTATAACCGGTTTTTTCTTTTTAAAGTAAAAACCGGTTATTAGGTTTTTACGGTGATTAGGATTAGGTTAGGTATTATTTCGGATCCCAATCATAATTATTATTCTCAAGTAATTATTCCAAACCAAAGCATAATTCAAATTTTATTTTATTTTATAAAATACATCGATCTGTCTCTCGTTCCACTTTTCAGCACTATTCTCCACTATCAAACAACCACTGGTACTTGCTAACTACTTATCCACGAAAACGTCGAACTGCTCCTCAGCGATGCCAAAAACATAATGACTTCTTTTTCAAACTCACTCAAACATTCCAACCACTTTTCCCCTTCCAAATTGTCAAGAATCAGAAACATTTCTCTTTTCCATTCGATAAACAAACAGTCATTCTTTCAAAATTATTCCGACCATCCTAATTACTTTCGGGGAACTCTACAACATTTACTCGGGGTGAAACAAAGATACTAAAATTCCAAACTTTCTTTTAAACCATTTTTCTAGAAAATGATAATTACCTCTACCTGTGGATTCTATAGTTCCCGTAATAAACAATCTTTTTCCATTTTAAACCTAAATAGATCGTTCTTTTCACTTTAATTATTCACAAAAGTCTTTAATGGTTCATCGGAAAGCTCATAAAAAAAGAAATCCACTTACATCCAAACTAAATTCTAATAAATATTTACAGATCAATATACAGGGTATATCAAATTTATGTGCCCGCGTTATTTAAAAAAAATTAATTTAATTTTTATTTTGCCTTTGATTGATAAAATTGAAAACACAATAACATCCCCGCCTTGTTTTGAGATAAAATCAGTATTAATAAGTGCAACAAAAATATGATTTTCTCTCGACAACAACACTTTTCTATTGTGTCAAAATATTGAGTCGCACCTGAAAAACAATTGCTTTCTCTTTCCCAGTGTCTGTACTTAGATGGGATAGGGTAAGTTTTCGATCGAAAATTTCCTAAGTTTTCTTCATTTATCAAATTTTCACATTCCGTCAATATTACACGCAGTTCCTTCTCCTTTTCTTCTCCACATATCAATTTTCTTTCTTTTTCCTCCGATTCTCTACACATGTTTATTGTGTATTCTGTCTTCTCCATTTTGCATACTTCCTCTTTAAATACCGCAGTCTCAATTGTATCTTTTCCGCCTTCTTTTTCTATTCTGATCTCTTCTTCTTCTGGGCTCATCTCATCTTTTGAGGAATCCCAAGCTGCATTTTCCTGTGTCAATCTTTTTTCTTCCTTTTCTTTTTCTGGGCTCATCTCTTCTTTTGAGGAATCCCAAGCTTCATTTTCTTTTGTCAATCTTCTTTCTTCTTTTTCTTCTTCTGGGCTCATCTCTTTTTTCCAGGAATCCCAATCTTCATTTTCATTTATCCATCTTCTTTCTTCTTTTTCTTCTTCTGGGCTCATCTCTTTTTTAGAGGAATCCCAGGCTTCATTGTTTTTATTTATCTTCTGTTGCTTTCTCCTCTTTCTTCTCTGTCCTTGCTTCATTGCCAAATTCATTTCCACCGTTTGCTTTTTGTCAAAATTATCCTTTTTCCGTTTCTCATGTTCCTTGTCCATTTCCAGAATGTCCTGTTCTTTTTATCCATTTATCCATTTTCTGTTGTGTTTCCTTCATCGCTCGTTTTGTTTCTTCCTGATTCTCTTGCATTTATTCATTTTATCCATCTTCTTTGATGTTTCTTCCTGATTTTTATCCCTTTTATTTAATATTTCATCCCAATTTTTTAACTGGAGTTGCATCATTTGTATTACTTTACCTATTCCTGATAATTCCTGTTGTTCTGATGCCATGATTGTTGTTTCAAAAATGTCTTCTTGTTCTATATGTTCTTCTTGTTCCAAATGTTCTCCTTGTTTTTTGTTTTCTTTGCTTTTGCTTCTGGTTGTTATCGACATGTATTTAAAATTTATCTCCGCCTAATATGAAATCCGAAAATACCTTGTATGCTGTCGAGAGGAAAATTTTTCTCTCCCCAAATATAATCAATTTATCCCACAAATTTTTAAATGTTTCAAAATTCAAATCAATCAAAAATAAAATAAATATGTAAAAACTGTACCTAGATAAAAAAATTAAGTCAAACAAATATTTCAAAAATTTTAAATATATAACTTTTTCCGACGGGCAAATAAATTTTCCTTCACCTGTTTTTCCGTTTCCTATTCCCTTCAAATTCACAACCAGAGATACTTTAATGTCCTACGTTGGCTCGCCATGTTGTTATGATCTGCTTTTTATTAATTTTATATTAATTATTATTTATTTGATTAATTATTTAATTGTCGCAAATCATACATAAAAAATGAATAAAAAATCTCAGGGTGCCTTTTTATAATATCAAGAAAATGTCCAAATTATCTTACGTTATACTTATCTTCTCTCGTGGGTTCAGTAGCTCTTAGTTGATCCTAATCGGGATAAAATAGGGAAAAGAAATCAAGCAAAATATAAAATAAACATACAGAATTGTCTTTTATTTATCAAAATCGATACTCTAAAAATCTATCAAATCTAAAACCTGTGGACACAGATGTCCGAATGAAATTTCTATCATTTAAATTTATTTTAGTTAAAAAAAACAATTTATCGGTTTGTTCCCGATGACTTTGGTACAACAAAATAAACAAAACCAAATTATGTATTCGCAAGATTAGCTATACTCCCTATTTACTTTCTGAAATATTGGAATTTTAACTCCTACGCTTTTTACTGAAAATTTTCGTTTCCGAACATAAAAATATCTTTCACATAAGTTGACTGACCTTTTGCTTCACTCACTCTGATGTCTTCTCGTGACCCAAAACAGCTCTCCCTCGTTGACTATGTTAAAGGCTACTCATCAAATCCCTCTCCGTTCTCCAGCT